>NC_057844.1:64456785-65123214 GCF_910594005.1 Cervus elaphus
GGGATTGAACCCACTTCTCTTATGTCTCTTGCATTGGCAGGTGGGTTCTTTACCACTAGCGACATCTGGGAAGCCCCTAGTTTGAGGTTAAACCTATCTAAATATGTTTTTGCTTTCTTTGCTTGTAAGTACCTCAAAGACAGAAACTATCTTATTCACCTGTCTAGTCATGGATTTGCAAGCATATTGTGGATTCTAATAATTATGTGTTTAATAAGTGAAAGCAACTTTTAAAATATTTGAAAAAATGTTTTGATATCAACAATTAAATAATAGAGTATTCTAGCCTGTAGTTTTTCTAAGAAATAGAGCAGCAGTTAATTTGTATCTTTTAATTTCCACCACTTTTTAAAATACAACTACTAGAAGGTTCAAAATCAGAAAGCTCCAAATATGAAATAATAAATTTAAGAGGCCCATGAATTCCTGTGGGTGTAGGATAATCATTTAATTATTAGCTTTAGTCCATTTATAGAATGTTTTAAAATATGCCCTTTATATAAATAGGGCAAATGAGGTCTTAAAAAATAAATATATGATGATAGTGAGTAATCAAATAGCACTCATTATTTGTTGCATTACAGAATAAATTAAGAAAGAGAAATACTCTTGTGTTTGTTTCAATTAATTTTTAATTTAGTGCCTATTTTTGCAGAGAATAGCAATACACTTTCATAAGATACTATTCTGCGAACTCATAGAATGTTAATATTATACTCAATAAAATATTTAACTTGTGTTTCACTTAACTTAGATTCTCCTAGCAGTGTCCATATTATTTGGCAACCAATAGCATCTCAGAATAATACTTAAGTAAACAAAGGGATGACAGTGTTTCTAAGTGTTTGTACATTGGGAGGAAAAATTATATACCCGCATTCCTTTTTCAATTTCTTCTATTTGCTCAGATACTTCTGGTATGGATCTGAGGTCTCTTTTTGATGTTATCTCAAATAAAATTACATCCTAAATGACCAGAAGAAACCATAAAACAAATAGAAGATAAGATAAAGGATCCTAAGAATATTTTCCAAATAAAAATTTTATTCATTTTAGATATAATTTTCTTCATCTGTCAAGGAAAAACAATGCTATCCATATAAAATTGTTATAAGGAAAAACAGGGGCCAAATATGTGTTCACTAGGAGTGCATGAAATACTTAATGTCTGTGTATTATACAAACTTGAACATTTTTACCAGAAAGTTGCGTTGTTTTTAATCCCCAGCAGTTGAGAACTGTGTATGTTTTAATATGATTTGTGGGTTATTTAGCCATTATTGGGGTTTCATGCTTGCTATGTCTATGGCATCTTGATTTGAACCATAGATCTCTTAACAATAACACAGATCTCCTTAACAATGTGCCTTTTTGGGGAACACACACGCAGAGCAAATTGCAAGTGTATTTAGTCAAGGAGAGAAGGACACACGCTTCACAGGAGCATGTTGGTCATAGAGAGTAGAAGAGTCAGCATCTTTCTCAGCCTTTGTGGTACCCAGACCATTTAGCAGAGAGGTGGAAGGTAACATAGCTTGTGATGCACATGAAAACTGGGGTCTTGACAGATGTGGAAGAACTCATTTTGTGCATGCCACATCCCTTTTCACCTTGACCTTTTGGTACTGTTAGGAATAATTTATGCATACAATCTCTGTGCTTCATGCCTTTATTTAAGAGAAGGATTAAATACTGGATACTCCTGGATTTGAAACCAGAATTAGCATTGGTGAGATTCCATCTGCATCTGGGCAGAAAAGAGTAAGAATGCTCTACTTGACCTTCATACTGTAGATCTGTCTCTAGATTGCCAAAGTAGGAGAACAGCCATTTTCAGGCTGTAGCTATTTGGGGCCCATTATTCTGATGAAATTGAAGTAAGTGAGTAAGCTGGTCTGCTTTGTGACCTGAACACTTAGAACTGTCTCCAGGGTCTCTCAGTTCTGTGCTGGTGAATTCAGGCATCAAAAGCCTTCCCTTCAGCTTGCCACCAACAAAGGAACAAACAAACACTTTTAACTTTACACAAGAAAGGCATAGATTTGGCTTAGAAATATCCTTAATAAAACCATTGAGTAGATTATAAGTTAAGAATAAATGCCTACATTTCTATATTAAAACCAGAAAAATACACAGGATACAGCGCTCAATCTCTAATTGATGCTTTCAGTCTTCCCATGTCCAACCCTTTGTTCCACTTAGTCTGACTGTTACTTAGCACAATTTATAGCTTATTCTGAAGTTGTCAGGTATTGACCAGTGATGGCAGAACTGGTTTACTGCTCACTACTTCAAGAGCTGCTATTTATCTCATCTCCTCAAATCATTTTAGTCAATCTTGAGTTCATAGCCCTCACTGTACATGAAATCTTTGATGAATTTTCCAAGACACATATATAATATTCACTTAGAAAACAGAGTTGAATCACTTGTTGACAAGAATTGCCAGGCACTTTGTGAAGTGTTTTTAAAATTGATTTAATTCCCACATTCATCCTATGAAGTGACATAATTATACCCATCTTACAGGTGAAAAAAATGGCTTAATAAAGTGAAATGATTATCCAAGATCATATAACGGCAGAGCCAGAATTTAAGTCTATATATGTCTGACTCCAAAGCCCATACTCATAAGCATCGAGCTATAGTGCCTAAAAATTAATGAATCACTATTTTTAGCTTCAAAGAGAGTTTATTTCCTTCTTTGATTGTTTTCTTCTCTTTGATTTTGTGGTATACTCCTGTGAACCCATCTGTTTACACTCATATTAACCTTTAGACATCTTATAAATAAACTCATTTTAATTTAATGCATTTTCTTTTTTTTTTTTTGGTTTTTAAACACCGGTTTCAGTGCTGTTTCATCTGGATTCATAGATAAGCCTTGATGATTTCTGATTCTCTGTCCTGTAGCCATTTATTTCTAATCAGAATATGGTTTCCAGTCAGAGCAACTGTTGCTCCATCATCCAGCTCTCTCTTGCTTCATCTCACAAGCCACTTGCCCCCATTAAGATTTTAAACTGTAAAATTAACTGACTAGTGTGCTTCCCCCTTTTATGATCTAACATAAATTTCCTTTAAATGTAAAGCTATTTTTATTCTTAATATTATTTGAAACTTCAGTGGCATACAATATTGTCATGACTTTCCCCCCCTTTTTAGGGTAGAATTTATTAAAATTCTTGCTTCAGGTAAAACATTTATTTTATTATCATCCCCAAATAGGTATTTATCTACATGTGTACTTCCCAGATAAAAACAGTGTAGAAATATTTCAAATGGCCAAATGCTTACTTATCAGTGATTTTTTTTCTTGCTCCTCTTAACTCAGATGATTTAATCTGCTATAACCTACATAAATCATACATCTATCGCGTTTGAAAAGAACTTAATAACTTTACATATTTTATGGCTATGGGTATAAAAATTATAATTATGAGCATTAACATTTCATTTTCATAAAGCAGCTGCCGGTTGATGATCCCTTAGGATTTTATTAAATTTGTGAATAGAGTTGAAAGTCATCGTGCTTACTCAGATCTATTCCCTGTCATCATACATCAGAACCCAGTCTTTCTAAAATGAAACCATTAGTGGCGAATGTATTTGGGAACACATCTCCATCCTGTCCTATGGTACTGTCCTCACCATTTTTGCCTCCTTTTTATGGTTCCTTTTATTCCAGAGGCCCCCTTGTGGCCAGAATATGGCCTTTCTTCACTCCGTTATTTATTGTATGTGCTTTGTGTTATGTTTGATTTTTCAATTAATGCTAATTAAGATTCATAACAGTTTATTATTTTCATATTTTCCCCAAGACAACATTGGGCCCAAGAACAAAATCCATGATAAAAGGGCTTCTAAAAGTGATTTTTTTCTCTCATCCTCCACTGTCAATCTTCATCCCCCACCCAAAATGACTGTTGACACAGAGAAAAACGACAAAGTTCAAAAGGGGAAAACTAACCTCCTGAAAGTTTTGTTGTTATCGTTCCTTTCCTTGCTCATGCCCAGGTAGAGAAGGTCCAAGCCATAGCCTGGAACTCACAGGCAGATGAAGCGACGAGAGGGCATTGTCCCAGAATTCCACACTTGGGAGTAGCCGGTGAAGCCAATCTGGGGCTGGCTTGCTGCAGGTCAGGTAGTCTAACTTAGATGGAAATCAGGAGTTTCAATTATTGGACCCATTGTGTCAATACACGCTGATCGTGTGTGCAGAGAGAGGGTCTCTTGTACCCTTCTTCTGTCTGTGGGGCACTCCCATCTTCTTTTGTGTAGCATATATGTGCCTATCATATTGCTTGATTTTTATTTATTATTATAGATAGTTATCTATTTCTATAAAACCAAAGTTCTATAAGATGTTTGATATTTCAGCGAATGTGTAGCTAAGCCAGCCTTTGTTAAAACTGTAGGCAGTATATAAGTTTATGTTTACCTGTCTAGTTATCTATATATGTATATTTGCACACACACACAAGCATGTTGTCTGTATGTGCATATATACATTTGTACATGCAGCATTGAAAAAGCTACACCCAGTCAGCTTCTGTGAATTTCTTTGGTTGGGGGCTGATGGAATCAAAATTGGTGCCCCCATTATTTTTTTTAAACAATGCAATAAAAATCTTAGTTCCCAGGTAGTTTTGAATGATTTCAAATTGTAAACAATATTCTCACAGCATTTCTGAGCAGGAGGTGGGTGGAATCATAACAAAAATTGTTGCTTTTAGAGAATGGCAAGAGGCATAAGGAAAAGAATATTTTCCCCATTTATCTGTCCTTCACTCTTAGTAATTCTGAATCCTTGGTTTTCTCAAAAAGTGCATGTTATTGTGGAAACATTTTTATTCACATATTTTACTCATGTATGTGCAAATATACAATAATGCAGTTTCCATTTTCTTTATATATGTTTTTTATGTGTTTGTACTTTGTGACTGTATATTTATTAGATAGTTAAAACCTAAGTCCAGAACCAGACTGATGGGCTTTTTTAAAAATGTACTCTTTGAGCAAAGTAAAGTTCTTAATATTTTCTCTGAGGTAAACAGAAGTACCATCTTAGAGGTTTCTTGTGAAATAATGATTTTCTTCCTTCCCTTTTTCTTTAATTTAGCCAAGCATCAAGCCAAGTGGAAACCTAATTGATTAAATAATCATAGAAGCTACAGTTTTTGAATGCTATAGTGCAATGCAGCTAATGAGGTCCAACTGTCTTACAAAAATATTATTCTATCTTATAATTGAATTATACTAATACTTCACTTTCTATAAGCATTCCTTCTCTAAGGGTAACCAAAGCCGAACTTAATATCTAATGAGAATATATTGTCTTAAAAATGCTTTACTTTTAACAGGACTACTGAAAAATTATTTTGGTGAAAGCTAATGTAAATAGCATATGGTTAGATTTATGGATTACAATACTTTTCGGGATGAAGTAGTAAAACTATCTCTATGTCCCTAACCAATATTTCTTTTATTAAAATATTTCATAAATAAGTGACTAAATATTTCAATAGCTAGGGGTTAAGTGATTTGATTTGATTCCATGTATATGTACTAATTCTGACAGGCTATGCTCAGTATTTTAAGTCTTTTAAGTATTTACTTGAACTCTCACCATATAGTCTTCACAGCTGGTTCTAAGCATTTCAACAGCTTGAGCGAATTGCCATGATTTTGCAATCATGAAGTAAATTAAATTGCGGAATAGGTCTTCACCGAAATCATGAAGGTTTTATGTGAAGATAATTGAGAATCATCTCTGGTATTTTATTTCTGATGTTAATAAACATAATTTCCTTTTAGGAGAAAAGTGAAATAAAGGAGTCATAAAATTACAATCAAGAGAGAAAACTTTTTGGTAGTTTTACTATGTATGCTGTTTTTTACATAGAGGCTCAGTTGCATGATATTCCTTCAGAAAATGGTGCCACACATTATCCAGTGCTTCAGATGTTCAGAGTAAGCTCTTAATCATATTATTATTGAAATGTCTCTGTAGGATTGGTGGCTGTGGATTATTTTAGTTATTTAACACTTTTCTCATTACATGTAATATGTCACATGTCTATGTAGACTCTCCTCAAGGGAATATCCACAGTTCTCATGACATATGTAATAAATCCTCCCATTTATCTGACAACCCAATGAATGCATAAGCGCAATGAATGGACTTGCCAGACATCACCAGTAAGGAGCAGATGGAAGTTCCATCACCATACAAAAAAACGACTACTCTAAGAAAGGTGACTTTCCTTCCACTTTAAAATGCCAATATCCTTTATGCCCTCTCACCTGAAGAACCCACATACAAAAGTTTTGTCATCAACATAGACACACCTTAGAATAAATGATAGCTTCATTGAACTCATTCTTCAAATTGCTTTTGAAAGGTAGATACTGATTAAAAAAATAATAAACATCAGTAATAGTAGGTGTCGATAGGAAAGGAGAACATCCAGGTGCTACTGGCAGGTTCCTAGTAGTAACCAGAGCTGACTTTCTGCTGACTTTCTGCTATGAGCCGTGTTTCAAAATCAAACAAACACTTCATGATGATAAACACTTTTGAAATGTTTTGTATTGTTTGTATTTTGGGGGGATATCTCATTAGATAAAAAATCAACTTCTTATGACTCATTAAATCAGTAGCACTACTATAAATCATAAACCTGTTATAAGGAAATAGTTTAATATAGAAGCAGAAGGTCCAGATGTTTAAATATCATATGGCATATGGGGCTCAGCAATTTGACTTGAATGCTACCTGCTAAATCATTTACTCTTGTGTTCAGTTCAGTTCTGCTCAGTCTCTCAGTCATGTCCAACTCTTTACGACCCCATGAATCGCAGCACGCCAGGCCTCCCTGTCCATCACCAACTCCTGGAGTTTACTCAAACTCATGTCCATCGAGTCGGTGATGCCATCCAGCCATCTCATCCTCTGTCATCCCCTTTTCCTCCTGCCCTCAATCTTTCCCAGCATCAGGGTCTTTTCCAATGAGTCAGCTCTTCGCATGAGGTGGCCAAAGTAGTGGAGTTTCAGCTTCAGCATCAGTCCTTCCAAGGAACACCCAGGACTGATCTCCTTTAGGATGGACTGATTGGATCTCCTTGCAGTCCAAGGGACTCTCAAGAGTCTTTTCCAAAACCACATTGTGTTAGAGTGCTTTATTTCTATGAAACAAAAGTGAAAGTGTTAGTCGCTCAGTTGTGTCCAACTCTTTGAGACCCCATGGACTGCAGTCCAACAGGCTCCTCTTTCCATGGAATTTTCCAGGCAAAAATACTGGAGTGGGTTGCCATTCCCTTCTCTATGGGATCTTTCTGACCCAAGGATCGAACCTGGGTCTCCCGCTTTGTGGGCAGATTCTTTACTGTCTGAAACACAGAGATGGGGAAGGACAAAGTGGTTCTTGAATTGCTGCTGAACTGAATAATAGTCTCTCTATTTCAGGTGAAAATCCCCCTAATTAATATATACTTGTTGAATCCAGTGAGTTTCCTTTGAAGTAGAATCTAGCATATACTTATTCTGGCTTATTTCACCATACCAATTATTGTGTACTTTCCTTGGCTTTGAATTTTAACAGTTGCTTTACAATTTTTTGTTTGTGCTATGTTTTTTAATACCTAGGGTGTCTACCTTAAAAGAGTTTTCACTTAAGACATAGTCTTGTCATGTTAGTAGACTCTGTAAATATCTGTGGTTGAGAGTGGGATGGGGAGAAAAGGGAAAACAAAGCAAAATGATTTAGTTTTCAAGTAGGTGTAATAAAAAAGCTGGTCCCTATAAGACGAGCAGAAGTATTGAGTCCCAGTATTTCAGATGTGCGAAACCTACTAACAGAGCCAGAAAAATGTCTGGAATCACATTGAATGATGTTGATGGTGTGTCATTCATGTACAGTAGAACGTGCCCTGGTATGATTATATTTGTTTCCTGCACATGGATTCACTAAAATAACTCTATCAGAATTATGTACCTGTTGTCCTTTTATTTAAAATCAGACTCTTGAGCATCACTCCAAACTTCCTGATGTGATCCAGAAATCTGTATGTTTATTTACGCAACGAATTCTTACTTAGCCAGATCAGTGTCAACATTTGGAAATTATTGCTCCAGTACTTGGGGGTTGGAGGGGGAAAAAGAAAAAAAGGAAAATACCTTTGTTTGAGCTTCTGTACTATGAGGGACATATGTTAGTGAGGATCTAGTCCTCAAAAGTGATATTTTGACCTATAATGTCAAATTCATTCATGATGTTCTGCCCTCCTCTGTGCCAGGGAGTGGGAGGGGAAGAGTCCTCTGCAGGCCTCATAACCCAGGTTCCTGTGAAAAGAGGAGGGGAGGAGCCCGGCTAGCTCTCTCTCTCCTAAAGCCTTGGTTACCTGGGGATGGTGCTGCATCTGAATCACTTCCAGGGCTCCAGCTTCTTCTGGGCAGGCCCAGTGTTTAAAGCTCTCGGTAGGTGACCCCAGCTCCTAAGGCCTGGTAATTCTGCCTCCTCTGGGAATTTCTCTAGTTTAGGGGAGAGCATGGTTTCTCATGCTACTAACCTGTAAGTTTCTCTAGTTTTCTTTACCTGTGTAACCAGTTCCCTGGACTCAATTCCATTCTGTTTTCCTGGATGGATCCTGACTGATACAACCTCAAAAAGCAACTAGAGGTTTCCACGAGGATATAGTAAAAACCAATGAGGTATGCCAGTCTCCCTCATGTTAGATATCAAATGTGACAGCTGCAGACACCCTAATACATCTATAGAAAATTAACCGTGAATCCATTGCTTACTGAAAGAAAAAGTCCTAGGAAAATTGCCTGGGACCATAGAGATTACAGACCATATCAGAGAGCAAAATATACACCAGACCTCTTGAGAAGCTTCACTAAAACTAGGCATGCATCCAATTTAAGCACTGTGTGGCAAGCATACAGTATCATTTTGCTGATTGAACAGGAAAACAACAGCAAACATATTGAAGAGAAAGTAAATGAGAGTCTTAATTGAAGATATTTTGCAAGACTATTAGAATAAAAAGTAGTTTTACCATAAGACCGGAGGACAATGAAGCTGTCAGTTGAGGATCCCATCCATTTCCTGTTATAAATAACCACCTATTAAATTCTCCACCATTGTCTCCTTTGCTTCTGTAGTGTTAATTGAGGTGAAAAGTGAAAGTGTTAGTCACTCAGTCATGTCCTACTCTTTGTGACCCTGTGAGCTGGAGCCTGTCAGGTTCCTCTGTCTGTGAAATTATCCAGGCAAAAACACTGGAGTGGATAGCTATTCTCCTCTCCAGCAGATCTTCCCGACCCAGGGATGGAACCTGGGTCTCCCACCTTGCAGGCAGATTCTTTACCTTCTGCACTTTCTCAGCTCCATCTCTCTACTTGTTTTACATCCTACCTCTTTCTTGGCAACCTTAAGCTTTTTCCAAATTACAAACAAATATTCCCCTCCTTTGGCCCCCTAGACCTGGCCCATCCAGGTTCAGTTACAGCATCACCTTCATCCCCAAAGTTTCTGAAAGTGTCATCTCTAAGTACTCCCTCCTCTTGTCTCCTCTTCCCACTGACTCCACATCCTCTGCAACCATCATTCCACCAAAACCATCCTCAGTGAGGTCACCTGTGAATCTAATAGATATTCTCAGAATTCAATTTTCATGGCCTCTCAGCAGATTTTGACTTTTTTGTTGTCTTTTGACACATATTGGTCTACTGCTTTCCTTCTTACCCATTCCCACTGCAGGTTCACATACCTTACTTAGTCTTTACATAATGTGCTTTCTCAAGGCTTAGCTTTCAAACTTCTTTCTTGATTAACTGGGTGTTCTCTTCCTGAGGTCTCATAGGCTTTACTACAATATTCATTGCAATCGTAAACTGCATGTCCTTGATTTCCAAGTATCTAACTCCAACTTTGATTGTGCTTTGAGCTACAGATGGGAGGTCACAATGGCATAAGAAATCCAGCATCCTGCCTCCTGTCTGCTCTGAGTTAAGTCCCCCTCTCTGTTCTCCAACCCAATGACTGGTATCTCCCCATGCCCAGCTTCTCCTGACATAACCTCTAGCTCTCCCTGATCTCACACAGTAGATCCATCATTAGGGTGTGTTGATTTTATTTCTTATTTCTTTACTCCATTTATGAGGCTTCTCTTTGATAAGTCCTATACTGCGAATGAAACATATTTGGGTGTCATCTGTCCACTTTAACAATCTGATGACTTCTGTTTCCTCTTCCAAAACAGCAATTTCCAAGCACTAAAATAGACAACTTGGCCAAGGAGGCCCACATTGTCCTGTTCCCTCAAGCTTAATGATTCATGATTTCCTCCTCATTCTCTGCCCACCTGTCTCTTCTCACAGTTCTGTGATCAGGCCACACCCCCTTTATCCATGCTCATCTTTGTCTCTGGTCTGGTACTGACCACTTGCCTGTATTAACTCGTGATTTACTCTACCTCCAGTATGACTTCTTTGGGGAAGCAGTTCTTTTCCTCTTGGCCAGTTGAGTTGTTTTCTCTTTTTTGTCCCTCTCATTAAATTTTATTAGTTTTCTTCAGGCCACGTATCAGTGATTGTATATTCCTTAGTGGGGTTATTTATTTAATATATCTCTACTCCAAATACCTGTAAGTTTCATAGGAGCCCACTGCTTATCTTTGTTTTGTTCAACATCATATCCCAGTATTTTGCAGAGCATCTGGCATAGAGTCTCAATAAATATGTATAGAATATGTGGATGAGCATTGAGTTAGAAGAAATTTAGAGGCATATAATACACCTCCATATTCAAAGCTTGCATCTCAGTGTCAGTACCATGAGCTTTAGCACATACAGAGTATCTGGTAATTTTGACAAAATCCTTTTATAGACTATGCTCTACCAAGGAAATTTGCTGTATTTTTTTCTGAACAATCAAATGATGCTTTGTGCTCATTTCCATTGAACAACTCAGGAGGGCAAAAATTCAACAGTTGTTGAATTATTTTCTTAACTGGAGCTTGAAAAAAGTATCCACGTGATATACATGAAACAAGGGAGTTTTACCTCAGTGGGACACTAATCATTGTGATCTCTGTCCTTAATTTCTTCATTTGAAAAATAAGTTGATTTATAATAAATTTAAAAATAAGTGGATTTGCTTTATAATAACCAAAAAGTCTAAATGACCCAGATATTATTGACAAATTATCATATGTTCATAAAATAGAATGTTATATGGCACAGAAGATTGAGGGAATTATATGTGGCTTAAAAAAACCTAGCATGGGTAATTCTAGTATTTGTAATGATAGGCTAACAAAAAAGAAACAAAATTAAATATACAATATAACTTCATTTATAAAATTTTATAATTTTTTATAACAAAGCTTAACTTATTATGTTAGAATTAATACTTATGGGGCAAAATACAAAATTAAGTCAATGGAATTTTTATAAAATTATCGTAATGTTAAGAGAGTTGTTTCTACTATTGTAAGAAAAGAAGTTGTAATAGGGAATGGATAAATTGGAGACTTCTGGGGACAGAAATATTCTCTTTCCTGGGCTGAGAGATTATTACCTACACTCACTTTATACTTATGTTAAATTATATAGTTTGTATTATGTGCCTTCCTGTTCTCAAATTTTATTTGTGATAAAATGTTCATTTTTTTGAAGAAAAATGCTTTTTTATTTTTTATTTTTTTAGAAAAATGCTTTTTAAAGAAAAGAATTATAAAATATTAGAGCTTTGATGGATCGTAGATTAAATTTAAGACCCTTTGAAGATCAAACACTACATGTATCTATAAATTGGTAATTATTTGTTTGGATCAGTTTTTACATAGCAGATTATATAATACAAGCAAAAACCTATCGGACACGACTGAGTGACTGAACTGAACTGAACTCTCTCTGTAGACTAATACATATAATAGTCTCTTCTGTCATGGTAAATTTTACCCCTTACATCTGTTTTTTTTTTTTTTTTTAAAGAGGCCCACTCAACTGAATTCAGGCAAGAATCATAGTCAGTTTGAATTTATGGCCAACATTCAAAGAATTGGGAAATTTTGCATAAAAAAGTCCAGATGACTTTGTGTCAAACATTTTTTTCTGGATGAACCAAAACTGTAATCCCCTTCCCAGATGATAAAAATCTGTTCCCTTTTCAATGGAGCCTGGATCTTTCATCTCTCTTCAGCCCCGAATCTCCTGGCACTCCCTGTCACTTAGGGTAAGGGTCAGTTTCCATTCAACATTGTGGTGGAGTTGTTGGTAGAGACCCTATTTTTTTTTTTTTTTTTTTTACATACAAGGTATTTGATCATTTGTTATTATTTTGTTCTAATAGGCATTTTTGTTGTGATCACTACCCCGAACATTCTTTTGTGCCAGTTCTGCCACTTGTATTAATCATGAGTCTTATTGTTCTGCCTTTGGAGAAAACCATCTGTTTGTACATTTTGGATAAATCATCCCATCCAGGAAATAAGATTAGTGATTTGGAACCAAAAAATAATCCATTTATTTAGCAGTCTGTCTTTTCAATGTGCTGTAGAGAATAAGAGTATTAAAAAGTTTAAGCCTTCTTCAAAAAATTTCTGAAAATATATCCTTATCATGGCAGATGTTTCTTTCTAAAGAAACATTAAAAAACAATGTTCTCCAAAGTTACCTGATTTAGTGAGAAGCTTTTGGCTTTTCTTCAGAGAGCTGAGCTCAAGTCTTCTATTCATTTCTTAATCTTACAGCATTTATTCTTTCAAGACTTTCCAATTTGCCAATTCATTGGATTTTATTTATCACCTTTTTCACAAAAGACCATTTGTTCATTGACAGTTGCATTCTATGTTAAATCCAAAGTAGGGCTGATTAATGAATATTCAGACTGGCCCCAAGTGTTCTTGTTAGCTTGATAGTTCTATCGCATCAACCATATGTAAAATCTATCTTCAAGTTAAATGTGGCTGCTTTTACTTTGTCAGAGATTATTTATGACTCTGTCCTCTATTAGTCTTGATTAACAGGAGATTTTTGATCAAGCAGGGCCTTCTCATCTCTGATTGCTTATACATCAAACATTCTTTTTCTGTCGACCTGACATATGAATGGTTTTATAGCATTGATATTTATTTGCTTCATGTTCCTTATATAGCTTGGTGAAAAATAAATGAAACTGAGCTGGACAAGGATCTTATTTTATAGGATAGTTTTACAAAAGAACAATTCTGCATTTACAAAAGGTACTTTAAATGTCCAATTATTGGGCCAAGATAAACAGCATGCTCTTGTTCATATTGTATTGAATATCATAAAATTAACAATTCTTAAAAGACATTTTGGTTCCCTCCTCTATCCATTGTAAAGGTCATCCATTATAAATACAAAAGTTGATTTCAAGCTATTTAAATTAAGGCATGAGAAGAAAATTAAGGTAAACTTTAGTCTTACTGTACAATAGAGTTTGCTTTCAACTTCATTTTGTTCTTAACACAGTATTTACTAACCTTCCCATTGAGCTTCTGTCTACTCATCTCTCAACTTGGATGTATAAACTCAAACTCAAAGTATAAACTCAAACTCAATGTGTCTCAAACATAACTCTTGAGTTTCCTCTAAACCTGCTTCTACACTGGTCTTAAAATTCTCTATAAATTGCATGAGTATTTACACAGTTTGCTCCAACCAAAAATATATTAGACAAAGAACTTTTAGACACATTTCTTTTTATTAGTTCATCAAAAAGTACGTTCAGTGTTTATTGAATATTTAACAATTCTCTCCAACATTGCTGTTGTACACTATGTGCACCTCCCTCCCAAATTCATGTGTTGAAGCTCTTCATGTGATGATATTTAGAGGTGAGACTTTTAGGGGATAATTAGGGTTAGATTGGGTTGTAAAACAGGGCTTTTTGATGGGATTAGTGGATTTATAAGGAGAAGAAGAGAGAGATCTCTCTCCCCACAACATGAAGACATGGTTAAAACCATCAGTCCACCTGCAAGCCAGGAAGAGAGCTCTCAACAGGACCCAACTATACTGGCTCCCTGGACTTCCCTCATAGCTCAGATGGTAAAGAATCTGCCAGCAGTGCAGGAGACCCAGGTTTGATCCTTGGGTCAGGAAGATCCCCTGCAGAAGGGAATGGCTACCCACTCCATTGTTCTGGCCTGGAGAATTCCATGGACTGTCTAGGCCATTGGGTTGCAAGGAGTTGGACACGACTGAGCAACTTTCAGTTTCACTTTCCAGTGTTCTTGCCTGGAGTATTCCATGGACAACAGAGCCTGGTGGACTATAATCCATGTGATCGTAAAGAGTCAAACATAACAGAGTGACTAACACTTTCACACTGGTCCATTAAACCAGATTTCTAGTCAGTGAATTTGAGGAAATCCATTTCTGTTGTTTAATCAAATGCAGTCTATGATATTTTGCTACAGCGACTTGAGCAGACTAAGGAATCTTCCCATAATACTCTAGTCTAATTCTCTACCATCTCTCACTTAGAACACTCCACATGCTTGCTCAGTCAGTCCTGTCCATGGACTCTTTGCAACCCCAGAGACTGTAGCCCACCAGACTCCTCTGTCCATGGGATTCTCCAGGCAAGAATACTGGAGTGGGTTGCCATGCCCTCCTCCAGAGGAACTTCCCAACCCAGGGATCAAACCTATGTCTCCTGCATTGGCAGGGGAGTTCTGCAGTGGTATCTGAATTACTTTCCTTCTTCCTTTTCAGCTTTTTGCTGTCAGTATTTCAGGGATCAGTCAGATATTCTTTAAAATGTAAGTCAGTTCATGCTGTTTCTCCGGTCAGTTGTTCCAGTGACTTCCCATTATGCTCAGCATAGAACCAAACTCTCTTTTCTGTGAGGACCTTTAGGTTCTGCCTGTTGCCTAACGCTGACCTCATCTTCTACTTCTTTTAAGGTGCGTGTGTGCACACACATTCTCAAACACACACATAATCAAGACAAGTCTTAATTACTTATTTATAGTCTCCTGGCTGTCTTGCTGTTCCTCCAAATTATAGAGTATATTTTACTTTTGCACTTGCTGTTCCCTCTGCTTGTAAGACTATTTTCTGGGCTACTCACGGGTTTTGGTCTCTCACTTTATTCAGAAACCTACTTGAAAATTGCCTCTCTAGGAAGTCTTCCCTGACTAATTAAAATCACCCCTTGAAGACCCAGCCCCCATATTTCTGTACATTAACCCTGATTTATTTCCTTCACAGCATGCATTACTTCTCAACTTTGTAGTAGATATTTATTTTTTCACTTTATGTCTTCCCCATTTTAACGCAAGTTCCACAGGTATGAAACCTAGATTTTTTCTTTTTATGGAATTGCTAGGGCCTAGAACAGTGCCGACTGTCAAGTTCAGGGTCTTTAATTAATATTTATTTCATAAAAGGTTACATAAATATCAACAATCTATAAGCCAATTATTTAAAAGCACATATTATGAACCATCTCCATTTCCTGGTGGCTCAGACAGTAAAGAATCTGCCTGCAATATGTGAAACCCAAGTTTGATCGTTGGTTTAGGAAGATACCCTGGAGAAGGGAATGGCAACCCACTCCAGTATTATTGCCTGGAGAATCTCATGGACAGAGGAGCGTGGTGGGCTATAGTCCATGGGTCACAAAGAGTCAACACAAGTGAGTAACTAACAATATGAACTATACTTCGGTAAAAATTTGATTGAAAATCTAAGTTTCTCCTGCCATAGTGGACTTAAAACCCTCATTTGCTTATATATAGGATATGAACCTTGGAGGAGAAAACGGCAACCCACTCCCAAGTATTCTTGCCTGGAAAATCCTATGGACTTCATAGGACATTTTCCTATGGAAAATGCTCTAGTCTATGGGGTTGCAAAGAGTCAGTCACTACTGAGCACTCGCAGAAGGATATGGAGCCTCAAGTCTTTCATCCCAAGAATGTGCAATCTGAAATTTTGTTTTATAAGGGAGAAATTGATTCTAAAATCAAGCATTTTTCATATATTGACGGTTGCAAGAATAATAATTGTTAATACATATTGAAGAATTAACATTTTCTGTTAGTATTGTAAATATGTTATATGCATTTATGTATTAAGCTGGACTATTGTGAATATTTACCTGTATGTGCTGGTGCTTAGTTTCTCTGTCATGTCTGACTCTTTGCAACCCTATGGACTGTAGCCCTCCAGGCTCCTCTGTCTGTGGGATTCTCCAGGCAAGAATACTGGAGTGGGTTGCCATTTCATCCTCCAAGGTATCTTCTCAAACTAGAAATCGAACCTGGGTTTCCTGCATTGCAGGTGGATTCTTTACCATCTGAGCCACCAGGGAAGCCCTAAATCTCATTTAATCCTGAAAACTCTAATGTAGATACTATGCATATCACCAAATTTTTGCAAAGAAATTGAGGTGGACATGTGTTAAATAATTTAACCTCTGACACGGTCTGTGATAAAACAAGAACTAAATATATGCAGTCTGACTCCAGCAACCATAAGGCAAAACACTACTTCCTCTGTATCCAGAATAACCTAAGTATTAATCAACCAGAATAATTTACCCAGAGCACTTTAGGACCTACATTCTCATTATCTTTTACTGGCTATTTACTACCAGGTTTTTTTATTAGCCTCATAACTACCATCCTTCTATTCTTAGGCAGAATCAGATGAATATATTCCTATAATCTATATTCACTAATTTTGGTTATTATTTTAATGAAATAACAGGGTTTACACAGTCAAAAGCAATATAATTACAAATCATTCCCCCAGTTAATAATATAATGAATTCCTGGATTGTTAAACAATATAATTAGAAAAGGAAGACACATACAGAGAAAATGTTTGACATTCATCCAACAGACATGCCTTTAAACACCTACCATGTCTCAGCCCCTGGAGACACAATGGTAGATAGAGTTTCTTCTATGAATGGACTTACTGTTTAGTAAAGATAACAGCCACATAAGTAGACAATTACAATAACTTCAGTATAACTATAAAGCTCATAAAGACTCAGATTGTGGAGAAACCTATATATTATGTGAAAGACAAAGTTTGGATTTTATTCTAGAAGACAGTTGGGGAATGTGACTAGCAACAGATGCTTAACGTGATCCAGTAGAGTGTGAAAAGGAATTGTTAGAATGATTTCTGACATTTATTTTGACAGTACTGTTTGTAGTCTCTGTTTTCAGTTCTCTCACCATAATCATATAAATGGAGTACTTACAATCCATGTGGGGATCTGGGAATAAAGCATTAAAAGTGTAATTCACTTTAATTTCTAGAATTTTTAAAAATTTCTATTTTTGATACCTATTATAAAGAATTATATGTAATCTTAATATATTGGTAGTGCTTATTTTTAAAATTTAGTGCTATAGATGCAAATTTAAAAATGTAACTACTGCTATTTACTATTGAGAAGCAAAACGATTTTAAGCATTAGAACTCAAGAGTCATATTGGAGTTTTAGATAAGCTACCCTAGAGTGAACTTGATATCAAGGGCACTGGAAGAAGCTATTGTAGTGTTTCATCAGAGAGGTGTTGAAAACCTTTACCAGGAAAGTAGTAGGAAAAGGGTTTGACAACTATAGCATATTTAAGTTGGCAAGATTTGTGACTATTAAATACAACAATAATGAAGAGAAAGGATGCAAGAATGATGCCCATATTTCAAATTTAGGAAGCTGGGAAGAAAGTAGAAATACTAAACAAATAAGAAACACAAATAAGGAAAACCTGAAGTAGGGATTTCTAAGTTCATTTTAGACAGGATGATTTTGAGCATGCTTTGGAGTGTTTAGCTTTAGGATGTCTGAAATTTAAGGACAAGTTTGTTGTTGCAAATACATGTTTGGCCCCTTTCGGCACAGATGGAGGGTAGATGGCATCACAAGATGGATCATACATAGTGTAAAAAACAGTGGTTCAAGAGAGATTTCTTAGCCACAGTAATATTTAAGGGACAGAGGAAGAAGGGACACCCTTGGAGAAAGTCAGAGAGCAAGGAGTCAAAGAGCATGAGGAGAACCAATGTCCCCGGGACAATCCCCAGAGCAGGCAGCCCTCCCCAAGTCCTCTGAGTACTGTGGTTCTGGTCTCAGGCTGACCCTATAATGGGCTCTCTTTTCCATTACACTTCCACCATACAAATCCATGTTGCTCACTGTTATATACAGAGAAAAGCTGAGGTTACCTCTGGTGATAGTTTATAGATCTTAGGAAAATAGAGAAGACTGGGAAACCATTTCAGCATCCTTCAGAATATGTTGAAGATGGTTCACTGACACCTGCAGGTGTCCAAATATTACTCATTTGTTGTTGTTGTTCAGTCACTCAGTTGTATTTGATTTTTTGTGATCCCTCGGACTGCAGCACACCAGACTTCCCTGTCCTTCACTATCTCCCTAAGTTTGCTCAAACTCATGTCCATTGAGTCAGTGATGCCATCCAACCATCTGATCCTCTGTTGCCTCCTTCTTCTGTTGCCCTCAATTCCTCCCAACATCAAGGTCTTTTCCAAAGAGTCAGCTCTTCCCATCAGGTGATCAAAGTGTTGGAGCTTCAGCTTCAGCATTAGTCCCTCCAATGAATATTCAGGGTTGATTTCCTTTAGGATTGACTGGTTTGATCTCCTTGCAGTCCAAGAGATCCTAAGGAGTCTTCTCCAATACCACAGTTCAAAAGCATAAATTCTTTGGTGCTCAGCCTTCTTTATGGTCCAGCTGTCACATCCATATGTAACTCCTGGAAAAGACATAGCTTTGATTATACAGACCTTTGTTGGCAAAGTGATGTCTCTGCTTTTTAATACACTGTAAATATTATTCATGCAAACCCCAAAATCATTTTTGAAAAATTATATATTTTCTTCTCTCATTTGAAATTAATACCTCAGAACTTATTAACTATTTAAATATGTACAAAGTCTATATTTTCTGCATATTCTTACTGTATGCCTGATTTACATCTGAAATATTAGACTGGCAGTTTAACTCTTTCAGTCTATGAATGGTATCATGGGAAAACAGTGCTGTTTATCAAATTCAATAGCAAATTGGATGACCTAATGTTAGAAAAAGTCCAACTGCATTTTCGTCTCAAATAAATGTTTGTATTAGTTGCTTGTATTCATCACCTACCAGGTGTTATGACTTCTAATTCTAAGCTATGTAGTTCAAAACATTACTAGATGAGATATAAATGCTTCCATGATGTTTTGCTCCTGTGGGCCTCACTCTCGGGAATTTTACACTCCAGGGCAATTAACTATAGAAGGCGGCAAGGGGGTTGCATTTCTTTAGTAAAGAAGGGAAAAGAAGAATTTAAAAAGGGAGTTGAGAAAAGGAGAACTCTGAAAGCACAGATACATTTTTAGCCAAATTAATTTTTGGAAAGTGTACATATGGAGACATGGAAGATCTGGAAACTGATTGCCTTAAATTTATTCATGCCTATATAGCATCTGTTCAGTCTTGTTTTCCCACAGGGTACCTTGCTCCGGGGGAGTCAGCTATAATCACCCAAGAGACATAAGCTAGCAGTCTGCATTGTTTCTCCATCTCCGCTTCTCTCTGCCTGCTATTTCCTCCTCTGCTACTGCCTGACTTACCCCTTCCTTGAGGTCATCTTGAATTGAATCATTATGACAGGGTTGAATGATGAGGTAGGCTACTGCTGTATCTTGTTTCCCTCAAATTAATTAGTTGAAGACCTAACCTCCAATGTGACTGCTTTTGGAGATAGGGCCTGTGAGGAGATGATAATGGTTGAATGAGGTCAGAGGGTGAGACCCAAATCTGATAAGGGTGGTGCTCTTGTAAAAGAAGAGGCACCAGAACTGTATCCCTGCGATGTGAAGACAGAGCATGCAAGTAGCCATCCGAGAGCCAGGAAGCACTCTCCCCAGATCCTGACCATGCTAATCACTCAGACTCCTAGTATTGGGGTACATAAGAGAAAACTGTCTGTGGTTTAAGCCATCCAGTTCTTGGTACTATGTTATGGCAGCCTGAACAGACAGATCCAGGCATGTGATGTGCAGGCCAGGTGCATGGACATTATCTGAGATGTCTCTTTAACCCTAAAATACTCATTGCCCTTTTCTCAAGAGTAATTTTTTTTTTTTTTTTTTACTGACTATTGGTGTAAGTGTGTGACTTTATTAGCTTGGTCACAGCTAACTGGACGAGGTATTATCCTACCAGGGAGTGTCTTGGCTAAAGATAGCTGCCTTGCTAAGGACCCTCCTCAAGGTAGCCTCCATCTGATGACTGGTTTACTTGGTGGTATAGGGTCCAGTATCCTTGCTCCATTTCATGACAATTCTGAATGGTCATCTGAGCTTCAGAACTCCCCAGTGGTCATCTGGGACCTTTGTTGAGGTGACTTCTCCCTCAGCTTCCCTACCTGCCCCTCCAGCTGATGACACCAGAGCATGCCCTAAAGAAATCTGCTTCATGCTCTTCTTCATCTCACAGCTTGCACTCAAAGTTCAGCTCACTGGCACCAAAAATTGTTTTTCTAGATTTTCTTGTGTATGTGTGCGTGTTTGGAAGAACCCAAACAGAGAAAATACTATATTTTATTGTGAATTTTCCATTTATATCCCTCTTCTCTGTTTCACAATGAGACTATAGAGGGCAGGGAGTGTACATTGCATCTACCCATAGCATTTATGACCTTATCATCAAGAGTAGTTCTCGACAAATGTTTCCTGAATAAGCTCTACAGTTGATTAACCATTTCTCCAGAGGCTAGATTAACATTAATATAAAAATTAATATAAACATTTTCATAGTTAACTAAGGGCTTCAAGTTGTATACACGTTGCTTAAAGTCCCTGAGTGAAATTTTATTTTTAATCTTTAGTTAAAAAAATTCTAAAAATACAAACATGAATTACATTGAACACAATTATATGTTTGTGAACTTGAGAGGGCATCTTAGCCCTTTAATACCCCATACTTTAAGGAAAGTGAAATTTTGAATACATGCATATTTAAAGTAGTATTAATAGTTGTATAATATGACAAACGAATTATTTGTTATATGTATCATAATTATACAAATTATAGCCATATAAATTAAGACATATAAATTAGTATTTACTTTAATGTTTTTCTGATAATGAAAAATTTGAAAAGTATTTGTTGCTTGGTACAATATGGACTTCTGTAATTCCTGGAGTTTAACTTTCTGCTTATGTAGGAATGCAGAATCCGCCCATCTATGAAGTCAAGACCTACAGTCATATTGTTTGATAAAAGTGTAACCAAGCGAGCTTTGTTTGGGGCTCCTCTAGTTTATGAAGTGAGATTAAATGCTGTCTAATCACTTTTCTACTTAAAAATTCTATCTTGTTATCTCAAATGAAAGTTCTAATCTCACATATTTGTTGGAGTAAAGCAGACATATTAAAGATAAATTATAGTAAAGACAGAATTGTGTCTATTTTTATGATGGGACTTCATTATCTTTTCCAAATAGATGCTGAACTTAGGTTATCCTCATTTATATCCAGCTTCCTAGGCTTTCCTGGTGGCTCAGACAGTAAAGGATCTGCCTGCAATGCAGGAGAACTGAGTTCAGTCCCTGGGTCAGGAAGAGCCCCTAGAGAAGGGATGACTACCCACTCCAATATTCTTTCCTGGAGGATTCTATGGACAGAGGAGCCTGGTGGGCTACAGTCCATGGGGTTGTAAAGAGTCAGACACAACTGAGTGATTAACACTTCCCAGCCCTATACTTTAAGTATGTTCTTTTCATTTATTCAATATGTATTGATTTAAAATCTACATTTTATCAAGCACCATAAGTGTTTGGGGGTACATCAGTGAAGAAAACAAATATCTCTGCTGTCATGGAGATCACATTCTTTGGTGATACAGTGAACATAATAAACATATAAACTATATTTTAGGAGACAAGGACTTAATATAAAATATGTGAAGCAGAAAAGGTTATATAAGTGTGTCAGTGGTAGAAATGGTGGCAGGTTGCAGTATTAAATAGCGTGATCAGAGTAGTCTTAGTTGAGAAACTGAAATTTGAGCTCTATGTAAATAAAGGAGGGAATTAGCCACTCTGACACTTAAGGCAGAGAACCCCAGGAAGAAGTAACATCGAGAGCAAAGGGGCAAAGGCTGGGATGTGTCTTGAATGTTTAAGGAAGTATAAGGATATGGTGCGGCTGAAACACAGTGAGTAAGGAGGGGAGGCAGAAATCAGAGGTGGGATTGGTGGTGAAGACAGAGAGCCTCTACAGCTCCGTGGGCCTTTGAAGGACTTTGGAGTTGACTTGAAATGAAAGGGGCAGGCTATGGAAGGTTTTGAGCGGATTTTAGGACAGCAACATAGTCCTCCTTATCTTTCAAATTATCAAATTCCAACTTTGATAAGAATAGCGTAAGAAGTGGGAGTGTCAAGAGTTGAAACAGAGAGACCTTTTAGAAAGTTATTAATGATATGCAGGTGACAGGTGGTGACAGGTGGCACTAGTAGCAACGAAAGTAGTAAGAGGTGATTGGCTTCTGGGAATACTGAAAAGATAATGGCAAAAGGAATGTCAATGAGTATCTTGAAAAAAATAGTGACAAAGTAATTTCTGCTGGAATTGCTATTGAAATATCTACTGGCTATTGGATATGGGGAGAGAAAAAGAACTAAGGATTAATTCATATTTTTGGTTTGAACAACAGAAATGATGGTGCTGGCACCAAATAAGATGGGAATGCTGTGGTGGAATAGGTTTTGGATTGGCAGAGATCAGAACATGACAAAATGCAGGTGTTTATTGTGTATCTAAAGAGAGTACTGTGTAGGTGGTGTATAAGACTGGAGTTCATGAGTATCATCTATGGAGATAAATAGACAGACTTGGCATGTGACACAAAAATACATATTTGGCGTGTGTTATTCAAAACCTTGAAAAAGAATGGGTTACCAAGGGAGTGAGTATAAATGGAGAAGTGAAGTGAAAAGCAGAGAACAGGACAGCAGGTAGCTCTGGCGTTATAAGGAAGGTGAAAATTGGAGAAGTAAGCAAGTAACTTGAGAAGGAACTACTCATGAACTAGGAGGAAGACCAAGTGAGTGTGTTTCCCTTGAAATCAAAGGAAGAAAGAGTGTCAAAGGAAAGAGTGATTAGCTGCCTAAAAGTCTTGCCAATAATTCACTTAAAAAAAGATCTGAAATTGATTATTTCATTTAACAACCAGGAAATATTTGGTGACTTGATCAGATAAGGTTAGGAGGTATGGTGGGAATGGAGCTGAATTGCAGTGTTTTTAGGGCAAAAAGAGAAGAAGGGAATCAGAGACCATGAGTCTGACCAATTTTCCTGAGGATTTTTGCCCACAAAAGGAGTAAGAAACTGGATGGAGCCTGATAGAGGAAATGAATCAGAAAACGGTTTTGTTATTGTAGTAGTTGTTGTTTTCAGCCTTTTGTTTTGCTATGTTTATTAAGATGGGGAAAATAACAGCATGTTTATGTGTTTATGTGCCGGTGAGAATTATCAGTAGAGAATGAAATGGAAGATGGAAGAGAGAGAGCAGAGGAGATGAGAGGCCTTCTGGATCATGGAGTGAGGATTTACCAACTCCTCTCTTCAGTATAACAACAATGCCACTATTGAAAAAAAATTTTTTTTTCGTTTATTTTTATTAGTTGGAGGCTAATTACTTTACAATATTGTAGTGGTTTTTGCCATACATTGACATGAATCAGCCATGGATTTACATGTGTTCCCCATCACGATCCCCCCTCCCACCTCCCTCCCCTTCCCATCCCTCTGGGTCTTCCCAGTGCACCAGCCCTGAGCACTTGTCTCATTCATCCAACCTGGGCTGGTGATCTGTTTCACCCTTGATAGTATACTTGTTTCAATGCTGTTCTCTCAGAACATCCCACCCTCGCCTTCTCCCAGAGTCCCAAAGTCTGTTCTGTACATCTATATCTTTTTCTGTTTTGCATATAGGGTTATCGTTACCATCTTTTTAAATTCCATATATATGTGTTAGTATACTGTATTGGTCTTTATCTTTCTGGCTTACTTCACTCTGTATAATAGGCTCCAGTTTCATCCATCTCATTAGAACTGATTCAAATGAATTCTTTTTAATGGCTGAGTTATATTCCATGGTGTATATGTACCATAGCTTCCTTATTCATTCGTCTGCTGATGGGCATCTAGGTTGCTTTCATGTCCTGGCAATTGTAAACAGTGCTGTGATGAACATTGGGGTGCATGTGTCTCTTTCAGATCTAGTTTCCTTGGTGTGTATGCCCCGGAGTGAAATTTATAAAATAATAATAAAAGAATCATCAATCATGTAAAATTTCCATTAAGTTTAATAAGGCCATAAACAAGTAGAGAAATATTCAAAAAATTCTGAATTCCAGTAGGTGTGGCCAGTACCGATTCCTGCATTGGTTTGCTATAGCTGCATAGCAAAATCCCACAGAGTGGTGGCTTAAATGACAGACATTTATTTTCTCACAGATATGAAGGCTAGAAGTTGAAGACCAAGACAGTGGCAGATTTGATTTCTTCTGACGTCTGTCTCATTGGTTTGCAAATGGCCACCTTCTTGCTGTGTCTTCACATGGTCATTCCTCTGTGAACCTCATGCCTACATCCTAATCTCATCTTAAGTGCCGAAGATTTGATGCCTTTGAACTGTGGTGTTGTAGAAGACTCTTGAGAGTCCCTTGGACTGCAGGGAGATCCAACCAGTCCATCCTAAAGGAAATCAGTCCTGAATATTCATTGGAAGGACTGATGTTGAAGCTGAAACTCCAATACTTTGGCCACCTGATGCAAAGAGCTGACTTATTTGAAAAGACCTTGGAAAGATTGAGGGTGGGAGGAGATGGTTGGATGGTATCACTGACTCAATGGACATGAGTTTGAGTAAACTCTGGGAGTTGGTGATGGACAGGGAGGCCTGGCATGCTGCAGTCCATGGGGGTTTGCAAAGAGTCGGACACGACTGAACTGAACTGAACTGAAGGGCACCAGTTATATTGGAACAGCACCCCCTGGTATGGCCTTATTTCATCTTAATCACCTGTTTAATGGCCCTCTCTCCAAATACAGTCACATTCTCAGGTACTGAGGACTTCTTCATATAAATTGCTGGGGAGGACCCAGTTCAGATCATAATAGTGATGTTTAGGCCTCAGTCTGCCCCCCAGCTCTATCTTAGGGGACTGATTTTATTTGGAACATAGCACAGAGAATTCCTTGTCTAAGAGTGTTGTTGCAAACAACAATGGGGATGTTGGTAGTGAGCAACTAATGTGAGACCTTTGGCTCTAGTAGTACAAGCAAAATTGAAGACAATCAGAGGAAGATTCTTCTTGGGGATTACAGTTAACTTGGGGGGTCAAGAGGGCTGCGAGCATGAGGTGAACTGTGCTAACCCAGGAGGAATGAGAACAGGGTGTGAGGCAGAGAAAGTATTTCCCAAGTCTCATGCAGACCTATCAACAAAGGGCAGAAGCCACACTGGCATATGGGGCTTAAATATAACCTCTGTCAAAATACTGAGTGAACAATAAACATCTCTGCCCCAGGGTTCCTAAGAAAACAAGCTTAAAAATAAAACTACACTCATGTCCGGCAAACTCTAAGAAACTGTGTTCATGCTCAAAGCTGTATCCACTCTGAAGTGAAGTCATGAGCTGAGCTGCCAGGTGTGGGAATTGTTGGTTAGGACAAGTCAAGATGAAAGTAATGATGAGACTTTATTCACTTGTTGCAATAATATAAGCAAGAGACTAGGTAAAAACTGCAGCTTCTAGAATGTTCTGTTTTTTCTACATGGATTGACACAAGACAAGAGATAGATATATTCAGTTCAGTCGCTCAGTCATGCCTGACTCTTTGTGACCCCATGAACTGCAACATGCCAGGCTTCCCTGTCCATCAACAACTCCCAGAGCTTGCTCAAACTCATGTCCATCGAGTCGGTGATGCCATCCAACTATCTCATCCTCTGTTGTCCTCTTCTCCTCCTGCCTTCAATCTTTCCCAACATCAGGGTCTTTTCCAAGGAGTCAGTTCTTAGCATCAGGTGGCCAAAGTATTGGAGTTTCAGCTTCAGTATCAGTCCTTCTGATGAATATTCAGGAGTGATTTCCTTTAGGATTGATAGATGTATTAGATTGGTCAAAAAGTTCGTTCAGATTTTTCCATAGGCTGTTATGGAACAAAACTGAATGAACTATTTAGTCAACCCAATGTCAGCAAAAATGTGGAGAAATCATCTCATTGCTGAGAGAGCTTCAACTAAAAGTTCCTGCCATTTTATGAATCTGGGGCTGGAGGGCAGGAAGAGCGGGCTGAGTAGGATTGGGAAGGTACTGAGAGCTGAATCAGAGTGGAACAAAGTGTCTACAAGCCCTTCCCCCTACTTTTTTTCTGATAAAGAGAACTGGGCAGAGGCCCCGGGAAGGGTAAGCCATGACGGGTCCTCAAATGGAGCATTTAGGCTTGGCGTGCAGAGACACAGAAGAACATGCTGGCCACGGCTCCTGAGGCCTTGACAGTAACTCTCCCTCAAGACTGTCCTGCAGTGGCTGTGTAGCGTATCTGGGGCAGGGAGGACAGCATTCCTCCATGAGGCTGGTCAGACAGAGCCTTTTCATTGCCTATCCTTGGCCTTAAAGGTGATCAAGAAAGGGACTTAATCAACCTATTAGCTATTGGTCCTTTACTGAAAGAAGGAATAAAAAATGTAAATGCTCAGAACTGTGAGTGGGCTCAGTTGCTTAGTCAGGTCCTACTCTTTGTGACCCCGTAGAATGTACAGGTTCCTCTGTCCATGGAATTCTCCAGGTAATAATACTGGAGTGGGTTGCCATGCCATCCTCCAGGGGATCCTCCTGACCCAGGGATCAATCCTGTGTCTTCTGGGTTGGCAGGTGGATACATACCACTAAGCCACATGGGAACTGTGAGAGCAGCCTCCAAGACATCCATCCATCCAAGACTAAAGGGTGCTTAAGCCCAACTTTTCATCTGTAAGCAGCTTATGATAACTCAGGCATGGCCCCTAAATAGCTGACAAAAAGCTACAAACAAATGGAAAAATGTATGAGCAGGAACACATCTAAGATGCTACATACTGCTGGGAAAATAGGCTTTGCAAAATTAGCTCAGTCAAACCATTAATCAAACAAATGACCAAGCAGACAACAACAAGAAACCCTGTGGTGAGGAGGAAGAGTAAACATGTGTGCTACAATATATTATTTAAAACATCTAATTAAAAATTATTGTGACATGAAAAGAAACAGCAATATATGACCCATACTTAAGAATTAAAGCTGATGATGTAAGGTATCTCTTAAAGGGCCTACTTGGTGGACTTAGCTGACAAAGATATCAAAGGTGTTATTATAAATACATTCAAAATATGTTCAGAGAACTAAAAGAACCATGCTTAAAGAATTAAATGAATGTATTATAACAATGTTTCTTCGAAGACAGAATATTAGTACAGAATCAAAAATTGTTGAAAGAACCAGTGTAGCAAGTCCCTATCAAAACACCAATGGTCTTCTTTACAGAAATAGAACAATTATTCTAAAGTTTGTGGAAATATAAAAGACTCCAAGTAGCTAAAATAACTTTGAGAAAGAACAATATAACTCTCTGATATACTAAAAATCTATGATCATCAAAACAGTAAGATACTGGCACAAAAATAGACACATAGGTCAATGGAAGAGAATAGAGAACCCAGAAATGGACTCTTATGGGCATTTAATCTACAACAAAGGAGACAAGAATATACAATGGGAAAAAGATAACTTCTTTAATAAATGGTCTTGTGGGAAAACTAGACAGCTACATGCAAAAGAATCAAACTGGACTACTTTCTCACACCATACAAATAAATAAATTAAAAATAAAGACATAAATGTAAGACATGAAACCATAAAACTTTTAGGAAAAAACACAGAAATTAAGCTCTCTAATATTGGCCTTGGCAACATTTTACTGTATCTCTCATCAGGCAAGGGAAACAGAAGCAAAAATAAAATGGGACTACATCTAATTAAAACCTTTTGCATAGTGAGAAAAAAGTATCAACAAATTGAAAATGGCACCTACTGAATGGGAGATTTTTGCAGATGATATATATGATAAGGAATTAAGTAAAAACTCATACAATTCAATATTTTTAAGAAAAGCAATTTAAAAATGGACAAAGGACCTCAATATCCATTTTTCCAAAGAAGGGATTTAGATGGCCAACAAGCACATGAAAAACTATCCAACATTGCTAATCATCAGGAAAATGCAAATCAAAACCGCAGTGAGATATCACCTTATACCTATAAGATTGGCTACTATTGAAAAGAACATAAGTAAGAAATGTTGGCAAGGATGTGGCGAAAGGAAACCCTTATGTGCTTTTTGTGGGAAAGTAAATTGGTGCAGCCACTAGGGAAAACACTGTGGAGATTCCTCAAAAACTTTAAAAATATTTTAGTTCTATAAAATACTTCTATAAAAATAGAATATTACCCAGCAATTCCACTCCTGGGTATTTATTTGGAGAAAATGAAAACACTAATTATAAATGATACATGCCCTCCTGTGTTCATTGAACTATTATTTGCAATAGCCAATATATGGAAGCAACCTACATATGTGACTGTTATTATGAATGGATCAATGTGATATGATATACATGTAATGGAATATTCCTCAGCCATGACAAAGAATGAAATCTTGCCATTTGCAACAACATGGATGGACCTAGAGAGTATTATGCTAAGTGAAATAAGTTATACAGAAAAAAGACAAATACTGTGTGATTTCACTTATTTTGTGGAATCTGAAAACAAAAACAAATAAACTCACATAACAAAATAGAATTATAGGTATAGAGAACAAATAGATGGTTGTGAAAGGTCACATGCTTAATAATTGACTTCAGTTATAGTAGTCATTCTTGGTGCATAAAATAATGCGTCCCCTTTGGCTTGAACCTTGGAGAGTTGGCAGCTGTGTTTAGTTTAATTTCTTTTAGCTTCCCCTTCCCCATGTATCTGGATGTATTTTTCTTCGTTCTGTCTATACAATATTTCCTGTACAAGCTTAATTTATATTTTATAATTCATTCTTTATCTGAAATTAGCATCTTCATCCTGAAGGGTTTTACCTGTGTATTAGACAAGGTTTTTAACTACATACAGAATAGCCTGTGTATTTTTTTTAAGGGATAAATACTGTATCAGAGAATAATTAGTGGGATTATGAAAACAACATGCTGAGCTTCCGGGAGTAGTCTCCCACTGAATAGAACTATTCTGCTGTAGGAATATCTGCTTTTACATGATGGACAAATGACAGAGTTAGAAGCTGCCATGACAGCTGATATCTCAAAAACTGGATATGCTATGCATGCTAAATCACTTCAGTCATGTTCAACTCTTTGCGACCCTATGGACTGCAGCCCACAGGCTCCTCTGTCCATCAGGAAACTGCCTCATCGGGGTGCTGGTTAGCTGTTCCTGCCAAACAAAAGAGTGTCTTCGCTTTGTCACATGATTCAGTTCTGAATGGAGATCTTCCACAAGGATACCTGATTGGTGAAACATAAATTATATCCAAATTCCTAGTAGCAAGGGATTCTTGGAAGTATAGTTTTTGCTTTTCAGCCTCTGCAAGCTAGAAAGTTGTTAGGACCAAGTTGAGAGTATTAACTCCAGGTTATGATTTTGGCCTTTAATGTCTCTTCAAGTATTGTAAGATGATTAAATGCACTAACAAAATCTGATCATGACAAAGACTTTATCTAAATAACTCCCCAAAATCTTGCTGTGTTAATTTCTAGCATCTTCTTGAGAGAGCTTTATAAAGGAAATCTTTGAAGATGTCAGCTTCTGACAGAAAATTAAAACTCTGGACTTGCCTAGCTAGAAAGAGCTAGCGAGAATAATTTTATCATGATCAGTATCATCACTTGCAGTATTTTATTCAGTTAATTAACCACCCCATTTTCATTCCTCATGATTCTGAACCTGTTTGGGAATATATAACAGGGGTTCAAATGAGAAGAAATCATTTGCTTTACTATAAGTGAAAAACTGGATTAGAAAATACAGCTTGGACTTCAAACACAATCTGTTTCTCTTTTCTTTTCATAGAATGTGTACCAAAAAACCACTAACAGAGCATATGAATAACTGAAAACTTTACAAGGCATAGCCTGTTATCTTTGGTTTAGTGGATGGAAAATGCAAAATTAGAGGGAAGAAAGTATCATGCGCATAGGCCAGCAATTTCTAAAACAGATCCAAGTGTGGCGGATAGAGGGACAAAAATGAGCTTGCGAGTTTGGACATTAACCTTCCCTGTTGAAGAACATAGTGATTTTCAATGGGTATCAGACTCAACATGAAATGGTAAGGGATCAATCAGATCCCTTCTTCCAAAAGGTAAAAGCTAGGGAACAGTAAAGAGAAGGGAGAAATTTCTTTGCTAAAATTAACTTGAGGCATTCTATAAGCTTGAGAGAAGCTGGAGAAGGAGAGGGTAACTATCACGCTGCCATCATCACCATCATGGCAATGACTATGACCATCCCCATCGTCACCATTAACCACCAACATCATCATTTCAAACAGCTCTGGAGTATCTATGACATGTGAACTTTTTATGTCACTTAAGATCCAAATTAATTTAAGAATGAAAAATGAAGAGGACTTATAATTAATGTAGAGAAGATGTGTTGTTGAGAGGAACAGAGTTTGGGGTGGGGAAGAGGATTGAGGTATCTGGGATAATTAAAGGAAGCTTCATAGAGGTAGGTCGTATTTGTGTCTTAGAAGAAATATTAAGATAAGGATTCAAAGTATAGTCCTACTGTGGAGATAAAGAAGGTTGAGCTCCAAAGAATTGTAGAAGTGTTGGAGTGTTGGAGAAGACTCTTGAAAGTCCCCTGGACTGCAAGGAGATCAAACCAGTCAATCCTAAAGGAAATCAATCCTGAATATTCATTGGAAGGATTGACACTGAAGCTGAAGCTCCAATACTTTGGCCACCTGATGTGAAGAGTTGAATCATTAGAAAAAAACCCTGATGCTGGGAAAAATTGAAGGCAGGAGGAGAACGGGAAGGCAGAGGATGAGATGGTGGGATGACATCACCAACTCAGTGGACATGAGTTTGAGCAGGCTCTGGGAGATGGTGAAGGACAGGGAGGCCTGGCATGCTTCAGTCCATGGGGTCACAAAGAGTCGGACACGACTTAATGACTAAACAATAACAACTGCAGAGATAAGGGGTACTCAAGAGAAAAACCATGATTTGCCTCATTATAAAGGCTATGAATGTTCAGCTCAAAATTTGACCAATCTCTCAGGAAATGGGAGTCATGTTTCAAAACAATATTTCCTAATTGCTTATTTATGTATATAGCTCTAAATGACTAATCTTCCTGAAGTTTTCTTAGAATCTAGTCTTTTTTATACCATTGCACTCTTCCAAAAAAGATGTCATCACTCTGTTTACTGCAAGCTCAAGAATGAACTTTTGTTGAAAATGAAGAAGGTATCCTGTTTTTATATTCGCCAAGTCAGCCCTGCCATTCAAAGTCTTTATACTGAATGCTTATTTTCTTCCCTCTGTTAGCTTTTGGGAACTAAGATGGATGCTGGGAGTTTTAATTGGATACTATATGGTGTTCTCCAATTCTGGGCACTCTTGAGGGCGAAGCTGAGATTATCTCGACAAAGGAACAAGTGATCTCACGTTTCTAGTCAGTTCATCTTTCAAATAAATATTGATTTCCTTGCTGGAGATTCATTCTAAATTTACCCCACCCCTCCCCACAAAAAAAGTCTACTGAATTTTACTTAAATAAAAAGAGTCTTTTGGATTTATTCTGCTGATAAGTCACACAGTTTTGCATTTTATTAGAAAACTCTTCAAATATAAATATGTTTTTATGTTCCTCATTTATTTTTTAATAAACCACAGAGTTAATGGAAATAGAAAGAAGGTCATATACCTGGAAAGAAAAAATATATATACATTTGTCTTTCCTCTGAGTGGCAAATAACAGGAAAAAGATTGCTACCATTTTAATAAGCATGTGTTTGTATTTTTTTTCATGGATTTTCTTAAATGACCTTATGATGCCCATTTAACACTTTTTAAAATCACTGATGATTTTGCGAAACAAGGAGGAATAATTTTTAAACAAACTTTCAGGTCTATTCTCATCTCATTAAATGAAATGGAGTTAAATGATTTTACACTTTCTCTCTAGAACAAAGGAAATTCCATTTTTAAATGAGGGCCCTCAGTGATACCTTAGATCTGTGCAATACTTTCTTTTTCCTTTTCTTTCTTCCATTTAGGGACCCTGGTTGGCTATAAACCCAGAATGAAGAGAAAGGAAACAAACTCATGCTAACAACTATTTATTTTCAGCAAAATTAATTTAGATAATCCCTAATCATTTTCTTCTTTTATCATAGAATAAAATGTATCGCAAAAGCAGCACTAATTAAATCCCCTCAGACCTGAATTCTCAGTAGGATAGCATGAAAGCTCAGACCATCACAATACTTTATGACCTTTTCAGTGTTGACTTTTTAAAATTTTTGTTTTACACTCTCCGACATAAACCACAGCAAGATCCTCTATGACCCACCTCCCAGAATATTGGAAATAAAAGCAAAACTAAACAAATGGGACCTAATGAAACTTAAAAGCTTTTGCACAACAAAGGAAACTATAAGTAAGGTGAAAAGACAGCCCTCAGATTGGGAGAAAATAATAGCAAATGAAGAAACAGACAAAGGATTAAGCTCAAAAATATACAAGCAACTCCTGCAGCTCAATTCCAGAAAAATAAATGACCCAATCAAAAAATGGGCCAGAGAACTAAACAGACATTTCTCCAAAGAAGACATACAGATGGCTAACAAACACATGAAAAGATGCTCAACATCACTCATTATCAGAGAAATGCAAATCAAAACCACAATGAGGTACCATTACACGCCAGTCAGGATGGCTGCTATCCAAAAGTCTACAAGCAATAAATGCTGGAGAGAGTGTGGAGAAAAGGGAACCCTCTTACACTGTTGGTGGGAGTGCAAACTAGTACAGCCGCTATGGAGAACAGTGTGGAGATTCCTTAAAAAACTGGAAATAGAAGTGCCATATGACCCAGCAATCCCACTTCTGGGCATACACACTGAGGAAACCAGATCTGAAAGAGACACGTGCACCCCAGTGTTCATCGCAGCACTGTTTATAATAGCCAGGACATGGAAGCAACCTAGATGCCCATCAGCAGACGAATGGATAAGGAAGCTGTGGTACATATACACCATGGAATATTACTCAGCCGTTAAAAAGAATTCATTTGAAACAGTCCTAATGAGATGGATGAAGCTGGAGCCCATTATACAGAGTGAAGTAAGCCAGAAAGATAAAGAACATTACAGCATACTAACACATATATATGGAATTTAGAAAGATGGAAACGACAACCCTATATGCAAAACAGAAAAAGAGACACAGAAGTACAGAACAGACTTTTGAACTCTGTGGGAGAAGATGAGGGTGGGATGTTGCGAAAGAACAGCATGTATATTATCTATGGTGAAACAGATCACCAGCCCAGGTGGGATGCATGAGACAAGTGCTCGGGCCTGGTGCGCTGGGAAGACCCAGAGGAATAGGGTGGAGAGGGAGGTGGGAGGGGGGATCGGGATGGGGAATACGTGTAAATCTATTGCTGATTCATGTCAATGCATGACAAAACCCACTGAAAAAATAAATAAATAAATAAATTTAAAACAAAACAAACAAACAAAAATTTTTGTTTTACAATTGCCTGAATAAATGATTAAAATTTTTAAATGCAGTTAATTGAATATTTTTCCTATACAATATCAAACAGGTCATAATAACTTTTCCTCCATTTCATTATTAAAATTTACCGACAGTTTGGTCATAATAATAACAAAATTGCATGGCCAAATCCACCATGTATTTCTGGGTCTTTGCATTTTTTTCCAAAAAACAAAACATCGTTACAATTGTTAGCATTGTTAAGACTTATTAAATGAAACTGTTCATTTGGAATATATTTCTTTATATGTGACTAAGATAAATTTCTTTTTTTCTCTTGCTCTTATCATGTAAAATTAAAATAGCTGTGCAGATTGTCAGCAAATTTAGAGAAAAGTTTTGGTATAGTATGAAAAATATGGGTCACAGAAAATTCATGGCGAAGTGCCTCATCAATAATCATTTCAGGAACATCTAAAACAGAGCATTAATATTCACGTTAATTGACTGATTCTAATTGGGATAATCTGTTAAAAACTGTATACCTAAGTATATAGTTGATTAAAAATACATACACTCATATATATTATTTTTTCTATTATTTTTCATGTTCGTCTTGCTCCCCTACCAAAGTCATTTTCTGTTTATTTAAGTGGCTTTGTTTTTCCCCTCAACACTTAACACTTCCTGAACTTATAATATATATTTATTTTTCTAACTTTGCTTGAGTCCCCAAAGTCTGGAACAAAACATTTGATACTCATTAAGTTAGTATTTGTTGAATAAATAAAGATGTGGAGAGAGCAAACAAGCATCACTTTAAAATCTGAGCACCAAATAAAAAGCCACGAGGGAAGTAGGAATTACAGGTGTTTATGTACCATTGAGCTTCTTTGCATATTCTCAATTCTGCTTAGTTGTTTTCTTGGAGAAATAACCATAGTGATGGTTAATGATCCCTTTATGAAATGCTGGGTGGGGGAAACTGTTCAAAATCAATCAAAATATTATGTAAAATAACATTTTATGTTTTAGCTATTGATTCAAGACTATTTAAGATCACGGATTAATCACAATTTTAGGTACTAGATGAAACTAGATTGAAGTCTTAACTGAGTTTATTTTGTTATGATAAAAAATGTGTAAAAACACACAGTCTGGCTTTTTAAAACACTTATTTCTTTATTTTTGGTGTGCTGGGTCTTCGTTGCTGCGTGGGTTTCTCTAGTTGCAGAGAACAGGGCCTACTCTCTAGCTGTGGTGTGCGGGCTTCCCATTGGGTGGCTTTTCTTGTTGCAGAACATTTGCTCTAGGGTATACAGGCTTCAATAGTTGCAGCTCCCAAGCTCTAGAGACCAGCCTTAATAGTTGTGGCATACAGGTTTAGTTGCTCTGTGGCATGTGGAGTCTTCCCGGATCAGAGATCAAACCTGTCTTCTACATTGGCAGGTGGATTCTTTACCACTGAGCCACTGGGAAAGCCCCAAGCTTTATTTTTTATGATAAAGAGACTGAAAATGACATTTTATAGCCAGAAAATTTTACATCCGGAAGAATTTGAAAACAAGTTCAGTGGTAGTTTTCATTTTTTCTACAAATTACCCGTGATAAAGTCTATGTGGCAAGGAGAGAAAGCTGGCTATAAAACTCTTCATGACTGTAGAACTTGCCTTCCTAGGCCATGCACAATTATAGAAAATATTTTTAAAGCATATAAATAATGAAGTAACTGAGAAAGGAGTGTGGAGCCCATGATGAAACTATGATTATAACAGGAAATGAGGACTAATGTATTAATGTGTCCATATTTCTAAGATTTCTTAGTACATGGCCCTTCTTAATTCTGGCTATCTATATTAATGTGTGTATATTTATAGAGATTGTTTTAGGTACAACATATTTGAATGGTAACAACAAATCTAATTCTTTTGCCTTGGGATAAGGCATAGATCTTCTGGCTTCCCTTGTGGCTCAGCTGGTAAAGAATCTGCCTGCAATGCAGGAGACCTGGGTTCGATTCCTGGGTTGGGAAGATCCCCTGGAGAAGGGAACAGCCAGTCACTCCTGTATTCTGGCCTGGAGAATTCCATTGACTCTGTAGTCCATGGGGTTGCAAAGAGTTGGACACGACTGAGCAACTTTCACTTATCTATTTAGAAATAAAAAAAAAAAAAGCAAAAGGGAATAAGATGTTCAGGCAACTTCAGATATTACTTATCAAAGAATGGCTTTAACAAATTGTTTATATGGTGTTATCACTATTTTAGGAGGAATATAATGAAAACTCTCATTTTGATAAGGGGCAAGAGGAGGGAGAAATCTTGAGTCTGAACATAACACATGTGTGGAGATTCAGTTGAGATTGAGTGCCTCTTCCCTGACTCCAGCAGGCAGAATGAGTATAATAGGCCTGGAGATTGCAGTGGGAAGACAGAAGCAAGCATCATCTATTTTCCACTTTAATATTCAGAGGCCTAGGTATTTCAGAGTAATAATTTTTCCAAAGTTTAATTTTAAACCTCAAACAGACATTTCTCCTGATGTATTAAAAAGAGTTTATGAAATATAATTTGACCGTTTCTTCATAAGTTAGGGCACCATTTTCAAAAGTCTGTTATACAAACTCCAGTGTTCTAAGAAATGTTAATAGATCACCCAAAGAAAACATGCTTCATGGTCAAATAGCTTGGAGAAATACGGCATATGCCATTTTTCTCTTAGAGTATAACAGTTCTCAGTTGGACTCCAAGTAGTCCCACAGAATAGAAATTTGTTTAACTCTATTAAACTTCATATTTTGAAAGTGCATTTGGTTATATAATTTATTTGGATGGAAACCATTTTGGAAGATAATTTTTAAGGAGCAGAAGTCCAGTTTGGGAATTAAAAGAATCATTAATAATCCTCTATTGTAGTGCTTCTCCAACTTTAACATGGGTATGTGTCTCCTAGGGAACTTGCTAGAATGCAGGTCCAGTTTAGCATTTGTTGGAGATGTGGATGAGATTCTGCATTTCTACCTAGGCCCCAGGTGATGCCAAGGCTGCTGATCTGGAATCCGCATTTCAGACACCTTAAGTCTGCTGCATTGTGGTTCCACAGAGATTACTGAGATGTGGATAGATGTGTACTCTTCCATTAGTGGCTTCAGCCCTTTGGGCTCAGAAAGTAACCTGAGTCACAGGAACTTCAGGAGAGATGAATCCTGTAGGTAACCTCAGGGTCCTGAGAAGGATAATATACCATCCCCCCATACTTGTTGTCTAGGTTTATAATAAAGTAGGATGAAATGGAAAATCAAATTTAACAGTAAGTTACATATGTTTGCTTTATTATTAGTGTCTTGGACTGGACCTCTTGGTTTCTGAATTTAAATTTAAACTGTACTTAAATTTAAATGGGTACTCAAATAACTATAGGAGGCTCTATTATGAATAAGCAGGAAAACCTTGGTCATCTCAGAGTCCATCCAGGAGCATTTGAAAATGAGGCTCATTGAATGAAGTTTTAATTCAGGGATTGTGGAAGATGCAATTAAGGGTGGTGTGTGTGTGTATGACAGAGAGAGAGCTCACTTTTTAAAAAATTTAATTAGTCAATGTCTCTGCCACTCACCTCTAATGTATTGCTTCTAATCAGTAATAGGCTTAGAATGCAAATGATCTGGCCCATCATGGTGCTGGAGCTGAGTGAAGGCAAGAAGGGCTCATCTTTGGAGTAAGAATTTCAACTAAGAAAATTTACCTTTTTGCCCCAAATTTATCTTCCTTCCCTTCCCTTTCATGTCCTTTCCTTTCCTGCCCACCTTTACTCCCGCCCTCCCTCCCTTCCTTCTTTCTTTCTCTCTTCTTTCTTATTTGGCTCCTTTATTTTTCTCTTTTTCTTTTTGTTTTCTGAGATGTTAATCAAATTGTTGTCATCTTATTTGTAAAAAAAGCTTTTAACCAAAATATCTAGAAAAATGTACAAAATGTGCTGTTGTACTTTAATCTATATCAAAAAATAATTTGTATATTACTTTGATTTTTTTGTTGTTTCAGGGAATCTTCTTTAAGCTTTAGATTTCATTTATTGAGGGAGAACTGAAGACAGCATAATAGATACCTTAAAAGCAATAATTTACTTTGGGTTTCTTTTGGTGTACTCTCATTCAAGTGCTGAATAAATCCTGACTTTGTGCACTACGAACACAAAAAATGAACAGAGGCATAAGACATAAGACCATAAAGACTTTTGGTTCTTTTAGCAAAGTTATATACTTGCTTTTTTTTGCTCTGACAAATGACAAAGTGAGTTTTATGAGATGAAATTGCATCCAGTCTGTATGATTGCCCTTTATCTTGATAACCTTTTATTGAGCACTTACTGTGAATCAGAGATCATTCTGAGTATTTCTCTCTCTCTCTCTCTATATATATATATGTGTGTGTGTGTGTGTGTGTGTGTGTGTGTATATTTATATATTTTTGTATATATATAAATATATATATATTTTGTCCCTATACCTTCGAAATTTCTGAAGCAGGCATTTTTATCCCTACAGACAGGAGTGAAAATGAGGCTCCTGTATGTTAGCAAGGCTGCCTCATAGCCTAAGTTGTACAGAATAGTAAAACCAGATTTTGAATAAGTGAACTATAACAAGGCTTGAACTTGTAGCCACCATGACAAAGAAGAGTATAAACATTTGGTATCTGCCAGGAATTAACTTTGTCCCACAAGTAAAAGATACATTTTGTGAGGATTTGTTCTCTATTTACAAGGCTATTGGAAAGATTACACCATAGTTCTTCCTTTGCCAGTTATTTATAATAACTGAAATTTAATATCATCTTGAGAGGTAACATTAAACTATGCAAAATCCTTAAGATTAAAAAATATATGTTTTGATTTTATTTCTAATTCTTTTGAGGGAATGAGATTTGAACAATGCTGAGTTTTATAGGTATCCTATATATGTTCATGTACATAAAGTTAATTTCCTGTCTCAAGGGTGGCACAGACATAAAAAGGCCAATTATAATTTTATGAATAGGAAATATAAGATCTGGGGCTTCGATTTTCTCTATTGTTGCACTCTAAATAATAGCACTATTTCTAGGGAATACTTACATCCGTTCTGACACAGAACAAGTAGGAACTTTCATTAGAGAAAAATCAAAGCAGATGCAATGTGTATCCCTGTATATTGCAAGTAATGTTAAAATAGATTCCAAACTGGTGTCTTGTTTTGATGAACACTCAAAAGACACTTTGGAAATTGTTTGTCAGACTCTAGAGACCAAGGCACAGATGGAGTTCCGAATTAAGTGACTTTGTATTTTGAGGTTTGAAATGAGATCTAGTCTCAGTCGTATATTTCCATGATTGCGGAGTAATTGAATGTGGTAATTGATTATTAAAGTGTTTATATTCTTAAAATTGTAAGGTTCATAAATAGTAATTTAAACATTTATGGTAAAGTTCAAGATGCAAACTTTATCTTCAGATTAATATAAGTAGACAGAATTGCATAAGCCATATTTCAGTTTTATTGGCACCAAAATGTTCTGGATTGGTATATTTTCCACAACATCAAAGAAAATTCCTTGACATATCAAAAGTTCTGAACTGAATGTATTTAGACTTTTGTGGTTGATCCAAACATGTCATGAATACTATTTCATTGAACAAATATTCATTTAATGAATACATAATATGCCTACAGTGTGCTAGAGTCTGTTCTTGATATTGATGGGAGAAACATCTCTACCTTTGCACATTGAAGATCTTTTAAATATTTATTCTAAGTTCTCAGAAATACCTTCCTAAGTGGTTAAAGTTTATTGGATCTGGGATGTACTCACATTTCATACCAATATCCTCTAAACACCTTACCAAAGAGGCTTAGGCAGAAATGAATGAGGTGGGCCAGGCTAGAAGAGGTAGAGGAAATTTCAGAACATTATTCCAGGCTGTGTTTTCCAGCCTTAACAAAAGTATTTGGAGAACTGTAAACTCTAAATTAAGGTAAGGCAGGAAGGAACTTATAAAGACTAATTAATGAACTTTATTTTATTCTGTAAAATGTAGAGAACTACTAAAGGCTTTCAGGAAGGGCGTGATCTTTTTCATTAGCATAAATTGAAAATACATAATATTAGAGCTCCAGCACCATTAAGGTGGAAAATAGAACACTGTCAAGCCAATGACATTGGGCAGACTAGACATTCGGTTTTATCATATATAGAAATAGACCCAATGATGGTCAATTAGTATAATAGAAACAGATTAGATTTCACATTTCTTGGCTATGCATATTTGTCCATTCTTTCTTCCTTTCATTGTAATGTTGAAATGTTTTCAGATTTCCCATAAATGGAGATAATAAATTATGGCATATTCAATTCATATGCTGTTTCTAATGGTAAATAATTCTATATATCTGGGCTTCCCTTGTGGCTTGGTGGTAAAGAACCCGCCTGCAATACAAGAGATATGAATTTGATCCTTGGGTCAGGAAGATTCCCTGGAGAAGGAAATGACAACACATTCCAGTATTCTTGCCTGGGAAATCTCATGGACAGAGGAGCCTGGTGGGCTGTAGTCCATGCCATGGGGTCCCAAAGAGTTGGACATGACTTAGTGACTGAGCACAATTCTGTATATCTCTGTGGAGAAATGCTTATTTTCCCCACTCCCCCGGCTGCTCTTGTGTATTCTATTCAAGTTACATAGAGGAACAGAGGGAGCACACATACACACACAATTCACAAACTAGAAGGTGACAACTAAATGAAGTGGATATTATATATTTTAATTTTCATAAATTCTATTATATTCCATTGTATATATAACTTAATAAGAGGAGATAACCCTGAAATCATAAAATTAAAATTTTCTTCCATGTCTTAATGCACAGGTTAGAATAGAATAAAATATTTTATCCAGATTTTATTTTTATAAAATATATTTACTTATATGTAGGTTAAAAGACTATAATTAACTTATCCTCAGTTGTTTGTGTGTGTTTCCTAAATCTTAAAGTTGATTTGGTAACATATGAGAAAAAGGAATTATATATTTTTAACACATCTTTTTTGAAGCATATGTTACATTATTTCAGCCAATTTTATTACTTAAAAATCACAGTTTCTGAATCCCAGATGTCATAGTAGGATAACTATGAATATAGCTGACTACAATTAGATAAATTTTTTTCTAAACAGTTTATTGGTTGTTAGCTGTCATTTAAGAGAAGTAATTATAAGTTCCATTTTAAAATTCTGGTAGTTTTTATTAGTTTCCTATTGCTGCTGTAGCAAATTCCTACAAATTTAGTGGCTTAATGTATGGTGTTACAGTTCTGGGAACCAGAAGTCTGAAATGGGTCTTGTGGGGCTGATAATGAAGCTGATGATGCTTCTGTAGGCTCTAGGGAAAGACTGCCTTTTCCAGCCTCTAGAGGCTGCCTGCATTCCTTGGCTCCTGATCACATCATTCCAAATTCATTACCACTCTTCTTGGGTACTTATATATTCTTGCTTTTCTTTTTCACTGATCAAGACCTGTGAAATTACACTGGACTCAGCTAGATAATTCAAGTTAATATTCAAATCTCAGAATCTCTAATTTCAGTCAAGTCTGCAAAGTTCCTTCCACCAAGGAACATACTCACAGGTTTCGAGGAATGGTGTGTAGAATTCTATGGAGGAAAGTGAAAGTCGCTCAGTTGTGTCCGACTCTTTGCAACCCCATGGACTATAAAGTCCAAGGAATTCTCCAGGCCAGAATACTGGAGTGGGTAGCCTTTCCCTTCTCCAGGGTATCTTCCCAACCCAAGAATTGAACTCAGATCCCCCCCATTTGCAGGCAGACTCTTTACCAGCTAAGCAACAAGAAGGGTGACCTCTATTCTGTTATTACAGTAGTGTTTTTTTTTTCTTCTATTTTTAGCACTTGTACTACCAAACTTTATTTGTAAGTTGGGAAAAAATATTCTTCATCAGATATAATGGAATGATTTTTCCTCCAATATATTTTTTCTATAACTATATGATAATAGCTTTAATTGATAAAAATTAGTGGTCCCATGCCGTGAAAATTAAATTTGAATGACCAATGCATGAATTTGGGGCTGTTATTTTTGCTTCAGTTCAGTTCAGTCATTCAGTCATGTCTGACTCTTTGCGACCCTAGGGACTGCAGCACGCCAGGCTTCGCTGTCCATCACCAACTCCTGGAGCTTGCTCAAACTCATGTCCATCGAGTCAATGATGCCATCCAACCATCTCATCCTCTGTCATCCCCTTCTCCTCCTTTCCCAGCATCAGGATCTTTTCTAATGAGTCAATTCTTCACATCAGGTGACCAAAATATTGGAGCTTCAACCTCAGCATCAGTCCTTGCAATGAATATTCAGCACTGATTTCTTTTAGGATTGACTGATTTGATCTCATTGTACTCCAAGGAACTCTCAAAAGTCTTCTGCAACACCACCATTTAAAAATATCAGTTCTTTGGTGCTCAGTTTTCTTTATGGTCCAACTCTCACATCCATAAATGAGTACTGCAAAAATCCTAGATTTGAATAGATGGACCTTTATCAGCAAACTAATGTCTCTGCTTTTTAATATGCTGTCTAGGTTTGTCATAGTTTTTCTCCCAAGGAGCAGTCTTGCATCTTTTAATTTCATATCTGCAGTCTTTTTTGCTTGCTTGTCTCTTAATTCAATTACCATAATTTATGTAATTTTTAGGATATAAAATATAGCAATATAATGCATGCTACTTTATTTTTCTAAGATAATGAGTTCATAACCTTATCTCAGCTCAGATGAAGAGGTAATATATCTGTTCAAATCTAATAAAACAGTCCATAATTTGATTAATCTTAATAATCTAATATAAATTTATGCTTTTGCCATGTGCCCTATTGAGATTCCTGCCTATGACTGACTAAAATTTGACCATCAATTCTTTCCCATTCCTTTCTCTGAGGGTCAGTTCCCTTACCTCCTTCACTGAACCTGAGCTAGCTCTGTGACTGGCTTTTTCAAACAGAATGGAGCAGAAATGATGTCTGGTGTCCAGACTCAAGGCTTCTACTTTCCCCTCTTGGATTGCTCACTACGTATAAGAAATACAACCCCAGTTAGAGAGATGTTTCAAATTAGCCAAATTGAAAGAGTCCATATGAAATGACAACAATGTGAAGAGAAAGTTCTTGATACTTCTAGCCCAAAATAAGTACCATCAGTATGCAACCAGATGAATGATTCCCTCTGCTGGAATCAGAACATGGAACCAGAATGCCAAACTCCTCTAAGTCACGCCTGGATTCCTAAGCTGCAAAATCATGAATAAGTGAAATGGTTGTTGTTTAAGCCTCTGAATTTGGGGGCAGCTTGTTACTTAGCAACAGATAAGTGATTACATTGCCTCTTTTGTAAATTGCATTTAGTAATTTACTCCAAGCCTTTTGCTTTTCTGTGATGCATTGAGTGTGTTCCTGTGTACACAGTCATCCCTGACTCTTTTGTGACTCCATGGACTATAGCCTGCCAGGCTCCACTGTCCATGAGATTATACAGGGAAGAGTACTGGAGTGGGTTGCCATTTCCTCCTTCTCCAGGGGATCTTTGCAATTCAAGTGTTGAACCCATGTCTCCTGCATCTCCTGCATTGGATTCTTTACCACTGAGCCACCAGGGAATCCCTGATGCATTGAGTAGTAGATTTCAAATGTTTCTCATCTATTTTGAAATGTCTATATGATGCAGCCTCTCCCAGTGGCATAATGGCTTTTTCTTTCTTTGGATATGTATCTCATCATTGTCTACTGAAAGCTATAACTTAATTTGTCTACTATTGATTCAGAATAATGGTACAATGATTTGCATTTTACTGCTTATTTGGAGTATAAGAGCACACTTAAACAGATTTGAAATGTGGATAGCAAGACTTACGGCTCTGAACAAACTTCGTAGTCTTAAACCTATCAAATTTTGTACTCTTCACATCTAGCCTCTGAAATAGTGTTTTACTGGGGTACAGAAAAAAGAAAAATTGCATAGGACAGCTGTCACATTCCTTGCCTAGATGTCTGAAGCCACAGGCTAGTCCCGTATGAAGGGCTGCAGGTTCAGAGATTCTATTGGAGAGGATGACTGAAGTGATTGAACATAATCTTATTGACTCCACCCCAGGCTCCTGAGTGTCCATTCTGGTGAGGCATTAAGAACTGAATCTTGGTTAGAGTCCTCTGGGATGGTCAGAGGACAACAACTACATTGGTCCAGCAACTAACTTGGTTGAGGGTCTTTATAGTTTTGTTATTAATAAACTTTATTTTTAGGGTAGATTCACAATAAACTTGAGCAGAAAGTACAGTGAGTTGCCATATCCCCTGTCCCCACACATTCATTCAATACCTCCCTCACCATCAACATCAGAGGGGTATACTAGTTGAAATCGACGAAACTTCATTGAAACCACTATCTATTCTATCCCTTCACTACAGAGATGGGAGCAAATGTTCAGGCTTTCTATCATCTCAATTAGAAAACCCTTGACTTTTCACTTTTGTGTACTCCTTACATTTTTCTAATTACCTTCCCTCTCTTCATTTTTGCTCATCAGGTACCTTTGGATTTCCTTGCTCCCCTGTCAAAAAACTGTACATTTTATGTAAGAATGTTTTAACTTTGGCACCTTTGTTGGTTACAGAACTGCATTATACTCCTTCCCTATCTGGATTTAAGGAGGAATCATGCAAGGATTACTTGTTTGGTTATAACTTTTCAGCATATTTTCATATTTATATCATCTTAAAATGCCTCAGTGAGAAGACTGCAAATAGACTCAATAATGAGGCACATCTATCTGGAGGGTAAATTAGAATTTAAAGTCAAGCAGAAAGATTAGCAATGCTATTACTACTTTGCTATAAGAAAGAAAATAAATACCAGTAGAAATCCAGTTGTCCAAAAGCACTCATCATTTATGAGGTAAAGACACTTGTATAGACATCTCTCTCTGAACGCATATATTTCTAGTATTTATGTTTTACATAAAAGGGCATATACTATATATGCTTTTGCTTGTAACCTCCTTTGTTCACTCAAAAGTATATAATTGAAGCTCTTTCATGTCAAAGCATAATAGCATGTATAATGACTGTAATTTCATTTATAAAGGTGCACCTTCATTTATTTAGCCATGATTGATATATAAGATGTTTAAGTAATAATATTTAGATGGAAATCTTAACTATAAATTTGTTTACTACTGAAACATATATAAACTACAAATTCCCTTATTGGCAAGACTCACTTTCACATAAAGTAATAAAGATTTATTTAAATAAAGTTCATATAAGTTGCCCACTTTACACATGGGAATTTTTAATATTTAATCTTGAATTTTATTATTTTCTTATTGTTGTCATATAAATATTTAATATTGATATAGGTAGATAAACAAAGAGACAAAGAAGTAATTTCATGTGATTTTTCAGATCTAAATTATATTCCCCAAGTTTTTCATTTATTGCCCTTTACAAGAATCGAAGCCTTTCTCAAAGATGCCTGCAATAGTAAGGGAAGAGAGAAAGAATATATTTTATATAAGTGTAAATACACGAATTTTTTTTTTTCGAATTTTTTATTCAAATGTACTTATTATGAAAGGAGTAAATGCCTTTCATGTTGAATCTAATTCATTCTATATTTGAAGTTTAAAATAAATGCTATAATATTTCTATTTATCCTAAAATTATTTCATTTCTTTATCCTCATATACAGTATAAGGAATAATGATTTTTTTCTTGATTTGATTCTTCCACTGCTTTGCTTTTTGCCACTTGATGATCTAAAAGAAAACTCAGAGGAAGAAATATGTCAGCATGCTTCCAAAACCTCTTTGACTATAAATTCATTTGGTTTCTTATCAAGAGGAGAAAAGATGTATTTAATAGAATTCCCAAAGTTTCTTTGTTACTTGATAACACACAAAAGAGAAATACATGTATCCAAATAGTTTGCTCACATGGCTAGGAAGGAGTGATCTAGGATGGCAGATTTATACAGATCTAGTGTTCTTGCCTAGAGAATCCCAGGGACGGGGGAGCCTGGTGGGCTGCCGTCTATGGGGTCGCACAGAGTCGGACACGACTGAAGCGACTTAGCAGCAGCAGCAGCTGCAGCAGTGTGAATGGCATCCTAGACTCAATGGACACGAGTTTGAATAAACTCCGGGAGTTTGTGATGACAGGGAGGCCTGGCGTGCTGCGATTCATGGGGTCGCAAAGAGTTGGACACGACTGAGCGACTGAACTGACTGACTGACTGAGTGTGAATCAAGGAGAAGGCAATGGCACCCCACTCCAGTACTCTTCCCTGGGAAATCCCATGGATGGAGGAGCCTGGTGGGCTGCAGTCCATGGGGTCGCGAAGAGTCAGACACGACTGAGTGACTTCACTTTCACTTTTCACTTTCATGCATTGGAGAAGGAAATGGCAACCCACTTCAGTGTTCTTGCCTGGAGAATCCCAGGGATGGTGGAGCCTGGTGGACTGCCGTCTATGGGGTCGCATAGAGTCGGACACGACTGAAGCGACTTAGCAGCATCATCAGCAGTGTGAATCAATAGAAGGCCAGCACGTCAGCTCATAAAAAGCAATGAGTCATTACATACAGTGCATGTCAATTTGCCATTGTCAGTTTTTAAAAATGAATTACATTTGAGAACAGAAATTATTAAAGAAAGCAGAAAAACTGTGTTGTGTCATTGTCTCCATATAGTCTAAACTATCACCAACCCTACTTAATTATTCAGTATGTTTTAAAAATCTTAAAAGGAAGTCAATCATGTTTAGCTCACTCATTGCAATTATTTGTAAGCAGTAGAAACAAGCCACAAACTCTCGGTTAATTGTGTTTAAATTCTAAGACACTGTTCAGACCTACTGCAAAGCATAAAAGACATCAGTTTCTCCTCAGGAATTATTCCAGGGCTTGGAATAGGGTGAAATTGGATAGATTCCTCTCTGTAACCACACTACTCTTCAGATAATGTATAGCGCTTTCATCAATAGAAAATGGCAGACCCATGGCTTTGGGAATGTGATTTCTCTTGGAAATGGATGATAAATCACAATTATGTAAACTAAGGAAAGACATAACCTACCTATGGCCTTCATAATAATGATCATGGCAAGAGGAACCTATTGCATTTGCAAGATTAGAACTAACAGGTTTTGCAGAGAGTGCAATAAATCAATTTTGAAAATGCCAAGTCAAATCAGTTGTGCTAAGCTATTAACTAGTATTTGGCTTACAACAAAACTGGAAATTGAGTTATAGAATTTGTTTTAGACACTTCGTTTGCAAAGTACATAAGAAATGCTAAGAGATGTGGCACATTTACACATGCATCTTCTGCACTCCTAGGAAAGAGAAGTTCAAACCACAATGTAAAATATTTTAAGAGCACTGAATCAATAAGTTTTAGAAGTTAATAATCAATCCTGTAAGTGATGGTGATTTTAATACAATCTAGAAATGTTAGATAAAGCATATACAATTAAAGGATAGCAATGCAAAATGCTCTGCTATAAAAACTAACTCCGATCAAGGGACAGACACACCTTCTTGGGAAACAGGACATTTTTCCTGTGTCAGTGGAAAACTTTTTTTCTTCCTTGGAAGTCCTCATTTCCCATAGCTGCGCCTGAGGATCCATTACTTAAAATGCAAGAATACGCCAACAAATCAGGCTATGGACACTCATCCACTTTTACTACTTTTAGTTTATGTTCATGCTTGATATGTTACATAATATCTTATTAAGGAGAAATGTTCTTCCAAACAAGCAAAAAAAAAATAATACTCTAGACCACAAGATCTTTTCTATTCTTAATATTCATTTTATTTTGCCAAGGATGGCAGGAATTTATCAACCTATTTAACACGTTTTCAAGTTTGATATTTGTGAAACCATGCTTCATTTTTCACGTTGAGTATTTTTTCTTCTTTCCATAGGTTCTTATCTCTAGAAGATAATGTAATGATGTCATGGGCTTCAATGGGAGACATGGGTTCAATCCCTGGGGTGAGAAGATCCTCTGGAGAAGGAAATGGCAAGCCACTTCAGTACTTTTGCCTGGGAAATCCCAGAGACAGAGGAGCCTGGTGGGCTACAGTCCATTAAGTCCCAAAGAGTCAAACATGACTTAGCGACTAAAAAACAACACTGATGTTGTACAAAGATGAATGTTAAGATGATTCAGAAAGGAACAGTTATGCATGTTTTTTGTTTATTGATGGGGGTTTCTACCCCTGCCAGTCTTTATGGTATTTTTTTTGCCATATCTGTTATCTGTTAACATCTGTTAACTAGATAACTATTGATAAAGTGGTAGATTTTCACTTGTTAGATGTATTTATATACTTATTTATAGCACTAGATGAAAAATGATGTCTCTGCTCATCTACATTGGTTTATTCCGTATCCAATTTTTATATTTTGTTTCTTATAAATAAATTATAAAAGTAAATCAGAGTGTTTCATTTATACACTATTGACTATTAAGGGATGCTGTCAATTTTTGTGGTGGTAGTGGTTTAGTTGCTAAGTTGTGTCAGGCTGCCAGGCTCCTCTGTCCATGGGATTTTCCAGGTAAGAATACTAAACTGGGTTGCCATTTCTGTCTCCAGGGGATCTTCCCCACCCAGGAATCTAACCTGGGTCTACTGCATTGCAGGCAGATTCTTTACCAACTGAGCTACTATGTCATTTATTAGTGTAGTAACAACCAAATTTGCCTAATTCCACAAAATACTTACTATAGAAATCTTCAATTTTATTTAAATCACAGTCTTAGCACTTAAGATATCGTCCTTGAATCTGACATGCATGTTTGCACATGATTTGAATATCCATACTGGCGCAAATTTGTAGATGAGTTTTGTTTTGTAAAATACTATAATGAACTTTTGAGTCGGTGAATAGTGTGGGTTACCAAGTTGCACTTCTGTGGTAAAATAATAATCCTCAAATTCTATATTGGTTTATGATCTGATTCTGACAGAACGTTGCAAGGAAAATTCAAATATTTTCTTTTATTCTTTGTAGTTGAAGTACAATTGACATGCAATAAAATCTTAAACGTGGAATTTGATGTTGGTCAATTGCGTCTGACTCTTTGCGACCACATGCACTGCAGCACGCCAGGCCTCCCTGTCCTTTACCATCTCCCGGAGTTTACTCAAACTCATGTCCGTTGAGTCGGTGATGCCATCCAACCATCTCATCGTCTGTCATCCTCTTCTCCTGTTGCCTTCAATCTTTGCCACCATCAGAGTCTCTTCCAGTGAGTCAGTTCTTGACATCAGGTGGCCAGAGTATTGGAGCTGCAGCTTCAGTATCAGTTCTTCCAATGAATGTTCAGGGTTGATTTCTTTAGGATCTCCTTGCAGTCCAAGGGACTCTCAAGAGTTTTCTCCAACACCACAGTTCAAAAGCATCAATTCTTTGGCGGTCAGCTTTCTTCATAGTCCAGCTATCACATACGTACATGACTACTAGATAAACCATAACTTTGACTAGATAGACCTTTGTTGACAAAGAAATGTCTCTGCTTTTTAATATGCTGTCTAGGTTGGTCACAGCTTTTCTTCCAAGGAGCAAGCATCTTTTAATTTCATGGCTGTAGTTACCATCTGCATTGATTTTGGACCCCAAGAAAGTAAAGTCTGTCACTGTTTCCACGGTTTCCCTATCTATTTACCATGAAGTGATGGGATCGCATGCCATAATCTTAGTTTTCTGAATGTTGAGATTTAAGCCAGAATTTTTGCTCTCTTCTTTCACCTTCATCAAGAGGCTCTTCAGTTCTTCTTTGCTTTCTGCCATAAGGGTGGTGTCATCTGCATATCTGAGGTTATTGATATTTCTCCTGGTAATAATGATTCTAGTTTGTGCTTCATCTAATCTGGTATTTCACAAGATGTACTCTGTATATATGTTAAATAAGCAGGACAATATACAGCCTTGATGTACTCCTTTCCCAATTTGGAACCAGTCCATTGTTCCATGTCTGGTTCTGACTTTTGCTTCTTGACTGGTATACAGGTTTCTCAGGAGTCAGGTAAGGTGGTCTGGTATTCCCATCTCTTTAAGAATTTTCCAGTTTGTTGTGATCCATCCACACAGTCAAAGGATTTAGCATAGTCAATGAAGCAGATATAGATATTTTTCTGAAATTCTCTTTCTTTTTTATGACCCAATGTATGCTGGCAATTTGATCTCTGGTTCCTCTGCCTTTTCTAAATCCAGCTTGAACATCTGGAATTTCTTGGTTCTAGTAATGTTGAAGCCTCCCTTGGAGAATTTTGAGCATTACTTTACTAGCATGTGAGATGAATGCAATTGTGTGGTAGTTTGAGCACTCTTTGGCATTGCCTGTCTTTGGGATTGGAATGAAAACTGACCTTTTGTAGTCCTGTGGCCACTGCTGAGTTTTCCAAATTTGCTGGCATATTGAGTGCAGCACTTTCACAGCATCATCTTTTAGGATTTGAAATAGTTGATCTGGAATACCATCACCCCCACTACCTTTTTTCATAGTGATGCTTCAATTTGATGTGTTTTTGCAAATGCTCAAACTATTACCCCACTTCCCTCATCCTTCATTCAACAAACTGAGCACCAAGTGTGAACCCATAATTGCTAAAAATACAGTTATGAATTAAATCAAATCACCACCCTAGAGGTATGGAGAGGAAGGCAAAAGAAAGTGATTTGTTATGAAGTGGTAAAAACTCTTTAAACATTCACAGGAAGGAGAAATAGCAAGAGTGTGGATCAGTTCCTCTTGGGGAAAAGCAGATCCAGAAAGACTGACTAGAGGAGAAAATAATTTTGCCCTGACTCTACCTTAACACTGCATGGATTGTCATGAGAAGTGAGGTTCATTTAAAAAGGAAACACCAAATTTGCATTGCAACTCAGGTTCTAGCAACCAGGTTTTAAATATTCTAGTTTGATTCATGAATGAATGTCATAGAATCAAGTCCAATATCAGGAGATTCACTGTCATCCCCAAAGCAGTTGGGTTTACATAGTTTTTAATAATCACTTCTCTTAAATTATATTCCATGTAATGCTTATTTGCTCAGTCGTGTCCAACTCTTTGTGACCCCATGTACTACAGCCTGCCACGTTCCTCTGTCCATGGAATTCTCCAGGCAAGAATACTGGATTGGGTTACCATTTCCTACTTTAGGGGATCTTCATGACCCAGGGATTGAACCCAGGTCCCTTGTTCTCCTGCATTGGCAGGGGTGTTCTTTACCACTAGGTCTACCTGGGAAGCCCCCAAATTATATTCCATAGTAACTTAAATTGTCATGTTAAAGGGTTTTTTTTTTTATTATTAAAATCTCAAAGTTTGCTAAGTTCCATTCAGTTTAGTTCCATCCCTCGGTTGTGTCTGACTCTTTGCAACCCCATGGACTGCAGCACGCCAGGCCTCCCTGTCCGTCACCAACTCCCCAAGCTTACTCAAACTCGTATTCAACAAGTCAGTGATGCCATCCAACCATCTCACCCTCTGTCGTCCCCTTCTCCTCCTCCTTCAGTCTTTCCCAGCATCAGGGTCTTTTCCAATGAGTCGGTTTTTCACATCAGGTGGGCAAAGTATTGGAGTTTCAGCTTCATCATTAGTCCTTCCAGTGAATATTCAGGACTGATTTCCTTTGTGGTAATAGATAAAAATGAGAGCAAAGTTTCTGAGAAAAGATTTCCTTATTATTTATGAATGAAAGATGTCTTATTACTCCTAACATGTTTGGGTCTGAGGAAAATATATTGAAAAATAAACTGAGAGTTCTGAAAATTTACTCTGCAGCAAAAACTTAATTTTCAAATAAATAAGTTTGAAGAGTTTGCAGTTGAAATTTAAAGGTGGGCTCAAAATAGAAACAGATTATCCTCTTTTGTTGTATAGAATGAGACATTAAAAGGAGTTTTCCTGATAAATAGTTAAAAATCTTACATAAAGGAAATATTACATAAAGGAGTTTTAGTTGCCATAAAGATTAGCAGAAAGAGATTAATGCAAAAGAGTTCATGTAAATTACTAATGAGAGTAATGTTCTCAGGAATTTTACATATTAATAAATGGCTCTAAATAAATGACCTCTATAGCTTATTATTTACCTGAAAGTTATTAAAATATTAATTATTTAAGAGTGACACTGTTTCAAAATTGTGATTATATTTTTAGATGTATAATTAAATGGCCAAACTTTATTAAGAACTGCCATTTTTAAAGCCGAAGGAGCATGCTCCAGCTTTGGAGTAAATTTAGCGAAGATTATTGGAACTTGATGCCTCAAACTTCAAATTATAGGCACGGATAGAAGCTTAACAAAAATACATCAAAGTTGGAACAAAATAAATAGAGCTATTTTGTAACTATGCATGTTCACTGATGCCATTTTGCACTTGTGATATGTTAGACTATTAGTAGGAAAGTTGTAGGAGAGCCTGAGGTCATTTCTCACTCTAAATAGTGTTTTTCAACCATGACTGCACATTGGAACCACCTGGGAGTTTTAAAAATTACTGATGTCAAGGTTCTACCCCTAGAGTTTTTCATGTAATTGGTCTGAGGTGCAGGCTGGACTTCAGGACTGTGCAGCCAAGGTTAAACTAACTGTTCTAAAGAAACTTGAAATATGAGAAGCTTGAAGATTTTAAAGGAGACCCCAGAGACAACTGTGTTGCAGAAATTATGGCAAAATAAGTATGGTACATTAATCCAAGATGAACACAGAAGTATCAAGTAGGGAAGATACCCAGAGAAGGGTTGTTTTAATTATGTAAAAGTGTTTATCATAGATTGAAAACACTATATTCAGAAAACATTTTATGAGAACAAACATCAACACAATTCTCAATAAAATCAATTATGTAAATAATAATTTGGTTCACAAAAGTTTGAAGATGAAGGGAATATAGAGTTTCTGAAATCAGTGATGTTGTTAAATATCAGAACGACACTCTGAGAACACCTGAAAGTTCAGTTAAATTATCACAATTAATTTCTGATATGTGGTGGGGTCAGTGGTTTGCTTTCGCCTTATTTTAAAAAAATATATTAATCAAATAGTCATGCCCAAATTATTTTAGAAATAGTCTGTAATCTCCACAAAAGTAAATGAGACCACTAAATAAGTTTATCACCATTTTTGTGGAGCCCATAAAAAATTGCTTTCAAGGGACTTAAGTGAAATTATTTCCCTGATGGCAGGAGCTGGATATTGGTGAAGATGTGTCCTTTGTGAGTAAGGAGAAGAGTATAAGTGGATATAAAAATAGTAAAGAAATAATTAGCTTTAAAAAAGCTAAATTCCATGTTTAGCAAAGTTAATGAGCTGCTAAATTCCTAAAGCTGAATATTGGTGTGTACATGAATATTCCAAACCAAGAGAGACTAACCTTAATATTTGTGGATATTAAATAAAAACCTAATTTTCCCCTACAATCTGTATCTCCTAGGTTTAAATCAAACAGATGTTTTGGCTCTTAAAGGTCCCCAGATAAGTTCTGCTTTCCTGATAATGTCATTTATTAGTGGATTACTTTTTGAAAAATCACTTATCAAGAAAAATTTAAATTTACATTTTCAAAATTGTATGTTGGATTAGTTCAGCATTTTTATGCTTTAATTGGGCTTGTGTTTCCAGTTAACTAGTTTGACTACTGATACATAAACATTGAAAAATATTTGTTGAAAATACAAATTTTATCAACTGACTTTTGAGGGTACTAGTGTAAATTCAGTTACTTTTAAAGATGTTTGCATATTCACACTATTCTGATAATGTGAATTGTTTGAAGGACTATAACTATATGATGGTTTCAGATAATGGTAACTGAATATGCAAGTGTTGAAAAGATAAGATTTTTTAAATATGGGCTGATGAGTTTGAAATTTAAGTACTAGGGGACAAATTTTAAAAACGCTCTTACTGGAAGATAAAATCTTCCCTTTTGGGGTGAAATTTTTATGGAACAAATACAAATTGAAAAAGAAAAGTAGAAGCTGAGGGAGGAAAGTTGTCTAGGTAAATTTGGATAGTTTTAGATCTAGGAAACTGAAAGTGACAGTGAAGTCGCTCAGTCGTGTCTGACTCTTTGCAACCCCATAGACTGTATGCTCCTCCAACCATGGGATTTTCCAAGCAGGAGTACTGGAGTGGGCTGCCATTTCCTTCTCCAGAGGATCTTCCCGACCCAGGGATCAAACTGGGTCTCCTGCATTGTAGGCAGACGCTTTACCGTCTGAGCCACCAGGGAAGCCTTTAGATCTAGGAGAGACAGGATGTACATGGACTTGAAAATATGAAGCTACTCTGTAATGTTAGAGGCCAAGGGCTGCCATATACTAATTGAATTCTATGCTATGCTAATCACTCCATCTCTGATCAGATCCTATAAAATGATTTGTAAATATTTACATGAATGTTAGATGGTGGAATCAGCAGGATATGTGACTGAATGTGAGAATAGTGAAAAAGAGGAAATAGGAAACAAAGTTGATGATGGACCCAGATTAGGGTAACAGTAGGTTTTGATAGAACAAGTCTGGAGAGAGAAAAAAAGAGGAAGAAGGGATCAAGGGAGCACAGTTAGTTCAGTTCACTTCAGTTGCTCAGTTGTGTCCGACTCTTTGCCACCCCATGAATCTCAGCACGCCAGGCCTCCCTGTCCATCACCAACTCCCGGAGTTCACTCAAACTGATGTCCATCGAGTTGGTGATGCTGTCCAGCCATCTCATCCTCAGTTGTCCCCTCCTCCTGCTGCCCCCAATCCCTCCCAGCATCAGGGTCTTTTCCAATGAGTCAACTCGTCACATGAGGTGGCCAAAGTATTGAAGTTTCAGCTTCAGCATCAGTCCTTCCAATGAACACCCAGGACTGATCTTTAGGATGGACTGGTTGGATCTCCTTGCAGTCCAAGGGACTCTCAAGAGTCTTCTCCAACACCACAGTTCAAAAGCATCAATTCTTTGGCACTCAGCTTTCTTCACAGTCCAACTCTCACATCCATACATGACTACTGGAAAAACCATAGCCTTGACTAGACAGACCTTTGCTGGCAAAGTAATGTCTCTGCTTTTAAATATGCTATCTAGGTTGGTCATAATTTTGCTTCCAAGGAGTAAGCGTCTTTTAATTTCATGGCTGCAATCATCATCTGCGGTGATTTTGGAGCCCCCAGAAACAAAGTCTAACACTGTTTCCACTGCTTCCCCATCTATTTCCCATGAGGTGATGGGACCAGTTGCCATGATCTTCGTTTTCTGAATGTTGAGCTTTAAGCCAGCTTTTTCACTCTCTTCTTTTACCTTCATCAAGAGGCTCTTTAGTTCCTCTTCACTTTCTGCCATAAAGGTGCTGTCATCTGCATATCTGAGGTGATTGATATTTCTCCTGGCAATCTTGATTCCAGCTTGTGCTTCTTCCAGCCCAGCGTTTCTCATGATGTACTCTGCATATAAGTTAAATAAGCAGGGTGACAATGTACAGCCTTGATGTACTCCTTTTCCTATTTGGAACCAGTCTGTTCCATGTCCAGTTCTAACAGTTGCTTCCTGACCTGCATACAGGTTTCTCAAGAGGCAGGTCAGGTGGTCTGGTATTCCCATCTCTTCAAGAATTTTCCACAGTTTATTGTGATCCACACAGTCGGAGGCTTTGACATAGTCAATAAAGCAGAAATAGATGTTTTTCTGGAACTCTCTTGCTTTTTAGATGATCCAGGGGATGTTGGCAATTTGATCTCTGGTTCCTCTGCCTTTTCTAAAACCAGCTTGAACATTTGGAAGTTCATGGTTAGCATATTGCTAAAGACTGGCTTGGAGAATTTTGAGCATTACTTTACTAGCGTGTGAGATGAGTGCAATTGTGTGGTAGTTTGAGCATTCTTTGGGATTGCCTTTCTTTGGGATTGGAATGAAAACGGACCTTTTCCAGTCCTGTGGCCACTGCTGAGTTTTCCAAATTTTCAGGCATATTGAGTGCAGCATTTTCACAGCATCATCTTTCAGGATTTGAAATAGCTCAACTGGAATTCCATCTCCTACACTAGCTTTGTTCATAGTGATGCTTTCTAAGGCCCACTTGACTTCACATTCCAGGATGTCTGGCTCTAGGTGAGTGATCACACCATCATGATAATCTGGGTTGTGAAGATCTTTTTTGTACAGTTCTTCTGTGTATTCTTGCCACCTCTTCTTAATATTTTCTGCTTCTGTCAGACCCCTACCATTTCTGTCCTTTATCAAACCCATCTTTGCATAAAATATTCCCTTGCTATCTCTAATTTTCTTGAAGCGATCTCCAGTCTTTCTCATTCTGTTGTTTTCCTCTATTTCTTTGCATTTGAGAAGTCCAAAGCTCCTACACAAGTGCTACTCACCCAGGATATCCACTGCCTTCCTAGCCCCACATAAGAGCAGCTCATCCAGAGTAGACTGGAGTTTCCAGAGTGAGGGGTGCCAGCTCTTCATGCTCCATTTCCCTAATTCCTGGTCCAGAGGCATAAGAGGAAAATGAGCTGCTCTACTGAGAGAAGGCAGGCCAACTCTAAGCAAATATTAATATTATCTTTCAAATTTCTCATTTTAACAAGTGTTGACTAATCAAGTTGAGAAAATAAAATGAAAACAAGCAGACTTGGTTTGACGGGCATGTGATATAATCTCTTTCAAGGACAGGGCTGCTTTAACAGGCAAATGAATCCTGGTAGACATGGAAGAACTTGCTCCTAATCCAAAATAAACAAGACGTGTTTTAGTGGAAAATGGCAGATGTATCAAAAGGTAACTGGACAGCAAGTGTACAGAATACTGTAAAAGTGTTTCCTTCTTATTTTACCTGCATGTGTAATTCCTGCTTGAATGCAAGAAGACTAAATACCAGCTTTATTTAATATATTTTGTGTCAACTTCTGTATAAAGATTTTTTTTTCTTTTTGAGGTGAGAGGAGAGGAAAAAGGAGAACATTAATTCCAGATGGCTTTAAGCAAATGTTAGAAAGGTGAACATTCATAGGCTTCCAAATATCTGTTGGCTAGTTGACATTTACAAATACCGTATAGGTAAGCTTTCTCCTTCAGCTGTATTAAGGTTCTGGCAATGAGTAAAGGATGTGTGAAATGAAATATGCCATTCAAATATAGCAAAGAAAGAGAAAATTTGTAACCACTATTGGGAGGAAATCAGGATAACCAAATCTCTATGTTATTTAATATCTTCTCCTAAGGTACTGTGGAAAGTTTAGCTATACTCAGCTATTCAACATACTTGCAACTGTTACTTCCATTTTTTTGAGAGATAAGTTGTCTGTTTAAATGAGGAAGCACTATGTTTTAAATTCCTGAGCATCCTTAATAAGACCAGAAGACAGTATTAACAAGAAGGAGAGTATTTATAAGGATTGCTTAAAGATGCAAACTGGTAAGCTACTAATTGTAATTCTTTAATTCTGGTATGTTTGCATCATCCAGCTGTATGAAAACAAAATGTATATTTCCAAGCTGTATGTTTCAGGAACAGAAGAAATCCAGGATAGCAAATATGAAATTCCCAAATAGTATGCAAAATTATGTCAATCATTGGTTTAATCTAACATGGGAGCTGGCGGTAACAACTCCAGGCAGCATATATAGATGATTGTGAATATTTATCTATACACAGATGTCCCAAGAGAGATGTGAAAACGTGCAAATAACTTTAGGGTTTCTGAATACTGTTTATTAAGTTCTATTCTCTAACTTAAAAAATAAAATCCTAAATATCATACATACTATAATTGACATCTATTTCTATCTCATTTATGGATATATATCAATATCATTAATAAAATGACTTGAAAATTGTTGAAATATTCCTGAACATATCAAAAAAGAAAAGCTTTCAAATTAGTTTAATGAAGTTGACAAAAAAATCATAAACAATAACAAAATATATTTTTTAAAATTTCATTTTCTAATTGGTTATTCCTGGTATAAGAAAATAAAAGCTTGTTATATGTTGATATTCTATTGAATAATCTTATTGTCTGCATTTACTTACTAGTTCTAATATTTAAAATTTTCTATGTATACAGTAATACCATTTGCAAATGTGACCAGTGTATTTCTTTTTTCCAATACGTAGGCACTTTTTATTCCTCTTATTGAACTGGCTGGGGAGTCTTTTCTTGTTTCTGATCTCAGAAGAAAAGTTTTCAATATGTACTTATTAATTATGTTATTTTCTGTAGATTTTTATGGCTCCCCATAATCAGATTTTAAAATTGTGTTATAGCCCTTGTTTAGGCATCTTAAAACTCATATAATTTTCTGCATCCTTTGATATAATAAGAATTTTTCTTTCAAATAGTTCTTGTAATTAATTACATCAGTTGATTTTATGATAGTAGAATGATTTTGCAGTATTGGAATAAACCTAAGTTGTTTTTCATTTTTAATAGTTTTTATAGAGCTGTAATTCACATACCATAAAGTTCACCCTTTAAAAGTATACAAGTCAGTGATTAGTATATTCAAAAAGTTGTGTAATAATCACCAAACAAAATTTCACTCCTCTCCCCAACTCTTGACATTGATTAATTTACTTTCTATCTTTATTTACTATTTCTGGATATTTCATATAAGTAGAATCATATAAAGCCTTTGGTATTTGGCGTTATTCACGTCATAATGTGCCAGTATTTCACTATTTTTATGACTGATAAAAAGTAAACATACAACTTTTTGTTTATCCATTTGCCAACTAGTGGACATTTGTATTGTTTCCACTTTTTGGCTATTAAGTATGATGGTACTATCGTTATGCAACTCAGGTCTGACTGCTCTCCACTTGAAAGCCAATATTTGAGAGACAAATGTTGGTAGGTAAGGAAAGAATGCTTTACTCAAGAGTAAGAACCAACTCTTAACTGTTGATGGGGGGAGCAAGAGCTTTTTGAAAGAGGAGTTTCAGGGGTGCAGAGGTAGGTGGGGCCATATGTAGAATAGCAGAGTTAGCTCCGACTATCATTTTGAAGTCAGTCATGTGGTCTGATCACCGCCATCTTGATTGTTCTAAGTCAGTTAATCCTCAGTTCAAGGGTCAGTTTGTTCCCCTTTCCTTGAAGCCAAGATAGAGCAGCTTATGCATGGCTACAGCCTAGTCATGTAGTCAAATTTTTCCACCAGTGGGGTTTTCAATATCTGCAAATTGGTTTAAAATATATGGCTCAGAATACAATTTATGGCTAAATTATTATTATTATTTTGGTTTCCTTGAATGTTTTTCTTTCTTTTTGCATTTTTCACTTCTCTGATTAAACTTACTTGGTTAAGTTTTTTCTACAAAAAAGAAGCAGGCAGAGGGCATGGGCTAGGGAAGATGAGGGTTTCGGTGCTGGGAAGGCCCTATAGGGTCCTTCTTAGTTATGCTGTAAATATTTGTGGATAGGTTTATGGTAATCATATGACTTCAGTTCTCTTGGATATATGCTTATGAGATAAAATTGCTAGTGCATTTGATTATTCTGTGTTTAAATTTGGTGAAGAAATGGAACACTGTTTCCCCAAGTGGCCGTACCATTTTCTACTCGCTCCAGTCATCTTTGAGGGATTGTTTCCACATTCTCACTCTTGCTTGTTATTTTCCATCATTTGATCATAGTCATCCTGCTGAGTGTAAAATCATTTCTCATTGTAGTTTTGATTTGCATTTCACAGGTGACCAATAAAGGTGAGCATCCATTCAAGTGCTTCTTGCCCATCTTTGTATCTTTTTTTGTGAAGTAACTGTACACATTTTGCATTTCTAATTGTTGGGTTGTAAGTTATTTACATATTCTCAATGCAAGTCCTCTTTGAGATGTATGATTTGTAAAAATCACTTCTCATTCTGTAGATTTCTTTTTGTTTTTCTGTTTTCAGTTCAGTTCAGTCACTCAGTCATGTCCGATTCTTTGTGACCCCATAGACTGCAGCACGCCAGGCCTCCTTGTCCATAGCCAACTCCTGGAGTTTATTAAACCTCATGTCCATTGAGTCAGTGATGCCATTCAACCATTCATCCTCTGTCATCCCCTTTTCCTCTTGCCCTCAATCCTTCCCAGCATCAGGGTCTTTTCAAATGAGTCAGCTCTTCCCATCAAGTGACCAAAGTATTAGAGTTTCAGCTTCAGCATCAGTCCTTCCAATGAACACCCAGGACTGATCTCCTTTAGGATGAACTGGTTGGACCTCCTTGCAGTCCAAGGGACTCTCAAGAGTCTTCTCCAACACCACAGTTCAAAGGCATCAATTCTTCAACGTTCAGCTTTCTTAATGGTCCAACTCTCACATCTGTACATGACTACTGGAAAAAACATAGCTTTAACTAGATGGAGTTTTGTTGGCAAAGTGATGTCTCTGCTTTTAATATGCTGTCTAGGTTGGTCATAGCTTTTCTTCCAAGGAGCAATTGTCTTTTAATTTTGTGGCTGCAGTACCATCTGCAGTTGATTTTGAAGCCCAAGAAAAATAAAGTCTGTCACTGTTTCTACTGTTTCCCCATCTATTTGCTGTGAAGTGATGGGACCAGATGCCAAGATCTTAGTTTTCTGAATGTTAAGCTTTAAGCCAACTTTTTCACTCTCCTCTTTCACTTTCATCAAGAGGCTTTTTAGTTCTTCTTCACTTTCTGCCATAAGAGTGGTGTCATCTGCATATCTGAGGTGATTGATATTTCTCCTGGCAATCTTGATTCCAGCTTGTGCTTCTTCCAGCCCAGCATTTCTCATGATGTACTCTGAATATAAGTTAAATAAACAGGGTGACAATATACAGCCTTGACGTACTCCTTCCTATTTGGAACCAATCTGTTGTTCCATGTTCAGTCAGATCTATTATATTACTTTTTGGCTCAGTTTAGATACTTCATATCTAAAAATGAGTTCATTTTAATTACCTAATCTGTTGGTGTGTAAAGCTTCACAGTATTCTCATAGATTCCTTTTTGTTCTTGTAAAATCAGAAGTTACAGCAACTTTCATTCTTTAGTTTTGTCATTTGAGTCTTCTCCCTCTCCCTCTTATTCTTGATCAGTATAGTTGACCACAATTTTTGTTTGTTTGTTTGCTTGGTATTTCTTGTTTGTTTGTTTGAAATAAATAAATTTGGTTTCTTTGATTTTTTTTTCCTGTTGTTTTCCTGTCCTCTGTTATCTGTCTCCATTAAAAGCATGATTATTTCCTTTTCTTTCCTGGCTTTGAATTTATTTTGAGTTCTTTTTAATTTTTTTAAAATGAAAATTTAGGCTATTTATATCACTTTTTCCCATTCTTTTTATCTTCTTCAAGATACCCACTTCTTCAAGTGGATAATCTTGATTGCAAAGTTTTCTGATTATTTCTTATGTCAGTTGAAATTAATTATTAAGCCCATCTTATGATTTTTTCATGTTTTTTACCTAGTAAAATATCTGGACCTCCTCCTCAGGGATAGTTCTATTAGCTGCTTATTTTTGTGTGCATAGAACATTGCTTTCTTGGTTTTTTTTCTTTTTTTTTTTTTTTTTTTCATGTGCCATAACATTTTACTGGAAAATCACCATGTTAGAGTACATGGTGTGATAACTCAAAATCAGACTTGCACCTCCCCAGGGTTTTTTGGCTTTATTTTTCCTGTCACTGTTTGTTGTAGTTGTTTTTGTTGCTGCTTATTTATTTAATGACTGTCCTGAATTCTATAAAATCTGTATTCATTGTCATGAGTGGCCACTAATTTCTATTCCGTTGAATTAGTCTCAACTAATTATTTTTTAGAGATTTTTTTAAATGCCCTGAATCAGGAAGACTCTTTTTGCCGAGGGGCTCTGTGTGTGCTGGGACACGCCTTCCGTAACTCCTGCAGGCAGCTTACAGCTTCGCCTTAGGCACCAGTTCTTACTTGTGCCGTGCCTCAGATTCATCTACAAGGGGAAGACTAGGGCCTTCTCAGGTCTTCTTGGGCATAAGTGTGTTTTTGCGATGAGCATGGCCTTTCAGATTCCTGAATATAGCAGAAGCACAACATAGGAGAGTGAGCAAAAGTTCACCATATTTATGAGATTAAGTTGTTTTTCTTCCTTTCTTTTTTTTTCCCTATTACAGTAGGATCTTATTTATTGGAATAATCTGGGAAAAGCTATAAAGATTACCTTACAATTATGTTTTTAATTTTTAAAAAAAAAAATCTTTAGTTTTTAGAGCAGTTTAGGTTTATAGCCTCATTGAGGGGGAGTGCAGAGTTTTCCCATATGTCCCTTGCCCCAACACATGCATTGCTTCCACAATGTCAAAGTTCCCCATCAGTGTAGTACATCTGTTACAGCTGATGAACCTGCATTGAACATCATTATCATCCAGAGTCCCTAGTTTCCATTAGGGTTCACTCTTGAACTGTACATTTTATGGGCTTGGAGAAATTTATAATGACATGTGTCATCATTATTAGAACCATATAGTTTCACTGCTCTAAGAATCCTCAGGTCTTACAAACCTTTGGTTCATTCCCAAGGGTTTGGGATATTGATTTGGCAACTGTTGCTATACTCTCATTGCTTTGATGAGGGAAGATATACTCACAAGTCTTATTCCATCATATCTGCTAATGTGACCTCCACTGAGTATAATTTTGGTATACCACAGGAGTCACTTTTCTAATATTCTATCCAGGGTTTTAGCATCTACATTTATGATGCAGATCCACTGTTACTTCCCTTTCATGCAGCATCTTAACAGGTTTTCCATACAGAGGTTATGTTAGCCTCAGGCCAAGTTGAGATTTATTCTCTCCCTTTTTTGGTAATTCTTTGGCAATTTATACAGTATTTGTATAAATTTAGTGTGGCATAATCCTTAAATATTTGGTATAATCCTTGAGAAGACATATGGACCAGGAATTTTGTTAATAGGATTTTTCAGTATGGATTTGATTTTGTTAACACATATCAGACTATACAAACTTTCTCTTTCTCTTATATTTCTGTTTCATTTGAGTTATTTATGTTCTGTTTCAAAATACTTTGTTGTTATTGTTATTTATATTTTCTTAACCGTTCTTTGTATCTGTGGAATCTGTAATTATGTATAATTTGAGTTCTCCTTCATTTCTTACTTTCAATATTTGTGCTAAAAACAGATCTCTGTATATATTTGTATTACTATTTTCCAGGTACAGTCTCATGTTGAGTTCGCCTATTTGAATAAAAATCACTCAGAATATTTTTTAATGTTTTAAAAAAGACTGTTCATTGTTGTTCAGTCACTAAGTCTTGTCTGACTCTTTGCAGCCTCATGGACTGCAGCATGCCAGACTCCTCTGTCTTTCACTATCTCCTGGAGTTTGCTAAAATTCATGTCCATTGCCTTGGTGATGTTATCTAATCACAGACAATTCATAATTGATAAAACTTGGACACAATCAACATGTCCTTCAGTAGGTAAATGGATAAGCAAAGAGTGTTAAAATGAATGTTCAGTTCAGTTTAGTCAGTCGTGTCCGACTCTTGCAACCCCATGAACCACAGCACACCAGACTTCTCTGTCCATCACCAACTCCCGGAGCTTACCCAAACTCATGTTCATTGAGTTGGTGATGCCATCCAGTCATCTCATCCTTTGCTGCCCCTTTCTCCTCCTGCTTTCAATCTTTCCCAGCATCAGGGTCTTTTCAAATGAGTCCGTTTTTCCTATCAGGTGGCCAAGGTATTGGAGTTTCAGCTTCAGCATCAGTCCTTCCAATGAATATTCAGGACTGATTCCCTTTAGGATTGACAAGTTGGATCTCCTTGCAGTCCAAGAGACTCTCAAGAGTCTTCTCCAACACCACAGCTCAAAAGCATCAATTCATTGACATTCAGCTTTCTTTATGGTCCAACTCTCACATCTGTACATGACTACTGGAAAAAACATAGCTTTGACTAGATGGAGTTTTGTTGGCAAAGTAATGTCTCTGCTTTTAATATGCTGTCTAGGTTGGTCATAGCTTTTCTTCCAAGGAGCAAACCATCTGCAGTGATTTTAGAGCCCCCCACGATAAAGTCTGTCACTGTTTCCATTGTGTGAAGTGATGGGACCGGGTGCCATGATCTTAGTTTTCTGAATGTTAAGCTTTAAGCCAACTTTTTCACTCTCCTCTTTTACCTTCATCAAGAGGCTCTTTAGTTCTTCTTCACTTTCTGCCATAAGGGTGGTGTCGTCTGCATATCTGAGGTTATTGATATTTCTCCCTGCAGTCTTGATTCCAGCTTGTGCTTCTTCCAGACTGGCATTTCACCTGATGTATTCTGCATGTAAGTTAAATAATTGGGGTGACAATATACAGCCTTGATATACTCCTTTCCCAATTTGGAACCAGTCAGTTGTTCCATGTAAGTTCTAACTGTCGCTTCTTGACCTGCATACAGATTTCTCAGGAGGCAGGTAAAGTGGTCTGGTATTCCCATCTCTTTAAGAATTTTCCACAGCTTGTTGTGATCCACACAGTCAAAGGCTTTGGAGAAGTCAATAAAGCAGGAGTAGATGTTTTTCTGGAACTCTCTTGCTTTTTCTATGATCTAACGGATGTCAGCAATTTGATCTCTGGTTCCTCTGCCTTTTTAAAATCCAGTTTGAACATCAGGAAGTTCATGGTTTATGTACTGTTGAAGCCTGGCTCAGAGAATTTTGAGCGTTACTTTGCTAGCATGTGAGATCAGTGCAATTGTGCAGTATTTTGAACATATTCAGCACTGAAGCTAAATGAGCGATTAGGCCATGAAAAGACATGGTGAATCTTTAAATTCATACAACTAAATGAAAGAAAACAGCCTGAAAAGACTGCATATGCTAGGATTCCAACTATATGACATTCTAGAAAAGGCAAACTTATGGAGACAATAAAAAAAATCAGTGGTTTTCAGGGATTAGTAGTTATTAATAGGCAGAGCATAGAGGACTTTTAGGGCAGAGAAAAAACTCTGTATGATACTATAATGATGGATACATACCATTATACATTTATCTAAACCTTCAGAATATACAACACTAAGACTGAACACTAATGAAAACAATGGAATTGGAATCAATGTAGACTCAATGTTGGGCTTCCCTGGTGGCTCAGTGGTAAAGAATCTGCCAGCCAGCCAGTGCAGAGCTGGGTGTTCAATCCCTGGTTAGGGAATATCCCCTGGAGAAGGAAATGGCAATCCACTCCAGTGTTCTTACCTGGTAAATCCCATGGATTGAGGAGCCTGGTGGGCTACAGCCCGTGGTGTTCCAAGAGTCAGACATGACTTAGTGGCTAAACAACAAAAACAAGGTTCAATTGTGTGATAAAAGTTGCACCACTCTGATGGGTATATTGATAATGGAGAAAGCTATGCATGTATGAAATCTCATCTCTGGATCTTACTCTTAATTTTGCTATGAACCTAAAACTGCCCTAAAAAATAATCTTTGGGAAATAAAAAATGCTAGGCATAACCCATTTACTAGAAATCAAGTAAAACATCAACATATAGGAATGCTGTCAGTAGAGCTTTTTTTAAAAAATACAGCTAGTGAGGCATTTTCTCCCTGATGGATTCAAGAAAAGAAGAATATAGATGGGGATTTTCTGTAATCAGATATACATGTATTTTTTGTCCAGATGTCTGAATGGATTAAATTAAAATAACATTAAAATGTGTGTGTATAAATTTCAGCACCCCAAACTCTCCAGAAGTGGGCATAGAGGAAACTTATCTCAACATAATAAAGACCATATTTGACAAACCTACAGCAAACATTATCCTTAATGGTTAAAAACTGAAACCATTTCCTCTAAGACCAGGAACAAGACAAGGATGCATATTCTTGCCACTTTTATAAACATAGTTTTGGAATTCCTTGCCATAGAAGAGAAGAAAAAGAAATAAAAGGAACACAAATTGGAAACGAATACTGAAACTGTCACTGTTTGTAGGTGGCATGATACTGTACACAGAAAATCCTAAAGATGCTATCAGAAAATTACTAGAGTTCATAAATAAATTTGGTAAATTTACAGGATACAAAAGTAATATACAGAAATCCATTGCATTTCCATACACTAATAACAAACCTTCAGAAATATAAATTAAAGAAATGATCCCATTTACCATCACATCAAAAAGAATAAAATGCCAAAGAATAAACCTACCTAAGGAGACAAAAAACTGTAAAATTTATAAAAATCTGTAAAAAAAAAACTGTAAAAACTGTTGAAAAATTATATGACAAATATAAGACTTATATAAATGAAAGTAATTGAAGATGACATAAACAGATGGAAAGATATACAGTGTTCTTGGATTGGAAGAATTAATATTATTAAAATGACCATACTATATGCATGTACAGATTCAATACCAACGCTATCAAAATACCAATGGCATTTTTCACAGGAATAAAACAGAAAAAATTAAAATTTTTATGGAAACACAAAAGATTCCAAATAGCCAAAACAATATTGACAAAAACAGAGCTGGAAGAATCATGCTTCCTGACTTCCACACATACACACACAGAGTGGAATACTACTCAGCTATAAAAAATTATAAAATGTTTCCATTTTCAGCAAAATGGTCAAAGAAGTTTTGGTCTGGAGGGATTTATATGTGGAGGACACTATTCAGTCACTAAAGTGTGTCTGACTCTTTGTGATTCCATGGACTGTGTATGCAAGGATTCCTTGTCCTTTGCTATCTCTTGGAGATAAATTCACATCCATTGAGTTGAGGATGCTATCCACCCATCTTATCCTTTATTGCCCCTTATACTTTTGCCTTCAGTGTTTCCCAGCATTAGGGTCTTTTCCAATGAGTTGGCTCTTCCTATCAGGCCAAAGTACTGGAGCTTCAGCTTCAGCATCAGTCCTTGCAATGAATATTCAGGGTTGATTTCCTTTAGTATCGATTAGTTTGATCTTCTTGCAGTACAAGGGATTCTCAAAAATCTTCTCTAGTGTCATAATTTGAAAGCATCAACTCTTCAGTGCTCAGCCTTCTTTATTGTCCAACTTTCACATCCATACAAAACTATTGAAAAAAACATATGCTAAGTGAAATAAATCACACAGAAAGATAAATATTGTATGATATCACATATATGTGTAATCTAAAAGATACAACAAAACTAGTGAGTAGAGCGAAAAAGAAGGAAACTCAGATATAGAGGAGAAGGTGGTGGTGGTAGTTCAGTTGCTAAGTCGTGTGTGACTCTTGCGACCCCATGGACTGGAGCCCGCCAGACTCCTCTATCCATGGGATCCTCCAGGCAGGAATACTGGAGTGGGTTGCCATTTCCTTCTCCAAGAAGAGACAGTAGTCATTACCAACTGGGAGAGGGAAGAAGAAAGGGGCAATACAGGAGTAGAAGATTAAGAAGTATAGACTGTTAGTTGTAAGCGACAAGGCTATATTGTACACCACAGGGAATATAGTCAGTATTTTATATAACTACAAATGGAGTACAACTTTTTTTTTTTTTCATTTATTTTTATTAGTTGAAGGCTAATTACTTTTCAATATTGTAGTGGGTTTTGTCATACATTGACATGAATCAGCCATGGATTTACATGTGTTCCCCATCCTGATCCCCCCTCCCACCTCCCTCTCTACCCGATCCCTCTGGGTCTTCCCAGTGCACCAGGCCCGAGCACTTGTCTCATGTATCCAACCTGGGCTGGTGATCTATTTCACTCTAGATAATATGCTGTGGTACATATACACCATGGAATATTACTCAGCCATTAAAAAGAATTCATTTCGAGTACAACTTTTAAAAATTGTGAATCACTATACTGTACACCTGGATTTATATAATATTGTACAGCAAATGTACTTTAATTTAAAAAGGGTATGTTTGTGCCTATGTGTATGTGTATACTAATGAGCTTTTCTTATCCCACTAACTTGAAATCCCAAAATATGTCATGTAAAAAATTTACTGATTTGTCTATTCTTATACTTGTGCAGCACTAAATTATTGTCATTACAAACCTATCTCATCTTTCTGCAAAAATTTTGGACTGTTTTCAGTATTGATCCTTCCAGATGAAATTTAACATTTTAATCAAAAGCTGAAAAATGCCCCATTAAATTTGTACATTTCTTTGGTGAGGATCAGCAAATGATAAATATTCATTCATTTAGTCTCTTAAACCTCCAATGAAAATAAAATATTTTTTCTTCTTATATAATGTATATATTTATTCTTTAAATTAATTTTAGATTTGTTTTTTGCTAATTTTGGTGTTCATGTTACACATAAAGAGACAAAAATAATCAAACATTAAAAAAAGTTCTATTCAAAAGCATAGTAGAATTCAAGGCAAAATTCTGCTTTATTTTCAATTTTGTCTATTCTTGTGTTCTAGTCTTATTTGAGCCTACTCTCTTTTCATGCCTGCCTTCCTCAAAGCCACTTTCCCCTCTATGGCATGTTGCTCCACTCTCTTTAAAAGTCATGACTCTATATCTTTCTGTGTATAAAAATGTGATTTTTTTTCCTGATTTTCTTCTGTTTCGTGTGTTAAATCCTTGTTATAAATTTGTGATTTTTGAATGGTATTATGATGTTATGCGATTGTGAGACAATAGCTTGCTCATTCATAACTAGAGAGACATCTAGATTTAAGCCATACCACTTCCAATAGGAAGACAGATGACCCACAGCCCCTCTGAGTTTCTACCTCGGCTCAATGAGCTTTTTCCTTCTCAACTGTATTCCTGAAGGGAAATTTTATATAGAGATCCTTAGTCCACTCTCCAGGCTGCCCAGATGGTGCTAGTGGTAAAAGACCCACCTGCCAATACAGGAGATGCAGGAGACTTGGGTTCAGTCCCTGGGTCAGGAAGATCCCCTGGAATAGGAAATAGCAACCCATTCCAGTATTCTTGCCTGAGAAATCCCATGGGCAGAGGAGTCTGGTGGTCTACAGTCCATGGAGCTGCAAAGAGTTGGACATGATTGAGTGACTAAGTACATAATCCAATCTCCAGTTTTCACAGCAATAATCAAGCATAGCTTTACTGAATGAATGTGGGTGCATCTGTGTTTTCATGTACTCTATGTTCTAAGATAGAGTTGATGTTAGACTCTCCTTCTTATTTGTACCTATTCACTCTACCTGGCTTAGAGATGATTCCCATGCTGCAGGGTGATGATTTTCCTCAGTGAAACTTCCTTGATTCTGGTGTTAAAGGCAGATGTGAAAGTTACAGATGTGTCAATATTTTTTTTTTTTATCTTGATGCCTCTCCATACTGTTTTGGTCCAGACAATTTGCAGTGATCTATTGTAAACCCATTTGCAACGAAGTCAGGAGAACTCTCTTCATTATACTGTTTATGAGAATATATCAGAACTACTTGTCTAACTTATGACTCCTCTGTTATTGGGCCCTGAGCATATTGAAGTAAGGATATCTTATTTGTGTTTTTAACTTTAGGTTTTTGTTCTAGTTCTATACAAAAGTTGCTCAATGAATCTTAAGTGCTCAGGTATTTAATGTTTTTTTTTCTTTTTTTATCAATTGAGTTTTAATCTCAAAAGAATATTAAAAACACATTTTCTTTATTTTCTACTAGCTTTATTTAAATATACTAGTATATTGTATACTACAAGGTCTACTACTGTGCTATATATTGCTATGTTTTGCTTACTAAACACTGAAAAAATCAAAGAAGCTTCTGGAGAATTAGTGCAGGCATTTGACCTTTATTTAGGACATTGTCATTATAGCTAGCCAAGTTGTACTGTATTATAGAACAAGGTATTTCTGAAAAATTCTTGTGACATGTTCCAATCCCTGCATTGATACTGGAAAGAAGTCACTGTGCTGCGGTGTGGAGGTGGTCAGAATTTCCTCCAGACTCTCTAGAGCCTCTAACATAAAAAAAGAATGCTGCTCTGCAGACAGATTTAAAATTAAAAAAAAAAAAAAAAGAATTAACCTCCACTTCCAAAGAGATCGTAAAACTCAACACGGTTTTATATAAGACTACAAAGATCGCCAGTTGCCAGAAATGCTTTCCAACCCCAGCTTTCCACAGTTGCTCCGTTTCTTTGTTTCCTCGTCTCGTCCAGCCTAATTCAATTCACCACGTATTGTGTGAACAGCTGGTGATTGTTCAGCTCAAGGCAAGAACATCACAAGTGGAGACCTTGAGGAGAGAAATTGTGTGAACAGTGGAAGCAGAGGCCAGATTGATGCAGACAGAGGAAACAGCAAGAGTGGAAGGCTCCAGGAGTTGAACTCTGAAGACATGAGAGCAAGAACGCAGAGGGTGAAGGAAAAGACAGGTGGCAGGGAGGCACCGTAGGCTTGGCTGGGGGTAGATACCAGGGGAAAGGCAAGACTGGAGAAATCATATCTATTTAGAGGCATAGGAGAGATGGGAGATATTTGAAGAGTATGAAAATTGACAGGCATGACGGGGAACGTGTATTCCAAGGACAAGCTGTAGCTTGTACTCGGAAAATAAAAGTAAAACACAGAAGACATGAAAGTGGGGAAAATATGAATATGCTCACATTGATTAGCTCTCATAATAGGCCGGTAAGGAAAATCAAAATAAACCAAGATAAAGCACAGATGCTCACAGTTTTCAAAGCTGCTGGGACTTGAGGCAGAGTGTAATTCCCGGGGAAGGCGCTTGGTGCATGCTGCCTCTTTAACATCTACGATAAAGAGCATGTATATTATCTATGGTGAAACAGATCACCAGCCCAGGTGGGATGCATGAGACAAGTGCTCGGGCCTGGTGCACTGGGAAGACCCAGAGGAATCGGGTGGAGAGGGAGGTGGGAGGGGGGATCGGGATGGGGAATACGTGTAACTCTATGACTGATTCATATCAGTGTATGACAAAACCCACTGAAATGTTGTGAAGTAATTAGCCTCCAACTAATAAAAAAAATTTAAAAAAAAAACAAAACAAAACAATGTGCCTGTTTTGCAGGAGACCGGGTTTGAGCCCCGGGTTGGGGCAATACCCTGGAGGAGGGCATGGCAACCCACTCCAGTATTCTTGCCAAAAGAACACCATGGACAGAGGAGCCTGGCAGGCTACAATCCACGTGTTGCAAAGAGTCAGACATGACTGAGCGACTAAAGTACACACAGTGCAAAACTAATATTGAATGCTGTTTTCATTTTTTGCCTTTTTCCTAAAAGCAAAATTCCTCTTCTGATTTCTTTTGGTTAGTGAAAGCAGGTATAATGTAGGTCTTTTGTGAAAGTAAAGTGGCATAAAGCAAACTTTTAAAAAGCGGAGATACCTCTATTTTCATTCCTTTATATTTTATATACATTCCTTTATATCCTGTATCTTCCTAACCAAACAGAAAGCTGCCTCTCACCTTTGAGAGTGCCCGTTTTTAATCCCCAGGAAGATTATCCTCTAGATTCAATTTACCACAGTTTTTATTATTTCATTTTTTTTAATGTTCCATTCTTTAATCCATATTAATTTAGTTTCATTGGATTCAGAACACAAACAGATGGAGAAACATACCGTGTTCATGGATTGGAAGAATCAATATTGTCAAAATGGCTGTTCTACCCAAAGCAATCTATAGATTCAATGCAATCCCTATCAAGCTACCAACAGTATTTTTCACAGAACTAGAACAAATAATTTCACAATTTGTATGGAAATACAAAAAACCTCGAATAGCCAAAGTAATCTTGAGAAAGAAGAATGGAACTGGAGGAATCAACCTGCCTGACTTCAGACTCTACTACAAAGCCACAGTCATCAAGACAGTATGGTACTGGCACAAAGACAGAAATATAGATCAATGGAACAGAATAGAAAGCCCAGAGATAAATCCACGAACCTATGGACACCTTATCTTTGACAAAGGAGGCAAGAATATACAATGGAAAAAGGACAACCTCTTTAACAAGTGGTGCTGGGAAAACTGGTCAACCACTTGTAAAAGAATGAAACTAGAACACTTTCTAACACCATACACAAAAATAAACTCAAAATGGATTAAAGATCTAAATGTAAGACCGGAAACTATAAAACTCCTAGAGGAGAACATAGGCAAAACACTCTCCGACATAAATCACAGCATGATCCTCTATGACCCACCTCCCAGAATATTTGAAATAAAAGCAAAACTAAACAAATGGGACCTAATGAAACTTAAAAGCTTTTGCACTACAAAGGAAACTATAAGTAAGGTGAAAAGACAGCCCTCAGATTGGGAGAAAATAATAGCAAATGAAGAAACAGACAAAGGATTAAGCTCAAAAATATACAAGCAACTCCTGAAGCTCAATTCCAGAAAAATAAATGACCCAATTCAAAAATGGGCCAAAGAACTAAACAGACATTTCTCCAAAGAAGACATACAGATGGCTAACAAACACATGAAAAGATGCTCAACATCACTCATTATTAGAGAAATGCCAATCAAAACCACAATGAGGTACCATTACACGCCAGTCAGGATGGCTGCTATCCAAAAGTCTACAAGCAATAAATGCTGGAGAGGGTGTGGAGAAAAGGGAACCCTCTTACACTGTTGGTGGGAATGCAAACTAGTACAGCCGCTATGGAAAACAGTGTGGAGATTTCTTAAAAAACTGGAAATAGAAGTGCCATATGACCCAGCAATCCCACTTCTGGGCATACACACTGAGGAAACCAGATCTGAAAGAGACACGTGCACCCCAATGTTCATTGCAGCACTGTTTATAATAGCCAGGACATGGAAGCAACCTAGATGCCCATCAGCAGACGAATGGATAAGGAAGCTATGGTACATATACACCATGGAATATTACTCAGCCGTTAAAAAGAATTCATTTGAACCAGTCCTAATGAGATGGATGAAACTGGAGCCCCTTATACAGAGTGAAGTAAGCCAGAAAGATAAAGAACATTACAGCATACTAACGCATATATGTGGAATTTAGAAAGATGGTAACGATAACCCTATATGCAAAACAGAAAAAGAGACACAGAAATACAGAACAGACTATTGAACTCTGTGGGAGAATGTGAGGGTGGGATATTTCAAAAGAACAGCATGTATACTATCTATGGTGAAACAGATCCCCAGCCCAGGTGGGATGCATGAGACAAGTGTTCGGGCCTGGTGCACTGGGAAGACCCAGAGGAATCGGGTGGAGAGGGAGGTGGGAGGGGGAATCGGGATGAGGAATACGTGTAAATCTATGGCTGATTCATATCAATGTATGACAAAACCCACTGAAATGTTGTGAAGTAATTAGCCTCCAACTAATAAAAAATTAAAAAAAAAAAAAAAAAAAAAGAATAACTCTATGTGAAGGTATACCATCATCAAGCACTTCTTAATTTGGCCTCAGAGTCACTCTTCAATATTCATCAAAGACTTGGTCATCAGGTTCACAATCTGTAGATACACAAATACCTGTTACAAACCACTGGATCTTCAAAGCTATGGTTTCTCAATCCCCACTCATAACCTGTTGCTTTCTTCCAAAGTCTTTATTTTTAGCACGTTAGTAGCTGACATTTCTTTTTTTAAGTGAAGTATATAGTTAAGTTGCAATATTACATTCGTTTCTGATGTGTGATTCAATACTTACATATATTATGAAATGATCACCACTATAAGTCTAGTTACCATCTGCTACCAAACAAAATTATTATAGTATTTTGATTATATTCCGTGTGCTGCACATTACATTCCTGTGACTTATTTATTTGTTAACTGAAAGTTTGTACCTCTTAATTTCTTTCACCTCTTTCACTCCCCCTTCACCATCTCTGTACCTGAGTCTTATGTTTGTTCACTGCCATTTTTTAATATAAGTTCAATAGTTTGGAATGTGGCTTGCAATATTTGTCATAATGCATACATCTACTATCATTTGGTGACTTAAGATGCTCACAGAGATGATTCATCCCAGCATTTATCATGTTATTTATCATGCTTAATTCAACATCAGTTCAGTTCAGTTCAGTTCAGTCGCTCAGTCATGTCTGACTCTTTGCGACCCCATGAATCGCAACATGTCAGGCCTCCCTGTCCATCACTCCCAGAGTTTACTCAAACTCATGTCCATCTAGTCAGTGATGCCATCCAGCCATCTCATCCTGTCATCCCCTTCTCTTCCTGCCCCCAGTCCCTCCCAGCATCAGGGCCTTTTCCAATGAGTCAACTCTTCACATGAGGTGACCAAAGTATTGGGGTTTCAGCTTCAGCATCAGTCCTTCCAATGAACACCAAGGACTGATCTCCCTTAGGATGGACTGGTTGGATCTCCTTGCAGTCCAAGGGACTCTCAGGAGTCTTCTCCAACACCACAGTTCAAAAGCACCAATTCTTCAGTGCTCAGCTTTCTCCACAGTCCAACTCTCACATCCATACATGACCACTGGAAAAACCATAGCCTTGACTAGATGGACCTTTAACATCATCACCTCCTGCTAAATCTTATTCTATATCCACAACTGTAGTATCTTGACTCTTATAAGCCCTCTCTGGGAACGTACCCTTACTAATACTTGGACAGAAGTCAAAGAATAGAATGTTGCCACTGGAGACCTTTATGAAGTGAGAAGTCCTTCCATAAGGAAAAGCTGGCTTCCTACAGCATGAGTAGCTTATATGGATGAACTCAGACTAGCTAATTGGTTCCGTTAAGCAACTAAGTGACTACCCTTACTGTTTCCCACCTTAGTTCTTTTCAAGCATAGGCACCTCTGTATATAACATTTAACTCTCTTGCCTTTAACCTCTTTGTAATAGCAATTGCTTTTACATTCCCACAAATAACCCCAAATATAGAAGCATTCCAACATTCCTTGCCTGCCTTCCTTCCTACCTCATCAGAAAGCTCCTCTTATCTGTTCTTCAAAGATGTCAATCAAATTCTTTAAATGGTCTGTAAAATTTTCCCATTCTACTCTATACCTAAAAGATCTTGTCATAAGCTTCTTTCCCTAACATAGTAACTGAAAATTCTCCAACACTTGACACCATCAACTCTACATGAAAATTTTCCAACACTTGACAGCGTCAGCTCTACATTACCTTTAGATCATTGTGTCATGTCTTTTTTACAATGAATTACCTTGAAGAGGTGGTTAATCTTTGCTGTATCCATTTCATATTATGCTCATCTACTTCAGTCCTTCCACTTCGATGAATCCTCTATCATTGTGTTTACTAGGCCACCAATAACCACTGGGTTTTTTAATCCACTTGGTATTTTCCATTTTAAATTAAGCTCTTTTGCCTGAAGAATTTGATAGTATGAATCAAAACTCAAACAATCAAATAACCTTTTCTAACCCTTAGCTTTTCCCTAACTTTCTTCCAACTTCTCTGTGTTACTGGGTAAAGGCTGGCTGCCTGATACATAGAACCTGATACTGCAGCACTAGCTTTTGTGAAAGGAGACTTTATAGTGAGATCAACTGGCAAGGAGGCAGGACAGGAGGCAAGGTTTTCAAATATGTCCTTCTAACCCAGGGTTTGTGGTGAATTTCAAACTTGGAAACCTATTAACTAGTCTTGAGTCCGTCCATATAAGCTACTTGTGCTGTTGGAAGCCAGATTTTCCTAATGGAAGAACTTCTCACTTCTTAAAGGTCTCCAGAGGCAACACTTCTATTCTTTGACTTCTGTAGACTGAAGATTCTTAGTTCAGAGATCCGTGAGACCTGAGTTCCCATCCTGCACATGCAGCAATACTGTCTCTGTAAAATAGCTCCAGGTTTGATTAATCAACAACCTGTTTTATGGAAGCAAAACCAGTTTATGCTGGTCAATGTTTTACACACTGTTTCATTTGCAGATATTTATCAGGCTCTTTTGGTATTTTCTTTTTCTACCCTCACCCTAGTACTCCATAGGATTCTGCTCTCAATTCCGTTTTCTCTCCTCTCTACATGCTGGCTGGATAATCTCGTTCTTATCCATGACAACAACTCCCAGGGAAACTAATAACATTGAAGATTTCCCCCCTAGCTCTTTGCTCAGTTTTAGACCTGTGTACATAATTGGTTGCTAAAACCTTAAATTGAATATATTACTCATCCCTCAAACTCCTGCAATCCAGGAGACCCCAGTTTGATTCCTAGGTCTGGAAGATCCACTGGAGAAGGGATAGGCTGCCTGCTCCAGAATTCTTGGGCTTCCCCTGTGGCTCAGCTGGTAAAGAATCCTCCTGCAATGCAGGAGACCTGGGTTCAACCCCTGGGTTGGGAAGATCCCCTGGAGAAAGGAAAGGCTACCCTCTCCAGTATTCTGGCCTGGAGAATTCCCTGGACTGTATAGTCCATGGGGCTGCAAACATTTGGACATGACTGACCAGCTTTCACTTCCTTTCACTTCACTTCCCTCAAACTCAAAGAACCCCCAAGTGAAATCCTTTAATCCTCCAAAGCTTTGCCCATTTTAAGTTTCTTATCTCAGTGAATCACCAATAATCCAATCCATATTATTCTTTGTAGATAATTTTACTCAAATTCTGATGATTCTTTTTTTTTCATCTCCGTTTATAACCTTTGATTTTCACGCCCACTGCCCTAGCAGTGTTTGGGACTTTGGTTATCATCATCATTAATCTTCCTGGTGCCACTCTTCTTCAGGTTCGGTATCTCTTTTACCTCAGAAAGTACAATAATTCTTCTACATCCACAGTGGGTTGATTCCATGACACCCACAGATACCAGGACCCATGGATGCTCAAGTTCCTTATAGTCAGCCTTTTCCCTTACATATCTGTGCTTCTGCATCTGTAGATTCAACCAACCAGAAATCCTTGGTTTGATGAATGATCTTAGTTTTCTGAATATTCAGTTGTTGTTTTTTTTTTTTTTTTACTTTCAAATTTAGTAGTTAGTTATTTTAAGGAGATTATAGTTTCAGACAGTAATTTGATACATGGAACTGCAGAACATTAAAGATAAAATTATTTCTACAAAGATAATATGAACACAGATTTGGTGGATCATGGCATTGAATATTCAGTTTTAAGCCAACATTTTTACTTTCCTCCTTCACTTTGATCAAGAGGTTCTTTAGTTCTTCACTTTCTGCCATAAAAGTGGTATCATCTGCATAACCTTTGCATTTCACACGTACTGTTGAAGCCTGGTTTGGAGAATTTTGAGCATTACTTTACTAGCGTGTGAAATAAGTGCAGTTGTGTGGTAGTTTGAACATTCTTTGGCATTGCCCTTCTTTGGGATTGGAATGAAAACTGACCTTTTCCAGTTCTGTGGCCACTGCTGAGTTTTCCAAATTTACTAGCATATTGAGTGCAGCACTTTCACAGCATCATCTTTCAGGATTTGAAATAGCTCAACTGGAATGCCATCACCTCCACTAGCTTTGTTCGTAGTGATGTGTCCTAAAGCCCACTTGACTCCGCATTCCAGGATGTCTGGCTCTAGGTGAGTGATCACACCATCATGTTTATCTGGGTCATGAAGATCTTTTTTGTATAGTTCTTCTGTGTATTCTTGCCAACTCTTCTTAACATCTTTTGCTTCTGTTAGGTCCATACCATTTCTGCTTTATTGTGCCTATGGCATGAAATGTTCCCTTGGTATCTCTAATTTTCTTGAAGAGATCTGTAGTCTTTCCCATTCTGTTCCTTTCCTCTATTTCTTTGCATTGATCATTGAGGAAGGCTTTCTTATCCCTCCTTGCTCTTCTTTGGAATTCCACATTCAAATGGGTATATCTTTCCTTTTCTCCTTTGCCTTTAGCTTCTCTTCTTTTCTCAGCCATTTGTAAGGCCTCGTCAGACAACCATTTCACCTTTTTGCATTTCATTTTCTTGTGGATGATCTTGTTCTCTGCTGTACAATGTTACAAACCTCTGTCCATAGTTCCTCAGGCACTCTATCATATCTAATCCCTTTAATCTATTTGTCACTTCCACATTATAATCGTAAGGGATTTGATTTAGGTCATACCTGAATGGTCTAGTGGTTTTCCCTACTTTCTTCAATTTAAGTCTGAATTTGGCAATAAGGAATTCATGATCTGAGCCACAGTCTGCTCCCGGTCTTGTTTTTGCTAATTGTATAGAGCTTCTCCATCTTTGGCTGCAAAGAATATAGTCAATCTGATTTTGGTGTTGACCATCTGGTGATGTCCATGTGTAGACTCTTCTCGTGTTGTTGAAAGAAGGTGTTTGGTACTTCCTTGAAGGAAAATATGTCTTTATTCCCCTATCCTTGATAGAAACTCAGACCTTTGTCATAGATATACAATAAGATTATTTTCCAGGCTCTTCTACCAAATGGTACCCATCTTGCACACATTCTTCAAACCGGATCAATTCTTCTAACCATATCCAACTTCCCACAGTGCCCCATGACCCATGACACCTTACACCACAGAATTTGCACACATGTCTTTGCAGGAACTTTTCTTCTCTGCCCTTCACTTTGGGGTGGTAGTATGACTCCTTGTAATGTTCTCCTGCATGGCACTTTTGTAGAATCCTATATATGCCTGTATTATTAATGTAATTGTGTACCTTACCTACTAGATAGTGTCTTTCATCTTATTCACAGAATATAACAGAGTAAGATTAATGACCTCTAAATAATTATGAATTTTTAAAGTGTCATTTATGAATATCAGAAGGTTACTTATTTCCACAAAAATATGTGAATTTGGTTGTACTCTAAAGACCCAAGATGAGGATGAACTTTCTAATGTTTTCTGTCTGTACTTCTATATTCTCAGATATAGGAATTGGAGATTAAAAATTAAATATTCCTTGGTGACCTTAGATAAGATACTGCTGTTTTATGTGGTTAGTTTTGTATCTTACACCAAAGCATAAACAAAGTGCAGTTCAATATGAAGTATATAGGAAAAGCATATGAAATTTGCATTCACTTATACATATGTTTGCTGACTAAAGTAAACAATTCTAACAAAAATCGTTTTGTGCCTAGACAAGGCTTAAATGTTTCATGAATTATATAATGTCTATATTGTTTTATAAAACATATGAGACTGCAACATAAATATACAGCATAAAAAACTAAATGAAATTAGGTATAAAACACTGATACAGAAAAGTTATAAATATATAGAAAACCAAAGCTAAGATAAAGATAAATGAAAGTATTCACTCCAAAAGAAACTGGATAGTAATTATTGTCTTAGTTTTAGTTTCCTAGTAGTCATGTTAAAATGAAGATATTGTCATTTTCTCACCTTAATTAAAGGAGAAGCTTGTCTCTGAAGGAGAAAATCTTTTCCCAGTATTGAATTGAGATATAATGCCTTTCCTTGGATGTTATATATGGGCTGCTGAGTGATAGTATTCTTCAGTAATATGTTTTTATTGTAACAAAATAGATTTCATATGATTCCTGTACTGTTCTTTCAAAAAAACTTGGGCCATGACTTCAACACTTAATTCAATGGAGGCAATTCTGTTAAAAATGAAAGCAATATGGTTCACTTTTGTAGACCCGTGTTGATCTGATTTGACCAAGGTTAAGATTTATAAAACCTTGTAGAGTGACCACCTTCAGGTGATTTTCTATCACTATAATAGCAGGGTGTTTATTAAATGTTCACTTCTGTTTGGTGATACTTTAAGATGTTTTAGTTAAAGACACAAAATTAAAAAAAAATCACATGTATAAAAGCTGGTTGTTTGAAAATATAAACAAAATTAAGAAATGTTTAGCCAGACTCATCAGTAAAAGTAGGGAAGAGTGCCCAACTCAATAAAATCAGAATGAAAAAGAAATTGCATTCAGTGCCACAGAATTACAAAGGATCATAAGATTATATTATGAACAACTACATACCAATAAAATGGACAATGTAGAAGAAACTGAAAAATTCTTAAAAAGGAACAATCTCCCAGGACTGAGCCAGGAAGACAGAAAATGGGAAGAGACCAATTACCAGTACTGAAATTGAGTCAGTAGTTAAAAACTCCTAACAAACAAATGTCCAGGACCAGATAACTTCAGATAACTTCTGAAATTGATAGAACTTCATAGTCTATCAGCAGGCAGAGAAAGAGTTAACACCTATCCTCCTAAAACTATTCCAAAGAATTTCAGAGGAAAGAACACTTTTGAAATCATTCTATGAGGTCAACATCATCCTGACACCAAAACCAGATGATGGTTGACTGTTTAGTGTTGCCATATTGGTGCAACTGTAAGAGGACGTCAGGACTAGAAAGGCAATAGGGAAGGAGGGATACAGGCTGAGAGATGCATTTGGGTTAGGTCTGGGGGAGTTTTTTCTAGCAGGGAAATGATGTGTGTAGTTTGTGGGTGGTTATGAAGTTCCTTAGAGCGATTTAAGAAGATAAAAGAGGAAAGAAGACGAATGTAAAGATTGTTCTTTGTATTCTATATCTCTTTCAGATATTACTAAAATACAAGTACAGTCCTGAGCTGTTTTAAAATTACTTGTCACCTTTTTAAACCAGGGTTCTGTATTGGGTCAAATGTTTATTTGTATACGCATTCTAAGATGGAAATAAAGAAAAAGTTTAAACTGCTTGGGCTGGAGGTGATGTGGGAGAGTTATAGGGACGTATGAGTCTTGGCTGGGAGTCAAGTCTTGGTTTTGATCCTAAATGACTATACATCTGTGGTTATGTTTTATTTGGAGAGAGAGGGAGAAAAGGGATACAGCAAAGGGCAAAATGTGTAAGCACCAAGCCACTGATGTTTTAAAAATACATTTGGAAAAAAAAATACAGGGAGAGGAATTTTTAGAGCATTGAAGAAAATAAAATATAATATGAATTATGAAAGTTTTCCAAAAATTCAGGTTTATTGAAAGCATATTTGATGGTTTGCACTGTCTGAAACATTTTAGTTCTTATGGACCAGGAGAGGAAGAATAAACCCTCTAAGTAGCAAAGAGAAATAGCTGACATCCAACAAGTCTTTTGAATGAACAGATTATTTTCTGTTCTAACATCTGGAATATAAAAGGTAAATAGCCCCTCAGGATTTCACACTGTGTCACTTTCTCTAAGGAAAATGCATTAAAGGAATCATCTAAATTATCTGAAGCTCTGTGCACATGTGCCAGATGTGACTAGCATTCACCTCCCTCTGCATGGCTACATGAGAATCAATACTTCACCACCTCTGTGAGATTCATGTCAGGAGGCTCTATGTTTCTCTATTTTTCAAAAATTGCTTACTTTCCAGAAAGTCACATCTGTATTTAAAGAAAACTCTGACTAGAGGCTATCAGGTGGTCCCCCAGCCCCTCCTGCCATCCGAACCCCATTCCTCCCCACCACCCAGCACTCACTGTTGGCAAATTTAATGCTTTTGTGAAAAATACATTCAACATCTGGAAGCTATACATTACAGCTTATTGATCTCCTTATCTTCAGTAACATGCATTCCCATTTTAATTTAGCCACCCACACTTACTGCCCTGGGCTTCCCTGATAGCTCAGAGGGTAAAGAGCTCCTGCAATGCGAGAGACCTGAGTCCAGTCTCTGGGTTGGGAAGATCCCCTGGAGAAGGGAATAGCAACCCACTCCAGGACTCTTGCCTGGAGAATCCCATGGACAGACCATGGGGTTACAAAGAGTCGGACACAACTGAGCGATTAACTTTCATGTATTGTCCTACCCTAACAGGAATCCTAACATCTTCTGTGACTAGCTCACATCAGATTTTTTTTTTTTAAATTCTGGTATTTTTCTCACCTTTGGCTTCAATCTTTGAAAATTTTGCTTTCTCTACACTTGTTATTTGACCTCATGAAATGAAGTGTTATTCATTCAGCCCTGTCTGACTCTTTGCGACCCCATAGACGGTAGCCCACAAGGCTCCTCTGTTCATGGGGTTCTCCAGGCAAGAGTCCTGGAGTGGGTTGCCACTTACTTCTCCAGGGGATTCTCCCAACACAGGGATTGAACCCAGGTCTCCACATTGCAGGCAAATTCTTTGCTGTCTGAGCCAACAGAGAAGTCCCTATTCGACCTCATAGATAGCAATATTTTCTTGTCTCTTTGCATTTTTTAAAGCTCACAATTCCTTTTTGGCCTCGGTTATTTTCCACATATCTCTTAGGCATCTTAAACTCTCTGCAATATGGAATGCCCTGAATTCAATTGAAAGTACACATATTTAAACCTGAATCCATCCCTGATTCTACACCCCTACAACAGTGAAAACCACATTTGTATAAATGCAGCTGTTTGAACACAGACTTTCACTAACACTTCTTCCTCAGTGCTAAATGCCATCCTGATACTTCACTAATTGGATCAAGAGACACAAGGAGGAGATTTAGAGAGGGTGATGCTTTTAGCTGCCCTAAAACCTGAGTGAGATGTACCAGTAGGCTACAAGCCAGGAAGAGAGCACTCATCAGGAACTGAGTGTGTGGGCACTTTGACCTTAGACTTCCTAGCCTCCAGAACTGTGAGAATAAAGCCACCAGTATAGTATTTTGTTATGGCAGTTTAAGCTAAGACTCATGGCAATACAAGAATAATAGCAAACTAAAACATTTGGAATATTCAAATGATAGTTTTCTCATTGTTTATACAACCGGCTACTTTACAGCACAAAGTTTTTAAAAGATATCTTCCATTCCAACATACTGTTTCTTAATTTCTCCTTAAAATTCCATAATTTTGAAAGGAGAGATCTCTCTATGCATCCTGTACATCAAGACATTGTGAGCATTCATCTGAATAGGCGTAAAGCTTCATTTCATCAATTTTTTATTTTCTTTGAGTCATTCAAGGATCATCACATTTATTTTGTAAATTAAAATACATAATTGTATTATACCATTTTAATTCACACTGCCAAGTAGTTAACTATCCATTCTTTTTTCATTTATTTTTATTAGTTGGAGGCTAATTACTTTACAATATTGTAGTGGTTTTTGCCATACACTGACATGAATCAGCCATAAATTTACATGTGTTCCCCATCCTGATCCCCACTCCCGCCTCCCTCCCCATCCCATCCCTCTGGGTCTTCCCAGTGCACCAGCCCTGAGCACTTGTCTCATGCATCCAACCTGGGCTGCTGATCTGTTTCACCCTTGATAATATACATGTTTCAATGCTATTCTCTCAGATCATCCCACGCTCACCTTCTCCCACAGAGTCCAAAGTCTGTTCTGTACATCTGTGTCTCTTTTTCTGTCCTGCATATAGGGTTATCGTTACCATCTTTTTAAATTCCATATATATGTGTTAGTATACTGTATTGGTCTTTATCTTTCTGGCTTACTTCACTCTGTATAATGGGCTTCAGTTTCATCCATCTCATTAGAACTGATTCAAATGAATTCTTTTTAACGGCTGAGTAATATTCCATTGTATATATGTACCATAGCTTCCTTATCCATTCGTCTGCTGATGGGCATCTAGGTTGCTTCCATGTCCTGGATATTATAAACAGTGCTGCGATGAACATTGGGGTGCACGTGTCTCTTTCAGATCTGGTTTCCTCAGTGTGTATGCCCAGAAGTGGGATTGCTGGGTCATATGGCAGTTCTAATTCCAGTTTTTTAAGGAATCTCCACACTGTTCTCCATAGCGGCTGTACTAGTTTGCATTCCCACCAACAGTGTAAGAGGGTTCCCTTTTCTCCACACCCTCTCCAGCATTTATTGCTTATAAAATATTGGATAGCAGCCATTCTGACTGGCGTGTAGTGGTATCTCATTATGGTTTTGATTTGCATTTCCCTGATAATGAGTGATTTTGAACATCTTTTCATGTGTTTGTTAGCCATCTGTATTTCTTCTCTGGAGAAATGTCTGTTTAGTTCTTTGGCCCATTTTTTGATTGGGTCATTTATTTTTCTGGAATTGAGCTGCAGGAGTTGCTTGTATATTTTTGAGATTAATCCTTTGTCTGTTTCTTCGATGGCTATTATTTTCTCCCATTCTGAAGGCTGTCTTGCTTATAGTTTCCTTTGTTGTGCAAAAACTTTTAAGTTTAATTAGGTCCCATTTGTTTATTTTTGCTTTTATTTCCCATATTCTGGGATGTGGGTCATAGAGGATCCTGCTGTGATTTATGTCGGAGAGTGTTTTGCCTATGTTCTCCTCTAGGAGTTTTATAGTTTCTGGTCTTACATTTTAGATCTTTAATCCATTTTGAGTTTATTTTTGTGTATGGTGTTAGAAAGTGTTCTGGTTTCATTCTTTTACAAGTGGTTGACCAGTTTTCCCAGCACCACTTATTAAATAGTTTGTCTTTTTTCCATTGTATATTCTTGCCTCCTTTGTCAAAGATAAGGTGTCCATAGGTTCGTGGATTTATCTCTGGGCTTTAAATATGTGTATAAGAATGTCTGAAATGCTGTTATCTAATGTTTAGCAATTCTCATTATTTTTGAGTAGTAGAATTTAGAGTAGTCTTATAACATTTTATTTTGTAACATGATGTATTGCTTGATATTATCATAAGGTCCATATTTATTTCAATGTCAAAGATATTCTAATAATAGTTACTCACATTTTTATGTGTTGTTAGAATGAGGTAATATTCAAAAGAGAAACTATAATTCCATTTATTAAATGTTTCTCAATACATACTTTACACCTAACTTTTCTATATTTAGTAATGAAATTTTAAAATTTTAATTGTATGTGATAAAACAATATACAAGTATCTATTTTAAATTTTATCCCCATAAATGTTTATAACTGGAAAATCAAATAAGCATTAAAATATGCAATAAAACACTAATTTTCAGATCTATATGTTGCTTGGGAAATCTACTTTTCCTTTAAGCAGTATCTGAATTTTTATTAGTTTACTAGAATGTAGTTGAAATATCTGACAGTATACTTTTAAATTAAAACTATAAAAATTATATACAGAATTTTGTAGTGCATATTGAATGTGTAAAACATTTTGCTTATTACATTCTTCATGTTGATGGTAGCAGTGGTTAGAGTTTGTAGGTACTTAGTTACACCGGCTTTTAAAGCCACTTAAATTAAATACAAAGTACTAGTCCCTGTTGACTCTAAACTAGTTGGAGTTTGAAGAAGTCCAACAGGAGTGGAATAACACAGTTCAGGAAATGGCAACCCACTCCAATATTCTTGCCTGGAGAATCCCATGGACAGAGGAGCCTGGTGGGCCACAGTCCATGGGGTCGCAAAGAGTCGGACACAATTGAAGCGACTTAGTGCGCATGCACAACAGACAGGCAAAATGTAGATGTACCTTGAATAACACAAAATCTTTCTGTAATGTCACAAAATCTGTCATGCTGTATTTTGTCGATTTCCTTAGTTCGTTCAAGTTTCCAGCTCATGATTCACTCAAGTATCCCACGTCCTCAGAAAATAGAAGCATTGCAAAGGCACGGAGATCCAACCAGTCCATTCTAAAGGAGATCAGTCCTGGGTGTTCATTGGAAGGACTGATGCTGAAGCTGAAACTCCAATACTTTGGCCACCTCATGCAAAGAGTTGATTCATTGGAAAAGACCCTGATGCTGGGAGGGATTGGGGGTAGGAGGAAAAGCGGACAGCAGAAGATGAGATGGCTGGATAGCATCACCGACTCGATGGACATGAGTTTGAGTATACTCCAGGAGTTGATGATGGACAGGGAGGCCTGGCTGTGATTCATGGAGTCGCAAAAAGTCAGACACAACTGAGAGACTGAACCGAACTGAACTGAAAGGCAATCAGCTTCTAGTCACTGGAAACCACAATTCCACTCTGTCCAAGGAAACAGATTTACATTCTTCTCATTTGAAATATATGCAGAAGGATGTGGGTTTATCATTCATTTTTACCTGATTTGTTGTTGTTGTAGTTGTTGTTTTCACTTTCATTGAGACTTAATGATTCAGTTCAGTTCCATAAACTCCCGGAGTTTACTGAAACTCATGTCCGTCAAGTCAGTGATGCCATCCAGCCATCTCATCCTCTGTCGTCCCCTTCTCCTCCTGCCCCCAATCCCTCCCAGCATCAGGGCCTTTTCCAATGAGTCAACTCTTCACATGAGGTGACCAAAGTATTGGGGTTTCAGCTTCAGCATCAGTCCTTCCAATGAACACCCAGGACTGATCTCCTTTAGGATGAACTGGTTGGATCTCCTTGCAGTCCAACGGACTCTCAAGAGTCTTCTCCAACACCACAGTTCAAAAACATTAATTCTTTTTCTTCTTTATCAACATTACAGCATACTAACACATATATATGGAATTTAGAAAGATGGTAACGATAACCCTATATGCAAAACAGAAAAAGAGACACAGAAATACAGAACAGACTTTTGAACTCTGTGGGAGAAGGTGAGGGTGGGATGTTTCAAAAGAACAGCATGTATACTATCTATGGTGAAACAGATCCCCAGCCCAGGTGGGATGCATGAGACAAGTGCTCGGGCCTGGTACACTGGGAAGACCCAGAGGAATCGGGTGGAGAGGGAGGTGGGAGGGGGGATCGGGATGGGGAATAAGTGTAAATCTATGGCTGATTCATATCAATGTATGACAAAACCCACTGAAATGTTGTGAAGTAATTAGCCTCCAACTAATAAAAAAATTGAAAAAAAAAACAAAAACAAAAAAAACCATTAATTCTTCTGTGCTCAGCTTCCTTCACAGTCCAACTCTTACATCCATACATAACCACTGGAAAAACCAGAGCCTTGGCTAGACAGACCTTTGTTGGCAAAGTAATGTCTCTGCTTTTTAATATGCTATCTAGGTTGGTCATAACTTTCCTTCCAAGGAGTAAGCGTCTTTTAATTTCATGGCTGCAGTCACCATCTGCAGTGATTTTGGAGCCCAGAAAAATAAAGTCTGACACTGTTTCCACTGTCTCTCCATCTATTTCCCATGAAGTTATGGGACCAGATGCCATGATCTTAGTTTTCTGAATGTTGAGCTTTAAGCCAACTTTTTCACTTTCCTCTTTCACTTTCATCAGAGGCTTTTTACTTCCTCTTCACTTTCTGCCATAAGGGTGGTGTCATCTGCATATCTGAGGTGATTGATATTTCTCCTGGCAATCTTGATTCCAGCTTGTGCTTCTTCCAGCCCAGTGTTTCTCATGATGTACTCTGCATATAAGTTAAATAAGCAGGGTGACAATATACAGCCTTGATGTACTCCTTTTCCTATTTGGAACCAGTCTGTTGTTCCATGTCCAGTTCTAACTGTTGCTTCCTGACCTGCATATAGGTTTCTCAAGAGGCAGATCAGGTGGTCTGATATTCCCAACTCTTTCAGAATTTTCACCAGTTTATTGTGATCCACACAGTCAAAGGCTAAGTGGATCTAAGTAAAAGCATGTGAGGTAGATGTCTACATCTGTAAGAGAAAAAAATGAAAGTGTTAGTTGTTCAATCGAGTCTGACTCTTTGCGACTGTATGGACTGTAGCCTGCCAGGCTCTTCTGTCCATGGGATTCTCCAGGCATGAATACTGGAATGGGTAGCCATTTCCTTCTCCAGGGGATCTTCCCAGCTCAGGGATCAAACCAGAATCTCCTGTCTTGCAGGCAGATTCTTTACCATCTGAGCCACCTAGGAAGTCCCTAAGTCTATGTGTCTATATGTATAAATAAATATATATCTATGAGGAGTCAATGTCAATAATATTATTTACACATTAGTAACTCTCTTTTATGAGAATATGTCAATATCATTGTTTATCTCTTAAATGGCATCAATTGACTGTATTCTTACCTAAAATACAACCATGACGCAGACAGTGAAAGGATGTAATATAGCCTCTGCCTACTTTTGAGGTGCTTGGGCTCACATATAGATGATTCTGATTATACAGTGGTATCCTCCTGAAAATGAATATCACAACTTATTTCTAGAAAATTTAGTAAGACATTTTATTTATTTTCAAATTAAAATCATGCCACCACATATCTATACTTTGACTTACATAGCTTCTTATGCTCTGTAATGGTAAAGACAAGGTGTAGGAACTGAACTGCTACCTGGTTAAATTGCTTAACTCCATGGTGCTATTGGATCATACTGACCTGGAGACTTAAATAAGTGAAAGTAATCAAGTAGTTGAAATCACTGATAAAATAATATTTGAGATCTTAGATCATCCAAAGATTAATGTATAAAATGTACTTAAAATGTTTTGGTTATGGGAATGAGAACTGTTAAATATAAGGTTAAACATTTCACATAAAAATGATTTTTTTCCTAGAAATGACCTTCAGAATCTTTATATCTACCTTACCTAGTCTGTCTTAAGACTATGTCAATCCAATATCAAAGGATACTTTAGAAATAATTTCTTATATAAATGTATAATTAGCATGTTAATAATTTTAACTCCTTAATTAATATTAATAAGAGAACCAGCAAGATGTTCAACTGTTTCAAAGGAAAATCCAAAGAGTAAGCACATAAAGGCAGTCAAGAATGCTGAAGTGAGTTTACTTAATAGGTGCAAAATTGTCAGTATCCCTAGGGTCAAAGTCAAATGCACTCCACTGGATAATTTTCATTTCTATGGAAAGAATTTACAGAGTTGTGAAATAGTTAACAATGAAAGACACAGAGACTCATAGAATCAGAAAAATCAGCAATGTTGATTTCCCAACTGAAAGTATTTAGTAATCTTTTTGGTTCATTTCAACAATCTCAATTTTTCTCTATGCTAAAAAATGTTAATGATTTGTTTCTAGTGATTATTCAAAGAATTTTCTCTTGTTGAGTTAGTACGAAAATTCATGAAAGGATATGACACAAAGCAATTCCCAAGCTTGTTAATTAAGTAGGAAATATTTCTAAAACCTATTAAGAAGTAATTTTTATTGATTATGTTATACCTCTCCAAGAGGAATATAAGGAGTCAATGTTGATAATCTTGCTATTGTAATTTTGTAATGTAACCTTGCTATTACATAGATATGTATTATGTATATGTGTGTGAATATAGATATATATATCTATGTATGCACACAGCTCCACCATTATCCATTTTAGAGAATTACTTATTGTTCTGCTTTTTATTGTGAAGCCATTTTATCTTGAAGTTATTCTTAATTTTTCATGTAATAAAACAAATCTAAAACTTTCTATTATAAGATATTTATACTTTTTATAAACATTTCTAATATATGATATTTAGGCTATTAATAAGTTTTCTTTTCAAAATGTAGTGAATGACATATAAAATCCTATCAGAATAATTCTACTTTATTAATTAATTTTGCTTAAACACAAATCTTTAAGACCCACTGTGTGACAACAGCTATGAAATCTACAAAGATAGATAAAAGCTGGGCTTCAGCTGTGAGCTAACAAAAATGAATCTCTGAAAGTAAAAATTACTAAAAAGAAGTGAATAGCAGTAAATGGTTTGAAATTAATTTCAGGAATTGATATCAATGGCATATAAAGAGTAATAAAAAGGAGATAAAAATGAGTCAGTCTTTCCCCCTTAATCCTGGTCAACATGTATTAAGAATGGGATTCAAAGTATGTTAAAGTTGATTGTCTTAAAATGGTTGCAATATATGTCATAGAAATTAATCTTGGCTAATATTGCTACTATGTGAGTTTTGATTAATATTGTGGCCAATAAATTGCTGATTTTTATTAGGCACTTTTTTTAGTGAGCGATTTCCATAAAAACCATTTATATTGTCTTAGGCGGCCTCTGGGGTTTCCCAGGTGGCCCTCTTGGTAAAGAATCCTCCTGCCAGTTCAGGAGACATAAGAGACTCAGGTTTGATCCCTGGGTTGGGAAGATCTCCTGGAGGAGGGCGTGGCAACCCACTCCAGTATTCTTGCCTGGAGAATCCCGTAGACAGAGGAGCCTGCTGGGCTATAGTCCATAGGGTCACAAAGGGTCGGACACAACTGAAGTGACTTAGCATGCACTCATGGAGGGGGCTTCTATTTAATGTTTGATAGCTCTCTGAATTTTAGGCACCACTGAAAACTTAAAAACATATATAATCTGACACTGTTTATCATAAAATTATCAGTCGTTAGGGAACTTTTAGACCAAAGAGTACCTTGCGTGTCAGTCGCTCAGTCGTGTCCGACTCTGTGACCCCGTGGACTGTAGGCCACCAGGCTCCTCTGTCCAAGGGATTCTCCAGGCAAGGGTACTGGAGTGGGTTGCCATTTCCTTCTCCAAAAGAATACTTAGATTGAATTATATTATTTTAATAAAAGAAAATTTAAATTTCTCTTAGTTCAGTAAATGGCCCCAGCACACAGGGAGCAAAGAGAGACCAAAAAAGAGGCTGACCACTGTAAATTAAAAGGCGGCAGTTATAATAATCAGGGCAACCTACTTAGGAAGCTTACCTTGGGTAGCTGTGAGACACATACACTTTCATGCCCGCCTGCCAGAATCTTAAACTTTATACAGAGGCTTTCGCAGGGTTCATCCCCATATTCTTCCCAGCTGGTCGCAGTCACACCTTAGTCCTTCAAGTCTGTGTCCTTGAAGTGACTCTCAGCATGGAAACAATGGGCAGAAGGTACAATCCAAGGACGAGGAGGGAGTAAAGAGCCTCGGGTGGTCTGGGTCCAGTTCACTGGTGAATCAGAGGTTATATCCTCTCAAAGACCAACTCCAACACTTGCTCCTTCAAAGAAACAGTTGGTAATTATAATGTAACAAATTTTGTCCTTTCCTTGCCCACTACATGTTTCTCAAAGCGACCTTTTCTTTTAATACACATTCAGTAATATTATTATCACTAGTCCAAATTTTCTTTAGTATGTTTTCAGCAGATTGGACTGTTTCAAAGTCTGTTACTTTACCATGGCTCATTTGTTTATATACCCTTTTTTGGCTAGAGTTTTTTATATTTAAAAAAATAGCTTATTGTATACAGCAATATTTGCTTGTATCTATCTCTATTAATGTTTTATTTTGTTTCACAACCTTTAGTTCATTCTCTCTATTCCATATTCCCACTTGTAGATGTAGTTCTCAAGATGCTTTTCCTGTTTACACAAAAGCAAGACTTTTGAACCAAGATATTCTAAATGCAATGAAAATGAGATTTTTCTGAGTTGGGAATCAGAACCATCTATTGCCTGATGAAATTTGAGAACACAATTTGTTAAAACCCTTTGTGCATTAATAGTAGAAAGAAGAAATGGGATAAAATAGAAGTGAATAATACACATTCACAGAGCAAGAAGACACATCCAGGGTCTGACATGAACAGGGTTTATTAAACTTACCAAGTTTTGATACCAAAACTCCAGAGTTCTTACCTTCAATTCTTTTTTCTCTATAATAGTATCCCCAGATCTTTATTTTGTAAATCCATATAGCAACTGTTGTTCACAGACATCTCCCAAATACTATATGTAATTTGATTCTTATAACTCTATATGCCAAGGACAGACATGTCATTGATGTGAAAAATGATGTTACTGAGAGATACAGTGACTTTCCCAAGGTCACAAGGCTTGCAGTTTTCAGTATTATGAAAGAAAATAGCAGCCCAGATTTTTTTCCCAGTTTCCTGTTTCTCTATACCACAAGTCCTCTGAAGCCCTTCAGCTCAGTTGCTGTATGTGAGATAGACAATTTTTTCTTTTTAAATCAAAGCAGTATTTTCTTATTTATTAACATTTTGTTATCTATGTCATACAGTGCTTGATTATTTTTTTCCCTTTTGATAGCCCAAGGTCCTGACTGTACAGTAAACATTTTCATCAGGTTCACCTTGTTACCATCTTCACTATTTTATCATACATATCCAACCGCTAGTAATAGAATCAAACTGTTTCACTAAGTATCAGCCAAAAGAAGTGAAAAGTGTTAGTTGCTCAGTCATGTCCGAATCTTTGTGACTCCTTGGACAGTAGCCTGCCAGCCTCCTCTGCCCATGAAATTCTTCAGGCAAGAATATTTGAGTGGGTAGACATACTCTTCTTCAGGGGATCATCCTGACCCAGGAGTCAAACTTGGGGCTCTTGCATTGCAAGCACTGCGTCAATTGGAACCACCTGGGATGTCTGCTAAATACATATTCTTGGACCTTACCTTCTTCAAAATGAATGTCTTGCAATGGACCTTGAAAGTTTCATTTTAAATAAGTTCTCTGAAAACCACTGCATGAAAGACATTAAAATCCATATATTATGCATGTCTTCTTGCCAAATATTCAGACTTGTTTATTCAGCTGCCACCTGGACTTAGCCATTTGGAGGTCTGGATGCAACTCTTATGCAATCTGTCCTAAACTGAACTCATCAACTTTCTCCCAAGCTATTTATGGTAGGCAGAATAATGCTTCCAGCTCCCAAGATGTCTACATATTAATCTCTGGAACATGTGAATATGTTAGCTTACATGGCATAGGAGATTAATGTTGCAGTTAGAATCTGAGTTGTTAATCAATTAACCTTCAAGTAGGAAGATTAACCTAAATTACTCAAGTGGACTCAATATAATCACAGACATATTTTAAAATGGGAGAGGCAGCAGAAACAAAGAGTCCAAGAGAGATGGCATTACTTAAGAATGGTCAGGATCCAGTTAGTGACTGCAGATATCTGAAGAGGATCTTGAGTGAAGAATGTGCATGGCTTCTTTAGCTCGAAACAGCAAGGAAACTGATACTGCCCTAGATGCCCCAGAAAGAATAGAATCCTTGCTGACAACTTGGTTTTAACACAGAATTCCCTGTGTTGGACTTCTGACCTAAAGATATGTTAAGTAATGATTCTGTTGTTTTAGGCCACCAAGTTTATTTATATCATGTCAGCTAGAAATACAGAGTCTGATAACCAGAAGTAGGGCCTTGCTGTATAAAAGTACCTAAAAATGTGAAAGATTCTTTGGAATTGGGTGATGTCCAGAGGGTAGAAAGGCTTCTTAAGTGGCACAGTGGTAAAAAACCTGCCTGCCAAGCATGAGGTATGGGTTTGATCCCTGGGTCAGGAAGATCCTCTGGAGAAGGAAATGGGAACCCACTCCAATATTCTTTCCTGGGAAATCTCATGGACAGAGGAGCCTGGAGGTCACAACTAAACCACCACTACCACAGAGGATAGAAAAATGTTGAGGAGCTTAACAGAATAAGCTTAGATTGTCTGGAATATTAGTAGAAATATGGATATTTACAAATGTGTTAGTACTAAGAAGGAATTGGGAAGGAGGGTAGAGAAAATCTATGTCATCTTAGAGGATAGCATAGTTGTGAACAGATGGTCAGAAGAAGCATGAAGGGCTTGCAAATGAAGGCTCAGAAGGAAATAAGGAAAGTGCTGTTGGACAGAAGAGCCTCACTTTATAGTGACAGAGGCTTAGCAGAATTGTTTCCTGCAGTTATGTGGGAAGGAGAACTTATAAAAGGGACATTTAGCTGACAATATTGCCCAGCGAAGTTCTGAAGAGTCAACCTGGTTTCTTCTTGCTGTTTCTAGTAAAATATAAGAGAAAAGAGATAAACTGGGGGAAGAATTATTTAAAAAAAGGAACTAGGGCATGATGATTTGGAATATTCTCATCCATTTTTCAAGACATCAACATTTAGGAGATTTGCTTTCAGGAAAATGTAGTCCAAGAGAGTTAGCACTGACTTTTGCTAAGCCCTCAGGAAGATGAACAGCCTAGTATTCCGCAGTACAAAAGACTATTTGAAGAGATTGAATTACTCATAGAGTACTTCTGTCATATCAGTCAAAGCTGAAAATAGAGATGGGATGATCTAAGAAATACCTGTGGACAAGCCTATTGTCTATTGAGTGGGCTCCATCATATATAGAGGAGATATAAAGTTCTTGAGAATTTTGTATCAACAGACACTGCCAGCTTGGACTGAAAAAAGCAGAGTGCACACTGGAGGGAGGTTGTCAGAGTTCTGAATTTTACAGAGAGGAAAGAGATTGACTTAATTACTCAACAGTAAATATATGATATGTGTGTGTGTGCTAAGTCGTTCAGTCATGTCCAACTCTTTGCAGCCCCATGGATTGTAGCCCGCCAGGCTCCTCTGTCCATGGGGATTCTCCAGGCAAGAATACTGGAGTGGGTTGCCATTTCCTGCTCCAGGGGATCTTCCTGACCCAGGAATCAAACCTACGTCTCTTGTGTCTCCTGCATCGGCAGGTAGATTCTTTACCACTGAGCCACCTGGGAAGCCAAATATATGCTATATTTAATGAAATATTAATAGAAAGGGTGATCCAGAATCAGAACCTTGAGCCCTGAGGGCATACCCTCAAGAGTATGGAGCTATGGAGCCAAAAAACACAGAGGATTATTACCAGGTCTTGAAACCTACTGGAATTTGTCTCTCTGGATTGTGAAGTTGCTTGGCACCTCTCACTCCTTTTTTCCTTTACATTTTCACTTCTTTTGAACCAGAATGTCTATAAGCATTACCTCATGCCTGTTCTGATATTGTATTTGGGGAGAAATTTGGGATTTCTGAGCTGATGGGATTTAGATGGAACTTTGTACTTTGAATCAATGATGTAATGTGATGAGAGATTTTTGGGGAAACTGGAATGGAGTAAAAATATGTCATATGTGGGTTTGAGGGGTATTGCTGGAGGTCTGAGTGTCAAAAGTGGAAGGCAAAATAATGTCCCCCAAAGATATCCACGTCCTAACCCCTAGACACTATGGGTATGCCGAGTTGTATGACAAAGGAGAGCTAAAGTTATAGAGGAATTAAGGTTGCTTAGCAGCTAACCTTTGTGTAGGAAGAGTACCCTGAATTAAGCCAGTTGGGTTCAGTGTAATCAGAGTCTTTTAAAAGTGAGAGAGGGAAAGCTATGTCATTCTTCCTTTGGGCCTCCAAAAGGAATATAGTCCTTTTTTACATTTGACTTTAGTCCCATGAGACAGATGTTGGACTTCAAACCTTCAGAAGTATAATGTAGTTCATTTACATTCGGCAATGATTTTGTGGTACTTTGTTATAGCAGTAGTAGCAAACCAATTATTCTTGCCTCTTGTGTTAGGTTGCCACTTCCTGGTTCTTCTATACCCTTAACATAAATGTCTGAGGATCATTCTTGCTTCTCTTCTCTTTGCCTGACACTGCATCCAATCAGTTACTAAATATTGTGGCTTAAACTCCTACATTCTCTCAAAGTAAGTCTTCATGTCTCCCTATCCATCATTTTCCTGGGTAAATTATTAACCAGAGTTATTAATACATTTAAAACTGCCCCCACCTCACTGCCCAAAGTTCTTTTTAAAGAAAAAAAATATATATATATATATGTATGCTTCAAATATTTCTCATTACCTGTCCTAGGGAATAGCCTCTAAGTTCCTTGAAAATCACATGCAAAGCTTCTCATGACTGCCTCCTACTAATCACATGGGCATCACCCACTTTGCGGTACATGCTAAGGCAACTTTGAGCGTCTCTTGGTGCCCCTGACATGCCTTGGTCTTTGTGTCTTTCTGCCAGTGCTCTTGCTGTTCTTTTCCTATGATCTTCGTTTTATTTCCTCTTTACTCATGTGAATCATTTCTACATGCCTAATGTCCCCTCTTCTCCAAGAATCTGTTCCTTAATTGCTAGATGAAACTCTCTGCTTGCTTTGTAGTCTCTTATTTTTCTGGAAATATCTTAACTGGATATTTATAAAATAAAGTATCTATTTTTGGGTTAGTAAAACTCAATGTACCTGGTGCATGTTTAGTGATCAATAACTGATTCCTAATTAAACTGAGTTAAATCACTCCACCATTGTATTGGACTCAGCCTAAAGAGAAATCTCCCCTCCCTCTGTAAATCAGGCTTTTGCATAGTCCCCTCCCCTTGAGTTTGGGTAAAACTTGTGACTTGCTTCCAGCCAAAAGAACAGGTCAATGCGAAGAGATTTTGCAGGTAGTTGAGATTCCCAATTCAGTTGATCAAAAGGAACATTAACCTGGATGAGCCTGATTTAATGTGAAGTCCTGATTAAGGTGAAATCCTTGAAATAGAATAGGGTTCTCCCTAAGGTAAAAGACTTTCATGCTGGCTTTAAAGTAGCAAGCAGCCATGCTGTGAAATGTCTGTGTAGAGAACCACATGTCAGGGAACTTTGACAACTTCTAAGCCCAGAAGGTGGACCCTAGCCAACAGTTAGCAAAGCCAGGAATTTTGGTCACACAGCTGCAAGAAAAATTTGCCAGTAATGGCAAGGAGCTTGGAAGTAGATTCATCCACAGTCAAGCCACCAGATGAGAATGCAGCCAAGTCAACACCTGGACTGCAGCCTTGAGAGACCCAGAGCAAAGACTTAGATAATTTATATCAGAATTCCTGACCCACAGAAATTGAGGTGGTAAGTATATGTTGTTTCTAGCTTCTAAGTTTCTGGTATTTTGTTCAGTAATAGAACTCATATAGACCCATGACTCTGGGCTGTCATTTACTATTTTACATTTAATACTATCTGTGCACATCCATTGCTTCTATTACCTTCTATTTTGATATCTATTTTGAGAATCAGTACTGACACTTACAAACTACATGGGACTAAATACAGAGTCCATTTGCTGAGAAAAAGAAAAAGAAAAAGACAGAAGCTCAGGGAGGATTTAGAAGTTCTTCAAATCTAGCCTAAAGGAAGACAGAAAACAGTTTTTGATAAATTTATTAAATTTAATCAATTTTGATTATAGGGAGATTATAAAAGCTAACTAGCTAAGACTTCAGTTGAGTAAAAGCAGTAGGGCCACCTCAATCCCCATTAAAGTCATTTGGTCAGGCCTCCATAATAAAATAACATAGAATGAGCAGTTTAAATAGTAGAAATATATCTCCTCTTAGTTTTGGAGGTTGGGTGGGGAGCTAAAATCAGGAGCTTGTAGACCTATTACCTAATAGCTCCTCAAAAACAATAGAAACCAAGTATAAAGATAGAGCTACACAAACCATTCCTTCAGCATAACTTGGAGACAGAGAATGGCTAAACGTCAAAATAACTCTAAATAAAAAAGAGACGAAAATAAATAAAAAAGAACATGAAATCCCAGCCAGAGATGTTTCACACTCCCGCCTCAACCCTCCTAATGCCAGGCTCTGTGGCAAGCAAAAGCAGAAAAAGCAGATGATTATAACTACAGGGAAGAGGAAAGGAAGACACCAGCAAGGTCTAAGGTTTCTATAAGACCCATACCACAAAGGCAAAGTCACTTACAAGTCTGAAAATACACTCTTGAGCATGTAGTCCCAAGTAGGGACTTGAAGAGCAGTCTTCAAATGCATGTTTCCTGGGAAGTGGGGAGGGGATATAAATTTAAGATGTGCCTTTTACAATTGCTTGATGAAAGGGAAAAGAAGAAGAAGAAAATATATGGCTGTGAAACATAAAGGAAAACCAAAGAATTAGGGGATACACAGCCCAGAGTAATTTCAACTAAATTGGGTTATAAAATTTAAATGTCCAGGGACTAAAGGCATTTAAAAAAAGCTTAAGTATAGAGGTAAACACTATAACAGCAATATCAAAAAGCAAATCATGCTTTAAACATCATACATATGTGTGCATATATATTAATATATATTTAAAATTACATGTGAAAGAGTAATAAATATGAATCTCATAGATAAAAATATATCACAATGTAGATAATCATAAAAAATGACAGAGTTGAGACCAAACATAATGGTTATAGATAAAATGTGAATGCACCTAAAGGAAAGAAGAGGTTCATCTTAAATCAAAGTATAAGATTCATCTATATGCTTTATACAATGGACAAACCTATAACTATGTAATTCAGAATGGAGTGGCCATAGAAAGGATAAACAAAAATATACAGGCAAGTGGAAAAAACTTTAAAAAACACAGGAAAGCAGGGGTAACAATTCTGATAACAGATAAAGTAGAACTGAAAAGCAGAAGCATTGAACCTAATAAAGCAGGGCACCTTTTAATGGCACATGTCTCAATTCACAATGAAAACATAACATGTATGAGTATTTATAGCTCTTTTAACACAACAGTCACCTTAAGAAGCAGAACCTATCAGCAACTGAAAGGAGATACCAGTAGAATCACAGTAGTGCTAGGAGACATTGACATAGCACTGTTTGTGCGGGACATTATCAAGTAGACTAAATCTAAGGAAATAGGAGACCTACAAAATACACCAATAAGGTAGATATTATGGATGGATGTTGAAATTTATACTCTGATGATAGACAGCATACCTTCTTCTCAAGCACCTATGTAACCTTCACAGAAAGACAAATGATCGTATATTAGATTCCCAGAAAATCTCAGTAAGGTCCATGAGATACATGTATTACAAGTAACACTTTTATGATTACACTAAAAAGACATGTGCAGCGTTTATACCAGCTGCATTACCTTACCAGAGCTGCTAAGCTAATTGCTAAAAACTGAGTGACTTAAAACAGTAGAAATCTATACCTTCACAGTTCAGACTATGAAGCTCTTTCTTGAGGCAAATTTCTAATAAGATGTTTGCGTTAATATTATTGTATCAATATTAGCTCCAATACTTTGGCCACCTGATGAGAACATCCAACTCATTGGAAAAGACCGTGATGCCAGGACAGACTGAAGGCAGAAGTAGAAGAGGGTGACAGAGGATGAGATGACTGGATTGCATTATCAATTCAATGGACATAAACTTGGTCAGGGAGACAGTGAGGGACAAGGAGGCCTGGTGTGCTGCAGCCTATGGGATTGCAAAGAGTTGGACACGACTTAGTGACTGAACAACAACAAATCAATGTTATTTTTTACTTGAATATCTATATCTATAGAAAGTACTATAATATTTAGTTGTAAGTAATAATTCACCAGTGGCTTCCCCGGTGACTCAGCTGGTAAAGATCCTGTATGACAGTGCAGGAGATGCAAGAGATGTGGGTTGGATCCCTAGGTCAGGAAGATCCCCTGGAGAAGCAAATGGCATCCTGCTCCAGTATTCTTGCCTGGAAAATTCCATAGACAGAGGAGCCTGGTTGGCTACAGTACATGGGGTTGCAAAGAGTTGGACATGACTGAGCATGCACACACATAAATATGTTATATAATACAATTGTATCACTTATTATTAAAATGAAGTCGAAAATATTTCAAATTTTTAGACATGTTTTATAGGCACCATATTTAAATGGAGGTCATAACATTATACAAAATGTTAAAAAATTCTACTTTAACACAGTTTTCTTTGCTTTTACTATGCTATCAGCCTTCTTGTTGCATTAAAATGACAATAGGACAACATAAAAAAATTCTGTTTTGATACTTATAGGATTGGCTTGTTTTGATATTTAAAGTTAAATACATTAATTAACTATTTGGGAAAAAAAACTCACAATTCAGTTTTAGCAAGTACAAGGAGTTTTTTGTTAATATGTGTTTATTGTTCAATTGCATGTAGTTTTCTGTGAATTGACTGCTTATATCCTCAGGTCCAAGGTGAGATATATTTTTGGATCACATTGACTACTATTTAATTTGGCATTTTATATTTGAAATACAAAGATAGTTGCAATCCATGATTATTATATTATATTTTTTTGAAGAATGCTGATTGAGAGGACTAGAAAGGTCAAACCCCAGAAGCTTGAAACTCTAATTGAAAGTCAGGTTGTAATATACCATTAAAGTTAATTTTCCAAAAAACATGGACAGGGTGCATCTACCCCTAGGGCACCTTTCTTACTATGTGTGACATGGCCAACTTTAGAGATATAAATAATGAGTAACCTTTGGCCACAGTCACATTTGTCATATCCAGCTGTCAAAAATCCAAAGTAGAATTTAGATAGGATACAGCGAAATAATGCAATCTTTTATGCATATATTTATCCCTTAATTACAGCTTATACAAAAATATTTATTGTAGTTGTTTGAGGATTAAAAACTTCCATGGACATTAATAACAATAACTGTATATTATCCTTATAGCACTTAGCAGTATACAGTTCAGTTCAGTTCAATCGCTCAGTGGTGTCCAACTCTTTGTGACCCCATGAATCGCAGCACGCCAGGCCTCCCTGTCCATCACCAACTCCCGGAGTTTACTCAAACTCATGCCCATCGAGTCAGTGATGCCATCCAGCCATCCCATCTTCTGTCGTCCCCTTCTCCTCCTGCCCCCAATCCCTCCCAGCATCAGGGTCTTTTCCAACGAGTCAACTCTTCACATGAGGTGGCCAAAGTACTGGAGTTTCAGCTTCAGCATCAGTCCTTCCGATGAACACCCAGGACTGATCTCCTTTAGGATGGACTGGTTGCAGTATACAGTACATCCTTATTCAGGCAAGGGATGGCAATTGACCATCTCTTTAAGACATTAAGTGAGAAACATGTGAAATGAAATTTAATGAATTCTTAAAAATAAAATCATTTAAATATTTTCTTACCACTAAGAAATTTTTATGTTTAAAAATGTTTGACTTGATGGAGTTAAAATTATTTTGTTGCTTGATATGAAAATGTATCAACAAGCTGCTTACCTTCAAACATATTTTGTTTTATTTTTCAATGAAAGGTGACTGATACAGGGCTTAGCAACCCCATTCCTTGGGGATATAATTAGCTAGTTTGTTTACACATACCCTGTTGAGCTTGAACGTGCCTGTACACAGATTACGTTGGTTACCATGGACTGGCCACATCCATATTGGATTTCCAATGTATTTTTATGCATATATTCACTATTTCCAGAGTTTTCCCTGGCTATCATTTAATTAGGATGTAAGCAAACTGCAGGAAATGAATTTAAATTCAAATTTCTCTGCAATTAGGATGAAAGAGTTTAAACATTGGTGTCTTACAGTTTATCACATCAAATTAATTTATGCATACTACCTCAAGTCATTTCTAGCAGGAATATTTAAAATCAATAATTACAGCCTCAAATTATGCCCTTTCTCCCAGGGAATAAAATGATCTGTTCTGGAAAGTCAGCCTGTGGTTAAATAGTTTTTATTTCAGAGTTTAATAACAATTACACACCTGAGAGTCAATTCTGGATGCTTTAGTTGTACCTCTGGCATATAATGAAAAAGTTGAGAGTATATGGTTTTAGATGGAAAACTAAGCCTTGACAAACTTATAAAATATTCAAGGGAATATTCCAACGCCAAACTAAAATTCAGATGAGTTCTCCAAATATTGCTAACAGTCAGTCATTTTGTGGCACCTATGAGACATCCAGAAGGTATAATTTAGAAGCTGAAGAAAGGGGTCTGGAGAAAGGTCTGGATAGCGTTTATAGATTTGGCACTCATAAACACATATTCAGTGATTGGCATTGTTTAAATAGATGAGATTTCCATAAGAAAGCAAACAGTATAAAAGAAGAAGGACATGGATGAAACCCAGAGAACTGCCAATTTTTAAGAACTGGCAAGGGGGTCAGGGGACCCTAGAAATACAATGGATAGGAAAAAAAATTAGAAAAGGCAGGAGGAAATATTGTTAAGGGGAAAAACGGTGCAGAGTTTTGAGGAGCGTCCAGGAAACCATGGCAAATGCTACAGGGCTTTCAATAATCAAATCTGAACAATGATCCTAGCCCTGAGGGATGAGCAAGTCTTTGTTAACCATTTTGGAGCCATGAAGGATGGCCAAAGTCGGTTCAGATACCAGACGACAAAGAAGGAAATTGGAGAGGAAGTAAATAACTCCTAGGGAATTAAATGGTCTCTTCCAAAAGGTCAGCTTGTTGTTTAATAGTTTTTTTGTGTGTGTGGAATTAACAGTTATATGCATGAGAGTAAATTCTGGATAGCTTTTACCCCCCACCCCCAAGATCATGTCTATGAAGACAGAAGAGGACAATATCTAAAATAGACTCAGAATTTAGAAGAATGTTTTCCGTAAGATGTGAGCAATTTGAGCCTGTTTATAGAGGAAAGGAAGCAACACTGGAAAATGACTGTTGAAAATACAGGAGCAGGCTCTCACCTTCATTCTGCCTATGGAATGTGTCTCTCTCTAAATAAACTTCTTTCACTTTAAAAAGAAAAAAAATACAGGAGAGAGGGTATAATTGACGGTTCAAAGATCCTATGCAGTGTGGTAAGGATGTTACATAACACAGTGAGAGGCATTCATTTAGGACAGTATAAGTGACACAGCTTCCTCTAAAAGTATCTATAAGGAAAAAGGAACTGTAATATATGCAGATGTCAGGATAGGATTGGGTCAGAAAGCTTAAATAGTGTATACCTGAACACTTCTTTTTCTGTAGAAGTTAAAGCTGATTCATCTGCCTGGATTGAAATATAAATTCTTCTATGGTTAATTTGAGGGGAAGGGAGTTTGTTTTTAAAAAGGGAAGTTTGACAGTAGAAAATGAGGAATTGCATGAAATAGATTGTTGGGGATTGCATAGAAATTAATTGAGGCTGGAAACAAGTTTTACTGACCCTGTGGAAGGTGTTACTTAGCATATTAACAAATCATGCTCTTGGACAGACAGGATTGTTGACTTTGTTTGTTTCACTTTTCTTTTGCAATCCCTGACAAGCAAATATGCATGGCATTCTATAGCTATCTTACTTAAAAGAAAAAGATAAGTATTTAAAATATAGCTTCTTATCTCAAAAATACTACCTTTCCTAAAGGACCAATGTTCCATTACGTGCTTTGTTATTTTCTTTCCTTCCATTTTATGTAGTCCTGGTATATAGCAGCTAATCTTTGGAGAACCCATAAACTAGGGTGTTGTTCCTGGTGCACCAGAAATATATTGAATATTATTGTAAAATTTTTAGGATTTTATTTATCTATTGATTGAAGGATAATTGCTTTACAGAATTGTGTTGGTTTCTGCCAGACGTCAACATGAATCAGCCATAGGTATACGTGTGTCCCCTCCTTCTTGAACCTCCCTCCTACCTTCCTCTCCATCCCACTCCTCTAGATTGTTACAGAGCACCAGTTTCAGTTCCTTGAGTGATACAGCATATTCCCACTGACTATCTTACATATGGTAATGCAAGTTTCCAAATCTAAAAATGTGTGTGTGTGTTTACTTTCTTGAATGTCTTGCACCAGTAACTTTCCCAGTATTTTCCAACCTTCTCTGTGTGTTTGGTGGGGGCACACTTACAATATTTCTAGGGTACTTTTACAACACGGCCTTAGCCTTCACGGCTTGCTTTCACAGATCTTCAGGGTCAGCCAGCTATAAGAGCTTAGGGCCTTCTGAGGTTCCCCTGGGAATGTACATTGTACTGCACATGTGCATCTTCTTCTAGATTCCCAGGCACAGGTTAGGGCTTTTCAAAGCCCCAAGTGATCGTCTCATTTCTCATTCCCCAACATGCCTTTTACGATTTTTGGTCAGTTTCTTGTTTGTACCAACCATTAATATTACCACTTCAGGGAGCTGAAATGTGAAACCACTGTTTCTGATTATTTTTGACAAGTACCCACTGGAGAAAGGATAACTGTACAAAGAAAGCTATGAGTTAAGTAAAATAAAGACAAGATAATGGTGGCTTAGGCCAGAGCAGTAGAGATAATGTAAAGCATTTAAATTCTGAAAATACTTTAAATGTAGAATGAATATAATCTGTTAATGATTAGGAGTGTGAAAAAAAGAACCCTTTAATTCCTATTAGTCTTTTTTTTGTTATAACAGAGGAAAAAACTGAGGGAGCCAGAATTTTAGCAGCTTGTGCCAGAGTACACAACTATTCAAAAGAAAGCACCTTTTTGACAGGCTACCCTGTTGGCTAAGCTGTAAAGAATCTGCCTGCAATGCAGAGACCTGGGTTCGATCCCCAGACTGGGAAGATCCCCTGGAGAAGGAAATGGCAACCCACCCCAGTATTCTTGCCTGGGAAATCCCATGGACAGAGGAGCTGGGCAGGCTGCAGTCCATGGGATCTCAAAAGAGTCAGACACGACTTAGCGGCTAAACAACAGCAATCTGACAGATGGTAGGCAATTATTAAAAATGAGTTTCACTCCCTTTGTGGCAAAGATGAAGCTTTCAAGATCCTATCGTATCACTTCCATGAGTTATATATCTGTTAGTATCTGCCAATAATCAATCAACTCACTGGCTAAAAATTAACCAAGAGAATTTATAGGCATTCACTGTTTCCAGCTTTGTGGAAAGAGTAGAAATAATACTAGTTATAACAACATCAACAAAAATAAACATTTATTGAGTGGCTGGCTTCTGTTAGCTAACTTTTCATACATTATCTCATTTAATCTTTAAAACAACCTAATGGGGATGACTACTATTATCTTCATTTTATACTCCCATGAGTAGAGGTTTTGAGAAAATTGCCAGGTCAAATAATAATACTACTCTGAGCACGGGACTCTTGGGAGCTCCAAACCCATTCTGTTCCACCCACTGAGTCCCACCAGTGAATACTATGTTCTTATTTTCACTATAATTTTGAGGTTATTCATTTTTAAGTCTACCACAGAGTTGGGAAAAGAGGGATAGGAATAGGACAAATTAAAATGTCACAAGGCTCACTGAAATGCAACTTTTTTTCTTTAAGAGACATACTGCAACTTGTTGCAGCTTAATTTCTAGAGATCTGAGGAAGCTGACTTTTTGGGACAACTTTCTCCAATGTTTTTATCACTTTTATTGGGAAGTAGATTTTCTGTGGTCTTTCCCCCTCTGGAAGTCAGAATGACCTTATATATGTTTTTAAAATATATTCTTACAGGCACTCAGTTTAAATGCCTCTGAGAATGTAATTCCCCTTTTATTAGAGAAGAATCCTAGAGGTCATAGATGAAAGGCATTTTATGGTCAATATCAATGGAGAATCTGGCATCATAGTTCCAGCCTTTCTTTTGCTGAGTGTTGGATAACGTGCTAAAAGAGAATGGTGAAAGTTGATATTGTATATGAAGAGAAGACAAGGAACTTGTAGATGGAGCTATGTACCTCATGAAGGTCTTGGCAGAAATTTTCAATCCAAATGGTTTGGTAAATTTGGGGCAACAGGGATAAAATGGAGTGAAGTTTGAAGTATTTTGGACCCTATCAAATCCTTTGCAATGACATTGTACGTGGCAACCCCACCGTTTGGTAAAAATATGTAACCTGTCAGAAAATATTGAATTATTTCAGTGATTGATCTGACCCTAGCTTTTATGTTCATATTTTTATAGAAATTGTGAGGGCGAGGTATAAAGAAACATTAGACAAAAGTTTTGTTTTAATTGCAAAAGGGTTAGGATATTGTTGGCTTTTTGTTTGATTTTTTCTGTGCAGGCCATGATCATTAAAATAACTCACGATGATGTGAGATAGAGTTTCTTGTCTTAGGGGCACTGATGAGGTGAATTCACAATTATGGATCGTTTTAATTGAATTATATCCTTAGAGCTTTACTTTTGAGCTTTGAATCCACAATCTGTAATTTGCAAGTAATCAATGATATTTATTTAAATGCTCTTGGGTAAAGAGAATGTGAATACAGAACCCTGCTTATTTCTACATAAAATTGTTTGTTAAGCAAAATAATAGAGCATTGCAAATTAACTGTTAAAGGTAAATGTAATCTTGGTTTATGTAATTTTAACACTTTCATTTGATATTTACTGATATCTTTAGAATTACCTTATGTAATTTAGTTTAACTATGGTTAAAAAGTGAAAGTAACTTTGCAAGCATTCTTGCCTTTTATGATATTTACCCAGTACCAGACTTTTCATCTGTCATGGAAAATATTTTTTTTGTATTTTAGAATTAATATCTTTACCTACTTGATATGGAGTAGGAAATGGCAACCCAATCAAGTATTCTTGCCTGGAGAACCCCAAAACAGAGGAGCCTCGAGGGCTACAGTCCATGGGGCCGCAAAGAGTCGCACACAACTAAGTATGCATGCACCTACTTGATGGTTAATCAAAGAAATGCCTAAATTAGGAAACTTTCCAAATTACTCTGTGGAAATACATATGATAGTTTACTGATATTGGCAAAAGTAAAACAAAATTATATTACAGCATATCTTACATGTAGTTATCTTAAGAGTTCACCATGATAAATTTACAAATATACATTTGTAAGACTTTGGCAAACTTTCAGAATTTTGAAAGAACCTCTTTTTCCCCTCTCAGTCAATGCTGCCCAAAAGTAGCCACTATTTTCATGTCTATTACCATAGACTAATATTGCCTATTTTGGTCTTCATATAAATGGAGACATATGTGTGTGCTAAGTCACTTCAGTTGCATCTGACTCTTTGTGATCCCATTGACTGTAGCCCCAGGATCCTCTGTCCATGGAATTCTCCAGACCAGAATACTGGAGTGGGTAGCCATTCCTTTTTCCATAGGATCTTCTTGACCCAGGGATCGAACCCAGATCCCCCACATTGCAGACAGATTTTTTACCTTCTGAGCCACCAGGGAAGCCCCCAAAGATAAAGTTACCATTAAACATGTTTGATTCTAATATTGAGTACCTACATAAAATTTCCCAACACCTTCCAAAAATGAGTTGCTTGCACCCTTTTTTGAGTAATCATCAGCACTATCAGGTGTTATCTTCCTCCACTGAGACTACGATTAACCCTGTTTATGTTAAATTATATAATTGTTATTTTCTTTCAAAGTGTTATTACCTATATTAATTATTATTATAATGGAATTATATTTATTCCATGTTCACTTGGTAAATGTTTCTATCTTTGAAATTTCTTTGGACATGTTGAACTGATGTTGAACACATCATAAATTTTCCCGCTTTTTATGATTAAAATATTTTTTTTCATTTAATAGTTTTTTCTTATCACCAGTATCAGAAATGAACTAAAGTTAAGTGAAGAATTGGTAAACTTGAGCAGTGGAATGCCCATTCTTATCAACTTGGCTTATTTAATTTATTTTGTTTTATTACACTTTGCTTTATTATGCTTTAATGATAGTGCTTTAAAAAAAAAAAAAAACAATCGAAGGTTTGTGCCAATCTTGTATCAAGCCAGTCTACTGGCACCAATTTTCTAACAGCATTTTCTCACCTCATGTCTCTGTATCACATTTTGGTAATTCTCACAATATTTCAGAATTTCTCATTATTATTACAGTTGACTCTTGAGTAACAAGGAGGTTAGAGTTGCTGTCCCCCATGCAGTCAAGAAATTTGTTTTTAACTTTACAGTCAACCCTGCATATCTGAGGTTCTATGTCTGCAGATTCAGTCAACCATGGGTCAGTACATACCTATTAGAAAAAGTCTTCATGTAAGTGGACCCACACTGTTCAAAACCCTGCCAACTGTATACATATTATGATGCTCTGTGATCAGTGATCTTTGAAGTTACTACTGCAAAAGAATTACAGTCCACTGAAGACTCAGATGATGCATTATAATTAGCATTTTATTTTATCAATAAACTATGTATGCTTTTAAACATAATGTTATTTCACATTTAATAGGCTATAGAGGTGTAAATATAACTTTTATATGCACTAGGAAACCCCAAAACATGTGTAACTCATTTTATTGTGATATTTACTTTACTAAGGTGGTCTGAAAGCAAACTCACAGTGTCTCCCAGTGCCTGTATTGTTTATTTCCCTAGCTCAACTAGAGACCCTTCCCCTTTTCAGGAAAGCTGATTCCTAGACATATTTAAATGTAAAGTGTATCCCCTCTTCTATCATTTCTACCAAAGCTTTGTTGCTGCTCAGTTGCTCAGTAGGATCCAACCCTTTTGCGACCTCATGGACTCTAGCTGAGCAGGCTCCTCTGTCCATGGGATTTCCCAGTCAAGAATACTGGAATAGGTTGCCATTTCCTTCTCCAGAAGATTTTTCAGACCCATGGATCGAATTCATGTCTCCTGCATTGCAGGCAGATTCTTTACCGCGGAGCCATCAGGGAAGCCCCATCTACTAGTCTAAGAGCTGAATTTTTGTTGCTTTTTTTTCACTCAAATTCACTTGTCAGGTTTCAATCAATTTTGTAAAATACAAGAGACAAGTTATTCCTGTGGTCATTAATAATTTCTTGTGATATGCCTAGTTTTATATTAAAAAAGAGTCAAATTGTCTTATTATCAGGACACTTGAAAAAGTTTATAATAATCCTGTAGCCTTCAGTTCACTGTCGTGACCAACTCCTTGCAGTCTCATGGGCTGCAGCACACCAGGCTTCCCTGTCCATCTCCAGCTCCCTGAGTTTACTCAACTCATGTCCATTGAGTTGGTGAGGCCATCAGACCATCTTATCCTTCTCCTCCAACCATCCATGTCATCCCCTTCTCCTCCAACCTTCAATCATTCACAAATCAGGGTCTTTTCAAATGACTTAGTTCTTCACATCAGGTAGCCAAAGTATTGGAGTTTCAGCTTCAGCATCAGTCCTTCCAATGAATATTCAGGACTGATTTCCTTTAGAATGGACTGGTTGGATCTCCTTGCAGTCCAAGGGACTCTCAAAAGTCTTCTCCAACACCACAGTTCAAAAGCATCAGTTCTTTAGCACTCAGCTTTCTTTTTAGTCCACTCTCACATCCATACATGACCACTGGAAAAACCATAGCCTTGACTAGACAGACCTTTGTTGGCAAAGTAATGTCTCTGCTTTTAAATATGAGGTCTAGGTTGGTCATAACTTTTCTTCCATGGAACAAGCATCTTTTAATTTCATGGCTGCAGTCACCATCTGCAGTGATTTTGGAGTCCAAGAAATTAAAGTGTGTCACTGTTTCCATTGTTTCCCCATCTATTTGCCATGAAGTGATGGGACTGGGTGCCATGATCTTTGTTTTCTGAATGCTGAGTTTTAAGCCAACTTTAACACTCTCCTGTTTCAATTTAATCAAGAGGCTCTTTAGTTTCTCTTTGCTTTCTGCCATAAGGGTGGTGTCATCTACATATTTGACGTAATTGATATTTCTCCTGGCAATCTTGATTTCAGCTTGTGTTTCATCCAGTCCAGTATTTCTCATGATGTACTTTGCATACAAGTGAAATAAGCAGGGTGACAATATACAGACTTGACATACTCATTTTCTGATTTGAAGCAGTCTATTGTTCTATATCCAGTTCTAACTACTGCTTCTTAACCTGCATACAGATTTCTCAGAAGGCAAGTAAGGCAGTCTGGTATTCCCATATCTTTAAGAATTTCCCACAGTTTGTTGTGATCCACAGAGTCAGAGGCTTTGGCATAGTCAATAAAGAAGAAGCAGATGTTTTCCTGGAACTCTCTTGCTTTTTCAATGATCCAATGGATGTTGACAATTTGATCTTTGGTTCCTCTGCCTTTTCTAAATCCAGCTTGAACATCTGGAAGTTCATGATTCACGTACTGTTGAAGCCTGGCTTGGAGAATTTTGAATATTACTTTGCTATTGTGTGAGATGAGTGCAATTGTGTGGTAGTTTGAGCATTCTTTGGCATTGTCTTTCTTTGGGATTGGAATGAAAAAAGAAAAGTGAAAGTGAAGTCACTCAGTCGTGTCCGATTTTTTGCGACCCCTGTGTAGCCTACCAGGATCTTCTGTCCATGGGATTCTCCATGCAAGAATACTGGAGTGGGTTGCCATTTCCTTTTCCAGGGGATCTTCCCGACCCAGGGATCGAACCTGGGTCTCCTGAATTGAAGGCAGACGCTTTAACCTCTGAGCCACCAGGGAAGCCCAAACTGACCTTTTCCAGTCTGGTGGCCACTGCTGAATTTTCCAAATTTGCTGTCATATTGAGTGTAGCACTTTCACAGCATCATCTTTTAGGATTTGAAACAGCTCAACTGGGATTCCATCACATCCACTGGCTTTGTTCCTAGTGATGCTTCCCAAGGTCCACTTGACTTTGTAACCAGGATGTCTGGCTCTAGGTGAGTGATCACACCATCATGATTATCTGGGTCATGAAGATCTTTTTTGTACAGTTCTTCTGTGTATTCTTGCCACCTCTACTTAATATCTCCTGCTTCGGTTAGGTCCATACCATTTCTGTCCTTTATTGTACCCATCTTTGCATGAAATGTTCCCTTTGTACCTCTAATTTTCTTGAGGAGATCTGTAGTCTTTCCCATTCTATTGTTTTCCTCTATTTCTTTGCATTGATCATGAGGAATGCATTCTTATCTGTCCTTGATATTCTTTACAACTCTGCATTCTAATGGGTTTATCTTTCCTTTTCTCCTTTTCCTTTTGCTTCTCTTCTTTTTATAGCTATTTGTAAGGCCTCCTCAGACAACCATTTTTCCCTTTTGCATTTCTTTTTCTTGGAGATGGTCTTGATCACTGCCTCCTGTACAATGTCATGAACCCTTGTCCATAGTTCTTCAAGCACTTGTCTATCAGATCTAATCCCTTAAATCTATTTGTCACTTCCACTGTATAATCATAAGGGATTTGATTTAGGTCATACCTGAATGGTCTAGTGGTTTTCCCTACTTTCTTCAATTTAAGTCTGAATTTGGCAATAAGGAGTTTGTGATCTGAGCAACAGTCAGCTCCCTGGTCTTGTTTTTGCTGACTGTATAGAGCTTCTCCATCTTTGACTGCAAAGAATATTATCAATCTGATTTCAGTATTGACCATCTGATGATATCCATGTGTATAGTCTTCTCTTGTGTTGTTGGAAGAGGGTTTGCTCTGACCAGTGTGTTCTCTTGACAAAACTCTTTTAGCCTTTGCCCTGCTTCATTCTGTACTCCAAGGCCAAATTTGCCTGTTACTCCAGGTATTTCTTGACTTCCTACTTTCGCATTTCAGTCCCCTATAAGGAAAAAGACATCTTTTTTTGGTTACTGTGATATTGAATGGTTTGCCTTGGAAACAAATAGAGATTTTTGAGATTGCATGCAAGTACTGCATTTCACACTCTTTTGTTACTCCATTTCTTCTAAGGTATTCTTGCCTACAGTAGTAGATATAATGGTCATCTGAGCTAAATTCACCCATTCCAGTCCATTTCAGTTCTCTGATTCCTAAAATGTCAATGTTTACTCTTGCCATCTCCTGTTTGACTACTTCCAATTTGCCTTGATTCATGGACCTAACATTCCAGGTTCCTATGCAATATTGCTCTTACAGCATTAGACCTTACTTCCATCACCAGTCACATTCACAACTGGGTGTTGTTTTTGCTTTGGCCCCTTCTTTTCATTCTTTCTCGAGTTATTTCTCCACTGATCTGCAGTAGCATATTGGGCACCTACCAACCTGGGGAGTTCATCTTTCAGTGTCCTATCTTTTTGCCTTTTCATACTGTTCCTGGGGTTCTCAAGGCAAGAATACTGAAGTGGTTTGCTATTCCCTTCTCCACTGGACCAGATTTTTTTAGAACTCTCCACTGTGACCCATCTGTCCTTGATGGCCCTACATGGCATGGCTCATAGTTTTAATTACCTCATGGTGGAGGCAATTAAGATAATGGTGACCTCCTTCAAAAGGTCTCATGCACACACTGTTGAGCTCAGTGCCCCCGGCCCTGCAGTAGGCCACCACCACCTCACGTCTCCGCTGGAGACTCCTGGACACTCACGGGCAAGTCTGGGTCAGTCTCTTGGGTCACTGCTCCTTTCTCCTGGGTCCTGGTGCACACAAGGTTTTGTTTGTGCTCTCCAAGAGTCTGTTTCCCCAGTCCTGTGTCAGTTTGGGCAGCTCTATGGTGGGGTTAATGGTGACCTCCTCCACAGCAGCTTTTGCCATTCCCAGGTCTGCTGCACCCAGAGCCCCTGCCCCTGCAGCAGCCCACTGCTGACCCGTACCTCCACAGCAGACAGTGCAGTCTTACTTCCAGAATAATTAGGGAAATGTTTTTTTTTTAATACATTACTTTGAAAAGTTACTAAACCATCCTTTGAGTTTTTTCAGTCTTGTAGTTGATGATTTTGTCAAGAACCAAAGACAAATATTCCAGAAAGTTTCTGTTACCCTTTATTGAGCTCTGTAGACAGTATTTCAGGCCCTACAATGTACATTTGCAAATGGAAGTTTTTCAGATTGAAAGCAATATATAGAGTAAAAGAGAACACTATGACCAAATATTGGAATTTTCTCCATAGGTTAATATTTATCTCATTCTTCAGCCTTTTATTCAAAACCATTTTCCCTCTTTTCAAAGCCTGTATAAGCTAAGGCTCACACCACACTATGCTTGAGCAGATTTGTTCCCTGAAATGACTCAGTTCATCCAACACTAATTCTTCCACATTGCTTTTTTCCCTCCATACAAATTTTCAGTCTTTAACCTGTTCTGTCCTCATCCGTTCCAGTTTAGCATCAGAATCAGATACCACCCTCCTCTTTCCGAGACTAACTCCTGTATCTTACCTGTTTATTGCAACCTAGCACTTTGGTCCATTAGCCATCCCCCTCCCCCCGCCTTTTTTTCCCTAAATTTCATTTCTGTCTTACATGGAAGAGGGAGGACTGGAAGGTCTACATTCAGAACTGCTGTGAAGGTTCCTTGCCACCAGGTTTTTTTGTTTGTTTCAGGGGCCAATATCCTGCTCCCCCTGCAGTGTAAGCACAGAGTCCCGACCACTGGACTACCAGGAAAGCCCCTAGTTATCACTTTCTGAATTACAGCTGTCACTTCTTATATTATGTTGGCTCTGACTTCACATTTGAAATTATTTCATTTTAAACTTTCTGTCAGCACCAACAATAATCATACACAAGAATAAAGAATACTACTATTTACTATAGCTGCCATATGTTGGGGACCATGCTAATAATTAAAAAACAGTCATGATAATAACAAATCCTTATTTTGATTTTCCAGATATTTCCCTTTTCTTTACATATATCAACAGATGTTTAATCCTGGAAAAAAATGCAAGGAAAGCATTACTATAATCCTTATTGGGCAATAAATTAATGATCAGCAAAATTGAGTTTCAGTCCCCTACAGAGAAGACTACAGTGCTGAGAGCCAACCCAGGCCTTTGGACTCTGAAGCCCAACACTTTTACTTTATTTTTGCTCACTCATCACATGAATCTTCTTCATAAACTACCACAATATGGTATTAATTTCCAACATTCTAATGAAATTTGTTTCTTGCATATGATCACATGCCCTCCCATTCACAGTATTCTAGATGCATTTTTTTGTAGGATTAGATACTTAGCACATCTATTTGTAGAGTCATCTTTCTCCTTTGTATCTCCTGTCCGACATTCTGGGTGTCCTTGTCCCCCCTCGACTTTCTTGTCTCATTCCTCTGCTCTCATGTCTATTCCTATTGTCCTTTAATGTCACCGTTACCAGAGTCTCTATCCTCAGATTGCTAATTTTGTAGAGATGCAAACATTCATTGATCAATTTGAATTTTCAAAAGTTTAATGGCCATATTTGTGCAGATCACCTCTGGTATATATATCCAGTAAGGAAAAAAAAAAATCTCATTTCATTATTTCTATCAGTTGCTTAAAGAGAACCTGGAATTCCAGTCATCAAGTCATTTTTACTTTGCCTCCTCACTATTTTTCCTCCACTCTTCTCTCTTTACCCTGAACTTTTCCATCACCTGATCTTCATAAGCTCTCACCAAAAGTTGTAGGCATGTGATGCCTAGTCTTCACCTACCCCAAGTCTGGCCTTCAACTGACCCTCCATCTAACATCACTGATAACGATTCCTTCCTTTGTACCTTTGTTCACTCTTCTATAATTTATTTTTTTGAGAGCAAATCCTGAGACCCAAAACATGAGGGAGTTGAGTGATGCTTGAATTAAAGAAATGCATATACTAAAATGTTAAGTAGAAATTATAAAGGACCCAGTAAGTGTATTTGTCTGAAGCATGAAAACTTTGTTATGGATAGGCCTTGGATCAAGGATTGGCAAGAACTGAGAGTGAGTAGGAAAGAGTGGCCTAACTTTGTAAGTACTGTGAATAATAATTTAAACTTTATAGAGATGGAGAGCTATTTAAAGCTCTCAGGATAGCAGTGATATTATGATATTTGCCATATGTGTAGACCACACTGGCTGCATTGTGGAAACTGAATTGACAAAACTGCTCTTAGTTGGTGATTTGGGATTTGTGTTTGGCCATGGGGCGGGGAATACCAACCAAGATTCTATTTAAAAAGTCTTATTGGAAAATCGAGGTTCCTGAAAGAGAGCATCTGTTATGAACTGAAAAGACATAGAGGTATTCTGAAATTTATTTAGGAAATGAAATCCACTTAGCTAGTTGATCAGCAAAAACAAACAAACAAAAAAAGAGAGTATACTAGTTCAATGGAGCAGAAAAGCCACAGACAAACGGCTTTTGATAGTTGCAGGTATGAGATTTGAAGAAAAGAGAAAAATGCTGATTTGAGTATCAAATACATGCAAAGAGAGATACAAGCTAAACAACAAGTAATTAGAAGGGAAAAGAACATAAGGAAAATTTTTTCCTTTTATTTTTAGTCTTTAGAAGCTCTGCTTACCTATGTTGAGACTTGAGTTTGAATGCGAGACCTTATTAACTGCTGGACAAGAAAGATCTACTCTAAAATAAAGTTTACCATGTTTTGCTAAAATTCTGAAGTTGTCCTTCTGCAATTTCCATAGATTGTTTTATCAGAGTGTTCTGAGGTACTCAGACATCGACAGTTGGGCAGGCGTGGCTTTTCCACTAGAAATGGATAGGATAAACTTCTGGAGAAATAAAAAAAGAGTCCCACAGAATTTAAAGAGAAAAATTGGTGCTTGCTATTTAATCGTTTGTAATTTAAATGACAAGGGTCAACAATTTAGCTGTGTAATTGAAACTAAGCAGTAATAGTCTTAGGCTAATTTTTATGACTAAAGGATAATTGAAGGATAAGAAAACTGTAGACTTGACCTCAATGTTCTAACTAATAATTCATCACTCTTGTATTTGTGAATCTATTTTATGCAAAGAAAGGGATGGGAATTCTGAGGCTGTGGATTACTTTTGGCTGTCATTTTATGCTAAGTCACCTCATGTCCAACTCTGTGCAACCCTATGGACTATAGCCCACCAGGCTTCTCTATCGATGGGGTTCTTCAGGCAAGAATACTGGAATGGATTACCATGCCCTTCTCCTGGGGATCTTCCTGACCATTTCGCCTATTTTATATTCAAATTTGAGCATTTTCCTTCAGTACCCTAATGTTAGGAAACAAAGCTTTTCTTAAGAGTTGTTTTGATGATGTTTATTCCTTTATTCAGCTGGTCAGAATTTTGTATGTACCGTATATTATACGTGATTGGACTAGTCACTGATACATAGCAGTGAACAGAATAGGGCCCTTGCCTTCAGAGGGCTTTCTTTCCAGGTGGAAGAAAGTTTCACTTCATTTCACATTTTATTTGTCTACAACCAGGAACATAAAGCCACCTTTGGCAGCTTTAATAAGAGGTCCATGTGGATAACCCAATCAATCAATAGTATAGTAACTTCATGATAACATCACAGAGGAGCACTCATTTCCACTCTGCCATCCTTCATGTGTGTCTCTGTTTCTGGTAGTCACAGAATGGCTGTTTCAACAACCCACGTTGTTTCTGTGACCTGTGAAGATGGGAATATGTCAGAGGGCACATGGCATGTGATAGCTGAGATTTCTCTTTCCCCATGATCATGCCCAGAAGGCTTTTATTCATATCTCATTGTCACTGGTCTATCAGATCACATGACCCACTTTAGGTACCAGAAAGCCTGGGAAATCAGTATCTTTAGGCAGGCACATTGCTGACTCAAATGCAACAAGGTTCTATAAATTAGAAAATAAGAAGAGAATGAGTACCTGTTGGCAATCACCTGTTTCCACCATGATTGATAGATTCATCCTTCTCCAAAACAGTAACCACAGCACTGTGAAATAAGTGCCATTGAGAGATGGTGTACAAACTCCAAAAATACAGAGAAATACAGATGGTAGTCTCTCAAATAATTTTTCTCAAAAGAGGTGATTCTTATTATGAGTTTTATTAGTTAGCAATTTTTTCAGGTGGACAACAACAGGGAATATCAATACATGAAAAAGGATCAATATGAAGAAATGCATCAAAGTGAAAATGAACCTTGCCCAGTCAATAAAGCTGAAGCATACTGGTGCGATGAAAAGAAAAGTTCATTGAAGGGATGATGATAGGAAATAAGTTTCTATGTATTCAGTGCTAAGTGCTTTGAAATTATTTGTAAAGACAGTGAGAAATACTTAAGAGTCTGATCCCAAAGAATTTCATAATTAGATGGATTAGAGAGAATGAGATTGAGGACCATAGCATTAATCCAAGAAGAGAAATCACAAGGGCAGTGTCAGAGATCTGAAGAAGATATTTCTAAGGAAAACAATCAACTGGGTGTTACATGGGATTTGAGTGTAGGGTGGCCATTATGTTTTAAAGAAACAGAGTTGGTATTGTCTGGTGAATATCCAGAGTATCAGTTTATTAGTCAAAATGAAATGCTTGTGGATAAGATCACTCAGAACAAATCATGAGAAAATAGAAAAATACAAGCCAGAGTAGTGAAGATAGTATCAAAGAGATGGGTGGTGAATAATATACTGTAGGAAAAGGATTAAGAAGTGATGGTCAAAGAAACTTTAGGAGAAAACTTTGGGAGCAGTCTCCTAAATATTAATAGAAAAGTTGTTTCTTGGAGAAGAAAAAGGGAGGATTCAAGAGTACCAAATACAAACGTGAGACCAGGACTGAAACTGTTCATTGAGTTTGAATATTACATAATTATTTATCATCCAAGGGAAACTAATTTAGTAAAGCTAAGAAATAAGATGCAGATGGCAGTTCATTATGAATAAGGAACAGATGAGGAAGCTTATGAATAAGGAACAGATACTACGCACTGAAAACTTCGAGTGATTGGGAGAAAGAACAGATGATAAGGAGGAGTCAGTGGTTGGATTACAACAGGGTTATCCGTGGGAGTGTGGGTGCACATGCATAAATATGTACATGTATGAAAGTTAAAGTCACTCAGTTGTGTCCAATTTTTTGCAACCCCATGGACTGTATAGTCCTTGAAATTCTACAGGCCAGAATGCTGGAGTTGGTAGCTGTTCCCTTCTCCAGGGAATCTTCCCGACCCAGGAATTGAACCGGGGTCTCCTTCATTGCAGGTGGATTTTTTACCAGCTGAGCTGCCAGGGAAGAACATATATATGTATGTATATTTGGATCTTGAGAAATTTGAGAGTATTACATGTTGAAGAGATGGTCAGTATAAAATATTGTTTATTCAGGTAGAGCAGGTATAATTGACAGGAGACTATCCCTATAAGAAGTTGAGAGGTATTTTTCTGTAAAAGTATGCATGTCTATTTTCATGATAAGTGTTGCAAAACTGATCTTTATAATGATTATAAATTTGCTCATTTCAACTTCCTATCATAGTCAGAATATTTGTTTCATAGCCACCATTCTCATGGGTCTGTAGCTAAATGAACAAAGCACTTGTGGATAAGTACGTCATGAGTAAAACTTTATCACTATGAAATGGCAACATGGCAGCTTTTTAATTTACATTTCAAATGATTTCATTTCATTTTCTCTATGGATATCTTCACTCTTTCAGGAAACAATAATAAATACATGAAGGATAAGAAGAATTTATATCTGATTTAAATAAAGATATTCATTTAAGTGTCAGTAGGTTATCTTTTTGTATTCCATTTTGTTTTTTGACATGAATACCATTTGTAGTCCTAAAATTTTTATTTCAATCATCAATGTTTGCTCAATCTTTGATGTGTATCTCTGCTTGAAGTTGTATTCAAAGGGGAAATAAGTACCTATATTCCTTGTAACAATTATAATTATAATAGTCTTACCTAAAATATGTCTATTTGTTATTGAATATTTTTATAAGTAGCACTAAAATTTGTTTCAGACATGAGTCTACTTATCAATCAATTGATATGACTTCCCTTCTGTATATCTAAGCCCAGCCATTTGTATTCATTCAGTTCAGTTCAGTTGCTCAGTCATGTCTGACTCTTTGCAACCCCATGAACTGCAGCACACCAGGCCTCCCTGTCCATCACCAACTCCCGTAGTCCACCCAAACTCATCTTCATTGAGTCAGTGATACCATCCAAGCATCTCATCCTCTGTCATCCCCCTCTCCTCCCATCGTCAATCTTTCCCAGCATCAGGGTCTTTTCCAGTGAATCAGTTCTTCACATCACGTGGCCAAAGTATTGACGTTTCACCTTCAACATCAGTCCTTCCAATGAACACTCAGACTGATCTCCTTTAGGAGGGACTGATTGGATCTCCTTGCAGTCCAAGGGACTCTCAAGAGTCTTCTCCAACACCACAGTTTGAAAGCATCAATTCTTCGGCTCTCAGCTTTCTTTATAGTCCAACTCTCACATCCACACATGACTACCAGCAAAAACATAGCTTTGACTAGGGGGAGATTTGTTGGCTAAGTTATGTCTCTGCTTTTTAATATGCTGTCTAGGTTGGTCATAACTTTCCTTCCAAGGAGTAAGTGTCTTTTAATTTCATGGTGGCAGTCACCATCTGCAGTAATTTTGGAGCCCCCCCAAAGTAAAACCTGCTACTGTTTCCACTGTTTCCCCATCTATTTGCCATGAAGTGGTAGTACCAGATGCCATGATCTTAGTTTTCTGAATGTTGAGTTTTAAGCCAACTTTTTCACTCTCCTCTTTCACTTTCATCAAGAGGTTCTTTAGTTGTTCTTCTTTAACTTTCTATCATAAGGGTGGTGTCATCTGTATATTTGAGGTGATTGATTTTCTCCTGGCAGTCTTGATTCCAGCTTGTGCTTCATCCAGCCCAGCATTTCTCATGATGATTTGTCTTCATACAACAGGTACAATGTAATACAGAGAAATGGATTTAAGGATAGAGTGAAGAAGTTTCTGCAATGGTGCTAAACACTTAAAGTATAGAAGTTAGACATTGGTTATATTCATTACTACTTTTGACCAGGCTGTTGTTGTTCAGTCACTAAGTCATGTCCAACTATTTGCAGCCCCATGAACTGAGGCACACCAGGCTTCCCTGTCCTTTACTATCTCCTGGAGTTTGCTCAAACTCATGTCCTTTGTGTAAGTGATGCCATCCAACCATCTCATCCTCTGTTGCCCCCTTTTCCTCCTGCCTTCAATCTTTCCTAGCATCAGGGTTTTTTTTCAATGAGTCGGCTCTTCGCATAAAGTGGCCAAAGTTTCAAAGTGTCAGCTTCAGCATCATATTTTGCCAGATAAATAGAAGTTATTCTTGAGGAGATCAATGCAATAAAGATACTTTTTAAAAAAAATCAGTATAAGGAAGTCTTTAAAAAATGATTGTTTAAAGAAGTTTGATGTGATCAAGAGAGCAAGATAAGGATTACCTATAAGAAAATATTTGATATAATAATTGTTTCATTTCTTTCTAAGCAGTGTATAAATACTAAAGGTACTGTGAAACACAGTTCTTCTCTCAAAGTTTCAGTATTTGACTCTGGGATTGTTGTTTATGATTATATTCATGGTCAATCATATGGGAAAGCTGTACACTTGTGTTTTTAAAAGTATGTCTATATTTAAAAACATATTAAATAGATCACTGTTTTCCTTCTTTCCCTCAAGTAACCACTTAGAAAATGAGTGGCTAGAATAATCAGATGTAGTCATTATTTCCTAATGAAAAAATGAATGTCTGTGGAAATGGCACCTTCTTACCTCCTGCTCCATCTCCTATTCTGACAGAAACACATAGGAAAGAGCCTCCATGGAATGTCATCACTTCCCACCCAACAAGGGGTTCACCAGAGCCAGCGCATCAGACTTTGAACACACATGTGCACACACATGCATTCGCATACAGGACCTCACTTCAGATCTTCACTGGGCATGCTTTTTTCTTCCCCAGGCTTGAATTCCACATAAATTCTATGCGCAAAGGCACTTTAGGTACAAAAATATGTTATAATGTTGACCTAATTTTATGTCACATTCTGTATCATTTTCTTTCTACATAATAATGCATGTTTATAAGTGTGTACATCTATTTATATTTATAATCTTGTTAAAGTTATATTTTCAAAGTGATTTTACCAAAGCAAAAGAACATTTTAATTGGGACGTAAAGATTTGAAATTTGACCTAGTTGATCTCAGAACCTTTCCCCTGTGATCTCCAGCTTCTGAGTACATGATAACAATGCCTTTGCCTTATCCAAGATTATATAAATACCAACTTGTATTTTAATGCATTTGTACTTCTATTTTTTTTTAACATTTAACTTTTCAATTCATTGGGAAATTACTGTGGTAAAGTTAACTATATCCTACCCACTTGTTGTTGTTCAGTTGCTCAGTCGAGTCTGACTGTTTGTGACCCCATAGACTATAACACACCAGGCTTCCCTGTCCTTCACCATCTCCCAGAGCTTACTCAAACCATCCTGCCTTCTCTGCTAACTTTAAAAATCCCAACAGTAACCTTTTCCTGGAAACTCCAATCAGCTCTTCTACAGAGAATGTTTTCTTATTCTTTGCTATCCAAGGGGAGGATATAGATTCTGCAGCATCTCTCCTCAACTATATAAGGCTGAGGAAAGATAACATTTCTTTTAAAAAATATAGACCTAATCTCCTCCTTTTCCTATGTTTGAATAATTTTTATTATAACATCAAAGGGCTTCCCTTGTGGCTCAGCTGGTAAAGAATCCACCTGCATTGTGAGAGACCTGGATTCGATCCCTGGGTTGGGAAGATCCCCTGGAGAAGGGAAAGGCTACCCATTCCAGTATTCTGGCCTGGAGAACAGTATAGTCTATGGGGCTGCAAAGAGTTGGACACGACTGAGTGACTTTCACTACCACTTGAAGAATATTATTTGTAATGGATTTGATGATCCCACTCACAAATTCCTAGGAGTTGTTCATGAGTCTATGGGTGGTGGTGGGATGGGGAAGCAGCTTGGTAGGGCTCTGACGTGGATCTGCAACTCTCCTCACTGACATCCATGACCCTGATTCCTTTCTGCTCTTTGAGAAGTCACTCAAGTGGTCAGCAAATTGGTCTCTCAAGTCAAACTTTCCCTGAGTCCTGTACAAAGTGAATTGTTTAGTTTAAGTGTATTTTTGTGCTCTTTTCCTGTGTCTGAAGGTCATAGGTGAAAAACAGGATGGGAAGAAACATCCAGAAAGTTGACCCACATAGTTGTTTCCATAGGTAACTCTTTAATCCTCTTGCTTTCTGCTCTTCTTCCTGGTTCTTCTCATCCACAGGGGTGTTTTGTTGAAAACTGACTGTCTGTAACCTGGTCATGTGTACTGAGAGCTGTGGGTCTCTTCCCTCAAGCTAAGCCGTCAGGGTGATCCTCCTCCTCCTCCTCCTCAAACTTCCAGAAAGTCATCATAGCTTCAGTGGCTCAGCTTCTTTTTTTCCCATTCATTACATATTTACACTGCACTTTTAGTAGGATTGTGCTTCCCCGGTGGCTCAGATGGTAAAGAATCTACCTGCAATGCAGGAGACCCTGGTTCAATCCATGGGTCGGGAAGATCCACTGGAGAGGGAATGGCAACCCACTCCAGTATTCTTGGTTGGAGAATTCCTTGGAGAGAGGAGTCTGGCTACTCTTTATGAAGAGTACAAAGGGAGTCCCCTCTGAAAAGTTTGCTGAGATGTGAGTAAAACACCACAATTACTTGCTTATAGAAGCAAAATATATATAAAAAAATACAATGGGAATTAAGGTTATTTTCATCCAGTTACCTTGTTTAACATTCAGATTAAGGCCACAGAAGAAACACACTCCATTTCACTCTTTGTTAGAGCAACTTTCAACAGATCTCACAGCAAGAGCTTGTGACATCAGTCTAGCTTGGCAGCCATGTTCCATCACAGGATTTACAGCCTTGTAACTATTAAACTAGTTTCACAGATGCAGGTGAAGCAGTAATTACTGATTCTTGCATACTGTTTTTAAAAGGGAGTTGTATTTGGGGAAACAAGAGTCTTAGGCATGTGGAAGCGCCCTTTGCCTTCAAGGTGACAGTCTACCTGGGACTGACAGTGAAAGTTTCTAGGTTTGAAAAACAGTGCTGTTACTTGATCAAGGGCTAGCTTTTTTGTTTTTAGCAGCCACAGGCTTTGGGGACTCTGAGGGGCCAGACGCCTGAAACTTCAGGGAAGACACTGCCTTAAGTCTCTTTTCTGTACTATCGAAGTGTGAAAACCCAGTTCCAAATCTGCTTCCTGTCGCATCTGCCTGTGGGCGCTTAATTAGGTGCTTATCCTAACACCTTACAACATGCTTTCTGTATCTGATTTAATTCCCAAGCCATCATATTTGCCTTTTTTTCATAGTTTTTCCAACTTCTCAAAACTTTGCTATAAATGAGGCCATGCTGGCAGACACTCTCTCTATAACCTCACCTTCCATTCATTCCAGAAACAGCATCCATTGCTTCTGCTATGGTGTGATAGCTTTCATGATACTGGTAGACATTTCTTCCAGCCTTCTCCTAATCTATAGGAGAGCCTAATTTTTCTATTTTTAGTCATCTAATTTTATTCCCTACATACATTCCTAAAAAGGCCAGACCCTCCCACACTCCCTGCTCCTCTTCAAAATGGTTAAAATATATTGGCAACCAAGCAAACACTTTTTGAAAAATGTTTCATAACACAAATTATTTCCTTATTCTGCTTTGTACACTGAAAATACAAAATACATGGAATATATGCTCTAATCAAGTTGACTGTGCAGAGAAGAAATATTGACCTTCAATGCTGGTCTCTTTTGAATCACACGTTGAGATAATTTATGATAATTTATGAAACTAAAGTGCTGTCTTATAATTATCCTTATATACAAATAACTGATAAAATGGATAGTTGCCATAAGGAAACACACAAATTGTTCCAAAGTAAGTATATGTGCTAATTTGCAAATCTAAGGAAGTTCTTAATTTAAAATTTGCAGTCTGGAAAATATTTCAAAGGTATTTATATTTTATTACATCCATAACGCTGTTGACTTCATGTCATTTCTATACCTAGCTTACTAGGCTTTTGGAGACTAACTTTAAAATATGAAAATAAAAAATAAAAAGCCAGGGAGCTAGACTTTCTTCTCATGTTTATTACAAGATTTACCAGGAGCCTGAGTCTCATTTATGTCACCATGGATTTATTTTACAAGTTTGGACTTGCCAAAATGTGCCAAAATTTGAATGCCTTACACATTTTTTGAAAAGCAACTGTTTTATGCAATGTACTGACCTTTAAGTGTTCAATTTGATTGGTTAATGGCTACACCTTTACAGCCCAATCATATTGTAAACAAGGGGAAAAACTGAATATATAAAGGTCAGGAAAGTTTAGTGACAAAACTTATAAAACTCTATACTTTCCTCTGACTAAAAATGATTAAAATTTATAAATCTGCCTTCTAAACATACATTTAAGGACTAAATGCCCTTAAAATGAATTCAAAGCATAAATCGCTGAATATTTTTCCTTAATTTTCTTTCAAATAAACCCTCTTTGTTTGTACCTTTTCCAAAAAATTCATATTTCTTAATTGAACATCTTTCAAATTATTGTTTAAATATGCATGACACTGTGTTCACACAGTTACAATGATAGCACTGGAAATTTTCAAGGTTTAGAATTTTATTGTTATTTAACTTTATCTAGTTCCCAGAACATGGTGGCTCAACAAATAAAAACTCTTCATTTATCAAAATTGAAATCTCAAAGGAAAATAACAGCAATATAAATAAGCATCCAAAGAATGATAGAAGCTGTTCATGCAATAAAATGTCAGTAATTCTTAGAACAGTCTTTCAGAATTATCAGCACTTTCACTTCATTCTGTACATAATGGAAAAGAAAGTTCTCTTTGGCATAGAATCATTCTTAAACTCAGCTAAGAAAAATGCCAAGTGAAGAAAAGCTGGGAATTGCAACCATATGAGCAGTTAAGTCACATTGTTCAGGAGCACGTGTTGGTAGAAAATGTTTAGAAGAAGTCCCTTTTACTTGAAATTGCATAGAAACAAAGAAAATAACATCCAAAGAGAAGAAAAAAGAAAGAATAGGCAGGGGTTTCATTTTTCCAGGAGGCTTCCCTCATAGATTAGCTGTAAAGAATCCACCTGTAATGCAGGAGACCCTAGTTCGATCCCTGGGTTGGGAAGATCCCCTGGAGGAGGGCATGGCAACCCACTCCAGTATTCTTGCCTGGAGAATCCCATGGACAGAGGAGCCTAGTGGGCTACAGTTCATGAGTTCGCAGAGAGTCGGACACGACTGAGCGACTAAGCACAGCACAGCACGTGTTGTTCCAGAAGCCCAGGTGAGGATGAGAACTAGAGATTCGTTGTAGAAGGCAATTAACACTCTTGAGAATGACAATGGGAAAAGTGGGAAATTAACCAGTTCTCTAGAAGGAGTAAGAACAGTCATGTGTGTGTCAGTGTTGTATAAAATCTGGAGGATCTGGCTTCAGTACACACAGAATGTCTCCACTATATGCATGAATCCTGTGCATGTCTGGTGTCAAGGAAGAGAAACAAATCACTGCATTTCCCAGTGTAACTCTGGGGTGAAGGGTGGTATGAGAAAATTGTAGAGAGACCATTGCTTTAAGTGATAGAGCTTCATTTAAGTATTTAAAGAAGAAAAATAGCATCATAGTGGGAGAGGAAAGTGGTAATTACTTGGAGTGACATCATGGTTTTTGATGTAGTTCCCAGTGATCTTAACCACCTACAAACCATGCCCTGGGTGATTCCTCTCCTTGAATGGGGGCTGGACATAATGTTTTGCTTCTGATAAGCAAACTATAGCCATAGTAATTGGATTTTACTTCTATGATTAGGTTACCAAAAATCCATAACTTGCATCTTGCCCCAGTCTTCCCCTCTTGTTGGCACTCTCTCCTGCCCTCTTGCTTCCTGGGGATGGTAAAAGGAACTGCCTTAAGAGATGCTTTATGGAGAGACTCACATTCCAAGGAACCAAGCTAGTCTTCAGTCCAACAACTCACAAAGAACTAAATCTGCCAGCAACCATGTGAGTGAACCTGGAAATGAAACCTTTCCCTGTCAGGCCTTGAGATGACTGTCTTTAAACAACTGCCATCACACATAAACACACACACATGCACACGCACTTGCATGCACACTCACAAATAATCACTCACACAAACACACACGCACACTCCATCTTTCCATTCCCTTTGTTGGCACCTGCTGGTTCAGAGCTGAACTGACAATATAGAAGGGGACTCAGCGCCGATAGATGACTCTGATTTGGCAATCTCCTTCCTCTCTATTTCTTTTCTTTTATTATGGTTCCAGTTCTTTTCTTTTTTAATTGGGTAGTTACTCATTATTTAATGTTTATTTTATATTGGAGTATAAACTGAAACTCCAATAACCTCATGCAAAGAGTTGACTCATTGGAAAAGACCCTGATGCTGGGAGGGATTGGGGGCAGGAGGAGAATGGGACGACAGAAGATGAGATGTCTGAATGGCATCACTGACTCGATGGACATGAGTTTGGATAAACTCCAGGAGTTGGTGATGGACAGAGAGGCCTGGCGTGCTGTGGTTCAGGGGGTCTCAAAGAGTCGGACATGACTGAGCAGAACTGATAATTGATTAACAATGATTTGTTAGTTTCAGGTGTACAACAAAGTGATCCAGTTATATACATGTACATGTATCTATTCTTTTTCAAATTCTTTTTGAATTTAAGTTATTACAGAGTATTGAGCAGAGTTCCCTGTGCTATACAGTAGGTCCTTGTTGGTTATCTGTTTTAAATGCAACAGTGTATACATGTATATTTCAGTGCATTTTGAAGGGTTAAGTATTCTTTCCACCCAACCCTTCAGGAAAGTGGTTTAATTAGGTAGTCATATTCTTTCCCCAAATGCTTAGGTAGACTTTGTTGCACAGATGGAATAGCAATGTCATTTGAGAAATGGTTATGATTGAAGGAAGGGGAGATTGCATACTTCTAGGAAATCCTGGGTGAACAGCTAAGCATTGCTATGACACTGAATACATGGAAAGGAAAGCAAGTCTCAGGAGATGAAACAGGATCAAAGGGAAGATGGTTTGCACGAAAAATATATAGTCCTCATTCTGCCTCTAGTGTGTATATCAAAGGATACTAATACTTATTTTTAAATTAAAATATTAGCTTTTATTTGGAAATTAAGTTACATGAGGTAAAGAATTGAGTTTTTTTAAGCTGCCAGACTCTTTTTGTTGTTTAAATTATCTCCTAATAGAACTGCTAAATAGAATTCAAGAACCAGAAACATACCTCATGGTGCTCAGGGTTCGGCAGGCTAAAGCTTCATATTCTTGAATCAGCAGAGCAGAACTAAGCATCTGAGTACCAAGCATGGATCTGGAATAACAGATCCATTTAAGGAGGTTTCAGTGGCCCTCACCTGGTACAGTGCTGTGGCAAAATGCCAGGAAACACTGTGATAAAAGCACTGTGATGGGCGTTCAGAATTCAAAAGCATAAAGTTGCTATTGAAGTGCAGTTTTTCTATGTGGCCTAAAATTTTATGAGAATGAATTATTTATACAATTTTAAAAGGTACTTTTTGTCATTTTAACATGGGAAAAACATAAATAACCCCAAAGAGCACAGTGAAACTATATCTTTGACAGTATCCAGTAGGCCAGGAAATTACTGGGCTAATTTGAGGCTCCAGAAAAATATTCACTCTGCGATGGAACAAAACTGAGTGCTTCAATACTAAAGTCTTCATGTGTGCATGCTCTGTTTGACAGCTTCTTCACTGCTCTATGAAAAGGGATATTCTTAAGATGAGCCTTCTTCTCCTCTTATAGTTATCTTCTTTAAAAATCTACTGAACATGGACTCACCCTGTTCCACCCTAGCCCTCTCTTTCCTTTGGGTCTTTTGATGATAGATGCTAGTATTCCCATCTGTCCTTCCCTCCAGTATAAGGCTTATTAGTTTGTTTTCCCTTCCTTTAACCCGAGTTTCACAAGCCAAAGTAAACTACTGACTCGCTATCACTTAGGGTGGTCAATAGTAACATGTCTGATATTTCTCCAGTAACGCTTATGTCGCAACAGAGCTCTCTCCAGCTACATAAAGGCTTTATGTATCTCATACTTGAGTTGCATTAGGCCAAATGACCTAAAATCAAGGTACATTATCATATTCTAAGCTGCTTATTCAGCACAGGTTTGTTGAAATCTACTGCCCCTGCATTGCTCTGGATGTATTTCTATATATTGGGTTGGCCAAAAATTTATTCAGATTTTCTGTAACATCTTACGGAAAAATCCAAATGAACTATTTGGCCAGCCTAGTACCTGTAGGTCAGGTTCATAAGATGGTGCAGTAGGAATCCAAATAATATAGACCCAAATAGTCATTGTAATAACAAGACATTTCTCTTTATATATTTTTGTCAGGGTTCAGAGTCCGATTAACAAGACCTCTCCCTCTGTAGCATCCATTTAACATTTTTATTGACAAATTTTTAAGAAGGAGTGTAGGGTAGTCCTTTGGTTCCCAAAATACACATATAAACACAGGTAACATGACTTGGAATTCTGTGTTTTATTTTTGGAGTATTTATTCAGTTCTGTAAAAGTTGCCTGAAATGTATAATTTTCTGACTATTAAGATGCTTTGGGGGAAAAAAAATAAAGACAGACTACATGATTAAAAATAAAGTACTGAAAAAAAAAACGTTGAGTGACAATTATGTTGTATATGTTAGAGCTGGCCAAAAGAACTATTGCAATTAGAAGCCAGATAAATTATGAAATTATGATTTTAACAATAGAGTGCTAGGACAAAAAGAAAAGAAAAGAAAAACTAGATCTATGGGTTGCAGAAACCTCCCAAAGTGGGCTGAGTGTGGGCAATGTTTATTTCTGAGTGATTTTCTGATTGTGGCTGGAGGTTTAGGATCGGGCCTGGCCCAGCCTACCTGGGGGTAAATTAAGCAATAGAACACCTGACTTATCTTCCCAAAGGCATATTTGGTGAGTTCTTGTGCTGTATGCAAGATGGAAGGACTGTGCCAGATGATTCAGAAAGGCAGAGTGAAATCTTCCAGGTTCTCATAGTGATTGAGAGAGAAAACATTTGAAAGGGAGGGGGCATACATCAAACACATGGTCAGTCCCCATCCTGACCATGTGTTTTTCAAGTTTAAAGTTTTAAAGTTGAATGGAGTAAGATTCTAAATAGCTAAGCTTAATATTTCTGAAAGTTAGAACTTAACATCCAACAGAATTTTAAGGCTAAGGAAAAACAGATTAATCGAACTCTAAATCAGAATACCAAGTGGGCCTGATTTGAGAAACAGGGATTAACTAGAGGTGACAATGTCTTAACAAAGCTATAACCTAGTCCTAGTCTCTAGTTATATTGATATGGCTTACTGTTTATCCAATCCAAATAACAGAGGAAAGTGGGAGTATATTCTGTTGTATACCTAACATCATCAGAGTACTTCATGATTCTTTATTACACAGTGTCCAGCATGAAACCAAAAAATGTCAAGATATGTGAACTGGCAAATTAATACATATACACATCGAACAATAGGCACAGACCCATAAGTAATGTATTTCAGAATTTAGGTGACAAAAATTCTGAAGTGCTATTGCTAATATGATAATAAAATAAAAATAAATGAACATGAAGAATATTTTAGCCAAGAATTTGAAGAAAAAGTTAAAACTCATATAGACATTCTAAGCTGAAAATCATAATTTAACTTAAACAGCTGAATAGTTTAAACCAGAGTAAATACAGTAAAACACAAGAAAGTGAGCATAAGAAAGATTCACACAAACAATCTAAACAGAAGCATAAATATTGGATCAGTCAGTCAGTTCAGTCACTCAGTTGTGTCTGACTCTTTGCCACACCATGGACTGCAGCATAACAGGCTTCCCTGTCTATCACCAACACCCAAAGCTTCCTCAAACTCATGTCCATTGAGTCAGTGGGACCATCAAACCATCTCATCCTCTATCATCCCCTTCTCCTCCTGCCTTCAATCTTTCACAGCATTGGGGTCTTTTCCAATGAGTCAGTTCTTTGCATCATGTGGCCAAAGTATTGGAGTTTCAGCTTCAGCATCAGTCCTTCTAATGAATATTCAGCACTGATTTCATTTAGGATTAACTGGTTTGATTTCCTTGCAGTCCAAGGGGCTCTCAAGAGTCTTCTCCAACACCACAGTTCAAAAGCATCAATTCAGGAGGGGCTAAATCACATTTAGAATCAAACCCCATACTGCCAGAGATGCTCAGAAGGCTCAAACAAAACCTTGTGTGCACCAGGACTCCGAGACCCCACAGAGACTGAGCCAGAACTGTGTTTGAGTGTCTCCTGCACAGCTAAGGGTCAGGAGTGGCCTGCTGCAGGGGTGGGGACTCTGGGTGCAGGAGACCTGGTCACACAGCCTGTGGCATAAGCCCTCTTGGAGGAGGTCGCCATTAACCCCACCATAGCGTCGCTGAGCAGACGAACTACAAACTGCAGAACAATTATACCAAAGAAATTCTCACACTGTTAAGAAAGTTCTAAGACCCACAACAGATTTCCCAACCTGGGATCTGGCAAATAAACTGAGAACAGCCCAGGGAATTTAGCTTTGGAGGACAGTGGGATTTGATTGTAGAACTTATACAGGACTGGGTAAACAGACTCTTGGAGAGCACAAACAAAACCTTGTGCACACCAGTATCCAGGAGAAAGGAGCAGTGACCCCACAAGACACAAAGACACTGACCCACACTTGCCCATGTATGTCCAGGAGTCTCCCACGGAGGCATGGGTGGGCAGGGGCCTGCTGCAGGGCTGGGGGCACTGAGTGCAGCAGTGTGTGGAAGGGACCTTTTGAAGGAGGTCACTATTACCTTCATTACCTCTACCATAGTTTGACCTCAGGTCAAACAACAGGGGGGGGGGGGACACAGCCCTGCCCATCAACAGAAAATTGAATTAAAGATATACTGAGCATGGCCCTGCCCATCAGAACAAGACCCAGTCAATCTTTCCCAACAGGAAGCTTCCATAAGCCCCTTTATCCTTCTCCATCAGAGGGCAGAAAGAATGAAAACCACAATCACAGAAAACTAATCAAACTGATCACATGGACCACAGTCTTGTCTAACTCAATGAAACTATGAACCATGCCATGTAGGGCCACCCAAGATGAACGGATCATGGTGGAGAGTTCTGACAAAACATGATCCACTAGAGAAGGGAATGGCAAACCACTTCACTATTCTTGCCTTGAGAACCCCATGAACAGTATGAAAAGGGAAAGATTGCATAAAGCAGAACAAAGCATAAAAAACATGTGTCACAGTGTATATACTTGATATGAAGTGCCAACTCATTGGAAAAGACCCTGATGCTGGGAAAGATTGACGGCAGGAGGAAAATGGGGTGACAGAGGAAGAGAAGATTGGATATAGCATCACTTACTCAGTGGACAATAATTTGAGCAAACTCTGGGAGATAGTGAAGGACAGTGAAGCTTGGGTTGTTGTGGTCCAAAGAGTCAGACATGACTAATTGACTGAACAATATATGCCCATAATATACCTACAGTTGGAGACCAGCAAAGGCAGCTGAGGGAATGGTAGAAAGGAGCAATATTTGAAGAGCAATTGGTTAAAAATTTTGTAAAGCAATAAAGGATATTAACCCACATTTAAGGAGATCAATATAATATAAGCAACATAATACAAACAAAGTCACACCTTGGCAGATCATAGTCAAACTATTGGACTGAGACAAGTGAAAAGTCTTAAAAGCAAGTATAACAACAAAAACTAAGATTTTCAACAAAACTACAGAAACTAAAGACAATGGAATGACATCTTTAGCATACTAAGGGTAAAATTATGCCCATCTAAACTTATGGAACCAGTGAAAATATACATAAAATTGAGGCATAATAAAATATCTTTAAACAAATAAATATTGAATGGCTAACTAGCAAACCTAAAGTTTAAGAAATTATTTAGTTCCTCAGACTAAATAAAATTATCCCATACAGAAGCATGAAACTATAGGAAGCAATGAAGTTCATTGAAAAAAACAACCTAAAAATATGGCACAAGAAGAAAATGAGAATCTGAATGAGCTCTGAATCTATTATAGAAACTATTTCTATAATTAACACATTTCTCACACACACAAAAAGAATCCCAGGACAGATGGATTATCTGGCAAATTCTTCGAAAAACTTAAGGAGTAAATAAGACTAATTTTACACAAGCACTTTCAGAAAATGTATGTAAAAGTCAGACCACTTCACATTTTGTGGCCAGAAGGTAACAAATGTTGACACCAAAATCTGACAGAAATATTAAAGAAAAAGGAACTGATAGGGAATATTTACTACAAAAGAGACATGAGAAGTAGGAGTAAATATAATAACTGTGTCTTTTGGCATTTATAATATATGTTGAAATAAAATGTATGATAACAAAGAATATGAGTGGCTAAATAATGTTTAACTATTTTAAGTTTTATTTGTTGCTGGGTAAATGGTAAAAATACTGTTTAAGGTGTAATAAGTCTATGATACCTGAAGAACCCACTCCAGTATTCTTACCTGGAGAATTCCATAGACAAAAGAGCCTGGCAAACTATAGACCATTGGTCACAAAGAGTCAGACACGACTGAAGTGGCTGAGCACACATACATGCAAGTCTATAATACTATATTATAAATAAATAAATATAATTTTAGCCCCTCAGATATTCAGAAAGGTATAATGAGTATTCTAATAAATTAATAAATAAATTTATTAATAAATAAATTAATACATAAATAAAAATAAATCTGAAAATTAAAAGAAATGCTTTATCTAAAAATAAAGGGATAATAAAAATAATGCAATGGTACAATATAAAAACAAAAGTCATATCTAAAATTTGTTAAGAATTCTTAGAAATCATATAGAAAAGTACAGATAATCTATGTTTTTCCTATGGCCAAGTGACTTGAAAAGTCACCTTATATTAGAAGATAACTAAAAAAGAAACCCCCAATTATATGAAAATCATTAGTCATTGGTAAAATTAAAGTTAAAATGAGAGTAAAATACCACTGTACTCCTATAAAATACCTAAAATTAAAATGACCAATAATACCTAGTTTTGCAAAAGCTGTGGAATAACTAATATATTACCAGTAGATATGTAAATCTGAATAATTATATTGAAAAGCTGTTTGGCAATATCTGTGTGCTGTGCTTAGTCATTCAGTCGTGTCTGACTCTTTGCAACCCCATGGACTGTAGCCTGCCAGGCTCCTCTGTCCATGGGGATTCTCCAGGCAAGAATAATGGAGTGGGTTGCCATGCCCTCCTCTAGGGATCTTCCCAATCCAGGGATTGAACCCAGGTCTCCCACATTGCAGGCAGATTCTTTACCATCTCAGCCACCAGGTAAGCCCCCCTAGCTACTAAAGCTAAATATTTATATACTCTTTGTCCCAACTACTCTACTCCTGGATACTCCATATCAGTAAATCAGTTCAGTTCAGTTCAGTCACTCAGTCGTGTCTGAATCTCTGCAACCCCATGGACTACAGCACGCCAGGCTTCCCTGTCCGTCACCAACTCCCGGAGCTTACTCAAACTCATGACCATGGTGTCGGTGATGCCATCCAACCATCTCATCCTCTGTCATCCCCTTCTCCTCCTGCCTTCAATCTTTCCCAGCATCAGGGTCTTTTCCAATGAGTCGTTTCTTCTCATCAGGTGGCCAAAGTATTGGAGTTTCAGCTTCAGCATCAGTCTTTCAAATGAATATTCAGAACAAATTTCCTTTGGGATGGACAGGTTGGATCTCCTTGCAGTCTAAGGGACCCTCAAGAGTCTTCTTCAACACCACAGTTTAAAAGCATCACATAGTCCAAGTCTCACATCCACAAGGATATTTGATTCTCATTATTTATCATAGCCCCAAATTGGAACAGATGAATTGGCCAATAACTTTGACATAAATCAATAAATTTGCTACTGATTCATAAAATTTAGCATCTATATTGCAACTGACAGGATTTAGAATATACTACCCAAACTGTGGCATCCTAGCATAAAGAAATTTGAAAAATGGCAGGTACAGGAAGGATTTTCTGATCTTCCCTTGAAACAGATCATACAGCCTTCATGTGAGAGGTAACCTCCTTATTCCCCAGGAAAGGAGCATCCTTATCTCCAAAGAGGAGCAAGAAATGCCAAGGGGAATCTGAATGACGAAGTCTTGCCTTTTGTCCAGTTTACCACACTTATCCATTTCCTTTTTTGTCCTATCACATTTTCTCAGTAGTTTTCACTCTTTATGAAACCCAGTCTAAAAATTCTCAGCTTTAACCAGGTATTTCTAATGAAGCCTCCTGTGTCATGTAAAGCTAATATTAAAAAATAGTTATATGCTTTTCTGTTGTTAATCTTCTTTTGTTACAGGGGCTCCAGCTGAGAACTTAGAAGAGAATATTTTTCCTCCTTTATACAATAATAAAGAATGAGTTATTGATACACACAAGAATATGATGAACGTTAAAAACATCAGTTCAGTTCAGTCACTCAGTCGTGTCCAACTCTTTGCGACCCCATGGATCGCAGCACGCCAGGCCTCCCTGTCAATCACCAACTCCCGGAGTTTACTCAAACCCATGTCCATTGAGTTGGTGATGCCATCCAGCCATCTCATCCTCTGTCGTCCCCTTCTCCTCCTGCCCCCAATCCCTCCCAGCATCAGGGCCTTTTCCAATGAGTCAACTCTTCACATGAGGTGGCCAAAGTATTGGAGTTTCAGCTTCAGCATCAGTCCTTCCAATGAACACCCAGGGCTGATCTCCTTTAGGATGGACTGGCTGGATCTCCTTGCAGTCCAAGGGACTCTCAAGAGTGTTCTCCAACAATTAAAAACATAATGTTGCATAAAAATAACGTTATGCAAGAGGTTATATACTGCATGATACTACTTCTATGAAGATCATTAATAGGCAAAATGAATTTGGGTGAATTGAGGTCAGAACAGGAGTTATCTTTTTATTGCAGTTCTTGACTGTGATGACAATGAGATTCCTGGGATGCTTGTGACATATTTTTAATCTCAGTTGTTTTTTGTGTGTGGACCTATGGGAGAACTCACTGAGCTGTATGTTTAAGAGCAGTATACTCAATTATGAGTAAATTATACATCAATATTAAGAGAGAAGATAAATAATAAATATAGCTAGTTTGGTTTAACAGATAACTACCTCTAGGGCCTAATGATTCCACATTTAGGTATTCTTGTTCAATTTGCTCAGTCGTGTCTGACTCTTTGCAACCTCATGGAATGCAGCAGGCCAGGCTTTCCTATCCTTCACCATTTCCCAGAGTTTGCTCAAGCTCATGTCCACTGAGTCGATGATGCCATCCAACTATCTCATCCTCTATCACCGCCTTTTCCTCCTGCCCTCAATCTTTCCCAACATCAGGGTCTTTTCCAGTGAGTCAGCTCTTTGCATCCAACAAATATGACTGACTTTTTATACCAAAAGACATTTAATAGATTTTCATAGCAACACTATTTTTATATCCACACACACAAAAAAAACTTCAGGACTGTCCACCAACAGAAGAATGACAAGTTATGCTTTACTGATATAATAGAATAAAATATAGCAATTGAATGCACAGAATGATGTGACAAGTATAATGTCACAACATGCTTATGTTCATAAAGTTCCTTAGAAAAAATGGAGCCCATGGTAGAGGAAGTCAAGCGTATGTTCTCTTTGGGAGAAAAAAATGACTGACTCATAAAAGAGGCTTCTGGCCTGATGGTAGCCTTGTGTCATGATTATGGTGGTCATGTGGCTGAGGTCATGTCGAAACATTCTTTGAGTTATACATTTTTGATATATGCATTTTCCAGTATGTAACTTGGTATTCACTTGTTGGGGCTACTGTAACCAGGCACCACAGATTAGGTGGGGTAAAACAAAATTACCGTGTCACACTCTAGAGGTGAGAAGTCCCAATTCCAGATGCCAGCAAGGGTGTTTCCTTCTGACGTCTGTGGCAGAGGATCTGTTCCAGGGCTCTCTTCTAGCTCTCAGTGGTTTGCTGGCAGTCATTCACATTCCTTGGCTTGTAAGTGCATCAGTGCAGTCCTTTCAACTTCATGGAATCTCCTCTCTTCATATAGCCTTCACTCTGTGTGTCTCTGTGTTTAAATTTCCCCTTTTTGTAAGGACACTAATCGTTTTGGGATTAGGGCCCACCAAGATGACCTCTTTTTAGAGGATATCACCAGATGGTCAATACCGAAATCAGATTGATTATATTCTTTGCAGTCAAAGGTGGAGAAGCTCTATACAGTCTGCAAAAAGACCACCAGGAGCTGACTGTGGCTCAGATCATGAACTCCTTATTGCCAAATTAAGACTTAAATTGAAGAAAATAGGGAAAACCACTAGACCATTCAGGTATGACCTAAATCAAACCCCTTATGATTATACAGTGGAAGTGACAAATTCAAGGGATTAGATCTGATAGAGTGCCTGAAGAACTATGGATGGAGGTTCATGACACTGTACAGGAGGCAGTGATCAATACCATCCCTAAGAAAAAGAAATGCAAAAAGGCAGAATGATTGTCTGAGGAGGCCTTACAAATAGCTATGAAAAGAAGAGAAGCAAAAGGAAAAGGAGAAAAGGAGAGATATACCCATTTGAATGCAGAATTCCAAAGAATAGCAAAGAGAGATAAGAAAGCCTTCTTCAGTGATCAATGCAAAGAAATAGAGGAAAACAATAGAATGGGAAAGACTAGACTCTTCAAGAAAATTAGAGATACAAAGGGAACATTTCATGCAAATATGAACACAATAAAGGACAGAAATGATATGGACCTAACAGAAGCAGAAGATATTAAGAAGAGGTGGCAAGAATACACAGAAGAACTGTGTAAAAAGGAACTTCATGACCCAGATAACAATGATGGTGTGATCACTCACCTAGAGCCAGACATCCTGGAATGTGAAGTCAGGTGGACCTTAGGAAACATCACTATGAACAAAGCTAGTGGAGGTGATGGAATTTCAGTTGAGCTATTTCAAATCCTGAAAGATGATGCTGTGAAAGTGCTGCAGTCAATATGCCAGCAAATTTGGAAAACTCAGCAGTGGCCACAGGACTGGAAAAGGTAAGTTTTCATTCCAATCCCAAAGAAAGACAATGCCAAAGAATGCTCAAACTACCACACAATTGCACTCATCTCACACACTAGCAAAGTAATGCTCAAAATTCTCCAAGCCAGGCTTCAGCAATACATGAACCGTGAACTTCCAGCTGTTCAAGCTGGTTTTAGAAAAGGCAGAGGAACCAGAGATCAAATTGCCAATATGTGCTGGATCATCAAAAAAGCAAGAGAGTTCCAGAAAAACATCTACTTTTGCTTTATTGACTATGCCAAAGCCTTTGACTGTGTGGATCACAACAAACTGTGGAAAATTCTTAAAGAAATGGGAATATCAGAGCACCTGATATTCCCTGCCTCAGGAGACCTGCCTCCTGAGAAATCTGTATGCAGGTCAAGAAGCAACAGTTAGAACTGGACATGGAACAACAGACTGGTTCCAAATGGGGAAAAGGATACATCATGGCTGTCACCTTACTTATTTAAATTATATGCAAAGTACATCATGCTAAATGCTGGACTGGATGAAGCACAAGCTGGACTCAAGATTGCCAGGAGAAATATCAATAACGTCAGATGTGCAGATGATACCACCCTATGGCAGAAAGAGAAGAAAAACTAATGAGCCTCTTGATGAAAATGAAAGAGGAGAGTGAAAAAGTTGGCCTAAAACTCAACATTCAGAAAACTAACATCATGGCATCCAGTCCCATTACTTCATGGCAAATAGATGGGGAAACAATGGAAACAGTGACAGACTTTATCTTTTTGGGCTCCAAAATCACTGCAGATGGTGATTGCAGCCATGAAATTAAGAGATGCTTGCTCCTTGGAAGAAAAGCTATGACCAACCTAGATAGCATATTAAAAAGCAGAGACATTACTTTGCCAACAAAAGTCCATCTAGTCAAAGCTATGGTTTTGCCAGTAGTCATATATGGATGTGAGAGTTGGACTATAAAGAAAGCTGAGCACCGAAGAACTGATGCTTCTAAACTATGGTGTTGGAGAAGACACTTGAGAGTTCCTTGGATGGCAAGATCCAACCAGTTCATTCTAAAGTTAATCAGTCCTGAATATTCATTGGAAGGATTTATGCTGAAGCTGAAACTCCAATACTTTGGCCTGATGTGAAGAACCAACTCATACAAAAAGATCCTGATGTTGGGAAAGATTGAAGGCAGGAGGAGAAGGGGATGACAGAGGATGAGATGGTTACATGGCATTACTGACACAATGGTCATGAGTTTGAGTAAACTCCAGGAGTTGGTGATGGACATGGAAGTCTCATGTGCTGCAGCCCATGGGGTTGCAGAGATTCGGACACGGCTGAGTGACTGAACTGAACTGAACTAACTTTATTACCTCTGTGAAGACCCTTTTTCTTAATAAGGTTATATTCTGAGGTCCTAGGGTTTTAGGGCTTCAGCAGATATTTTTATAGAAACAAAATTTAGTAAATAATAAATGGATACAATAAGGGCTTCGACAGATGTTTTTGCAGAAACACAATTTAACTAATAATAAATGGATACTATATTTTTTAAATTAAAAAAATAAATCCAACAGAAACAGGAGTACAAGAATAGAATTAAAATGAATATCAAGGAGAACCACAATAATCTTTAATTATGTAATACCTATTTCTAAACCAAATGCTAGAAAGGCTTGAAGCGTATTAGACTTGAAAATTTGGAGTTCTAAAACACATTCAGGATTTTTTTCCCCTCCTTATTTCTTTTTTTTCAGCTGAAACATTTAGGCTCAGCAACATTAAATGATTTATTTAAGGTCATGCATATAAATAGTTAACGGGAATTAGGCCTAGAATCCCAGTGAAATACCTACCTACCTCCTCCCCAAAACAATCACAGTCTCAAATTTTAACCAATTTTCTCAAATTATGTCTAGAACATTTAGTAAAATCACATTCCTTTAATCCTCTTTTGGCTTGTCTCTGTCCATATTTTTATGGTTTATGTAAATAAAGCTAGATTGAGGGAATTTCATTGCAAAGGTGAAAACCAGAATGACATTTATGAAGATATAACTCTCACAACCATCTGGCATACACAAGGGTGTCATACTAAATGGGATCAGAATGAGCTCCTTTTGGAAGTAAACCTTTAATAGACTGTGGAAACTTTAGGGGAATCTATCCTGGAATGTTTTAATGGAGTACTTGAGAATGAGTTGTGCACAGCTGGCCAATGAAGAGACTCTAGATTGGTTACCAAAACCAGGTTTTAAATGGATTTGCAGTCCTCCACAGTTCTTTGAAAAAAGGCAATGAAAATTGTGATGAATTAACAAACAAAAATCTTTTCTAATCAGAAAACCCTTACATTAGCAATGCATTATGATTGACATTGTCCTTTTTCCTTCCTTCCTTTTCTTTCTTTTTTATTTTCTGTTGTCTTTCTATGACATCAATCTTATGCAGATAAATGATTAACGGACAATGATTAAAAAACAAAGCAGTTGAATTCTATAAACCTTGTAGGCCTGCCAGAAACACGCTGAAGCTATTAAAAAAAATGGTAATGAAAAATCTAAGTTAATGATGCAAATTGCTAATTTTTGTATACTATGTAAAAATGACGCAGTCTTCCTGTCAGAGCAGATAACTAAGGCACTGGTACTTACAGTTCTGTTCCTTATGATTGAACCACGTGAGGGAATATTTTGGTAGCCTAAAGGGGGAAAAACACTCGCTTGCTAACCATGTAAAATGAATCCTTATCTATATCATTAACTAGGAAGTGCCTGTAAAACTACCTTTATGATATGGTAGAGTGTGGTGAGCAGAAGCCAGATTTACCAGATGGTATTGAGTTGTCTTGAATTTATCTTCAATCAGTCCATCTATGCTTGGGAGTACTTTCACTTATTTTTCCCAGAAGCAGTAGATGTTCAGTTTTGGTCTGTCCTTGATTTTGGGAATTCAGTTGCTGGGCTCTGGAATGTCAGGAAGATGATATGGGATAACTAGGCAACTAGCTAAGCATGTTCTCAACAGTAAGTCACTCGCACCTTTAATTGCCATGAACCTCTACAAAGAAGAGGCAGTCTTCTGAAATAATCCAGGACACAAGTAAGTGCACATTTGGGGCAAATCTGCTTATGTGCCTGGGCTTCTTTGGTAGCTCAGTAGGTAAAGAATCTGCCTCAGTGCAGGAGAGCCAGGTTTGTTCCCTGGGTCTGGAAGATCCCCTGGAGAAGGAAATGGCAACCCACTTCAGTATTCTTGCCTGGAAAATCCCATGGACAGAGGAGCCTGGAGGGCTACAGTCTGTGAGATTGCAAGAGTCAGACACAATTTAGCAACTAAACCACCACCACCACTGTGTTTGGTGAATGTATAAATACTCCCCATGCATGTGAAGACCTAGTTAGAGGCATACAGGCTTCCGACATACAAAGAAAATGACTTCACAATGATAAACCATACCACTAACAATATAAATTTATTCTGAACCTCATGAATATAAAATAATACAATTATTTATCTGATAATTCTTATTTAGAATGCATTTAATTGCATTCATAGATGAACCTGAATCAGCCAGAAACTGAGATGTTGTTTTCTGTCCTATAATATTGATGGGTGACAATATGCCCATATGACGTGTGTGCCTGTGTGATGGTAAACATGCAATGATTAAGAAAATTAATAAAGTAGCTTTGAATTAAGAGATGGCATCAAGAAAGTAATTTTCATATGTCTAAAAATTTTTAGTAGTTGCCATACATCATGTCCCCACAATGAAATGTTTGACTTGAGAATTTTGCATTGTACATCTAGTTATTCCATTGAACATGTTATGGGCTTTTAATCTACTTATAACCTCCACTTTTCTTCTCCCTGTCTTCTCCTACTTCAGGGTCCTTTTACATTCCTTACCCTTCAATATGCCTGCTTCTTCTACTCCTGTTATTGTTCTTCTGGACCCATCTATTTATGGCTTACTTAGCATGGATGTTTTGATAGATGTCTCCAACAGTAACTCTGGGATTGTCTCCTAAGAAATGTTTTTGTTTTTGTTTTTTCACTTTTTCTGCAATTCTTTTCAGGTCCTTGTAGTGTTTTGCCATAGACATTTCACAAGAACCTTTTGATGACTGACAATGTTTGGCATGCATACTTCCTCTTCGGGACCAACAGTTTTCCTGTGTCTTATTTGAGGTTTAGTCATTGTCCCATTCTATTCCTGCACTTAACTCACCAGCTTTTAGCTTTAGCTCTCCTGTGGGATCTAGTTTAGAGTTTAGACAACGACACACATTAATTATAGACTTATCTGGTCACTTTTGTTATGGCAGCTCAGAAAATGAAACGGTGCTCATTTTGAGCTGGAGGTAAGGGTCAGGCATGGTAGAAGGGAAATACATAGAATTTTCCTAAGGGAAAAAGAACAAATGACTTCTTTACAGTTTAAGAGGCCAAGAGTGAATGTAGTAAGCCTTTTCTAAGTTCAATATTCTATTTACAAAATCACAAGACTTTTATAAATTGCTAGACTGCGTTGCACAAACCAAATGTCACAGAACAGTGACCTTTCAAATTACCAGTGCAACAGAAGCTGAGATCAGAAAGCTCAAACTTAGAGCAAACACTGACAAGAAATCCTACAGAAATGACTTCTGTGTCTGGTCAACTTAACATAACATGACATATTGTAGAATGTGTTTGGCTTTTTAGGTAGGATAGTCTATAAGGGTTTAACTGCTTTTGAAAACATAATCTTTAATATAATCTGAAGATTTGTAGTATTTAGGTTTTGGGGATAAAATATTTTCTAATTTTGAAATAGAAAGAGCAGAAAAGTTTTATATAAGAGAAACATCTAAAAGAAGAAAAACATCTAAAAGATGAAAAAGTATAAATGACAAAGGTGAAATAGGGTGGAGTGGGTTGGGGGGTTGGATGGGAACAGAACTGGAGGTTTGAGGAAAGGGAAGTTCATTTGCAAAAAAATGAGAGCATTTCATATAAAGAGTTTTTATTTAAAATATGTCTAATTTAAATATGTTACAAAGATAAATTTTGAAAATACATCATAAGAAATTTTTAATCAGAGTTCCAGCTTTAAAATATTATACACTTAAGTAGTTTTTCTATTCCCCATACATTTCTTTATAGGTTTTACTTAAATTTTATGAAAGTATAGATACAAATTGCTTTATAACAACATTAAATTCATATATATGTACATATTTGCATATATTTATACATAGAGGGTTTTTGTTCTATACTTAATATATATTCTTTAGAGTTATTTTATTAATGATGAAATGAGAGCACAATTTTTCTGTCTTCTGTTTTCTGCTTTGAAATTTTTCTGTCAATGTTTTGGTTTTTTTTTTTTTACCAACTGTCATACATGCCCATCAATAATACAAAATTGTAAAACAGAACCTTCTACCATGTCTAGGTTTGACTAGATGACTGTTTATGATGACCAATGTTTTCTAAACATATATTTACTTCTTATATATCTGTGTAAATGATTGCAAAAGGATGGAGGGAATATTTTATAGATGTATCATTATATATTGCATTTGGAAGCACATTCCATTGCTCTCACATGTGGATATTGTTGAATGTGATGAATGTGTTTGTCTTTTACAGCAAACATGTGTATGCAAGCCATCAATAGCCAGATTTTATTGTAAGTGTTTGAAAGGCTATTGCAAGGATGGGATATTGCCAGACAGTTAGTAAAAAGCAAATTGAGTCTATTGAGAGATTAATTCACCAGCTGAAAGAAATACATTTGCCTCACAGTCATCAGATATTCTACTCACCAAATTCATCCTCCAAGATAGCATCCCTAATGAGCTTCCTAAACCAATTAAACATAGGCAGGAAGCATCAGTCATCCAAACTGACTATTTTCAGCTAGTCAGCTGACTGCACAAATTGCTTGACATTGAGGGAAAAAGGAACACCCTAAAAGTTGTTGAATTCCTTTCCTACTCTGTCTTTACTTTGTGCGTTTCTCAGTTTTAATGCAGTGTCTTGCACAGAACACTATAAATGAGCAGAGTACTTTATAGTATATAAAGTGCTTTCCTTTCCTTTGCATTATTATTCAATAGAATAAAATGAGTTTTAATGGACTTAAGTAACTTGCTTAAAGGCACACAATTAATGTGTGGCTGGGACCCAAAATCCTGTCCTTTCCTCTGTTGTAGTAGTTCTATAAATATGTATTATTTATTGACTTTCTACCCTCCAGGACAGGGGAAAGGTCTAAGTATTCAAAATGCTATCAGCTTTACATTTGGGCAAATTCAGAGCCAAGGCAGGACGAGAATGAAGGGAAACAATTTTACTTCCATGTGGGTTTCTTCCTTGAAAGACTGGCTTAGTTTAGTGATATCAGGCCGCACTGTTTATGATAGTAATGAGAAGGAAGAGAACATAAAATGAGCATAAACAAAGTTAGAAACATAAAAGTTAGTCACTCAGTCATGTCCAACTCTTTGTGACTCCATGGACTGTAGCCTGCCAGGCTCCTCTGTCCATGGGGTTTTCCAGGCAAATAAATTTACACAATTACTGTAAGAAAAACAAAATGCTATGTAGTGGAATCTGGGTGGCGGGGGGTTGCTGTTTTAGATATAATAATTTAAGAAACAGTATATTTTATGGGACCTTGATAGGAGGCAAAATTTGAACTTTTTATTATAGACTCATTTCCAAACAATGTCAATGTTTGTTGTGTGAGAGGAGGGGTTAATTTGCATATGTTAATTTGGGAAATGTAAAGTGAATCTCAACTAAACAAGATTGCTTACTGTAGATTCCTTATGAGCCTTTAGTTCATAGATCTCATGAAGGGGACTTGGTATGCATTTCCCAAACATTTCATCATAAGACTTCTTTCTGTGGCTCATCTAGCTAGACTGACATTTTGACACCAGTGGTTTTGACACTATAGAGTCACAAAAAGTTCTAAGGCAGAGAAATGGCATGGTGAAAGTACTGATTTAAGGGAAATGAACTGTACAAAAAAGATCTTCATGACCCAGATAATCACGATGGTGTGATCACTCACCTAGAGCCAGACATCCTGGACTGTGAAGTCAAGTGGGCCTTAGAAAGCATCACTATGAACAAAGCTATTGGAGGTGATGGAATTCCAGTTGAGCTAATTCAAATCCTGAAAGATGATGCTGTGAAGGTGCTTAATATGCCAGCAAATTTGAAAAACTCAGCAGTGGCCACAGGACTGGAAAAGTGTTTTCATTCCAATCCCAAAGAATGCTCAAACTACCACACAATTGCACTCATCTCACACGCTAGTAAAGTAATGCTCAAAATTCTCCAAGCCAGGCTTCAGCAATACAAGAGCCGAGAACTTCCAGATGTTCAAGCTGGTTTTAGAAAAGGCAGAGGAACCAGAGATCAAATTGCCAATATCTGCTGGATCATCAAAAAAGCAAGAGAGTTCCAGAAAAACATCTATTTCTGCTTTATTGACTACGCCAAAGCCTTCGACTGTGTGGATCACAATAAACTGTGGAAAATTCTGAAGGAGATGGGAATACCAGACCACCTGACCTGCCTCTTGAGAAACCTGTATGCAGGTCAGGAAGCAACAGTTAAAACTGGACATGGAACAACAGACTGGTTCCAAATAGGAAAAGGAGTATGTCAAGGCTGTATATTGTCAGCCTGCTTATTTAACTGATATGCAGAGTACATCATGAGAAATGCTGGGCTGGAAGAAGCACAAGCTGGAATTAAGATTGCCGGGAGAAATATCAATAACCTCAGATATGCAGATGACACCACCCTTATGGCAGAAAGTGAAGAGGAACTAAAAAGCCTCTTGATGAAAGTGAAAGAGGAGAGTGAAAAAGTTGGCTTAAAGCTCAACATGCCGAAAACTAAGATCATGGCATCCAGTCCCATCACCTCATGGGAAATAGATGGGGAGACAGTGGAAACAGTGTCAGACTTTATTTTTCTGGGCTCCAAAATCACTGTAGATGGTGACTGCAGCCATGAAATTAAAAGATGCTTAGAAGGAAAGTTATGACCAACCTAGATAGCATATTAAAAGCAGACATTACTTTGCCAACAAAGGTCCGTCTGGTCAAGGCTATGGTTTTTCCAGTGGTCATATATGGATATGAGAGTTGGACTGTGAAGAAAGCTTAGTGTTGAAGAATTGATGCTTTTGAACTGTGGTGTTGGAGAAGAATCTTGAGAGTCTCTTGGACTGCAAGGAGATCCAACCAGTCCATCCTGAAGGAGATCAGTCCTGGGTGTTCATTGGAAAAACTGATACTGAAGCTGAAACTTCAATACTTTGGCCACCTCATGTGACGAGTTGACTCATCGGAAAAGACCCTGATGCTGGGAGGGATTGGGGGCAGGAGGAGAGAAGGGGACGACAGAGGATGAGATGGCTGGATGGCATCACCGACTCGATGGGCATGAGTTTAAGTAAACTCCAGGAGTTTGTGATGGACAGGGAGGCCTGGGGTGCTGTGATTCATGGGGTCTCAAAGAGTCAGACACGACTGAGCGACTGAACTGAACTGAACTGAGTAGGCAGGAGAGACCAATGTCCCTCACAGTGAGGGAGTTGGAGAGATAAGATGTAATGACACATGAATAGTGGAAGTGAATAGTTCTATTTTAAGATACAAAATAATACAGTACCTTTTATATCTAACTGTTGCTTAGTGGTGAACTGAAGAGTAACAGGGGTTGCAAATAAAGAATTATGTATGATCTATACACAGATGAGGATGCAATCTGTTAGGATGGGTTCCCTGAAATAGTCTTAAAAGACTAAAAGGGGATGTACAGTATTAACTGAACATTTATTTTTATTATTTTGGAAATGTGAGGAAAAAATGATCAAACGAAGAAATCAGAATAGTCATAAAGAAGTGGGATTTTGAATAAGGGTCTTACTATGAAAAGCTGATTGTTTTTGTTGATTAGTTATTGATTGGGGATTTTCACAAATTAAGTTTTATTACAACTGTGAAATGAATGTTTGTGAATGCTTATGATTTAGAAGAAGGAAATGAACATATAAAGTAGAATTTTTATGCAGAAATGAAGGAGATGGAGGTGCTGGCTCTTCCAGAAAGAGATGGGATCATGGGGACCTGGAGCATAGATCAGATGGGATCATGGATATGTTTGAATGAGTTGATCATTTGTGGAAATCCTATTGCCGTGTAATATAGTGGATGTGAAGGTGACATATGCGCAGCCCCAGGGATTCAAGTGAGAAGGCTTAGGGCCCATTTTATAATTCTGCTGCACCACAGATGGTTTAAATTAAAATAAGTTTTATATAGTTTACTTTCTTAAAAATATGAGTTTGTGTGTCTTAGATGTTTCTTGAAGTGTCACTGAAGTGATGGAGAAACGTAGTATAATGAACATACTAATGGTTTTAAAAATAATAATTTTTCTCTCTTGTCATCTATTATTTTTACCAGCACTATAAATATATTAACCATTCTCTGATAGCTAATGCATTTAATTACTTTCAACTCAAACTAATTACCTAAAGCAGTAAGTTTTATTTCACATGTGCTATCTTACTGTTTGCATTTTTGAGTTCAAATTCATTGAGTTGGATCTTTGGTGACTTATCCATTCTTAGGGCTGTTCACAAGATTTCTTTTTCTTCTGACCAAGGTCCCAGTAAAATATTGGAAGAATACTTAGGAAAGTAACAGGGAAATAAAGTTGAAATGGGAAATGTTGGGAAAAAGTGTCAGAGGCAAAAGAAATAACACTATCAGAGAGTTTAGCTTTTATTGTACTTTTCAGATACAACTTTGAATAATTTTAATCTTTATCAAATAATTTTTCAGTTAATGATTTCTAAGTGTTTAAGCAATATTGCAATAGAATGCATAATAACAAAGATAATAATGATCAAAATGCATTAGCTTTTAATGTGCAAACACCATTCAGTATACTTTATATATTTTTTTCTCACATAAGAACAATGACCCTGGTATATTACTGTCTCTATTTTAGTTTTGACTGAATTGAGTTATTCAGGAATTTTCCCAATGTCACATGGTTCATATATGTCAGAATCAGGATTTAAATCTGAGTATGTTGGACCTCTGAATCTCAGCCCTTTATGATTATGCTAAATAACAAATGATATATGGTATTATTTTATGAAATTCATTCAAATTTCTAATATTTTATTTAATAATTTAATACTTAGTTTTACTTAATTATTAAAATTTTATCTTTATAGAATAATGCCTTTTATCTTTTCTTTACTTTTTCAAATTTTTTAATTTTATATACTTTGTTACAAATCTGTATTTTCCCGTTGCCTTATCTCCCTACAGGAAGTAGCATACATATCAGTACATTAAATATAGTAAGACTTTCTTTAACTTAATTCTGAATTCACTGACCATGAAAGAAGCTTTCTTTTAAAATGTAACACCTATTAACATTTGGGAAACGCTGATCAATAGGATAAATTCTGATTAGAATTTTTAAATTATTTTCAAACTGTTTTAACTTTTTATTTTTCTCAGGGAAAATAAATCTCAGGGAGCTGCAATATTTCAGAATTTGTGACCCAATTTTATTTTTTAATTTTGAAAGTTAATCAGTTGTCAAAGTTGTTGCTTAATGTTAGTGTTCTTTAAATGCTAAACATATTTGTCTTATATGTACTTAGGATATTTTGCTCTATATTTTTCAGTATAAAATGCTCTCCTTGAGTTGTGTGTTTATTTTCTGCTAATCAATACAATTGATCTCTGTATTGAAAATCTGAAATCTATGAAAAGCTTTTAGAAACAGCAACACTAATACTTTCATAAAACACCCTGAAAACTTGAATTCCCATTAACCATTCAGCTGCAATATGTTTCATTCATAACATGGCAGTACCTTCCAGTGCTCATGCTTGCTGATGGGTCCTCCAAAAATGCCTTAGAGGTATAAATGTCACATACCAGATCATGTTACTGGGTCTTAGCTTTAAGTGAAATATTCCATTATTCACAACATCACCTTTTTGAAAAGGAGTTCAGGCAAGTCCAGTATTATTCAAAATATTATTTTCCTCATGTTATATGGGGAAATGGCTATTCTATCTATCTTGTTCATCAAAGTAAGGGAAATCCTTGAGAAACAAATAGGTTCATTAAATTTCTTGAGTAATTTGTATAAACGGAATTAGAACCCAAGTCTTTTGTTCCATAGTTTTCTTCTGTTCCATATATATTGGTATGCATATTTAATCCATAAAGTTTAAATAAAACTATAAATGTACATGTCCAAGATTCTATATTTCTTTCACTGAGTCTTTTTGGAAGAGTGGCAGTCTTCTTTTTGAGAAATTTTGGACTGTTGGTTTGTAAAACAAACAGTACATTACCAGCCAATACTCTTCAGAGGGAGATTTGTTGTACTGGAGATTGATTTACCCTGCTTTTAACATTGTGTATTCAGAAACAGAGGATTCTCTAACCAAAGTATTCATGAGAAAGAAGATCTGGTTTTATCTGATTTCCAAAACTGTCTCACAGTGTTAATAGGCAGATTGCAGCTTTTCATAGCTGCAAGACCTTGCCCATTATTTATTATTATGTCAGTAGTTTTTTCTCTTTCTTTCATGCTTGATTTGTTAAGGTATCCACATCAAAATAGTGTATCCACATAAGAAAGCAATTCTAAGTTTTGCATGTTGTTGAATAGCATCCTTAGATGATTTGAACTTTCTATTAATTAATGTTTTTGGTATCCATATTTAGTTGTTACAGGGTAGGTCACCCAAACCCACCAAGTGGGAACTTCACATGGGCAGTGGTGGCGGCATGGTTGAACAGGTCAGCGGGGACTGTGATGATGAAGATGGTTGTGGGGGTTCAGGAAGTGGAGAAGTCAAGAGGACACTAAAAATCACAGACTGTAAGTGTATGATTCTAACCCCATTTCTAAAGGACTGCTTTTGAAATATAATTATGGAGAACTATTGCTATGAATATAAAGAAATAAGGATGTGAATTCAGAAAAAGGCAAGAGGAATTGGAAATGAAAACTAAGCCATTTTTTGTTATTTGGGATATGCATTCTTGGGCGTTTTATTTCTTTTTAACTAATGACTTTAAATGGAAGTTACAGTTTTCCTGAGTTAAATGAGTGAATGTTCATTAGTTCGGAGAATTCATCATTTTAAAGTGGGATAATCTGTAGGACATAAAATAACTAGGATGATGAATGTTAAATTTATATTCGTGAAACCAGAATGGGTGAGCCATGCTGAATATTAAAGTTCTCTAACTGTATTATATTATCATGACATTATATAAATTTTATTAGGTTTTCATCATGTTCAGAACACAAAGAAATTGATTAAATATATGGCTAGTTATGGTGAGAAAATACTTGAATTTAACTCCTACGATTTGGTTCTTCTGAAAAAATCTCACCAATCATTCACATTATTTTGATTTTATGGGTTTGAAAACCATTTCTGGTATTGCTGGACTAGTCACTATTACATATGATAGAATGACCCGATAACAACCACCAAAAAAATTACCAAATAAATTTCCTTTCCTTCTCTTTACATACAAAGTGAGGGATCTAGTCTAACTTTCAACTGTTCGCTTATCTCAGGTCATACCAAAGGGGGTTACTTTATAAAATAATCTGGACCTGTGCAGGCCTGTCTGGAGCCTGCCCTGATAATCTCCCTCTAAATCACAAAGGGCTTTGTGATTTTTCTGACAACTTTGTACCTGTTAGAAATGTCCTTTCCTGACTTTGGTGGGAGAAGAATTCATTTACTTTTCAGTTCTCGTGTAGTAAATTTAGAATACTACCAATGCCTCAAGCATCAACACCCCTTCCTTCCAGGATCTTGTTTTGTAAAACAAATACATTGTTTAAAGGAAATGAAGCCAGAAGAGGTACAAAATCAAGGCAATATAAAGAAATATGTTTTCCTATTAGAAAGAATAATAAATTTAACATAGAAAGTAAATAGTGGGATTTAGTACACTGGATTGCTACTGAACAAAGGACCACAAAATTGTTTGATGTATTAGCACAATTTCCTAGTAAAAATTGCATTTCGTCTACTCATGTAGGAGCAGTAAGGATATGTGTTCTTCTTATTGGTACTAATGTAATTTATCAGATTAATTTCTTTTGGTTACCTGTCTTGTTGTTTATGCCAAAAACCGGAAGACAAAAAAAATTGAAAATGTGTTTTCATTAAGAGTTAAAATGCTCTCCATTGTATTTTGGAATTATGATACATATCTATTAGGATAATATTAAATAGTCTTTAATTTTCATTTGATCCTGTGTATTTATATGTACCATGATTTCCCTGTCATTTGAACATTGCAGGGTTTTAAGGTATAAAAATATTATGAAAAATAGCTTAGGTTAAAACTTAATCTATAAATTGTATGTACGTCAGTGTGTGTGGAATTAGCCTTTTACGGGGATTTTTCACTCCTAAAGTTGTCTCTAAGCTTGAGAACTTGCTATTTATTAATAGATAACTTTTTGCCTTATTTCACACAAGAAATAGAGACAGTAGAGGATATTCAACTACTAATAATTTTCTCACAAAGCCGTACTTGTCAAGGTGACAAGAATGAATTTTTTTACTCTAAAATCCTGAAATGGACAGGTATGGTACAAGCAACTATCCATCAGAATTGGGGAGATTTGATATAGATGGTTTTCAACAACTCCAGGCAAACAGTAAAAAAATCCACATCTGTTGCAAGTGGGTTGCCTATCATGTTTCTATGGGTTTATAGCTGTTGGCTTTCAATTTTTAATAAGTGGTTAGGAACCCACAGTGGATAGCCTGCGAAATAGAGGGGCACAGCAAGTAGCAAAACGTAGGTCACATTTCTATTTTTATAAAGCACCAGAATAGTTTAACTGTGTTAGGCTGGTTTGCTCACTAAAGCATGTTACGCCATAGTTTTAGACGGTCTTAACGTCTTAAAAATATTGTGCTCTAGAAAGTTTACCAAGGTGTCATTTGTGTTAGGAATTTGAAATACACCATTATGTCTTCCTCACAGTGATGTTTATTCTTTATAAAATACAAGTAGAACACAGTTTGTGACTTCAAAAATATCTGATTAAAAAACGTTATACAGACATATATTTATCTATAGCTACATATAGTTACAAGGAATAATGCCAATATTATGTCTTGTAAATTTAATGATTTTACTCCATATATGAATATGTTCAAAGTTGATAAATATCTTACTAACCATCACTTGAACTGATTTCCTGTTTCTGTTTTGGTTAATGTTTATTTCAGGCAAGAAGGGTTTATATATTTCAATGTGCAAAGTTTTACCACCAAAATTTTAGCTGTCATTTTTTTATCATCAACAGTATCAAATGATTTAACAATATTTAGCTTTTAAACTACCTCTATTTGTATCACACTGTTAAATATTATTAAATGTCAACTGACATATTTCTAATAAAAAAAATCTATGGTATGTAGTGTTCACTTTTAGGAAACTGAAAGTACTTTATTTTAGTAGGTGATTTAAGTATCCTAAGATTACATTAATTTTTTCTATATTTTTATTGTATTGAATTTGGCTCATATATGTAGATATGGTTATTTCACTAGTACCTTCAAATAGCAGGGTTGGAATGTTTTTGAACTTTCATTTCCCCTCATCCTGGACACTTGCCATCCTTTCAAAGTAGCTAAGGGATGGTAGGTTTTAAATACCAGTGGGGATGGGGGGGTGGAAAACAAGTTCTGTTTTTGTAGCCATGCAGAGCAAAACTGCTCTCACTACCATCAATACTTTTTCAACTATTTGACTATTCTAATATCCCTCAATTCTGATATATTCAACTGTTAAAAAATAAAGTGCCACCAAAGAGAGGCTGTAGCAAAGCTATGCATGTGTAGTTTTGAAAATCTGCAGTAGCATTGATTGCCCTATGTGGTATTATAATTTAAATTGCGGCAACACTACCATTGGGAAATCCCACAGTCAGAGGAGAGTGGCAGGTTGCAGTCCACAGGGTCACAAAAGAGTTGGACGTGACTTAATGACTAAACAACAACAACCAAACATTGCTTTTAACAAACAATACATAATCCATGATCAAATTTATTTTGATAAGATGGTTCACAGTAACAATCTCAGATAAAATGATTTTGATCACAAGTTGATTCAGGCATCACATGTTCAGAAACAGTAGGGTGATTTCAAGTCTTCAAATTAACTGAGATAGTCTATTGTCATACTTATTTTGCTAGTACAATATTATGTTGCATCATTAGCAGTTTTAAAAATAATTTCACCTTACATGAGAAGCCTGTAAATGACAACAAAAGTGATTAAGTATGTATTCCAATAACTTTTTCCCCTGATAATGATACCAACCTGTCTCTGAAGAACAGTCATGATTATGGCTCCCAGTGCAGCATTCTGAGCCCTAAGCCCTTCTGACTGCCATTCATTCAGTCATTAAAAGTCTTCCCTGAGAAGGGTTGTTTGCCATTCATTTTTCTTATCTCCTGGGCTGTTTTTCCTCTTCTCTTTTACAGATTCTCATCATCATACCAAATTTTATTTATTTGAGAAAGCCAGGACTCAGTCTCAAACTTTTATCATCCCTATTCTCAACTACTTTCTGCTCCACAAACCACTTACCACATCATAATACCAATAATAATATGGTACCCTGCCCTTGCTAGCCCTATCAGCTATAAAGGGTTCCCCTATGCATCAGATCAGGAAATAAGTTTATGAGATCTGAAAGTATTCAACTTAAATGAGATTTATTTGGAAATGAAAACATAACACATTGAAATATTAAGTAACTAGAGCTAGGAAAAAACCCTTCTTTGATTTTGATAGCCTAAAATAAATAGAACAGTTGTTTATATTGTGCTTTGGATTGTCACTTAGTAATGAACCTTAGATAAGCCTCTAACAAATGCATCTACAGCCTGATACTAACAGTGACCTTGGAAGAGAATAGTGTATTCCACATGCAAAGTAAAATGAAAATGATACTCTGTTAGCCACTGAAGAATAAAGGGTGCTGATTTATTTAGTAATGCAGGGTTGTAAAGTGCCTGGATATTGCTGGCTTCCTCAAACTTATTTTTACTATAAATCATCTTTATTTCAAAATCTCAGCCAGACATGGAAGTTCAGGGAGAACTCAAAAGAAAAAAAAAAAATGCTCCAGGTTACATTTTCTTTAGTGAAATCTGTATTTTCCTGGACTACTAAAACTATGTAATTATTCAATTTGTACAAATCATTTTGTGATATTTTATAGTATTTATTCATAGCTGATGATTTTTCTTTTTAATCTAAATTATGCAAAACAGATAATGCAAACACATAAGATTTTTTACATTAATAATAGTTACAAATATGCATATTAAAAGTATGTGTATTGTTTCTAAAATTCAAGTTACATCCAATTTGATTAAAGAAAATATATTTAGTTTACCTTGTAAAATGTTGATAAATAGCCCATTAATAAATTATACCAAATGTAAGAAACTCTGCTCAAAGTAACTAAATAGCTATCATTTGTTTAGTCAGTTAAGATAAAAAAAAAAATTGGAGAAGAAAATGGCAACGCACTCAATATTCTTGCCTGGGAAATCCCATGGACAGTGAAGCCTGGCAGGCTACAGTCCATGGAGTTTCAAAGAATGATATAAGACTGAGTGACTGAGCGCACAAGCTAAAAATAAATCATCTCTCTAAGGGTACTTAGGGCTTCCCTGGTACCTCACACAGTAAAGAATCCTCCTGCAATGCAGGAGACCCAGGTTCAATGCCTGGGTTGGTAAGAACCCCTGGAGAAGGGAATGGCCGCCCACTCCAGTGCTCTTGCCTGGAGTATCCCCTGGACAGAGGAGCCTGGCGGTCCACAGTCCATGGGGTCACAGAGAGTCTGACACAGCTGAGTGACTAAGCACACACATAAGGATACTTAGACTCAAACCTTTGTGACACAATTAAAGTATTCTTGAATAATGACTGTACACTTTGATCTATGTTGTACAAGTGTCTCATGCTAAAGGGTCATGATAAAACTGTAAAGAAATTCATGAGGAAGCACTTCCTGATCCTGCTCAGTGGTCACTATTTTGAACACTTGGAAATTATCATCTACCAGTTTTTACACTACTGATGAGAATTATACTAAAGAATTATAAAGAATTCTTTGTAATTAGAGAATTTAATATAAAGAATTATACTAAATGAAATATATATCTAAGATAAATATTTTTTAATTAATGTGGGATCATTATGGATATTGGATATTATTATGGATATATTATATCTATATGCATATTATTGTGGATATTGGACATGTGGACATACTAATATCCATCATATTATGGATATTATTCTGATTATGCATTTCCATTTTGTTTTCTAAATAATTGAAACTCATCCTGGCTGCTTGCTATTTTGTTAGCAAGACTATATAATAGAATCCGGATACTTGATGACTCATCTGAAATCATCTCTCATTCTCTTTAAAAGCTATAGGTCACAGTCATGGATTTAAATAATAGAACTGAAATAAAAGGGTTTGTTCTTGAATGCCTAAGGAATGATTTTCATTGCTTGGCTTAAACACAGAATTGATGTTGAATCACTGAGGTGAGGAGGGGAGATTCATTAATTAAGCTTAAAGAGCTGCTAGCATGCATCCCAGATCAACCAACTATTCTGCAAATCCCACAACTTAGTCTATACCACACCGGTGGACATAAAATAAAGAAATGATGGCCTCTATTGACTAACACAATGCTAAGTATGACTGCATGATCAATAGAGAAAGTAAAAAATTAAATTTGAAGAAAATATCCTCAGATACATTTGATCATGACTTGCCCAAAGTCATGTAGCTGTTGTTATAACTAGAAACAAACCATTTTCATATATAACCATATCCAGATATTTTTGTATCATTTTATTGCAAATAAACAGAATGATTATTGAAATAGCTATATTCCCTTCAGTCAGGATTCACTGATAAAAATACAAAAACACGTTAGGTATATTTTTAGCTGTTTAATGACTTCCATATCTCTAACTGTGTAGAAAGAATATTTTCATATAGCTTTTTGACCAATTAAGTGCTCATCTAACTCTAAATAATTAAATAATATAGCATGTGATCTGGGCTCTAAAGTTCTCACACTATCTTGTTTTATAAATTATGTGGAACTCTTGTTAAGATTAGAAGTATGTAAATAGTGCTGCAGTGGGTATTGAGGTACATATGTCATTTTGAATTGTTTTATCATGGTATGTGACCAGGAGTGGGATTGCAGGATATTTGGTAACTCTGTTTATAGTTTTTAAGGAACCTTCACACTGTTCTCCAAGGTGGCTGTAGCGCTTTGCATTCCCCCCAACAATGTAGGAGGGTTCCTTTTTCTCCACATCCTCTCCAGCACTTATGTAGGTTTTCTGTTGATGGCCACTCTGACCAATGTGAGATGGTACCTCACTGTAGCTTTCATCGGCATCTCTCTAATGATTAGTGATGTAAGTAGATTTTCTGATGATAGCCATTCTGACCACTGTGAAGTGATACCTCATTGTAGTTTTCTTCTGCCTGTCTCTAATAATTAGCCATCTTTATGTCTACTTTGGGGAAATGTCTGTTTAGGTCTCCCTCCCATTTTTTGATTGGGTTTCTTTTTTATTGATTCTAATTCACTTTGTTGTACAACATTTACAATACAGTTATACCCATATTTTTTTTTAAAAGGTAATAAAAGAATACAAGTACAATGCAGGTGGTCTCATTGTGGGCACTCCCTCATGCTTCCAATGATGTTTGTTGTTGGTCTAAGGACCACACTGTGTGTGTGTGTGCTGGGTCACTGTCATGCCTGACTATTTTGTGACCCCATTGACTGAAGCCTGCAAGGCTCCTCTGTCTTTGGAACTTCCCAGGCAAGAATGCTGGAGTGGTTGCCATTTCGTACTCCAGGGGATCTTCCTGACCAGAGATCGAACACATGTCTCTTGCGTTTCCTGCATTGGCAGGCAGATTCTTTGCCACTACACCACCTGGAAGACCCCAAGGACGATACTATGAGGAGAAAAACTACCTACCCTTGTTTATTACATCCCTTACTTATTAGCATGTCTAAAATTAGTTTCTATCAAAGCAATATGTACTCTTATAAAACACTACCACATTTATAAGTTAGAATTACAAGAAAATATTATAGGCACTAGGAAATTAGGGAATATAACAATTAGGCTGGTATGGTGGTTTATCCTATATAATTTTTTATATCAGTTTCAGTTCGATTGTTTTAAGCCTTGAGTTTACTTTTTTATTGATTTATTGATTTATTTATTTTTTTTAGAAGGTGTTGGAGTTTTTTTTTTTCCATTTATTTTTATTAGTTGGAGGCTAATTACTTTATAATATTGTAGTGGGTTTTGTCATACATTGACATGAATCAGCCATGGAGTTACATGTATTCCCCATCCTGATCCCCCCTCCCACCTCCCTCTCTACCCGCTCCCTCTGGGTCTTCCCAGTGCACCAGGCCTGAGCACTTGTCTCATGCATCCAACCTGGGCTGGTGATCTGTTTCACTATAGATAATATACATGTTTCGATGCTGTTCTCTCGAAACATCCCACCCTCGCCTTCTCCCACAGAGTCCAAAAGTCTGTTCTGTACATCTGTGTCTCTTTTTCTGTTTTGCATATAGGGTTATCATTACCATCTTTCTAAATTCCACATATATGTGTTAGTATGCTGTAATGGTCTTTATCTTTCTGGCTTACTTCACTCTGTATAACGGGCTCCAGTTTCATCCATCTCATTAGAACTGATTCAAATGAATTCTTTTTAATGTCTGAGTAATATTCCATGATGTATATGTACCACAGCTTCCTTATCCATTCGTCTGCTGATGGGGCATCTAGGTTGCTTCCATGTCCTGGCAATTATAAACGGTGCTGCAATGAACATTGGGGTACACGTGTCTCTTTCAGATCTGGTTTCCTCAGTGTGTATGCCCAGAAGTGGGATTGCTGGGTCATATGGCAGTTCTATTTCCAGTTTTTTAAGGAATCTCCACACTGTTCTCCATAGCGGCTGTACTAGATTGCATTCCCACCAACAGTGTAAGAGGGTTCCCTTTTCTCCACACCCTATCCAGCATTTATTGCTTGTAGACTTTTGGATAGCAGCCATCCTGACTGGCGTGTAATGGTACCTCATTGAGGTTTTGATTTGCATTTCTCTGATAATGAGTGATGTTGAGCATATTTTCATGTGTTTGTTAGCCATCTGTATGTCTTCTTTGGAGAAATGTCGTTTAGTTCTTTGGCCCATGATTTACAATTTACAAATTGATTTACAATGTTGTGTTTCTCTCAGGTATACAACAAAGTGAGTCACTTTCTGATACCAAAGGAAAGGTACTTCCATCTTTTCTCAGGGTCTGAAGGTTTCAGGTTACACTTGCTTCAAGAAAACTTTATCTTGTTTGGTATCTCAACTGAAATGTTTTATCTTCATCAGCTCCTTCAGATTGTAATAAATGCTCAAGAATTATCTTGCAGTTTCCCTTGTATCACATTACATTCCAACAGAGAGAAATCAAAGTTTTATGTGAACTAGGAAAAAGGAGGGAAGATATTGACATGGGACAGTCAGAAAACACTTTGTAGCAGAGACAAGGAAAGGGCAACCTGGAAAAGTGACATTTGACTGCAGTGTTTTGAGACAGTAGCATTTGACAAGGTGGACACATTATTTGGTTTCCCCCCGTTGACAGTAGGAAGTGGAAGGTACCCTATGGAGAGCAGACGCCATGAATGAAGACAGGGTAGGGTAGGAAGAGGGAGTAAGGAGCATGCTTAAGAAGGAACAAACTTATTCGAGTTGCTTGGAAAAAAACTATCAGAAGCCTAAAAATGAGTTTTAAAATGTTACAACAGTTTTGAGCTCAAGAGTGAGGAGTCTGTATTTAATTTAGTAGGCCAAAAGAAACCATGAAAAGTTCTTTTTGCAGGCCAAAAGAAACCATGAAAAGTTCTTTTTGCGTGGTCATTTGGTTTCAGTATGCAGTTATTCAGATTTCACAGGTGGTGCTAGTGGCAGAGAACCCTTCTGCCAATACAGGTAGACTTAAGAGACACAGGTGCGACCCCTGGATAGAAAGATCCCCAGGAGGAGGGCATGGTAATCCACTCTAGTATTCTTGCCTGGAGAATCCCATGGACAGAGGAACCTGGCAGGCTGCAGTCCACAGGGTCGCACAGAGTCAGACACAACTGAAGCAACTTCGCATGCACACGTGTGGCACGCACATGCAGTTATTTGTACTAGCAATACTGATTAAGAGAAAAAGTATGTATAAATAATGCATACCTTGCACAAGTATGTGCATGCTTAGTCACTCAGTCATGTCTGACTCTGCAACCCTTTAGACTGTAGCCCACCAGGCTCTTCTGTCGTTGGGACTTCCCAGCAAGAATACTGGAGTAGGTTGCCATTTCCTCCTCCTTGGGATCTTCTTGAAGGAGGAATAGAAATCCTGTCTCCTGTGTCTCCTGCACTGCAGGCAGATTCTTTACCCGATGATTCTTTACCCACTGAGCCAAGTAATTTACTACTTAACCTTGTACAAGTAATTGTTCTTTGCTTGACTTTCCTCAAGTTGGGGATAATAGCCATGCTCTCCAACAAGCATCCTCATGAGGATTTAATAACTTCATCCATGAACAGCATTATAAGTGTCCACCCCACTCCCACCCACTGAAACCAAAAATAATTCAATGAAATACATAAAAAGGTTTTCTTAAATGCTTCTATTAGGAAGCAAGAAAGAGAATGTTTTCACCTTCCACAAAACTAGGTGAAAACAATAATGTAGAGATAAAGATAAACATGGAAATAGAGATACAGACATACTTACACATACACACATATACACACAGTTTAAGGAAAACCATGCAATAAATTTGTATCTATCCCTCCTCCCAGTTCAAGAATAAAGTATTTCCATACCTGTATGAACACATTCCTTCTGAGAATTTACAATGACCATAAACTGTATCTTGTTGGATTTTTCTGGGGCACTTTATTATAAATGGAGTCCTAGAATCTCTTTTACACAGTGTGTTTCTTTTGCTTCAGTGTTAAATTGTTGAGGTTCGCCTGTGTTGATGGGTGTAGATCCACTCATTCATTTTTACCAAAGTGTAATATTCTAATTATGAATATACACATCCACTTATTTATTTTATTATTGATACATATGGTATTTGATTTCAGCTTTTGAATATTGTGAATAATGTTGTATAAACCATTTTAAACCATCTTGAACATCTCTCTTCATGCACATTTGCAGAGCCTCTGCAATATATACTTTGAAGTGGCATGAGACTGTCACAAAGCAGAGCATGCACATGTTAAGCTTTCCTGGGAAATGTCAAACTGTTACTGGTCAACAAAGTGATGGTGTCAACTTATATTCTCACCAGCAAAAACTAGAAGTTTATGTTGCTCCTCATTTTTGCAAAAACTTTTGTTTCCATTTCCACTGCTTTTGTGTATCTGTCCAAAGGATGGAAGTGGACCATGTTTTATTCTATATTAAATCTTATTCATTTAATTGTACTTTTTGTCCTAAGTATATGAAATTCCTCATATACTTCCTCATCTGAAATTTCCTTCATATCCATAGTCCATTTCTCTTCTACAGGGTTATTTATCTTCTTTGACAGATGTTCTCTGGACAAAGGTCAACTTCAATTATCCACTTACCTATTTTGGTTATGACCTTCAAGAAAGGCAGAATAGACTCTTGAATTTTTCTTTTGTTTAACCAGTTTCAAGATAATGAATTGGTATGCTCCTTGTCTTTCTCAGAAGGTGACCAATTCTTTCAATTTTTTCTTTAAATATCACTATGAAGTAAGTTTCAAAAACATTCATCATTCTTATTCATCTTGAAGTCCAGAGTGTCCCACATTTTGCCAGTTGGCACTTCTTCGATTTGGCTCTTCAGTCTTTTTGACGTGATCCCCAAATGCTTGGCTAGTTTCATTGCTCTCTAGTATAATAAGGTATTCCAAGCTGAGCTTGTACATTGTCTGCCTCAAACATGGAGTCAGTCATTTTACATGACCCCAATTTGTTTTAGTAAGAAAGGCATTTCACAACCACAATCTGGGTATAAGACATGATCTTCAAAGACACAGGTCATAATAGAAATAAATATCTCATAATTGTTTGCTTTATTCCACATCAGGGGTACTATATTATAATAGTTCTAAAACTACTCTTACCAGCTATGATTACTAAAATCAGTTTCATTTTTGCATATTTTATGCATATTCTATCCTCATTTTATGGTTTTAATAGATGTAGATATTAATGTATCTCAAACAGTCCTATGGAGATATATGTGTGTGTGTGTGTGTGTGTGTGTTTGTGTATCTAAGGCTTCCATGGTGACTTAGTGATAAAGAATCCACCTGCAGTGCAGGAGACATGGGTTCAATCCCTGGGTCAGGACAATCCCTGTAGAAGGAAATGCCGACCCACTCCAGTATTCTTGCCTGGGAAATCCCATGGACAGAGGAGCCAGGCGGGCTATGGTCCGTGGGGTCACGAAAGAGTCAGACACGACATAGCAACTAAACGACTATGTGTAAATATGTATACATTTGTATACCTATGTTTCCTTGGCAAGAAACTATAGCAATATAATACATATTGATAGATACAAATATATTTAGGTCACTTACTATATCTGTTAACTATATAATACTACTTGTTCTTATGTCCAATTTCTCTAGCACATTTCCTAAGGAGAACTGAAAGGACAATATTTTACAAGGTTTCACTTGGTGATAAAAGTTTGTGCTCCTTTTACATGAAAGTTGACTTTGCTGGACAGAAGAATGTTAGTCACATTTTTTTTCCCCTTACATTTCTTCAGTACTTACTGATTTTTATTCTGGCGGAGAGCATTACTGGCAAAAAAAAAAATCTGACTATATTCTAAATTTCTTCCCTTTAAAAGCAACATGTATTTATTCCCCCTCAGTGCCAAGCAATTTTAAGTACAGTAACTTTGCTAGAATATAGCTTTCTGAGTAGTTTTGAGTGGACACTCAGTAACATGGCGTACTTTTAAAATAAGCAAGGAAAGTGTGAGTGTTAGTCACTCAGTCATGTCCTACTCTCTGCGACCCCATAGATTGTAGCCTGCCAGGCTCCTCTGTCCATAAAATTCTCCAGGCAAGAGTGCTAGAGTGGGTTGCCACTTCCTTCTCCAGGAGATCTTTGTGATCCAGTGATTAACCTGGGTCTCCTACACTGCAAGCATATTCTTTACCATCTAGGCTACCAGGGAAGCCCAAGTACCAATTTTTTTTTTTAGCACATTTTTGCTGAATTGTGATTTTAAGTAAGTATATTCTTCCCTTGTTTTGATTTTCTTCTTCAGAAACACCTGTTATATATCTGATGAATTGTATTTGCTTATTTTCAGTATGTTCTTCAATATCTTTTATCTATGTTTAAATTAACTTTTGCTTGTTAAAACTGCATCTCCTTTTTACTTTCTAAAAATGCATCTCCTTTTTACTTTCTATTTCTCTTAAGGTATTGCTAGTGATATTTCTTTGCTCTTACACTGCTTCTAGATTTTATTTATTTTTAAGTAATTTTTCTCCTTTTTTTTTGTCTTGAAATCTCTTAACTTCATTTCTGAATTTTTTAAATTCTGACTTTTATCAGGTCTTGTATCATTTTCTTGATATCTTTTAGCTTATTTTAAATGATATGTGAATTTTGGGGTCAGATTTTCTGATATGCTTTCACTGTTTGTAGAGATAACAGCAGAAAACTATTTAACTTTGTGTAGGATTTGGTCTTGATTCTTTCCTGTTGATTATTTTTCTATAAATTTAAATTTGCTAAAATTTTTGAAGGAGACTTGGTTCATAAAGATTTTCTAAATTTACTGAGCTTCTAGTCCTGTTACCTGGAGGTAGTGCTAAATATATTTGTCTATGGAAATATATCTGCTCTGTGCTCAGTTGTGTCCAAAAAGAGTCGGAGACTGTAGCCCACCAGGCTCCTCTATCCATGGAATTTTCCAGACAAGAATACTGGAGTAGGTTGCCATTTCAAAAAAATTCATGGTTTTGAATTGAGGTGCTGGAGCAGACTTTTGAGAGTCCCTTGGACTGCAAGGAGATCAAACCAGTCCATCCTAAAGGAAATCAACCCTGAATATTCATTGGAAGGACTGATACTGAAGCTGAAGCTCTAATACTTTGGCCACCTGATGCTAAAAGCCAACTCATTGGAAAAGACCCTGATGCTGGAAAAGATTGAAGGCAAAAGAGTATGGCAGAGGATGAGATTTATAGTATGAAGAGTTATTGTATCAATGGAGGTGAGAGTTGGGCCATAAAGAAAGCTGAATGCTGAATAAAATAGATTTATATTGTGCAATCAGGAAGTCCAAAACTAAACTTATCAAACTTTCTCCTAAGACTGCATTTTAATTGTCCCTTTTTTGGTTGATACCTATCCACTTATCATCCTCCCAAGTCAGAAACTCTAGTTATCCTAGGTTCCTCCCCTGACTTCACTCCCCATATTTAGTGAGGCCCATTGTCTTTACCTGCTGAACATTTCTTAAACACGTTCTCTCTATTCCCATTGCTGCTTTCTTAACACAGGTCCTTATGTCTTGCCGTAACTGTTTCTATGATGTCTTACTGGTCTCTTTGCCTCTGCTTATCCCACCTCTGTTGAAATAATATTTTTTAAGCTGACAGTTTATTTCTTTGGTGAGATGTGATACCTCAAGCTACCATGCTGTCTTATTAGGCAGAGAAGTGGTTTTCTAAAGAGAAGAGGCCATTTTAGTGTCAAGAATAGTTATGAATAATTATGAATAGTTCAACTTATGAATAGTTGAACAATAACTTTTACTTATTTGTCATATCAGACAACCAATTTTAGTTCTTCTCAGGATACCCAGATGCTTTTAACCAAGTTAAACACTTTTATTGTTTCTCGTATCCCAGTGAAATGAGTGGAGGTACTTAATTGTTTTATCTTTCCTAAGATGTATACTTAAAAAAAAAAATCTCTTAATTAAGAGATTGTTATGGCTATTGTGCTAGTTATTTGCCTGTTGTGTTTTGGCTCCCGGTAACCGGTTTAAGTTTCTCTGTGATTATGCTTCCCTGGTGGCTCAGACAGTGAAGAATCTTCCTGCAGTGCAGGAGACCTGGGTTTGATCTCAAGGTTGGGAAGTTCCCCTGGAGAAGGGAATTGCTACCCACTCCAGTATTCTTGCCTGGAGAATTCCATGGACACTGGAGCCTGGCAGGCTATAGTCCTTGCTGTTGCGAAGAGTCAGACAGGACTGAGTGAATAAGCACTTAGGCACTGTGTATGCAAGCTACATTTCCCAAGCTCTCAACTAAATTCCCAAACTATGTGAGGGCTAAAACTTATATTTCCCAGATTATCTTGCCAACCAGCACACTGTTATTTTTTCTGCCACTGGAAGATAATAAAAGAAGATCAAAAGAAGGGAGAGGGGAAAATATATCCTGTTTCCAGTTCTTATCATGATTAAATCAATAGCACAGTATCAATCCCCTGCCTCCAGACACTTCTAGCACTTAGAGTAGCAACTATGTTACATTCCTTGAAGGGACCTGTACCAGCTAACTTTGCCTTGATTGATACCTGGACACCTGCAAGGTAGTGGGCTCATGGAGGTCTGAACATCATTCAGGGAGATCTGTACTCCCATTGTCCATCCTGAGAAGTAAACTTCTCTTTCAGTCCCTAGATTCTTAATATCCTATCTCTTCTTCTCCTTCAACCCTAAGAATGGGAGCTACTCCCTGTGGTTACCAATATCTATGGTCTTCAACACCCTCATTTTGCTTCATTAACCCTTAACTATCTATATACTAATTTTTGGCATTATATATCTCTAAAACATCTAGTATGCTTCCTGATTCAGTTGACTGAACCCTGTATAATACAACTGGTCTTAATTGTATACAGTGAGAATCAAAAATATTATCTGAAAACCAATTAAGACTTCTCCTAGTTTTCAAGGGGATAAAATCCTTCCAATTCTCTCTAGATGTATATTCTACCACGTAGGCTAACACCTGTTTTACTATTTCCTCACAAATCACAGAGGAAAATAATCGTAGAAAAGTAGGAGAGATAAGCCATTTACACTTGAGCATATAGAACAGGGAGCAAGAGGAATTAGCTATCTTCTGGATGAGAAATACTCTAGGGATCAGCTCTGGAACCACTAAGTTTTTGTTTTCATTCTTCACGGTACCTGGTCCACCTGAGTTGATTTGAAGCACTGCATGAGTATCAATGGAACCACCGAGTAAAACTATGTATCTGTGGACTGACTGCTAGGACTGTTGGGCTTGGGTTTCTCCTGGAGTCAAGAGTATAAGACTGGGAAAAGTTGAGGCAGGACAAATGAAAACTTATGTACATACATACATATGTACATAAAAGCAAATGGGACTGGCAATGCTAGGGTACTAATTTGTTGGTTTTTGGAAAACAAATTAGAAGTACCTTTCTTTTATTGTTATAATTTCACATCCTCCTAGATTTGAGATATTGGAATTAACTTTCTAAGATACAGTCAAGCACTTCTTAAATATCCTGTGTATTTACCAGACATAAATTTCCAATAAATACAGAAATAAAGTATAATTTCATTCTCAAAGCCAGCAACAAAACCATTATTATTTCCTTTGGCCCATTCAAGAGTGTTGTTCTGTGTATGAGTTACTATTACAGATTGTAAGATCTTCAAGGCAAGTCAGTCAGTAACATTTTATCTTTCAATATATCACACAACTATTTTTTGATCACAGAGTATATAACTTCTATCAGAATTATCACTGTGCTTGTTTAAAATGCAGCTTGTAGAATTCCATCTCAAATACTGAATTATCATTTCCATGTGTAGAATCCACAAATTTATAGTTAACAGGCATGATAAATAATAATTATTCCCAATAAAGCTTGAGAACAACTGCCTCACAGTCCTTTCCACAATGCCTCTGAACATGAGACATTTAATGAATGTGCTCTGAATTGCATGAATGGGTATGAGTATAATCTACATGTCTCTAAGACACATCTTAATTAACATTAAAAACCAAATTTTCTAATGAATTGAAAATATTGACATTAATTTAGTCAAGAATATTAACTAGAAACCAAAATGAATCTAAATCTGTTCACACTCAAAAGACTATAGCTGTGTTAAATACAGAATATATTTGATAAGCATAGTTTTCTTCAACAACTATCAATATTTGTGAATTATATAAATAACTCTTTCATATTTTCATGTAGTAGAGACCTGACTGTGAAATTATTACATTATTTTAACATGCTATTTTGAATGAAAATTAATTTCAGAAGTAATCATTTGAATGCTAATTGTTAAACTGGAGTGTAAAGCACTAAGCCTAAGAGTGTAATTTTCTAGATTAATGTGTAACGTCTCAACTTTGGAAGAGACACATTAACACACTATTGCTTGGAGGTAGTTTTTGATTGATTATGGTTTACTTCCTTTAGTTTCATTATAACTCTAATGTTTCATGCTAAATTTTTTAGAATATAAATAATTATGTTTACCTATTAAGCAACATATAGAATTAATTCCACTTCTCTGACTATAACTTTGCTAAATAATAGGAATTTTGTATCATGACATTTTTCAGAGTAATTATTAATAGCACTTACCTTTATAGGTATATCCAATAGGATATTTGGGTTTTTTTCCCCCTGAAATTTAAATTACATTATGGAGCTCATATGGGAATAGTCTGCCACTAATTTCATACAAATTTTGAGCTCCAAATTAAATTTTCATCACTAATGGCTTTTATTTCCAACTCATATTTATCTTTTCTTTGATGTCAACCCCTTAGCTCTCAATCCATCCATACGCTCATTAGTTCATCCAACAAACACTTGATGCTGACTCTGTGCTAGTCAGCACACAAACTTCTGCCTCAGGGGGAATACACATGAGTAATCAGGAAATTACAGTACAGTATGGAGAATTTTATTTGTGGAAAAACAGATCTTAAGGGAGCATAAAAGAAAATTATCTTACAAAGCTTTAGGGATAATAGGAAGCTTTCTCAAAGGAATTGAACTTTAATCTGCCACCTGAAGAAACAGTTATTAATAGGGCTGTGGACAGCCAGAGCACAATCTCCACAGGAGGATGAAGCAGGAGCAGAAATTTGATAACTAGAGAAAGTTGAGCATCATTAGGGAACTGCATGGAAATCCAGAATGCTGTAATATATATTGTTGGCTGGGGATTAGCATCAACCAAATCATGAATCACTTATTCCTAGCAGGCCATGCCAAAAATCAGTTCATTGATTCATTTACACTCTAGCAAGACCCCTCATGGGACTTCCCAGATGCTGCTAGTGGTAAAGAACCCACCCACCAACGCAGGAGATGTAAGAGATGTGGATCGATCCCTGGGTGGGAAAGATCCCCTGGAGTAGGAAATGGTAACCCTCTCTAATATGCTTGCCTGGAGAATCCCATGAATAGAGGAGCCTGGCGGGCTACAGTCCGTGGTGTCACGAAGAGTTGGACGTGACTGAAGCGACATAGCACACGTGCACACAATGAGAACAAAAGTGAAAGAAAGAGATGCCAAAGTTACAACATAAAATGATAATAGTTAAAAAGAATTCTGCTGAACATTCCATTTCTCCAACATGTAGATTATTATCATGTAGTTCTTAGGATTTATTGTATTTTAGTATGTCAGGTCAAATGTGTTGCTTATAAAATACAAACATGAAATATGAAAGCAGATTTTAAAAATTCAAAATAATATTAGTTCTTAATAGCTAACTGATGTTTTTAAAACAATAGTGAATATTTATTTAGTGATAACTCAATTACAGAGTCCAGCTCTGTTCTACGGATTTTTTCTGTGCTAACTTTTTTTATATTAACAAACGTCTATATGGTAGGTAATATTATTTTCCCTGTTTGGTACATATGCATTGAGATCTTTGCCCAAGGAAGGTCTCATCAGTTCCAGTTAGCTTGCTACACAACTAGGATCAGAGTCAGGTAGTGGTACTTCAGACAAGAATAATAGAATAGTCTCAGCAAATTGTGCATTAAGAAACTCTGTGCATATTTTTAAATGTTTTGAAAATCTTTTTGTATACATGAGTGAAACTGAAACTTGCAAGAGAAACTTTTTGAAAGAGAAGTATATTTACAAATGCTATATCCAAATATTAGTCTAAATATCTGGAGAGGCAGCTTAAAAAAATACTGTTCAATTATATGTTTTATATATAGCAAGGATTTATTCTATTGTAGTTTTGAGAGGACATACATATATGGAACTTTATAGTAAAGTAATAAGTGGCTTTAGAGAGGAACAATATCAGACAGTAAGTAAATGAACATGAGTTCTAATTTTAGGTCTATCACTAATATCCAGGGGCTTTGAATGAGTCTTGGATCTAATTTGCCAACTGTATAAAACAAGGGTTGTGGACTCTATGCTTTCAAATCCTATTTTATTTCTCAAATATTATGTTTCAGGGAGGGCGTATTTTAAAATAGTCATCATTTACTTAGAAAATATCTTAGGTATAATTGATTTTTTGGGAAGCTCTTCTTACTATGATAAAATTCATTAGATAAAGGCCCTCAGAAAAGCTTGCATTGTCAAAGTTAGGTTTATTAATGTGTAGTATCAAGGGAGACAATGCAGGAAGAGAACTGAGGCAGCTCAATAGGAGGGCATTGCAATTGATGGCTTACAGGTTTGTTCCTGTGATGGATCAGTTTAGGTTTGCACTGGAGCTGAAGGATTCTAAAGAAACTGAAAGGAGAACCTGCCCTGCGGGCTCTACATTGGGCATAGTCATGAAAGGAGGGCTGTTTAACCCGTAAATATCACAATAGTCTTTGCTCAGGAGGTAAGACGAATCAGACAAAGCTGGGTAATCACTGATACAAAAACAAGAAAGACGTGTGTGACCTTGGCCATGTCCCATTAGAAACACTGCTTTAGGGTCCATTGGGAACATCACAGTCACCTTTGTACCCAAAATGAAACAAATAAGATAATGTAGCTGAAACACACACACAGCCACACAAAACCTAACCTAAATAGTGAAATTTCCTTCTATATGAGTAACAGAATTTTTTATAAAGAAGGTAATGCATATAAGACTGGTTTTACCATAGTTAAGTTTGTGTTTTATGAAAACATCTATCTAGAACCTTACCATATTGATTATTCCATCAAAGAGGTGAAGTTTAATTGAAAATACACCACTGAGAAATAGTAAAAACTCATTGTAACCCAATAGATGCTAGCAAATGATATTCCATAATCAATACTTGCATTACTGAAATGTGCATCATTGTTTAGTCACTGAAGTAGAGAGAATAAAGGGTTTTTGGCATTAAAAAAAATTATGACTTTTAAAATTGAGGGGAAAAAGACCCAAACTGTAAATGATATGAACATTTGGATTCCACAGTGTTCTCAAATGAAGGGAGTAAAAAACCAAAGCAAATGACTAAAAGTTGCAAAAAAAGACTTGAGAGAGGGAAAGGTCTAGAAAATAGAATAGTAGTGCTGGTCAAGAAGCAACAGTTAGAGCTGGACATAGAGCAACAGCCTGGTTCCAAATCAGGAAAGGAGGACGTCAAGGCTGTATATTGTCACCCTGTTTATTTAACTTATATGCAGAGTACATCATGAGAAACGCTGGGCTGGATGAAGCACAAGCTGGAATCAAGATTGCCGGGAGAAATATCAATCACCTCAGATATGCAGATGACACCACCCTTATGGCAGAAAAGGAAGAAGAACTAAAGAGCCTCTTGATGAAAATGAAAGAGAAGTGTGAAAAAATTGGCTTAAAGCTCAACATTCAGAAAACTAAGATCATGGCATCCAGTCCCATCACATCATATCAAATAGATGGGGAAACAATGGAAACAGTGACAGGCTATTTTTGGGGGCTCCAAAATCACTGCAGATGGTGACTGCAGCCATGAAATTAAAAGATGCTTGCTCCTTGGAAGAATAGTTATGACCAACCTAGACAGCATATTAAAAAGCAGAGGCATTACTTTGCCAACAAAGGTCTATCTAGTCAAGGCTATGGTTTTTCCAGTGGTCATGTATTGGTGTGAGAGTTGTACTATAAAGAAAGCTGAGCACCGAAGAACTGATACTTTTGCACTGTAGTGTTGGAGAAGATTCTTGAGAGGCCCTCGGACTGCAAGGAGATCCAATCAGTCCATCCAAAAGGAGATCACTCCTGGGTGTTCATTGGAAGGACTGATGTTGAATCTGATACTCCAATACTTTGGCTACCCAATGCAAAGAATCGACTCATTAGAAAAGAACCGGGTGCTGGGTAAGATTGAAGGCAGGAGGAGAAGGGGATGAAGACAGGATGAAGTGATTGGATGGCATCACTGACACGATGGACATGAGTTTGTGTAGGCTCCCAGAGTTGGTGATGGACAGGGAAGCCTGGTGTGGTGCAGTCCATGAGTTGTAAAGAGTTGGACATGACTGAGCAACTGAACTGAACTGAAGATTGTGGGGAGATACTGCACAAAGATTTTCATTTTTTCTCTTCCTTTGAATAAAGTAAGTGAGTTTAAATGAACCAGCAAGAACTGAAGCTAATAACAGAGGAAAATAAATTCTGATTTTAAAGATTCTGACATATAGAAATAAATTTAGCGAATAGGCAAAGCATTTCTTTCCTTGTGTTAAGTTAAAGACTAGGCAACTGATAACCTATCTGTGTTAGATGTGGCCCTGCCTCTAGATACAAAAGCTCCTAGATTCCACTCTGCTGTTGTTGAAATCACATAGATTACCAGAACTCCAAGCCTTTCCGAACAGGTCATCTGTTGTTTTAAATTGACTTCTTAGTTCAATTTAATTTTATTCGGTTTAGCTCACTTCAGCTTTCCCTGACAGAGAAATATCAAACAGCCAAAAAAAAAGGGGGGATGGGGGAAATTTTCGTCTTAAACTGGAAAGCCTGTAAATTGAAGTGCCACATCATCAGCTAGATTTAAGAAAGAGGTCCAAACCTTGGCTGGTTCCAAGATCTCTCACTATATGAGGGCAAACTAAGTGGGGTGGCTGTCACCTGGTGAGGGTCAAGTCTGATCTAAAGGATTTGCATTTCCAGGGTAGCTATATTTTCTTATCTCTTATCATGATCCTTACTAGAAGCCCTTAGTTCTAATAAGGAAGACTGCACTGCTGGATGAGTGAACCTTTCTATTTTGCCAGTGGTATATAAATAACTATGCCCCCTAGTAGAACAACCAAACAACCCCTCCCCTTAAGTATCTTTGGTATCTATTTTTGAAGAATCTACTATCTAACCTCCAAAATTATGTTTAAGTGTCTTCGAGGTTTAAAAATTGCAGTCCTCAATGATGCATTTCCTTTACATAGAAAATCTTTCATTTTGTCAGTCTATTTTTTATTTCAAAGATATTGGTATAAGAAATTACTAAAAGAGAACAGAAAGAAAAATCATTAAGACAACAAGCTAGTTCTATGAAGTGAACTTTGAAAATGAAAAAATCTTTAAATATAAAGGGATAAAGTTTGAATTCTTTATTTTTATTCAGTATTAGCCTGAAGATTTTGTTTGTATCCTTTCATAAAGTTTGTACAATGTGGAGAGAAATGTAAAATTGACATTCTGGCTTCTTGGGTGTTTTTGTCCCAAGAAATAGTTATGTGTAGGACTTAACTAGGAATAACCAAATAACAATTGTAAAGAAAATGGGCATTTTATTTTATAATTTGAAATAGAAAGAACGTGAAGTCACTCAGTCATGTCCGACTCTTTGCAACCCCATGGATTGTAGCCTACCAGGCTCCTCAGTCCATGGAATTTTCCAAGCAAGAGTGCTGGAGTGGGTAGCCCTTTCCATCTCCAGGGGATCTTCCTGACCCAGGGATTGAACCCAGGTCTCCCACATTGCAGGCAGACACTTTACCATCTGAGTCAATTTAAAATAGCATAGCTGTCATTAGTTAAAAAAAGAAAAAAAGCTTCTTTTTATTTAAAAATTGTATAAATTTATTTATTTCATTTAGTCTACCTTTTAAGAATATATTGTTCAGCATTTTTGAAGGCTGAATTACAAACTTGATCGGTGATATTTTTAAGGTATTCATTTTGTATATAATTTTTAATAATATATTTCTCAGACACAATCATTCTTGAGTCACAGTCAACAGTATAAAATATTAAAATGGAGATAACATCAGGAAACTTTTTTCAAATAAGTCAAATTTCACCTCTAAAATGCTTCTAAGAAAATGATTAAATGTAGATATTTAGTGGTGAATTGAATTTGCAACTTGGTAAAAATCAATGTATTGAAAGCTGTTGAGATAATTATGGTACTTTTATTTTTCATTGTGTTAATGTGTATATCACAGTGATTGATTTGCAGATATTGAGCCATCCTTGTACCCATGGAATAATTCCACTTCATCATTACGTATTTTTATGTATCTTTGACTCCTGTTTGCAATATTTTGTCGAGCATTTTTGCATCTATGTTCATCAGGGATATTGGCCTGTGATAACTTTGTTTGTTTATATGGTATCTCTGTCCGTTTCTATTTTTTTTTACTAAGATAATGCTGGACTCGAGTTTAGAAGTGTCCTCTCCTTTTCAATTTTTTGAAATAGTTTGAGAAGGATAGGAGTTAACTCTTCCTTAAATGTTTGGTAGAATTTTCCTATGAAATTGTATGGTTCTTGAATTTTCTTGAAAGTTTTTTGATTACTGATTCAGTTTCGTTGCTAGTATTTGGTCAGTTAAGATTTTCTATTTCTTTGTGTGTTTCTAGGAATTTATCCATTTCTTCTAATGTTGTTCAGTTTGTTGGAAGATTGTATAACTGTTTTTAGTATTCACTTATAATTCTTTTTATTTCTCTAATATAGGTTGTAAATTCTCCTCTTTCCTTTTTAATATTACTTACTCTAATTTTATTTATTTAATTTATTTTATTGTAATATCCTTTTTACTTGATAAGTTTGGGTAAAGGTTGTTCATTTAAATTTTTTCTTGTTTTTTGATGTAGGCCTATATTACTATAAAATTCCTCTTAAAACTGATCTTTTTTTTTTTTTTTTTGGGTCCCTTAGATTTTGGAAAGTCATGTTGCTATTTTCATTTGTCTGAAGATTTTTTTATTTCCTCTTTGATTTCTTTGTTGACCCATTTGTTTATTTTAGTAGCATGTTGTTTATTCCTCAAAAGTTAATGTTTTTTCCAGTTTTCTTTCTGTAACTGATTTCTTGTTTCATACCATTGCAGTCAGACAAGTAGCTTGATATGATTTCAACCTTAAATTTTTTGAACCTTGATTTCTGGCCTAGCACTAAATCTATTCTGAAGAAAGTTTTGTGTGTACTTTCATCTTATCATTTAAGATGACAAGTGTCATTTGAGGTCACTGTTTCCTTATTGATTTTCTGTCTAGATAGTCTATCTATTGATGTAAGTGGGGCATTAAAGTCTATTATTATTGAGTTACTGTCAATTTTTCCTTGTATATCTGATAATATTTGCTTTATATGTTTAGCACTGCTATATTAAGTATATAAATGTTTATGAATGTTTTATCCCCTTCTTGGACTGACCCCTTAATAATTATATTGGGTTGGTCAAAAAGTTTGTTCAGGTTTTTCCACAACATCTTACAGAAAAATCCCAATAAACTTTTTAGTCAACTTAATATAATGCCCTGTTTTAAGTTCCATTTTGTCTGATGTGTTACTACCCTAGCTTGCTTTTCCTTTCTGTTTGCATGGAGTACCATTTTCCAACTTTCACTTTCAGTCTGTATGTATCTTTAGCTCTGATATGAGTTTCTTTTAGGTATATGGATCTTGTCTTTTGATTGGATCATTAATCACTTTACATTTAAGGTGATTACTGATAATTATTGATTATTTTGTAGGTTTGTTCCTTTAACCACTTTAAATATATCATGCCATTCCCTTCTGGTCTGCAAAGTGTCTGCTGAAAAATTAATTTATAGCTTTATGGGGGTTCTCTTTGTGTGATTCTTTGTTTTTCTCTTGCTTCCTTTAAAATTCTCCCTTTATCTTAATCTTTTCTCATTTGAGTTATGATATATTTTGGTGTGGGTCTCTTTGGGTTCATCTTGTTTGGGACTTTCTGTACTTCCTGGATCCAGATATCTGTTTCTTTTTTCAGGTAAGGGAAGTTTTCAATGATTATTTCATCAAATACATTTTCTGCCACCCTCCTCCTTCTGTGATCCCTATAATGTGAATGTTAGTATACTTGATGTCTCAGAGGTTCCTTATATATTCCTTGTTAATTTTTTTCTTCTTTTTGCTGTTCCAGTTGTGTGATTTCTTTTATTCTGTCTTTCCAGTCACTTATACATTCTTCTGTATCACTCAATCAGTTGTTTATTTCTTCTAGTATATATTTTATTTCAGTTATTGTATTCTTCAGCTCTGTTTGGTTCTTTTTTGTATTTTCTAGTTCTTCGTGGACATTTTCACTGTGTTTCTCTATTCTTTTCCCCAGTTCAGTGGACATTTTTATGACCATTTTTATGAACTTTTTATCAATTAAATTACTTATATCTATGTTGTTAGGATTTTTTTTTTCGGGGTTTTATCTTGCTATTTTGTTTGAACGTATTCCTTTGTCTTCTCATTTTGTTTGACTTTCTCATAGAAACAAAGGTGTGTTCTTGTGTGGGAGTGAACTTCTTCAGTCTGCATGTGCCTAGTGGCTTTGATGGAAGACTTGGATCTAATGAGAGCCCTGATGCCCTGGTGATTGCCTTGGTGAGGGGCAGGTCCAGGTCCAGGGCTAGAAAGGATGGAGTCAGAGCTTGGCACAAGCAGCAGCCCCTCCCATAGAGGGATGGTAGTCATTTCCTTGGAGTGGCAGGGCTGGAGACGGAGAGACTAGAGCCAGAGCCCAGTGTGGGTGGGGAGTACATGAGGATGATCCTGGCAGAGCCTCCAGACAACCAGGCAGTTTTCTATCTGCTACTCTGTGCTTAGACTGGGAGTAAGCAAGTCTGTACATTCCCTTCAAGAGCATTTTCTTGGTTTCCCATTGCCCTCTGTAAGCTTTATTGGTTTTCATAATTAGCCAAGCAGGCTTGTCTTCAGTACCGGACTACAAACCCCTCACTTCTTAGGAAATATCTCTATGCCTGTGACATCTCCCTCCTTTTCTGGGTCACCATCTAGGAGTATGAGTCTTAGTTAAATTGCTTCTCCTCCTACCTATCAGAATACATGCAGTTCTTTCTTTATATCCTTGCTTGTAGCTATTATGCTAGTTTTTAAGTCATTTTCAGAGAGAATTGCTCTATATATCATTGTGGTTTTTATGTTTGGGGGAGGATACATGCTCAGGGTCTTTTTTCTCTGTCATCTTAATCTGTCCTAGTCCAAACATAACCTTTGAATTGACTCACAGATGAAACTTTAATTCAGTTTTGGGAGATCTAAGAAGTATACTTAATTTTGAAAGAGTTCTAGTGGGTAAAATAAGGTGGTTAAAAAAAAAAGACAGGATATCTCTTAGTGGATGTGAAACTTTTTATAGTCATAATAAATTTTATGTCTCCCTTGTTAGTCTAATGCTCCTTTCATTTAACTGACATGTCACCTTGAAAATATTTTCTAGGAAAGAAAGAGCCTTTTATAAAAAGATGGCTCTTCTCATTACTAAAAAGAGATGCTATCCTATATGTTGTTTGAAAAGATTTGCTCAATGCTATTTTTGTTCTATTGAAACCTGAGATGCGAAGCGTGATATCTGAAGCTAATTCTTCCAGTTTTGGTAGCTTAATGTTAAGTTATTAAATAATCCTAAAGTAATTAATTCTTTCTTATACTTTTTCTCCATATGAAACAAAAACAACTCTAAATGTTGAAGGGTTTACTTTTTGAAAAAGAGAAAAAATATCAATTATTTAATTTCATTATACCTATCAATGATATTACAAACACACTAGTAGTCAAAGTAGCAATACCTTGGTTCTAATTATATGTAATCTATATCACTACAGACTTATTTTGGTTAAAATTAATTCATGGTTACTGATGGAACTGATCTGTAAAACCAATCCAAAGGGGAAGTTTTATGTTGAATATAGGTAGTGATATATGAACTGTGTATGAGTACAATTAAACCCCTATTTATGTTGATAATTAGTGCATATTGCAAAATAGGATTATTCATGTTAGAAATAAAAGCCTGCCTCTATCACCAGGGTTATTAAATTTGCTTTGTTGACTATCTTTCTTTTGCTTAGTACCTTATCTTCTTAGATATATTGATTCTGGGACCCTCTGAGAAATGAAGTCTTTCAGCAGGAATCTTGCAAAGAAGGCCCCAAACCTACCCTGCTCTCAGTTCACTTCAGTTCAGTCACTCAGCAGTGTCCGACTCTTTGTGATCCCCATGGACTGCAGCATACCAGGTTTCCCATCACCAACTCCTGAAGCTTGCTCAAACTCATGTCCATCAAGTCAGTGATGCCATCCAACCTTCTCATCCTCTGTCATCCCCTTCTCCTGTCTTCAGTCTTTCCCAGCATCAGGGTCTTTTCCAATGAGACAGTTCTTCACATCAGGTGGCCAAAGTATTGGAGTTTCAGCCTTAGGATCAGTCCTTCCAATGAATATTCAGGACTGATTTCCTTTAAGATTGACTTATTGGATCTCCGTACAGTCCAAGGGACACTCAAGAGTCTTCTCCAACACCACAGTTCAAAAGCATCAATTCTGTGGCACTCAGGTTTCTTTATAGTCCAACATCCATACATGACTACTGGAAAAATCAGAGCTTGAAGTAAATGGACCTTTGGGGCAAACTAATGTCTCTGCTTTTTAATATGCTATCTAGGTTGGTCATAGCCCTTCTTCAGAGGAGCAAGCATCTTTTAATTTCATGGCTGCAGTAACCATTTGCTGTGATTTTGGAGTCCAAGAAAATAAAGTCCGTCACTGTTTCCATCGTTTCCCCATCTATTTGCCATGAAGTGATAGGAACAGATGCCATGATCTTAGTTTTCTGAATGTTGAGTTTTAAGCCAGCTTTTTCACTCTCCTTTTTCACTTTCATCAAGAGGATCTTTAGTTCTTCTTTCCTTTCTGCCACAAGGGTGGTGTCATCTGCATATCTGAGGTTATTGATATTTCTCCTGGCAATCTTGATTCCAGCTTGTGCTTTATCCAGTCCAGCATTTTGCATGATATACTCTGTATATAAGTTAAATAAGCAGGGTGACAGTATCCAGCCTTGATGTACTCCTTTCCTGATTTGGAACCAGTCTGTTGTTCCATGTCCAGTTCTACTGTTGCTTCTTGACCTGCATGCAGATTTCTCAGGAGGCAGGTCAGGGGGTCTGGTATTCCCATCTCTTTAAGAATTTTCCATAGTTTGTCCTCACAATCATAGTTAGTTCCACACAATCAAAGCCTTTGGCATAGTCAGTAAAGCAGAAACAGATGTTTTTCTGGAACTCTCTTGCTTTTTTTGATGTTCCAACAAATGTTGGTAATTTGGTCTCAGGTTGCTCTGCCTTTTCTAAAACCAGCTTGAACATCTGGAAGTTCACGGTTCACATACCGCTGAAGCCTGGCTTGGAGAATTTTGAGCATTACTCTGCTAGCATGTAAGATGAGCACAATTGTGCTGTAGTTTGAACATTCTTTGGCATTGCCTTTCTTTGGGATTGGAATGAAAACAGACCTTTTCCAGTCCTGTGGCCACTGCTGAGTTTTCCAAATTTGCTGGCATATTGAGTGCAACACTTTCACGCATCATTTTTTAGGATTAGAAATAACTCACCTGGACTTCCATCACCTCCACTAGCTTTGTTCTTAGTGATGCTTGCTAAGGCCCACTTGACTTCACATTCCAGGATGTCTGGCTCTAGGTGACTGATCACACCATCGTGGTTATCTGGGTCATGAAGATCTTTGTTGTATAGTTCTTCTATGTATTCTTGCCACCTCTTCTTAATAGCTTCTGCTTCTGTTAGGTCCATACCATTCTGTCCTTTATTGTGACCATCTTGGGATGAAATCTTCCCTTGGTATCACTAATTTTCTTGAAGAGATCTCTAGTCTTTCCCATTCTATTGTTTTCTTCTATTTCTTTGCATTGATTACTGAGGAAGGTTTCTTATCTCTCCTTGCAATTCTTTGGAACTCTGCATTCAAATGGGTTTATCTTTCCTTTTCTCCTTTGCCTTTAACTTCTCTTCTTTTCTCAGGTATTTTTAAGGCCTCCTCAGACAACCATTTTGCCTTTTTGCATTTTTTTTCCCTTGGGAAGATCCCCTGGAGAAGGGAAAGGCAGTATTCTGCAGTATACTGCAGTATTCTGGCCTGGAGAATTCCATGGGCTGTATAGTCCATGGGGTCACAAAGAGTTGGACATGACTGATTGGCTTTCAGTTCATTTTGCTTGCATTTCTTACCTTGCTCTAACACCACTTAATTCCCAGGCTTTCTTGCCTTGTTGCTTCTGTTCATGTACAATGAGTCAGGAGTATACTGGGAACTGTAGTTAATGTCCAACAAACCTTTTACTCAAGTTCTTCCTGTTAGTGAAATACATTTCCATCATAATTTCTTATTCAAATTGTAGTAAAATTCTTGAGTTTGTTTAATAAAATCTTCCTTATTATCTCCAACTAAAAGTAATTTCTCCCATGAAATTTCGATGAACAAAATGTCATTGTCATTTGCATGGTGCTTCTCATATTTTATATTAAATTATCATTATTTCAGTTATATTCATTTCTCCTTACTAAAACCCTTGATTTATCAATAGTTACTTTTTTTGAGCCAGCAAATATTTGTAGAAGGTAGAACACAATTCTAAGACATCTCTAGCCACTCCCATTCTTGTAATGAGATTCAGTTCACTGTTATGAAAATAATATATATTTATGTGTGTATATATCAATGTATATATATATAATATGAAATAGAAGTGCAAGGATTTAAATAACTCATCTATTACTTAATGCTTATATTTCATTCACCCATGCACTTATTCATTTAACAATTATTAGTCCCTTTAGCTATGCTTGGTGGCAAGAATAAAACATGGATTAGTTTTTTTTTTTTTTAATGGTTCCATTCCTTGAAGACTTTAAAGTAGTATTTAAGGACAAAAAATTTTTTTTTTCAATTTCATAGAATGAAAAATGTTATAACAGTGTTACACACAGGGTACCATAGGGATAATACATTGTGTGACTATGAAAAAAGTCCCCCCAGACCTTGTTTTTATTCAGTAGAATTTCCTGGAAGTATAGATAACCTTATATTATTGTGTGTCATAATATTAGCAAAATATTTATATATTCACCTGTGTTTCCAGATTTAATGACCACCCTGTATCTCTCTGTATGTTTGTGCTAAGCAGTTTCAGTCCTGTCCGACTCTTTGCGGCCCTTTGGACTATAGTCCACCAGGCTCCTCTGTCCATGGGATTCTCCAGGCAAGATTACTGAAGTGGGTTGCCACGCCCTCCTCCAGGGGATCTTCCCAACCCAGGGATTAAACCCATGTCTCTTATGTCTCCTGCATTGGCAGGCAGGTTCTTTACTACTATGGCCACCTGGAAAGCCCCATCTCTATCCATATATGTCTACAAATATATAAAAGCATCTAATATAGGACTTGACATATAAGTGGAGCTCAACATGTTTTGTTCCTTTCTGATTCTAGATTTGAAATTTAGGAGAGGTTCTAAAAAACTTGATGAGTGTTTTGCATAAGAGGGTGTGACAGTATGATGTATACATGCTGTAGTCATGTATAAAGTGCTGGATCTAAATCTGTAGAGCCATCGCTGGCTTGTACCCTTTAGAAACCTCGACTGAACTCTTGGTACAAAGGCCACTAGATGGGGCTTGTGCGCTTAGTACTTTATAGTTTAGCAAAACATACTTTTAGTTTTTTTCAACCTCACAAATAGTTCTCTTTAAACTATGTTGGTCGGTATTAGCTGTAACATCATAAACAATTCTCATAGAAATCTTTTTTATATTAACAAGTGTACAACATAACTGTTGCACTTGCAAACATGTAAGATTCCTCAAAGCAAAGCAAACAAATCTCTTTGCCATCACGCCTATTTATCTCTTTAGAGGCCAAATGCACAAATTACCAACCTAAAGTTCTTTTCAAAGCCGTGTCTCATCGTATTATGAATCTCACATATTGGGCCTTGGAAGCACCAGTTTTCTGATTCAGTGAGTCTGGGGTGGAAACTAAGTTCACATTTCCAACCAGTGCTTTGTTATGCTGATGCTCCTGATCCAGGCTATCAAACTTCAAGAACCTCTGTTGTGTGCAAAGGCTCTCTGTGGATAAAATGTGTTGATCTGGCTTGCCTGTCTCAAGACTGCTTCTTTCCACCCTGCAGTATTCATCTCTCTATGCCCTGAAACCTGAACAAGGACCGGAAACAAAGAGGGCCCTTTGCATTGTATTTATGATCCTCACCACTGGGCACACAGCTCACAGCCCTAGATAGGATTCAGTTTCTTCACCAGTCTAAGAGGTAGTGTTTTTTATATTTGAGCAACCAATAGCTAGTAGTCAGTTTTTAATTAAATGATGAGTGTTACCCAAGACACCAAAACTTTGGATTCTGATTTTCCTTTGGCTCATAGACTTTTGGATTTCCGTCTTTCCATTTTTCTCTGTCTTGCAACCCACTGACACCAGGACTTTCCCTTTTAACCTCCCCCCGGATGCTGAGACCTAGGCCCAGTGGTCCTCTCTCTTCCCAGTCTCAGTCCCTGGTTTACTGATTTCCTGCAAACATTTATGCACAATTTTACTTCTACTTTGCTGGAGATTTAGCTATGTACTATTTTTTTTAAATATATATATATCAATATCTATAAGTAGTTTCCTCATCTGTTCATTTCTGACTTACTCATTCGTTCATCAGTTATTAGCTACTTGATGATTCCAGGTGCTGCCTTGTCCAGCCATTATGGCTATAGTGGTAAAAAAGTTAGACATCACCTCCCATCTTTCAAAATCTCCATCATTTTTTTGTTGTTGTTTAATTTGCTCTGTCTTTTGGGGGATACTTCTTGTCACTAGCTTGTTGTTTTCTATCTACCTTCTTGGAGTACAGACTCCTGGCTTAAGATAACCACCATCTTTCCGGCTTTGGAATAGTATCTCAAGCTTCCATCTTTATTTCTTGGTTCTTGACTCCTAATTCAGCATCTGGCTACCTGAGCATCTTCTTCTCACCTGACTTTTATCATCCTAGCTGGGCTTATGCACTTTTTTTTTTTTGGTCAATATAATGATAATACCTTAAAATGCGCGGTGCTTACTTTTTTTGTTAATATAATGATAATACCTTAAAATATGTGTTGCTTATTAAAATATATCTTCAATAGTGCTTTAGCATAGTCCCTCTCATTTTATCATTTCAAATGATTAAGGTATCTATAGAAAACATATCTTTCAAATGTTTTACCTTCAAATAATATTTATATTCTTATAAATGCATAAATTACCTAAATCTTGGCCTATTTAAACATTTTTTATCTTTTCTATATTCTGTTATCCTGTGAAACAACTAAACATATTAATAATGGAATGATCTCTCAGGGCATTATTTGTGTTCTCCATTACTAGATTTTATGGAAACTTTCTTGAGTTACCATTTATTTATTTAGATCAGATATGCACAGCCTACGGTCAAACTGATCTTATTCAGCCCAGAAGCTTCTATATTATGCCAGCAAAATCATTTTTATTTCACACTTTCTGTCTGATATTCTTTTCATGATCTCTACATGACAACCATGCATATACACTTGAACTCAGCCTCCTATTTTTTTTTCATTTATTTTTATTAGTTGGAGGCTAATTACTTTACAATATTGTAGTGGTTTTTGCCATACATTGACATGAATCAGCCATGGATTTACATGTGTTCCCCATCCCGATCCCCCCTCCTGCCTCCCTCTCCATCCCATCCCTCTGGGTCTTCCCAGTGCACCAGCCCTGAGCACTTGTCTCATGCATCCAACCTGGGCTGGTGATCTGTTTCACCCTTGATAGTATACTTGTTTCAATGCTGTTCTCTCAGAACATCCCATCCTCGCCTTCTCCCACAGAGTCCAATAGTTTGTTCTGTACATCTGTGTCTCTTTTTCTGTTTTGCATATAGGGTTATCGTTACCATCTTTTTAAATTCCATATATATGCGTTAGTATACTGTATTGGTCTTTATCTTTCTGGCTTACTTCACTCTGTATAATGGGCTCCAGTTTCATCCATCTCATTAGAACTGATTCAAATGAATTCTTTTTAATGGCTGAGTAATATTCCATTGTGTATATGTACCATAGCTTCCTTATCCATTCGTCTGCTGATGGGCATCTAGGTTGCTTCCATGTCCTGGCAATTGTAAACAGTGCTGCAATGAACATTGGGGTGCATATGTCTCTTTCAGATCTGGTTTCCTTGGTGTGTATGCCCAGCAGTGGGATTGCTGGGTCATATGGCAGTTCTATTTCCAGTTTTTTAAGGAATCTCCACACTGTTCTCCATAGTGGCTGTACTAGTTTGCATTCCCACCAGCAGTGTAAGACGGTTCCCTTTTCTCCACACCCTCTCTAGCATTTATTGCTTGTAGACTTTTGGATAGCAGCCATCCTGACTTCAGCCTCCTATTTTAAATCACCCTACCTTAAAAAGACTAGTCACCTCATCATGCTCATAGAACCATTTAGTTTAAATGAATTAACAAGGCTCAACAAAAATTGGTCTTCATACACTAAAATCTGCCCTCTGCTTCTATTTAAGCATTAAAATTACGTAATGTTTAACTTAACGAAAGATACCCCCAAAAGGCTACATGCAGAAGTCATTAATGATGGAGGAAATTGTTGGGAATGGCATAAAAAGTTCAAACCACCAATACACATTTTTGGAGGCTTAGAGCTGCAAGGGTTAAGCTATTCTGGCACAAAGAAATTTTACCAAGACCTTAACCTGATTATATCCCTGATACAAGTTAAGTTCAATTTATTCAGCAGGGATGCTGTGAAGTGAAGCATATCACGAGTACTGAGGGTAATAGAAACAATTGCTTCAGTGAGCCTAGAGCTGTTGCCACAGGCGCGTCAGAACAGATGGCTCTGCGTTTATTCCAGTCTAGGGATTCGAATTGGCAGGAGTCAAACAAAAATCCTGAAAAGCATGTCAGCAGTTGTGGAAAGGAGTTTTCTTTATGTAAAAAGTTGTTCATAACATTACACTAAGAACCCGGAGGTATCTGCCACTTCAGTTAATTTGCCTACTAGTGTAGTAAACTTGTGGCCCTTAATTTATCTATATTTATATATTTATTTATATTCATATATTTCTGTACACATATGTATTTTACATGTATACATATATATATGCCACAAGTTCAGCAAACATATATACATATATACTAGCAATATAATAATTTATGATATATTAATAATCTATAGTTAACACTTCAGAAATATAGTTAATATATTTTATGCATTATATGTGTATTTATGCCAAATCTTCTTTGAAATATGTTAGTATGTATCAACAGCTGCTAATTCCTGAATTAATATGTGTTAATTTGCGTTTTAAATCTACACTGCTACTAGCATAGAAATTTTCAGGTTTTCTTTCAAAACAAAACTAGCTTATTCTATCTTGAGGAAAGCTTTTCAACCACAGCCCACTTAAATTTTACATTAAGCCTAAAATGTATTTTGGTCAAATGACTCCACTTGTTCATTAACATCTTTTTCTCTTTGCACAATCACTAATTAATAGTTTCTCTGGAAGTTAAATGAAAAACTGATTTGACATTTTTGGGCCAAGATTCTTGAATTAGCCCTAGGATAACACAATAGCTTTTAAATACTCCCCACATTTAAAAAATGTTTCAATAAACAAAAAAAAAGCAAAGAAAGGAGAGATCTTACCTTGGTTTTCTCTGACAGTGAAATTGGACCTGTTTCCAAAATGCTAAGTTCTTGTAACTCTTTTTTATAGGGAAGGCAGCTAATTACAGATGTCTAAAGGGAAGGGTGTTCTCATGGCTTTGCTTTTTGGGGATGTTTATCGACTGTGAACGGAGAAGGCAATGGCACCCCACTCCAGTATTCTTGCCTGGAAAATCCCATGGACAGAGGAGCCTGGTAGGCTGCAGTCCATGGGGTTGCTAAGAGTCAGACATGACTGAGCGACTTCACTTTCACTTTTCACTTTCATGCATTGGAGAAGGAAATGGCAACCCACTCCAGTGTTCTTGCCTGGAGAATCCCAGGGACGGGGGAGCCTGGTGGGCTGCCATCTATGGGGTCGCACAGAGTCGGACATGACTGAAGCGACTTAGCAGCAGCAGCGGCATGGACTGTGAAATTACCCATTGAATGTGTCCTAAGGTTGCGTCTGGCTAGTCTTTTGTTTGACTGATCACCATGATTTCTGTACTCACATTATTAATTAACAATCTAGTCATTAATAATCTAATCACAGGAAACTAAAAGCATCTTTAATTCTCTTTTATCACAGGATTTCCTCATGATTTTTGTAGGATATCTCTGGAGAAGGCAATGGCAACCCACTCCAGTACTCTTGCCTGGAAAACCCCATGGACTGAGAAGCCTGGTAGGCTACAGTCCATGGGGTCACAAAAAGACAGACACGACTTCACTTTCACTTTCACTTTCACTCACTTTCAAGATAGCTGAAGAATATATTTTTCCTACTATAATGTTATATTGACAAATCTAGCATTTGGGAGAAAAATATTCAGAACCTAGTGTTATTTTTTTCTTTTTCAGATTTATGGTATGCTTTAAAAAATTTGACTCTGATGATTTATGTGATCATAGCATTTATCTTCTGGCCCAGGAAAGATTGAATTCTTTATAGCAAATTAATATCTGTACATATTAAATAGATAAATGTTAAAATTTGAAACCTTAAAGTGAAAATGAAAGATTATAAGTGAATTAGTTCAACTTTAGATGATGAAAGATATTATAAGCCTAATTTTAAACAAAATTCTATAAATAGGTTTTAGTACAGATTTCACTGTGAACCAAAAGGAAACTGTGAGGCCTAGATTTGAATCATAAACCAGACTTTTATTGACTCTACAGTATTTCATTTTGGGTGGCATAAGCTGCTGTAACAAATATGCCCAAATGTGTCTCATGTCTCAAACAATTAGAGGTTTATTTTTCGGAGTCCAAGGAGGGTCTCTCTAATTGGCAGTTGACTTTTCTCCATGTTGTGGGTCAGGGGCCCTGCCTATGATTGAAAACAACAGATTTGGCTGAGAAGGTCCTACTGTGGGGAGTCCTAGGTGGTGTAAGTGGTAAAGAACCTGTCTGCCAGTGCAGGAGATACAAGAGATGCAGGTTTGATCCCTGGGTCAGGAAGATTCCCTGGAGGAGAGCATGGCAACACACTCCAGTATTCTTGCCTGGAGAATCCCATGGACAGAGGAGCCTGGTGGGCCCCATAACGTGGGGTTGCAAAGAGTTGGACGTGACTGAAGCAACTTAGCACATGGACATGATATTGAAATTAGCTTTTTTATCTCATCTCCAACCATTGACCTATGTAACCTTTAAAATTATATTTTGAGACCTGGGAAAATAATAATAAAATGAAAGAAAATGTAAAACCCATTTTATCAATAATTTGAATTCAGTCTTCTCTTTGTGAATAGTGTGTATTTACATATGTAAAGAGCATAAGTAAATTTCTCAAATTTTAACAGTGATTATTTTAGGTATTATGGTTATAAAGGACTTTAATTTTGTTATCATTCACAATGCACAGGTATTGCTTACAGAACAAGGAGGAAAGTACATATAAGACACTGTTTTCCTTCAACTACTAAAATTATATATGAACTGTCTTAAACTCATGACCCGTCTGAACATTAGTTGTCAGAGACATAATTGCCTCCCTGTCTGCACAGATAGCCAGGCTGTGTGCTGCTGTTCTTTCCTAAATCTATAATAACTAATTAGCTTTTAAAGTTTTTTGAAGTAAAGCCTGGTTAAGAGAAAAAAATATGATACTATTGAGATGAACTTTAAAAATAAAGTGTTAATAATGAGACTCACAACACATAATTTCTCATTACTGGATTAAAATAAACTCAGACCACGTACAACAGCTTTTCATTTATTCTCGGAAAGTATTTTGTGTTTGGGGAAAATTTGGCTAATGAATAAATTCAATCAAGCAAACAAAAAAAATAAATACAATTTCCCTCTTGATGTGCTAGATAATTAATGTTTTAGAATACATGAATCATTGCTATATCCCATGACAAGTGCTACAAAAGATTTTTTTCTTAAGATAGTGCAGTTTTGCTGAGGTAATTTTTCAAAGTATGTATGTATTCAGGCAGTTCAGTTGCTTAGTCGTGTCTGACTCTTTGCGACCCCATGAACTGCAGCCCGCCAGTCTTGCCTGTCCATCACCAACTCCCAGAGCTTACTCAAACTTATGTCCATTGAGTTAGTGATGCCATACAACCATCTCATCCTCTGTTGTCCCCTTCTCCTCCCACCTTCAATCTCTTCCAGCATCATGGTCTTTTCGAATGAGTCAGTTCTTTGCATCAGGTGGCCAAAGTATTGGAGTTTCAGCTTCATCATCAGCCCTTCCAATGAATATTCAGGACTGATTTCCTTTAGGATTGACTGGTTTGATCTCCTTGCAGTCCACAAATGAATGTATTAAATTTATTTCTGTATATTATGAAGATTTTAGATTTTTTTAGAAGACTTAAAGAAATTTTTTAATTGAAACCCAAAGAATCAGTTGTCCAGGAAAACACAACTAATAGATGTTCTACTCAGTTGGGAACTCAGCTACCCTTCACTCATTCCAAAGCTTGATGCTTATTATATACTCTATCCCATTGTTTCTTTGAAATGTGAGTTTGTATTAATAGGGTTTAGAGGGGGGCAAAATGGTGAAAATAAACTTGAGATGGGCCTTATCAAGTCAATTGATTAAATTAGAAAAAAAAGGATGCCCTACATAAAGCAAGATGTGTGATAATAACTTGAATGGAGGGGAATAGTGAATAAGGAGATTAAATATATAGGTTAGAAGATTTACGCTGAAAATCAAGGGGTAGAAATAAGGGTGTCAAGTTTTATTTGTGAAAGATGAGGGTATTGAGAGCTAAATTTAGAGAATAAGTTAAGAAACCTGAGGTTTTTCTTCAATACCATAGATATTTAACATATCAGATATTTTGCTGTAGAAAAGGCCAGGAGATGAGTAATCCGAAAGAATAGAGGAATTCAAAGCTAATAACCTGAGTATATTATAGAATTAATTTATAAAGAGGTTGACTTTCCCAATTATAACTTCCTTAGAACTATATTGTAATGATTCTATTCAAACTTTGAGGGCAGTGGAGGACGGTAACTCAGGAATGCACTAATTGCTCAGACCCAAGTTGATAACCTTACTATATTAGTCCAGTGATATAGGTCGGTGATTTTCAAAAGACTGTTTGACATACTCCATTTTAAAAATAATAGTTAAAAATTAATCCCACTTGTAAACTGACAAATCAATGTTTTATTAATAAAAAATGAATTACTAAATTCTAAATTTGAGTATTTACTTATAAAGTCATCAGATAGTATAATGAGTCAATTTAAATCAGCACAACATTTTAAAATTAGGAGTAGTACCAATGTTTTATTTAACATATGTTTTTATTAATAAAATAAACAAGTAATTTGAGGGGCTTTGCTGTATTGAAGAAAATTCTGATTGCCATGAACGATAGCAAATGTAAACAATTGAACACCTACCTTTGTAACTTCAAGATACTTACCATCAAAATAAAGATGGCAGAAAAAACTATCACTTCAACTGTAGGGTACATCCTTGGAAGTAGCAGTTAATGACTCACCAATGTATACATGTTTATTTCATGATACACATGAGTGTACTTTGTTTTTATTACAATTTTAATGTAGATAAATTTGGTTTATTGAACAGAGTAGAACTGATAGAGTACAAGCAGATACCAACTTTTTCTTGATCACCATTCCCCATTAAACATTCTTTCTGAATGTGTTTTTTTCTCTTAGACTTTCCAGATACATTTAGATAATAAACAATTTTATCTTACTTTATTTTTATTTTACTAAACAAATTTACTTTAGCATTAAAATTCTAGTGCAGCCTAAAAGCAATAATGCCAGGTTAGCTTGGTAATCAAAACTTAATCTCTTACTTACAGTGTAAGCCTCTCCTTTTCCTCCTCTGAGCCTGACCCAACCTTGGTAGGACTAGGAGAATGAGGTCACTCTTTTTCTTCTTAATCCCATCCACCAGCTCTCCCATGCCCTTAGCACATATTCTGGGTCTTCCCAGAGTTGGATCAGAAACCTGAGGATAGGAAGGTCTATCAGCTGGGGCAGTGTTTGCTGGCTCCACAGAACCCATTGCTTAGAGAGTTTTTGTTCTCCATGGAAACTTCCAAACATTTCCAAAGGGAGATTTCTGTCTCCTAACTCAATGGACATTAGTTTGAGCAAGGTCTGTAAGTTGGTGATGGACAGGGAAGCTTGGCATGCTGCAGTCCATGGGGTCCCAAGGAATTGGACACGACTGAGCAACTGAACTGAACTGACCTAAGCATTGCTACTTTCTGTGGGCTGAATATGGCTGTCTTGGCTTCTGATGAGATACCTTATACTTCTGAGGTGTAAGCAAGATCTCTAAGAGAGATCTCTTTTAGGAAGACCCCAAGCCTCCCTTCTGCAGGATCCACATCTAATTTTGAGAAAACAAACACATGCTTTTGCCTTTCACTGTTGTTAAATGCAGTCAGTTTCCAATCGGTCCATGTTACCTTTTCCAGGTAGACTGAATAATCTATTTACTCTAGCTCTGTGTCATCCAACCTGGTAGCCACTAGCTACATGCTGCTGAGCAACTCAAGTGTGTTAAAATGTGTGCTCAGTTATTCAGTCGTGTCTTAACACTTCGTGACCCTAGGGACTCTAGCCCACCAGGCTCCTCTGTCCATGGGGATTCTCCAGGCAAGAATACTGGAGAGGGTTGCCATGCCCTCCTCCAGGGGATCTTCCCAACCCAGGGAACGAATCCAGGTCTCCCTCATTGCAGGCAGATTCTTCACTGTCTGAGCCACCAGGGAAACCCAAGAATACTGGAGTGGATAGCCTTTCCCTTCTGAAGGGGATCTTCCCAACCCAGGAATCGAACTGAGGTCTCCAGCATTGCAGGCAGATTCTTTACCAGCTGAGCTACCAAGGAAACCTCAAAATATTAATCAGTTCAGTTCAGTCACTCAGTAGTGTCAGACTCTTTGCAACCCCATGGACTGCAGCACTCCAGGCTTCCCTGTCCATCACCAACTCACAGAGCTAGCTCAAACTCATATCCATTGAGTCAGTGATACCATCTAACTCTCTTATCCTCTGTTGTCCCCTTCTCCTCCTGACTTCAATCTTTCCCAACATCAGGATCTTTTCCAATCAGTCAGTTCTTTTGCATCAGATAGCCAAAGTATTGGAGTTTCAGCTTCAGTATCAGTCCTTCCAATGAATATTCAGGATTGATTTCCTTTTGGAATAACAGGTTTGATCTCATTGCTGTCCAAGGGACTCTCAAGAGTCTTCTCCAACACCACAGTTCAAAAGCATCAATTCTTCAGCACTCAGTTTTCTTTATATTCCAACTCTCACATCCATACTTGACCACTGGTAAAACCATAGCTTTGACTAAATGGAATGTTGTTGGCAAAGTAATGTCTCTGCTTTTTTTTTTTTTCTTTTTTTTTATGTCTCTGCTTTTTAACATGCTGTCTAGTTTGGTTATGATTCCCTTGTGGTTCAGCTAGTAAAGAATCCACCTGCAATGCGGGAGACTTGGATTCGATCTATGGGTTGGAAAAATATCCTGGAGAAGGGAAAGGCTAACTCACTCCAGTATTCTGGCCTGGAGAATCCCATGGACTGTAGAGTCCAGGGGTGGCAAAGAGTCAGACATGACTGAGCGACTTTCACTATGTACCATAGGTTGGTCATAGCTTTTCTTCCAAGGAGCAAGCATCTTTTAATTTCATGGCTGTAGTCACCATCTGCAGTGATTTTGGAGCCCAAGAAATAAAGTCTGTCACTGTTTCCATTGTATGAAGTGATGGGACCGGGTGCCATGATCTTAGTTTTCTGAATGTTAAGCTTTAAGCCAACTTTTTCACTCTCCTCTTTTACCTTCATCAAGACGCTCTTTAGTTCTTCTTCCATTTCTGCCATAAGGGTGGTGTCATATGCATATCTGAGGTTATTGATATTTCTCCCCGCAATCTTGATTTCAACTTGTGCTTCCTCCAGCTCAGCGTTTCTCATGATGTACTCTGCACATAAGTTAAATAAGCAGGCTGACAATATACAGAGCTGATGTACTCCTCTTCCTATTTGGAACCAGTCTGTTATTCCATGCAGAGTTCCAAAGAATAGCAAGGAGAGATAAGGAAGACTTCCTCAGCGATCAAGGCAAAGAAATAGAGGAAAACAATAGAATGGGAAAGACTAGAGGTCTCTTCAAGAAAATTAGAGATAACAAGGGAACATTTCATGCAAAGATGGGCTCAAAAAAGGACAGAAATGGTAGGGACCTAACAGAAGCAGAAGATATTAAGAAGAGGTGGCAAGAAAACACAGAAGAACTGTACAAAAAAGATCTTCAGAACCCAGATGATCACGATGGTGTGATCACTCACCTAGTCAGACATCCTGGAATGTGAAGTCAAGTTGTCCTTAGGAAGCATCACTACAAACAAAGCTAGTGGAGGTGGTGGAGGTGATGGAATTCCAGTTGAGCTATTTCAAATCCTGAAAGATGATGCTGTGAAAGTGCTGCACTCAATATGCCAGCACATTTGGAAAACTCAGCAGTGGCCAAAGGACTGGAAAAGGTCAGTTTTCATTCCAGTCCCAAAGAAAGGCAATCCCAAAGAATGCTCAAACTACTGCACAATAGCACTCATCTCACATGCTAGTAAAGTAATGCTCAAAATTCTCCAAGCAATACATGAACCATGAACTTCCAGATATTCAAGCTGGTTTTAGAAAAGGCGGAGGAACAATTGCACTCATCTCACATGCTAGTAAAGTAATGCTCAAAATTCTCTTCAGCAATACATGAACCATGAACTTCCAGATATTCAAGCTGGTTTTAGAAAAGGCAGAGGAACCAGAGATCAAATTGCCAACATCCGCTGGATCATCATAAAAGCAAGAAATTTCCAGAAAAACATCTATTTCTGCTTTATTGACTACGCCAAAGCCTTCGACTGTGTGGATCACAATAAACTATGGAAAATTCTGAAAGAGATGGGGATACCAGATCACCTGACCTGCCTCTTGAGAAACCTGTATGCAGGTTAGGAAGCGACAGTTAGAACTGGACATGGAACAACAGACTGGTTCCAAACAGGAAAGAATAATTCTCCAGAACCAAGAACACAGAAATTTTTTTTATTTTTCTATGGGCCATTGAGATTTATCAAAGACCTTTGCAAGTGCAACCCCTTGAGGATCCTAGCTGTTTGGAATATTCTCATTTTCCTCATCCTGCTTCCTCCTCAGACCTAGGGCTGTAGCTTCTGTCTTAGTATTAAAACTGAGCCCTTAAGTAACCAAGAACAATCTTCCACACATATCTTCAACACCCAGAGCAGCCTCAGTGATAGATTAGACATGTGTTGTCCTAAATTTAAATCCCTTTATTAGGAAGCCTAAGGATTATTTTTTTTTTTTTGTAAATTCAGTGGTGCATTTAAAATAACTTTTTATTTTATTTTTACTCAATATATCTAGTTATGTTAAATGGGAGAGCTTTGAAGTTGTCTCAGACTATAATATGAGGGTGTCTATGATTTCTAAGATGCCTTCCAATTCTAAAAGTTTGGGTCTCTGTTATTCTTTTCCTGGTAATTAATGTGAAACTGCACACAATGATTTTAATGCAAGAAAACAAAAGCCACCAGAACTGAACAGAGAATCTTACGAAGTCAAATCTGTTAATGCACCAGGCAAGGGAACATACAACAATGAGGAAATTCACTGAGCAACAACTATTGCTAATCAAGGATTTCTAAATGCTTGGTTGTGTACGCATTGCAAATGCAAGAGATATTGGTGGTTATTACTGCCATCCTCATGGGTCAAACTAGGATGCATCTGGCAGGATCAGGAAGTGACCTGTCTCTCAGCCTTGAAGTTGGCTCTTATAATTTCACCAGTGAAGATACAGTTATTGTTAGAGACCTGCACTCAAGTCACCAGTTTTTTTTTTTCATGTCACTCCAAAAAAAGTTATTTGAGAACAAGCTTTCTGTACTTAAAGTCAGTTCAGTTCAGTTCAGTCGCTCAGTTGTGTCCTACTCTTTGTGACCCAATGGACCACAGCACGCTAGGCCTCCCTGGCCATCACCAACTCCTGAAGTCCACCCAAACTCATGTCCATCAAGTCGGTGATGCCATCCAACCATCTCATCCTCTGTCATCCCCTTTTCCTCCTGCCTTCAATCTTTCCCAGAATCAGGGTCTTTTCCAATGAGTCAGCTATTCGCATCAGATGGCCAAAGTATTGGAGTTTCAGCTTCAGCATCAGTCCTTCCAATGAACACCCAGGACTGATCTCCTTTAGGATGGACTGATTGGATCTCCTTGCAGTCCAAGGGACTCTCAAGAATCTTCTCCAACACCAAAGTTCAAAAGCATCAGTTCTTCAGCACTAAGCTTTCTTCACAGTCCAGCTCTCGCATCCATACATGACCACTGGAAAAACCATAGCCTTGACTAGACAGACCTTTGTTGGCAAAGTAATGTCTCTGCTTTTTAATATGCTGTCTAGGTTGGTCATAACTTTCCTTCCAAGGAGTAAGCGTCTTTTAATTTCATGACTGCAATCACCATCTGCAGTGATTTTGGAGCCCCCCAAAATAAAGAAACATTAATGTGAATTAATTGAATTTTGTTGAATACTTTCAAGCATTCACTTAATAAAGTCAGAGTTAAACACTGTTCTGCTTTAAAAAAAAAGAGTTCATGGTAAATTTGTAATGTAAATGTTGGAAACCTGCAGTAGGACAGAATGAGTTCGTAGGTCTAAACACAGTTGGTTATATCAGATCACATTTTTCATTGGTTGGAAAACAGTTCTTGGTTTGGTGGAGTATCTGGCATGCCAGATTCAAATAACATTCAAGAATCTTATCAGCTTTAGTCAATCAGAACTGGTGAGATAAAACAGAACATTTGATTTTATTATCTCCTTAGTAAGTGAATGGACTTTTCCCCTCCTAAGTTGGTAATGTGTAAAAGTGAATGCAGAATAAACTTGATCTCTACGGTGGCACAGGGTCAGGTGAGTGCTTTTGTACTGTCGCCTCAGTCACGTCCGACTCTGCGCGACACTGTGGACCGTATCCAGCCAGGTTCCTCTGTCCAGGAATCCTCCAGGCAAGAATACTGGGGTGGACTGCCATGCCCTCCTCCAGAGGACCTTCCCAACCCAGGGATCAAACCCACTTTTCTTATAGCTCTTGCACTGGCAGCCGGGTTCTTAGCCACTAGCATCACCTGGGAAGCCCATAGGAAAAGGTAGATCTTACCTTTTCTCCAGCTTGAAATATTAGTATAAATTCTCTGAAAGTTAGTAAGATATATTTTCAGTGTTGTGAACCACTAGAAGCCATGCCTCACTTTTATGAAGAAAGAAAGAAAGAATTAACCTTTCTTGATAAAGAGCATACTTAGAAAATTTTCAAAAATAAATGCTTAATTTCACCCCAATGATAAGAAATGCATAATTAATATTTTTTAACCTGCCAAAGATTGGGCTCTTTAGACTTAATTGAGTTCATCAAACTGGCAAATTTTCTGATGACTTCTGTTTAATGAAATACATTTAACTCTACTTAAAAAAGAAACAAAACAAACACAACACAGTATAATTCCAAGGTAACCCCACATTTTGAGTTTTAAATTTTTTCTCTATTGTTATCAATTAGCTTTACCACTGTGTTGTAACCAAATTACGATATGCTGATTGATTACCAATGTAAACAGTTTAATAATAATGATGAGATGCAAATATTATTAGGGTCTTGGTGAACTCTGAAGAAGAATAAAGTAAGCATTGTATTATTTTTATGTCATAATTTAATATTTTTCAGCTCAAAGATACGTGAATTCTGAGTGCTAATAGAGATATGATTAATGAGGAATATTCATCGAGAAAAAGAATGACAGTGCTTTGAGCAGTGATGGAATATTAACTTAAGGTTAAATGTAATCAGACACTGCTAAAAAGTTAATGCAAAATACGGGGCTCAAAGGAAGTTATATTTCAAAAAGCCAGCCCCCAACAAAGTTACTTCTGTAGATAGTATAGCCAGAAAATGACCCTTTAGAGAAATCATTCTGGTAGATTTTATAAAATGATTTATTTATAATACAAATTATAATATAATTATAATTTTTATACTTATATAGTTCTTATAATAATAAATACTAATTACTTAGAAACATTATAACTCATTGGAAAAGACCCTGATGCTGGGAAAGATTGGGGGCAGGAGAAGGGGGCAACAGAGGATGAGATGGTTGCATGGCAACATCAAGTCAATGGACATGAGTTTGAGTAACTCTGGGAGATCATGAAGGATAGGGAAGCCTGGCGTCCTGCAGTCCGTGGGGTCTCAAAGAGTCGGACATGACTAAGTGACTGAACAACAAAAACAACTTAGAAAAATTTTATTTTGAATTTTTATATTTTACAGTTTTTGATCATTTTAAGTCAAGAAGTGTGACTATAGGTCCCTAATAAGTGTTTTTACAATCAGCTACAATATATTTGCTAGTAGATAACTGGTTAGAATATTTTTGGCATGGGGATGTAAATGTGAATGTTTAGGAAAGCTTAAGAAAAAAATCTTCAGTCTCTTATGAAGAACAATTTTTCAGATATTCAGTGAAATATTTCTTTATGGAAAACATCAAAATTGGATCAGAGTCCTGGGTTTGAATCCTGATTCATTATTCACTTAGAGTCTTTCACACTTAGAGCTTCAATTCCCTTATCTACAATAAACGGTTTCATTGGTTGTTATGAGGGTCAAGTGAAGTAATGTATGTATAAGCATGTTTCACTGGAAAAATCATTATGCATAAATTATATAAAAATGCGCTTCTGAAACTGTTCACTCAGCATATATGAAAGTCCTCCATGTAATCTGTATTTGCATGCATAAATCACATCCCCCACCAAGATAAAGTAACCATGCACCTTTAAAATAGAATGTAGTAGGCGCTCATTTTTTCAGTAGGTTCATCTTAAAAATTGGGGCTTCCCGGGTGTTTCAGTAATAAAGAATCCACCTGCCAATGGAGGATACACAAGAAATGCAAATTTGATCCCTGAGTTGGGAAGATCGCCTGGAAGAGGAAATGACAACCCACTCTAATATTCTTGACTGGAAAATTCCATGGACAGAGAAGCCTGGCAGGCTACAGTTCATGGGGCCGCAAATAACTGGACACGACTGAGCACACATGCATGCATCTTGAAAGTTATATTCCTTTGCCTACTACTGTTTAAAAAACAAATTACATATTTGTTATATTTTAACATATGAAGTCATTAAGACATTGTGTAATGACAGTGCTTGCTTATTGAAATGAAACTAAAAAATACTTTGACTTTACATCAAATTATATCATTTATGAACTAAATTCAACATGTCATGCCACTATAATGAGGAAAATGTCTAACAATATCGTTTACATACTATTGATACATTTCCAAAATTGGATTCCAACATACCAGGTAACTCTCTAGACAAAATGATGCGATCCCCTTCTCTACCAGAGGGTGTCACTGCACTCCTCATTGATGGCTTTCTGAGGTGCGTGCAGTGGAGAGATTATTCTCCGTCTAGGAAGAAACTGGATTTTAGAACATTTTATTTGAAATAATGAGACGCATGTGATTAATTTCCTAAAGAATAATTTTACTTTTGTCTTTTAGGGGAAAGATGTGCACACTAAGTAAAAATGAACAGCTGTTGAGAATAAAAGGAAAATGCTTCATTTAGAATCTATTAATTTCTATCATCATTGTTCAGTACAATATTCTCAGACTTAATTACTCATGTAAAGAACATTATGACTAAATGTGAAATAAATTCTTCTTCACTCCCCTCAAGATTTTTTTCTCTTTCTAACCACAAATTTTGAGGTTAACTTTTTCTTTATTTACATTTTCACATAGAAATTCCACTTGGGTGCTTAAATCCATTTACTCATAATGTGGAATACCTCATTTGGCACTAGTTTTGTCCTCTGCCCAACCTCAGTGACTTGGAAATAAATAATCAGTCAGTCATTACTGCTGGAAACTCTACTTTGAGAGAAAAGGGCTCTTTAAAATTATTAGTACCATGAATATCAAAAGGCTAGTTCCACTGCCCTCTCTCCCTGGGGACAATTTAGGTAGATTCCATGTAGCTCTAAAGGTATCACTTGCTGATGACAAGAGGAAAGAAAGGAGACTGTACATACTTATTGACAGTTAAAGAGGCTCAAATTGATTATCTGTAAAGAAATACAATGGGAGGAAGCCACTCTGCTAAAAGCACAGCTTGGAACAACCCTCTATTAATTAGTTGTCAGGGCTGGGACTAGAAATGGCACCTAATGAGAGAAAAACTAAAGGAAAAAGATGAGAAAGAGTAAAAAAGCCTTTCTGTTATGTATGTATGTATTTTGTACCTTTGATTTTCACTAAGTTGTTTCATTCATATTCACTAAGTGCATGTCAATAAATGATGATATAAAATGAAAGCAAAACAGGTAAAAAGACTCATGGACCTCATTGTTTAAAGAAATTATTCAATATTTCATGGAATAGATTTAATAATAAGTAAATGCAACAGTGAATAATTATAGTAGTCATTCCTTTTCTTACATTTCTTTTTCCTAATTATCTGAAGATAATAAAAAAATTCAGCTATGAGTTTAGTTTATTTTTAATTTTGAAAGTAGAGACGACAGTTTTTAGTGGAAGCATTTGGTAATTATGAAATTAGATATCTGTAGGAGAGAACACTGTTCATTAATTTTAGTTGGCTGGGAAATAATAAAAGAACTTTCATTTTAGATTAATTTTATTTTATATAAAGGCATGGGATTGCAGATTACTGAACTTTACAACATATAACTTTATGTTTGTATGATAAGAACACATATTTCTCATTATTACATTTTTAAACTGGAAATAAGTTCATCTGACACTATAATCGTGAAATTTTATTGAGAACTTATTAAAAACATATTGAATATTATGCTCCTGTAGAAGTTTAAAGAATACTATTAATTTTATATCTTCCTACACATTTCTATGTTGAAATAAAAGAATATTTGTCCTATTAAAAAATAACAAAGTTTCCCGGTTTATAATTTAAGATGGAGCCAAAGCAACCTATTTATATTAATTGAAAATACAAATTCTGGACTCAATATCTGGAGTACTATGAAACAATAACTTGCATTTATAAATATATAAATATATTTATATATACCTCCATTTATGTATATAAATGCTACCTCCATTTATATATACAAATGCATTTATAAATACATATATATATTTTTATATATATGTATAGGCTTCCCTGGTAGCTCAGCTGGTTACAAAACCTCCTGCAATGCAGGAGACCCTGATTCGATTCCTGGGTCAGGAATATTCCCTGGAGAAGGGATAGGCTACCCTTTCAAGTATTCTTGCCTGGAAGATTGCATGGACAGAGGAGCCTAGTGGGCGACAGTCCATGGGGTCACAAAGAGTCAGACACGACTGAGTGACTTCACTTTCACTTTTCACTTTCATGCATTGGAGAAGGAAATGGCAACCCACTCCAGTATTCTTGCCTGGAGAATCCCAGGGATGGGGGAGCCTGGTGGGCTTCCGTCTGTGGGGTCGCATGGAGTCGGACACGACTGAAGCGACTTAGCAGCAGCAGAAGCAGTCATGCAGGCATATTATGTCTAATCTAATAATAAATATTTGCTGAGGTCTTGAAAAGCATTTGAAACATTTTAATATTTGTGATGCTATAGTTTTATAAAGTATTCCTTCTTAAAAAGTTATAATCAGCAACATACACCCCAGAATGTGTCAAATATCAGCAAATTTAATTTAAAAACTTCGATATTTACATAATGAATTTTAGTATCGAGGCTTAATGGGGGCCACAAATATTTCAGCCACAAGATGGTTGCCTTTAATCTATTTCTCCAACCTTGCGTTCCACATTTGGCTATAGGTAACTATGGTTTATTGAGCCCATCTAAGTATCGTTGCTTCTTTATGCCCATTTACTCTCATAACAACCCTATAAAGTAGAGATAATGATCATTTTACAACTACAAAAAAAAATCACCCTGATACTTAGAGAGCTTAAGCACCTTGCCTGAATTCGTTCACCTCATCAGGAGTGGCTGCGATGGAAATCACTGATGTCTAAGAAGGGAGACCCATGTTCGGCCACCTCCTGGCAGCATGTTGCAAGTTCAGGGAATGTGATGTGGCTGGTGAGCTTTCCCTCAGAGAAACGGATCTAACCCCAGTACTTTCACTGTGGGCTATGTATGATGATTCATCATTTTTAGGTCAGGAAAAGGGAAAGTTAAAACAAGCCTTCTAATTCCCTAAGCAAATTTAAAGAAGCCAGGATACAAAGGAAAATCCCATAATTACAGGTTCAAGTCTCCCTCCACTGCCTCAAACCTGCCTTGCTGTGTGCTTTTGCACATTTCTTACTGAAAAACAGCATCCCCATTCAGAAATAGCACATGTCCTGTGAATTTAGAAGTAAGATTCAGTTTGCTGTAGCTAGCCTGCAGGTACACATTATGGTATGGTAATCAGGTATGTGTTAGGGAACAGAATAAGAAAAAATATACCTCAAGTGTCAAGAAGGGCTTAGCAGAGGGCATATGTTAGGTTCTTTCTGACCTAGTATTAGCTTGCCTTGCCTGATCGCATTTCTAATGGTCTTGCTCCAACAATGTGGTCTTTAGAGCTATTTCCTCATCACGTGTGGTAGAGTGAGAAGGAAACTGACTTTAGAGTCATGATTTAATACAAAGCCACAAACTCAAAGAGTTCTATTATCAGAAAAAATAAGGTTATCTGATGATAATTATCACTGAAAATGCTAAACTTCAAATCAGAGAAGCATTAGCAGTCTAATATAGATCTTTGCTATAGTTGCATGGAGATTGGTATTGCATTAAGAATAATTTAGGAAGGCATGGATTAAAACCTAGGATAAGGATTGAGAATGCATATGAAAATAGAGTCATAAAGTTGCATAGCCTTTCAAGATAAATCAGCATTTAATATAGTTTGATATTAAGCTGTGTTTGTACATGTTCTTGTATGGTGAAATAATTTTGAGCTCTAGTTTATACACAGACATAAAATGTGTGTGTGTTTTTTAAATCAGTGTTGTTCATGCTTAGCGCCTAAAATTAAATAACAAGAGAGCACTAAATAGTATGTAGGACAAGCCCATCTCATGATGTTTTGGATTTGGTTCAAGATGAGTATAATAAAGCACATATCACAATGGTGTAAGTCATGTAACTTTTTGGTTTTCCAGTGCATATAAAGGTTATGTTTATACCACACTGTAACCCACTCCAGTACTCTCGCCTGGAAACTCCCATGGATGGAGGAGCCTGATAGGCTGCAGTCCATGGGGTCGAGAAGAGTCAGACACGACTGAGCGACTTCACTTTCACTTTTCACTTTCATGCATTGGAGAAGGAAATGGCAACCCACTCCAGTGTTCTTGCCTGGAGAATCCCAGGGACGGGGGAGCCTGGTGGGCTGCCGTCTATGGGGTTGCACAGAGTCGGACACAGCTGAAGCGACTTAGCAGCAGCAGTAGTCTATTAAATATGCAATAGCATATCTAAAAGGACAATGTGCATACCTTAATTAGAAAGTGATTTATTGCTAAAAAATGCTAACCATCATCTGACAATGCAGAGTTGCCACAGACGTTCAATTTATAAAAAAGAAAATATCTGCCAAGTCTATAAAACGAAGTATGCTTGTATTATAAGCTTACAAAAGAAGAGTAGAAAAAAATTAAGGCACTATGGAAAATGTATTATATTTATTGTGTTAATATTTATTATTTAATCTTTAAAACTACAATATAGGAGACCCTGGTTCGATCCCTGGGTCAGGAAGACCCACTGGAGGAGGGATAGGCTACCCACTCCAGTATTCTTGGGCTTCCCTTGTGGCTCAGCTGGTGAAGAATCCACCTGCAATGCGGGAGACCTGGGATCAATCACTGGGTTGGGAATGTATCCTGGAGAAGGGAAAGGCTATGGACTCTAATATTCTGGCCTGGAGAATTCCAAGGACTATATAGTCCTTGGGGTTGCCTGGACATGACTGAGCGACTTTCACTTTCACTTCACTTTCAGTCTTTAAAATAAACCTTTGAGTTAGGAATGTATTGATCCCAAATAAAGAAACAAATACTAACTTGCTCCTGTTGCTGCTAAGTGTTCAAACTAAGGATTCAAATCCAAATCTGTCTGAGACTGAATCCAGTGCCTTTAATAACTATATTATATTCCCACTTAAATGCTCATACTGCCACTGGTTACTAGTGTCAACAGCTATGGTGAAGAAAAGAAGGGCATAGAATAAATAATTGAAACAGAATCAGCAAATGAGATGAAATGGAAGTCCATCAGACCAATAGAAAATGCCCTAACTCTGAAAAGTAGCTCTCCATGAACAACCTCTAGGTAACAAATTACAAATTATATTTAATTTAGAATAAATTATTAATATACTTTGGGGCTTCCCCGGTGACTCAGTCAGTAAAGAATCTGCCTGCAATGCAAGAGACTTGGGTTTGATCCCTGGGTTGGGACGATCCCATGAAGAAGGGAATGGCAACCCACTTCAGTGTTCTTGCCTGGAAAATTCCATGGACAGAGGAGCCTGATGGGCTACAGTCCATGGTGTAGCAAAGAGTCTGACATGACTGAGCGACTAACCCTTTCATTAATGCATTTAATAAAAATGATCCTTATTGGCCTTTTGAAAAAGATTTCCTGGCCAGTAAGTTTATTTCAGGACTTCATTTATTCATCAGTTTGTCCACTCAACATAGACTTACTATGGACTCACTGTGTTTAGACTTTGACAAGTACTCTGAACATGACCTAAAGAATGAATGTGGGTGTAAGAGAGCATATGAGTGTTTGATGAGGAAGCAAAGACCCTTCAGCAAGAAACTGAGAAACTGAGAGAGCTAGTGGGCAGCAGCTCAGGGAGCAAGGGGAACACAGTGAGGAGCTAATTAGAGCGAATTAATTTTACTTTTCATTGATAAGACCGTCTAAAGTTAGTTCTCTGTGTAAAATTTATATAGAAACAAAGATGTATTCCACCGGGTGAAAGTAATACCACATGACATCCTATCAATAAAGTATTAAGTATCTATTATTAAATAGTCTGTTGAAAATGTTTTAAATTTTAGTATCAATTTTACAACCACTTATGTTGACAGCTCCTGATATTTTTATAATGTTTAATTAGAGAAGTAATGTTTTTATTTCAAGAGCTATGCTTAACTTTTACACAGCAATATGAATAAAAAGGAAGAGTTCCATATGCAAAAGTATTTTATGTCTATATGTTTAATATGTATTTAAATTTTTAATGTAAATGATTTTAAGAGGTGTGATTAGCTTTTTATTGTTCTATATGCTATCAGTCCTAAAATATAATTACTGCCTTAAAACAGAATTAGCTTCCAACAGAAACTTTATTAAAAATGGACTGGATTCACTAAAGATTTTAGTCATGAAGTCTTAGAGAAATTTCACTTTTGTTGGTAAAACTTTTCTTATGGCTCTTCTGTTCATGGAGCTTCCCTGGTGGTTCAAATAGTAAAGAATTTGCCTGCAGTGCAGTAGACCTGGGTTCGATACCTGAGTCAAGAAGATCCCCTGGAGAAGGGAATGGCAACCCACTCCAGTATGCTTGTCTGGGAAATCCCATGGACAATGGAGCCTGGTGGGCTGCAGTCCATAGGGTCACAAAGAGTCAGACATGACAGCAACTAATAGTTTCACCTTTTCACTTCTGTTCATGATCCAAAGGCAACATTTCTCTAGCTGCTTAGCTATTCTGTTTTCTACATTCTAACATGCCAACATCAAAGCTGTAGCTCTGCCCTCTCCTCTCCTTCCCCACGTCAAAGCCAGGGTAACTGGGAGAAATTTCAACATCAATAGCATCTCATCTTACTGATAAACAAAGCACGAAGATGGAAACGACAGTTGCCAGGACAGAAAGCAGTGAATGAAAGTGGGATAACCGCCTTTCTATCTACAGATAGTAGAAAGGGTGCTATCCTGTGGGACACGATTCTAAGTTAAAATAATATTTACCTGGGGGGGCCTGCTATACAGGAAGTGTTTAGATCCTAAAAAGAGTGGAAATAACTGTAAAACTAAAGAAGACTGAACTTGGAACTTTAGAGGCATGAGTGATCGTGAAGACGTTGTGAAGAGTAGCATTGCTAATTTCTCTCTCACACAAAGTCTCATTAAAGAACCTCTACTCACAGATCCCTGATATGCTTTATAAGCATCTTCTTCACTCACAATTTCTCTTCTCTGAGGTTCCGGTATATAAAACAATAATAAAATAAAACTCCCAAAGCTAGCCATTTTCTTAGATGCTTCATACTTGTTAACTTGAAATTTTGAAGTACAGGAATACAGTACATTTGAAATACCATAATATTCAGGAAAGGAACATATATATAAATGAAGGGGCTTCCCTGGTGGCTCAGACCATAAAGCATCTGCCTGCAGTGTGGGAGACCAGGGTTTGATCCCTAGGTCAGAAGATCCCCTGGAGAAGTGAATGGCAACCCACTCTAGTACTCTCGCCTGAAAATTTCATGGATGGAGGGGCCTGGTGGGGTACAGTCCATGGAGTTGCAAAGAGTCAGACACAACTGAGCGACTTCACTTTCACTTTCATATATATATTTTAATGTCATGTCTGTAGTAGGACGGTATGATGGGGTGTGACCAGCTGTGGACTCATCAGTTCAGTTCAGTTGCTCAGTCGTGTCCAACTCTTTATGGCTTCATGGACTGCAGCACGCCAGGCTTCCCTGCCCATCACCAACTCCCAGAGTTTGCTCAGACTCATGCCCATTGAGTTGGTGAGGCCATCCAACCATCTCAACCTCTATCGTCCCCTTCTCCTTCTTCCTTCAATCTTTCCCAGGATCAGGGTCTTTTCCAATGAGTCAGTTCTTTGCATCAAGTGAGCAAAGTATTGGAGTTTCAGTTTTAGCATCAGTCCTTCCAATGAATATTCAGGACTGATTTCCTTTAGGATTGACTGCTTGGATCTCCTTACAGTCCAGGGGACTCTCAAGAGTCTTCTCAAACACCATAGTTCCAAAGCACCAATTCTTCAGCACTCAGCTTTCTTTACAGTTCAACTCTCACATCCAAACATGACTACTGGAAAAGCCATAGCCTTGACTAGACAGACCTTTGTTGGCAAAGTAAGGCCTCTGCCTTTTAATATTCTGTCCAGGTTGGTCATAGCTTTCCTTCCAAAGAATAAGCGTCTTTTAATTTCATGGCTGCAGTCACCATCTGCAGTGATTCTGGAGCTGAAAAAAATAAAGTCTGTCACTGTTTGCATTGTTTCCCCATCTATTTGCCATGAAGTGATGGGACTGGCTGCCATGATCTTTGTTTTTTTGAATGTTGAGTTTTAAGCCAACATTTTCACTCTCCTGTTTCACTTTCATCAAGAGGCTCTTTAGTTCTTCTTCACTTTCTGCCATAAGGGTGGTGTCATCTGCATATCTGAGGTGATTGATATTTCTCCCGGCAATAGTGGACTCATATATATATACATATATATATATATATATGAATGTCATGTCCATAGTGAGCCTCTTTATGATGAGTTTTACTGGTACCACATGTGTCATGTTTCATAATGGGTCTCTTTTTGTTTCCAAAATATATATTGCTTTGTCAAATATATGGTAAATTGTATTGTCAGCATTAGTCATTTAAAATCCTGTATAAAATGATAATCTGCTGTAGAGTATTTGTTCACCTTTGATTCTGTAGTTCCGATTTATTTCTATGGGGTGTATGTGTCCTTCAGAAAAATAACTTTTGAAAACTGCAGAATAGATTGCTCTGGCTGACTGTCCTAATTTTCACAGTAATGGATTAAATTTTTTCCTAGAAAAAGCATGTGGTAGGCAGTAAGAGGGGATTTTGAAAATATAAATTATATGCAAAGATCAAATCATTGCTCAGCTTATATCTAGGCAACCCTCATATCTCTTAAAATAAAATCCAAATGTTTTGTTGTGTCCTACAGGATTCTGTGTGACAGTCTGCCTCTTCCACTTTTTATGCCCTGACCCACTGCATGACATGAGGCCTCCTTTTGATCTTCAATATCCCAAACAAATCCTGTCCTCAAAATCCTTGCACTTGCTATTTTCCTCTTCCTAGAATTCTGATTCCTGTCTCTCTGGATCTGATGTTCCTTCCCATCTTTTCAGTCTATGGTCAAATATCATCTTTAAGAAATCACCTGACTTTATCTAAAGAGGTCAGACATCCCTCATTACTATGATACCCTCATATTTTCCATTAGAGAATTGATCCCAATCCAAAGATGTCACACTGTGTGTTTGTTAATCATGTATCTGTATATCATATGTTTCTCATCAGTAAAATACTACCTCCATGAGCACCTATATTCCTGGCACCTAGAACTGATTCTATTAATAAGAGGCATCCAAATAAAAAATTTCTCCCATTGACAGGGTGACATATAAGCCACTGATATATTCCCTATTAATTAGTAACACTTCTTTATTCATAATGATTTCCCCCACAGCATTCTGAGGTTCAAATTTGTGACCTGTAGTTCAAAACTGCTTGTGATCTAATTAACTCCAATATTATTCTTGATTCTATCATGAGTGAGAGATGATGTTTATGAATGAGTAAATAAGTAAACAAGTTAATTAGACAATGAGTAAGGTCAGAATCTTTAGGAATTAATTATTCCTTTCAAGATTGGTATCAAGAAAAGAGACCACCACCTGTGTAGCCTTTGACATCAACTACAAAGATTCCATCCTGCCCTGATCAATTTTAATTTCTAATTCAGGGTGGTATAACTTTTGCAGGTAAATTCCAGTTACAAAAGGAGTCAAGGAAGCTCCTTCTGATAATCTGGGGTCACACTCCATCTCAGAAATAAAGTAATGATCACATACTCAAGATGAGATGGAAATCAGTGACTCATTAATTCCAGACTAAAATTGAGACATGGTAGAGGTGACTAACTTATATGCAAATATTACATGGATTATATGGATGATAAGAAAATTGTATAGGCTGTGTGTGTGTATGTATATATATATATATGTGTGTGTGTGTGTGTGTGTGTGTACACATATATATATATATTTCATTTATAAAAAGTGCCTAACCTCCAGAGGGAACCAACAAATATTAACTCTCTTCTGTAATAAAATATTATAACTTGCTGTCAGCGGTTATGTCAGCATCTCATCAAAGGAAATTAAAGACTAAGTCTGAACCTGGGTAACTCTAAAACTAGGTAGTAAAGCCCTTCTAGAATTGGATTCTTATTGCTACATATGTGACTACTTGGTGAAAAATAAGTAATGAGCATTACAGTCAGGTGGGTCAGTCAGTAAAAAAATCTGCTTGCAATGCAGGAGATCCAGGTTCCATCCCTGGGTTGGGAAGAGCCTTTGGAGAAGGGAATGGCAACCCACTCCATTATTCTTGCCTGGGAAATCCTAGAAACAAGGGGCCTGGTGGGCTACAGTCCATGGCATCACTGAGTCAGATCTGACTTAGTGACTAAATAACATCAGTAATCAAAGAGCCAGAAACAGCTCCTGAGAAGCGAATTGTTCTATTTAACTACAGAGATCTGTACAATTTTCTTCAAAAAATCAGCAGCTTCTAGTCTGTAGTCCACTCAACAAAGAAGGTATATAAACTATCTGGAGATTTAATTCTTTAATTCTAATATCACTGGGGCTTCCCTTGTAGCTCAGTCAGTAAAGAATCTGCCTGCAGCGCAGGAGACCCGAGTTCGATCCCTGGGTTGGGAAGATCCCCTGGAGAAGGAAATGGCAACCCACTCCAGGATCCTTGCCTGGAGAATCCCGTGGACAGAGGAGCCTTGTGGGCTGCAGTCCATGGGTCGCAAAGAGTCAGGCACAGCTGAGTGACTAACACTTAACACTTAATATCACTAACCCTTTATTTTGAAAGCAAAGTAACAAATTAATCAATAGACTTCTCATTCAACTCCAAAATACAGATGTCCACAGTGTCAGAAAATGATTAATTCTCCATATTTTAAATAAAATAGTGAAAAATATATTCTTTTATAAAAATGTAAAGTTTTTGTAATGCTTTGAAATGAAATACTGTCTACTTTCAATTTTTAGACTATACTTTCAAAGAAGAACATTTATCATTATTATTTTTACAATTCATATTTTTGGCTATTTTGTCAGTCAGTATTAAATGCTGAAGAATCTAACACTGCTAAAGAAATATTAGTATTGAATCTGTCCTGGAAGACTGTGTACTCCTAAGAGATTTACTCATTTGTACTGAATAGACTGTCAAAGAATGACTGAAGTTCTGCATGGAAATTCAGGCAAAAATTTTGATACAGTCTGTACCTACTTCAACATAGTTTTTTTTTTTTTTTAACTACAGAATTCCCTCTAGACTAGTATATATAAATTTGTGTCTCAGGAATTCCTTTGAGAAAAATAGGCATAGGTAAAAGCTTGCATTTTTTTTCCCAAGACTTCAGAGCAAACAGAATTACTTGGATCCCATCAGTATGTCAAGCTGTAAAACACCTGCTTTTACCGAAGTCTTTGTTGGATGTATTCTCATTGAGAATATGAAACACAGTCATTGTAATTATAATTTGGGCCAAATTTGATTTTGATTATATAATAACATAGCCAAAAAGGAAAGAATAGCTACATTTTTTTAGTCTGTGGAGGGATGACTATGCTACTTTTAATCCATTCTGGTTTTATTCTTTTACATTTCACTGTCTCAAGCGCCAAATAAAATTTTACTCACATGTTTCCTTTTAAAACATAAGTTCAGAAGACAACTCAAGAAAGAAAAAAAAGCAACCTCAATGAAAGTTTTATTAGCTTCTATGAACCCTAAAATACTGTGCTTTTCCTTTCTGTGATTAAGTGACACTTGCTGTCATACAAAAGAACGGTAATGATATTAGCCTTAATCATAAACATGTGCTAAGCACATATTTCTCTGAATAATACAACCAGAAATTTGGTTGTAAAATGCAAGAAATCCAATTCAAACATACTTCAGCAAAAGGGGGATTATTTGGCTAGTATAAACTGTAAAAGACTCAATAAGAGGAACCAGAGAATTAATATAGTTGGGATCTTTTTCTCTACCTGTCATGTTTTTGTTGTGTGCCAGCCAAATTATCTCAGTCTGTGTTCCTACAAGGCTAAAATCATGATTTCTGACATTAAGAATGCTTGTATCCTTATAGCTTTCTGAACAGAAAGGAAAATAAAATTTGAATATTAATCAGCTACATTTTGAGAAGTCCTGGGAGAAATTGGTCTGTATTGGGTCACATGCCCAGAACTATACGATTCATACGTGGTCCCAGGAAAGTGATATTGTGTGGACTAGCCTTGGGGAACTTGTGGTTGCTGTTCAGTAGCTCAGTCCTATCCGACTCTTTGCAACGCCATGGACTGCAGCTCGCCAGGCCTTCTTGTCCTTCACCATCTCCCAAAGCCTGCTCAAACTCATGTCCATTGAGTTGGTGATGCCATCCAACGATCTCATCCTCTGTCTATCAGATCTAATCCCTTGCATCTATTTGTCACTTCCACTGTATAATCGTAAGGGATTTGACTTAATCTTAGGCAGGTGGCATTATTAAATCAATAACTATAGCTATGGATTTGGGGGTTGTGTTAGAAAGATTCTGGTTCCTAGTCTGAATTCATGCTTGGAGCAAGAGAGGAAGTGTTTGAGAAAAGGACTCAGGAGACATTTTCCCAGAGGAGATGAGAGGAGTACACGGCTGGCGACTTATATACACATGCACACAAATACACGGCGAGGTTAGCGCCGCCTCTCATTTCCTATTCTTTCATCTTCACTGTCGCCAAGCGTGTGCTGAACATCATCTGTGAAATCTAGTGAAATCTAATGCTAACGAATTGACAGATTTGAGTTATTCATGATCTTTATTTTTCAGAAATTTGAGATGCTATTATTTATGCCTTCTCCTGTCAAAGAGAAGACATTAATGTTATAGACGAAAATGTAAAATTTAACAACATAAAATTATGAATCAGATGAGAGTGGTATTTTGTCAGTTCTAAGCCACATTTCTGACACCTGATTAAATCTAACAGTTGATAGAGTCTTAAGTTGCTACTGGCCAAGTGGTCACTGTGGCACAGTCACTTCTGTTGAATGATGTACATGACTGACACTACATGAGTTCAGCTGTCACATGTGATATCTTCAAAAGAAGAACACGATCCAGTATTAAAACAAAAAAAAATCTGTTTGTAGAGAGTCACTGAAAGAGTACGATGATACACGCATTTGGTGTTTTTGTAAGCATTAAAAATTAAAAGAAATAATCCAATTTCATGTTTTTCTTTTAGAGTAATAACCAAGAACTTTAGGGAACCTAAGAAAGGAGGATTTCCCCCAAACAGATGAAGCTATGCTCTTCTTTATTACTGAAAAGTACAATACAACTGATGTTGGGAGAGATTGTTGGGTGCCTTGGAATAGATGAAAAGAATTTAAGATCATGAGTCTTGAATGACAAAATTATGTAGAATCATAATTATGAGATCATGTCAGAGTTTATGTAGCAGGGATTTTTCCTTTATAGTACATAAAATAATAGTGCATCTTACAATTTATAGTGTATTTGATGTCAATGAAATACTATAATAAAAGAAATTGATTTCACTTGATGGGGGTCATTTTGGTAACATTATAGAGTAGCAGGAGCTTCATACTAGTAATCAGACTGCGTGCTAAGTTGCTTCAGTTATGTCCTACTCTTTCTGCCTCTTTGAGCTGTAGCCCATGCAGCGCTTCTGTCCATGGGATTCTCCAGGCAAGAATACTGGAATGGGTTGCCATGCCCTCCTCCAAGGCATCTTCCTAACGCAGGGCTCGAACCGGTGTCTCCAGCACTGCAGGTAGATTGCTTACCATTGAGCCACCGGGGAAGGCCGGTAATCAGATAACCTATACTCTAATTTTCATTCTATTACCAACTAATTTTATTCTCTAAGAGGTGTTAAGTAAACACTTAGGACCTCACATAAAGAGTTTGAACTAGATTATAGCAACCATCAGTTTCAAACATGATTCAAGATGGAATGAAAAATATAAAAAGAAATTCTTTTTTTTTTTTTATCTTAAGAATGATGGTTTGGAAATACTATGACTCTGGCTTGGTAGATGTGTAATTTCCAGATGCCAGGGTGGTATTTTTATTTTCAGTGCAGTAATAATTCATCCAAATCACATACCTAATGTTCCCACTTGAAATGTATCTTGTTATGTAAATGTTATGTAGCATTCATAACATGCCATATTTCTTTCACTTTCATAGTGTTTGGCATTTTGATGAGTGTCATAGCTTCAGATTAGTGAGGCGGTAAGTAGTAGAAAATGCTAATGGACAACTAATCAAGTAAGTGGGTATCAGATAGTCAATTACTACAGAGTACAATTATAATTCAAAACTATGTGAAGCATTATCATTTTGCTGCAGTGTTTTTACACCAAATGTTCTAACAAGAACAGAAAAATGATTGCACACGAGCACATTTGGGAATATGGCCATTAAGAGCCTAAGATTTTCTAATAAGGTGGTAATCTCCTTTCCTTCTCAGATGCCACAGACAGTACTGCTGCTCATATGTTGAAAATTTAGTGCAGCATTTGTAAAACCCATGTAAATACCATTTTATTCTATTGGCTTCTTAGAGCCTGGGAATCTGAAATTGACTTGTTACAGTTGTTTCCTTCATCAAGAGTGCATGCTCTGTTACTCAGTCACGTCTGACTCTTTCCTCCCGCAGGGTATCAATCACTGGTTCTGGAAGATTCACTGGAGGAGGGCATGGCAACCCACTCCAGTATTCTTGCCTGAAGAATCTCCATGGGCAAAGGAGCCTGGTGGGCTACAGTCCATAGGGTTGCAAGAGTCGGACATGACTGAGTGACTTACCACACACACATGGACTGTAGCCTACCAGGCTCCTCTGTCCATGGAACTTTCCAGGCAAGAGTACTGGAGTGGGTTGCATGTCCTTCTCCAGGGAATCTTCCCAATCCAGGGACTGAACCCTAGTCTCCTGAATCTCCTGCACTGCAGGCAGATTCTCTACCTCTGTGTCCCTGTGGAAGCCCTCAGAAATGAAATCATCTCAGTCAAATTTTTTTTATTAAAGATATTCAAGAAAAACAGACAGACAAAGGGATTCCATTGTCTCCCATGATAGCATTTGCTGATGGATATTTTTTAAAAATTCATTCTCTTATGCCAACTTATAAAAAGAGACTTTGTACCTTCCACTTTTTAAGTTAAAGAAAAAAGGTCACAAAATATTAGAATACAAAAATGATATAGTCCATTTTTAAAATTTTAATTAAATGAAGAAACTAAATTATAAAGGCAGTAAAGTGCTAGATCCCACAGAACTAGTTGTTGACAGATTAGGTTTAGAGCCCAGATCTTTCACTTTTTACTTGAATGACTTGTTTATATCTGTCTTACTTTCCATTTACTTTAAAACAAAAAATAAGCTACAGCAATTTATTTTACATTTATTTTGTTATCTAGTCTTTTGATCTTTCAGTTCTGAAATCTCTGTATCAAATCCTGGAAAGACTGGTTGAAAGTGAAAGTTGCTCAGTTGTGTCTGACTCTTCCTGACCCCATGGACAATACAGTCCATGGAATTCTCGAGGCCAGAATACTGGAGTGGGTAGCCTTTCTCTTCTCCAGGGATCTTCCCAACCCAGGGATCAAACCCAGTCTCCCACATTGCAGGTGGATTCTTTACTAGCTGAGCTACAAGGGAAGCCAGAAAGGCTGGTTAGAGCCATCTAAAGATACAAAATATTAATACTAATTTACTCACTGACAGTGAAGATTCAACCACTAGGACTGTGTTTTCTGTTTATCTGTTCCATGTATAATGTTTATCTCAGTAACAGAATCTATTATCTGAGTAATGATTAGCTCAATCAAATGATAGGTATTGGGCAGTCTCAAAGATGCGGTACTCTATATACAGGCTTCGTTTTTGTAGTATTACTATTTTAAATTTATTGAGTCCCAATTCCCAGTGAAACCATTACTCAGGCTTGTCATCTCTCTGGTGTTACTTGCTAAATCATGTCTGACTCTTTGTACCCCAAGGACTATAGCCCAACAGGCTCCTCTGTCGGTAGAATTCTCCAGGCAAGAATACTGGAGTGGGTTGCCATTTTCTTCTCCAGGGGATCTTCCCAACCCAGGGATCGAGCCTGCATTGTGGGCAGATTCTTCACCGTCTGAGTCACCAGGGAAGCCCAGTCACCTCTCTGCTTACTGTTAAACATCATGTGCTCTAAGTGTATCTCTTTGACTGAGGAATTGTGCCTTGGCAATTCACGTTAGTGACTTATTTTCTGTTCTGGTACTTTTATAATACTCAGAATGCTTTGTGTACCACTGGGTGTGCAAAGCCCCATCTAGAATAAGTGTCCATTCTTCTTAGGACCCATTTATATCCTCCAGAGGCAACGGTATCAGTCTCACTTACCAGATGTGTGCAGAGCGTCCTCCTGGGGAACCTGGCCCCATTGCCATCTGCAGGCTCTGTCTCTCTTGTTGGCAGACACAACAGTTTTCACTGTCATTTTATGCCTCAGAAGGTGCAACAGGGAAATATCCAGGTTAAGCTCATCTCTGCATTGCTGCAGCCCCCTAATGTCCACTCACTTATGGACCCTGGTGGCCACCTCAAGTGAATACACCAACAGGAGGCCCATTACTGGTTTCATTTGCCTTCTGATTCTAGAAGGAGGCACTTCTGATGGGTATTGACATATCCTACTTTAACATGCCCCCTTAAGTTCCCAGAGTGATTTCTTTAGGGCTGTGGCCCATATAGGTATCCATTTACAAGGCTAGTTTTCCATGGCCCTTCTGCCTGACCAGGTGGGCGGGCCATTGGCTACTGCCCATGAGTGAGTAACAACCCAAGTCTAGGGACAAACAACAATTCAGCCCACTGAGTTGGTCTATTTTTACCTTCTTCAAAGTGGTGGACTTCTAAATAGGATGCAGTCCATTTGTCTAATTGCCTCCATAAACCAAATAGTTCTCCAGAAGCTCTCTAAATATACAGATATTATAGAGTTAAAAATGAAAAGGATAGAAAAACATACAATAAGCAAAAACTAAAGAAAATTGCCCAACTAATATCAATAGACTTTAGGGCATTAAAAAGTAAAGAGGGATATTTTATAAAGCTAAAAGGGTCAGTCTACCACAAACATTTAACATTTCTGCATTGGCAAAAAATTGACACAACTGAAATAATACAAAAATTCATGGTCCTAGTGGAAGATGTACACATAAAATTTAGTAAGTGAAAGAAAAAACAGATAAAAGACACAAAGGATGCGAAAGACATCAACAAGGTAATTTATAGATCTGCTGTAAATGACATAAAGAACACCATGTCCAATAATAGAACAATGAGCCCAGCAACAACAGAGAACATATTCTTTTCAAGTGCACATAAGATACATATCAAATTCATAATATACCTGGCCATGAAAAATAACTGCAGCTTCCCTGGTGGCTCAGATGGTAAAGAGTCTGCCCAAAATGTAGGACACCAGGGTTCAACCCCTGGGTCAGGAAGATCCCCTGGAGAAGGAAATGGCAACCCACTCCAGTATTCTTGACTGGAGAATTCTGTGAACAGAGGAGCCTGGCGGACTAGTCCATGGGGTCACACAGAGTCAGACATGACTGAATGACTTTCACGTTCAGATCAGTTCAGTCGCTCAGTCGTGTCCGACTCTTTGCGACCCCATGAACCGCAGCATGCCAGGCCTCCTTGTCCATCACCTACTCCCAGAGTCCACCCAAACCCATGTCTATCGAGTCGGTGATGCCATCCAACCATCTCATCCTGTCGTCCCCTTCTCCTCCTGCCCTCAATCTTTCCCAGCAACAGGGTCTTTTCCAATGAGTCAGCTCTTCGCATCATGTGGCCAAAGTATTGCAGTTTCAGCTTCAACATCAGTCCTTCCAATGCCAGGACTGATCTTCTTTAGGATGGACTGGCTGGATATCCTCGCAGTCCAAGGGACTCTTAAGAGTCTTCTCCAACACCACAGTTCAAAACCATCAATTCTTCAGTGCTCAGCTTTCTTTACAGTCCAACTCTCACATCCATACATGACCACTGGAAAAACCATAACCTTGACTAGACGGACCTTTGTTGGCAAAGTAATGTCTCTGCTTTTTAATATGCTGTCTAGCTTGGTCATAACTTTCCTTCCAAGGAGTAAGCATCTTTTAATTTTATGGCTGCAATCACCATCTGCAGTGATTTTGGAGCCCAGAAAAATAAAGTCAGTCACTGTTTCCACTGTTTCCCCATCTATTTGCCATGAAGTGATGGGACTGGATGCCATGATCTTAGTTTTCTGAATGTTGAGCTTAAGTGAACTTTTCCCCAGCATCAGGGTCTTTTCAAATGAGTCAGCTCTCTGCATCAGGTGACCAAAGTATTGGAGTTTCAGCTTCAACATCAGTCCCTCCAATGAATACCCAGGACTAATCTCCTTTCACGTACATACATATAAAAAATAACTCAGAGTATATTCTCTGACCACAGTGGAAAATTGCCAAAGATTAACAAAAATCATATAATTAGACACAGAACAATGTTAATACCCACAGTGCAACCCTGAAATCAAGGTTAAGATATTTTAAAAAACCCCACCGATATATCTTTACTTATGAAACCATTCCTCTTACCTATTCCACATAAATTATATCACATGTCCCAATTAATCTAGAGGCAAAAAATAAAGAACTATGTTAAGTTTTTAAGTTATCTATCATTTCTAAATGCCTTGAATTTAAACAAATGTTTGGAACAGTCTTGAGACACATCTACTCACAATAAGCTCTTATATCCTGAATTGTTATTTTGCTAAAGAGAATTTTGAAAATGTTCATCCTGAAATTCCAAAGTTTTAGACTTGGGAAGAATTTCCAGGACAGATGATAAGTGGGAGGAAAATGTCATCCAGTTGAAAGAACAATCATTTAAACAATTAAGGTAAATTTTGAGTTTTGCTTCTGCTTCGTGACACTAGGTAAAATGTTTAAAAATGTCCAATTTCAGTCTTCTGTATAAAATAGTTATAATAAGTTGTTGCCTATTGACTGTGCAAGCATATAAGAAATTGGAACTAATATCGGCTGGTCTCCTAATGACTACTGGTAATAAACTTGACCCTTAATCTGTGAGTGTTTAATAGCAGTTTATTCTCCCAACAACCTTTTGACACAGTAAGTATGAATAAAATACATGTGAGAATTCTGCATTAACTGTAAAAATGAATGCCTGGCTATCTCATGTAAGGCTTCCCTGGTGGCTCAGTGGTAGAGAATGTGCCTGCCAATGCAAGAACGTGAATTTCAGCCCTGGGTCAGGAAGATCCCCTGGAGAGGGAAATGGCAACCCACTCCATTATTCTTGCCTGGGAAAGCCCATGGACAGAGGAGCCTGGCGGGCTACAGTCCATGGGGCTGCAAAGAGTTAGACAGGACTGAGAGGCTATACAACAGTAAACAAAATTATGTATGCATTCTCATTCAACATATGTGAGATGGTTAACATGTTATCAGCATTGCCACAATAAGAACATATGTTTTTTTTTTCTTTATGTACCATAGAGATTCTGAGTTTCAGTCTTGCATCATGGTAATTGTTAAACTTTGTTTCTTTTTTCATAGTGGATTCTGATTTTCTACTGGGTAACTCTAAATATTTAGGTGCCTCAATAGGCATTCTAAAAAAAAGTGATTTAGGAAAAACTTTGACAATCCTCTGAGGTTCAGGGTTCAGTTCTCATTTGTTCCTTCTTAGCACTGCTGAAAACTGTTCACTCTTCCTACTGTAAGTAAAATCTGATTGAATGAATTTCTCACTAGACTTCCTTTTATCTACAGCTATCTATTATTTTCTGAGAAATTAATGAACATCTCCAGTTTTAATAATAGTAATAATAAATACTGATAACAGTGTTCCTTAATCTTTTAAAATATATAGGTCATGATGTAGAGAGTTAATATACTACTTATAAAAATTAAATATATTAGAACAATATATATGACAAACAAGAGAGAGTGTTCTGGCTGTAAGGGGGCTTCTTAGTCTCAAAAGTGAGGCAAAGCCATGGGGACAGCAGAGGACCTGCATCACATTAAAATAAGCTTAAAGTGGTGGTCCCGATGAGCAAGCATGCTTTGTCAAGTCAGAAATGAAGATGATCTAGAAGTAGGTGTCCAGATGGCATAGCTTTGAGAAGAGGCCCATGAAATAAAGAAATCAGATAGACTTCAACATTAACAAAGCCTTTCTTTTATATTTCAATGCATTTTATCTTATATTTCAGACCTTTGTATTTTACAGAGTCACCAAGTCATTGACTCCACATGTACCATCAGCTGAGGTTTAAATGACCACTCCTTAAATATCAAGTTTTTTAACTTTCTATTGGTTATTCCAGAGTTTTAAAGCTTGGAGAAGCAGGCCCTCAAATGTATAATATATAGATGAATAAAATAAATGATAAGGGAGGAGCATTGGAAGGCACCTGACTCTTGGCATATGCAAAGTAGAAGGGCATTGGAATAAAAGAAACCCACTGAATTCAGCTAGTTAATTCTTGGCTATGGGTAATCTCAAGAGAGAGAGAGAGGGAAAAAAAAACCAACAACGGATATTGTGCATGTTTCTGAAAAGCCAGTTACATTAAAAGAGTTATTTGGCTGTCATTTTCCTATCCAGAATCCATCCATTTTCTCCTCCTGGCTCCTGACACTTTCCCTATTTAGGTGTCTCAATTGGCATTTTAAAAAATGCTTCAGGAAATTTTGACAATTTTCCATTGAAATTTGAGGTTCAGTTTTCATTGCTGAAAAGATTTAATTGTGGGTCATGGGAAGCTGATCCTGCCCTCAGCAAAAAGGGTGGCTCTTGAAATTCATACCAAACTGGTTCTCCCATCCTTTTTACTAGTAATTGGTTCAAAGAGCCAGGCTTTAACCCAACAGTCTGTGGCATTTTTTTCTGAAGACTGATACTGGTTAAGACAGTGGTTCTCCAAGTGTGGTCCAGCAGCACTGGCAGCCCCTGGGGATTTGGTAGTAAGGAAAATGTTTAGGCTCCAACTGAGACCTGCTGGTTCAGAAATTCGAGGAGGGGGACCAAGCATTCTGTGTTTTAATAAGCCCTCCAGGTAATTCTGGTACACAGTCAAGTTTGAAAAGTAATGGGTTAAGAATGACCTCCTGGATGAGGTAGGCTCAATCTGATCCAAAGAAGCAACTTTTAGCCCATGGCTGTGAGAGATTTTCCCTAGCTCCTTTTGATTTAAATGGGAAACTAAACCACCCCAACTGCTGCTGGCAGCCCTTTTGACAGCATGAGTAAACTCAGTTTGTTGGCAGAAAAGTGAAGGGAAAACTGAGTAAAACATTTTAAATTGGCACTTCAATATGGGTATTGCAAGCCAGTCTGGTAAGAATGGCACATTTTCTCCTTCTTACAACCAGTTTAATTCAAGTTTTCTATAATTGCAAAACATCCTAAATGATACAAAGAGCCAGAATATGTACAATATGAATGAAATGATCTGTTTATTCAATAGATACATCTATAGAATCAACTCCTGTGTGCCAACCTGGGCTTCCCTGTTATCTCAGACAGTGAAGAATCTGTCTGCAATGCAGGAGTCTTGGGTTCAATCCCTGGCTCAGGAAGATCCCCTGGAGAAGGGAATCCCAACCCACTCCAGTATTCTTGCCTGGAGAATCCCATGGGCAGAGGAGCCTGGTGGGCCACAATCCATGGAGTCGTGAAGAGTCTGACATGACTGAGGGTCTAACACACACACACTATGTGCCAACCACAGTTTTAAGCACTGAAAATACACAAAATAAAGTGATTTAAAAAGAAAAAAGATCTTAATGGAATTTATACTCTAGTTGAGGGAAACAGTCAAAAAATAAGAAAAAAGAGTTAAGCATGTTTGGCAGGTGGCAAGTGCAGTCCATCCTAAAGGAGATCAGTCCTGGGTGTTCATTGGAAGGACTGATGCTGAAGCTGAAACTCCAATACTTTGGCCAACATATGCGAAGAGTTGACTCATTGGAAAAGACCCTGATGCTGGGAGGGATTGGGGGCAGGAGGAGAAGGCGACGACAGAGGATGAGATGGCTGGATGGCATCACCGCCTCGATGGGCATGAGTTTGAGTAAAGTCCGGGAGTTTGTGATGGACGGGGAGGCCTGGCGTGCTGCAATTCATGGGGTCGCAAAGAGTCGGACACGACTGAGCGATTAAACTGAACTGAACTGAAGTGCTAGAGAGGAGAGCATGTGTGGGGAGCAATTTTTTTTTTCTGGGTACAGCCAGGAAATACCTCCTGAGAAGATGCTGTGCAATTATGTGGGAGGAGCTCGGTCCAGAAGTGGGAACAGCGGTGCATCAGGTGTCAGTGACCTTACTGTGGTGAAATAAACCCATGCAAACAGTGGGGAAAGAGTGTGCCCAAGGCTGCAGAGCTGACAGCTGATGGGACCATGAGGACTAGCTGCCTCTATTATTGTGCTATATTTCCTGTAGAGATGGATATGTTACACCAGTTCAAAAGCAATCTTCTATTGCTAGGGATAATGAGCTAATATAGCAAAATCTATGCATACCTTTATTGAATTTCACTGGGACCCTTCCATTCTTTACAACAGTCCTTTCAGTTCAGTTCAGTTCAGTCGCTCAGTCGTGTCCGACTCTTTGCAATCCCATGAATCGCAGCACGCCAGGCCTCCCCGTCCATCACAAACTCCCGGAGGTTACTCAAACTCATGCCCATCGAGTCGGTGATGCCATCCAGCCATCTCATCCTCTGTCATCCCCTTCTCCTCCTACCCCCAATCCCTCCCAGCATCAGGGTCTTTTCCAACGAGTCAACTCTTCACATGAGGTGGCCAAAGTATTGGAGTTTCAGCTTCAGCATCAGTCCTTCCAATGAACACCCAAGACTTATCTCCTTTAGGACAGACTGTTTGGATCTCCTTGCAGTCCAAGGGACTCTCAAGAGTCTTGTCCAACACCATAGTTCAAAAGCATTAATTTTTAAAGAAGCATAATATCTTTAAAGGGGAAAACATTACATCTTCTTGTTACATTACAATGAAATTGCCCACCACATGGACCTACCGTCCGGGCAGGGGATAGGGATTAGACCTAAAGAAATAAAGAATTTTATTTTACTTATATTAGAGTTTATGTTAAGCTTGCTTGGTAATGTATAGTTTTTGAAAACTGTGGAACACCCTAGATGAGTAGGTAGCTGCTTCCTTAAGCTGTGCTAATGTCCTCTTGAGAGTCCTTTGGACTGCAAGGAGATCAAACCCATCAATCCTAAAGGCAATTAATCCTGAACATTCATTGGAAGGACCGATGCTGAAGCTGAAGCTCCAATACTTTGACCACCTGATATGAAGAGTCAACTCATTGGAAAAGACCATGATGCTGGGAAAGATTGAAGGCAGGAGGAGAAGGGGACAGCAGAGGATGAGATGGTTGGATGGTATCACTGACTCAATGGACATAAGTTTGAACAAGCTCTGGGAGATGGCAAAGGACAGGGAAGCCTGGCATGCTGCAGCCCATGTGGGTCACAAAGAGGTGGACATGAGAGCGACTGAACCACAACAACACAATGTCCTCTGGGGACACCAGAGACCCTAGTGCCTCCCCTAGGACCTTATTCTGGTCCTGGATCTAAAAACTGTGTCTGGCATGGCAGGGAACCTCAGGACCTGATGCTGTTTTCAGGGTTCATTATAATTGGGTAATACCTTCACTGGCTTAGTTGTTTAAAACATTGTGTACTTCATCGCTGTAGAGTATGTCTCCAAGGCTCATTGACCAGAATCACATAGCACAGGATCCAGGGAATCAATGATGGATGGGATGGTAGTGAGAGAGTTTTATCTCAGTTACCACTGAGGGGAAAAGCCTTGACAAGAATCCAGTTGATAAAACCACAATTATGCCGTCCTCTGCAGCAGCCCAAAGGAGGAGAGCTTTCTCTCTGAACTCAACGCTCAGGCTTCTCAGACAAATGACAGAATAGTTATGTTGATGACTGCCTTGAATAGATGTGTCCCTTAGATGTCCCTGCCAAATATAAATTCTACATTTTCAATGTGGTTTTCTTTGTAGCAAACATATATACAACAAAATTTCTATCTTCCTGGAGTTTACAAATAAGGTGTTTTTTTTAATAGAAAACTCGAGAAGACAGATTTCATTTCATATAATAATCTTTAGCAAAACAAAGCATAGCATGGGTATAGGGGAAGACAAGAATGCCTTACAGAAAATTTTTATGTTTGCTGTCTATGGAACACTTGCAAAGGTGAAAGTCGCTCAGTCATGTCTGACTCTTTGTGACCCCATGGACTGTACAGTCCATGGAATTCTCCTGGCCAAAATATTGGATTGGGTATTCTTTCTCTTCTGCAGGGCATCTTCCCAACCCAGGGATTGAACCCAGGTTTTCCGCATTCCAAGTGGATTCTTTACCAGCTGAGCCACAAGGGAAGCCCATGGAATGCTTACCTCTGAGAATCTGTCAAAAACTGAGGTCCAATCTTGCTTGAAAACCACCATTGTTCAGTGAATCCTTTTGAGGAACATAAAACCTCTGCCTTTGCCCCAGCAGTGACTCTATCACATGGCAGAATCATTATGTAAACTAACATTTAGAAAGCAGAAATGTTCCAACTCCTTCCATCAAAAAGTTAATAATCTGTGGCATTCCAAAATCATAACAAAAATGTGTCAGTTCTCCCAATAAAGATAATAAAGAACCCCTTTACGTTCTTCAGAATAAAACAAGTCCAACTCTCAAATAGTTCAGGTCAGTTGAATTCCACTTGACAGTCTTTTTCTACTGTCCTGCTTCCATTAGACAGTTCTATCTTAAGGCAAAGCTGGAAGACTCCAGTGCTTTATAAAGAAAAATGCTGTGCCATTCTCCTGTAGACAGAGCTTTCAATGACAGGCATGAAAAAATTTACTTTCATTATATAGAATGTTTTATTGATATATCTTATTATAATCTCAAAGCTTTTTATTGCTTGCGGTGGTTAGGGTCAGTCTTGAGTCTGCCAGCTGCTTTATATCGTATGAAAATCAAGGGCTGCTCTAGTGTTAATTCTTTCTAACCTGCCTTGTTTCCTGTTTTCAGGGCTTATTCACTATTTCTGATTTAATCAGTTTTGGTGGTTTGTTATAGACTACTTAGAAGTTTACAAAGTACATGAGACTCATCCATATTTTTTGCATAGGGCTAAAGAGTTCCCTTGGAGAAGGAAATGGCAACCCAGTCCAGCATTCTTGCCTAGAGAATTCCATGGATAGAGGAGCCTTGAGGGCCATGGTCCATGGGGTCATAAAGAGTCGGACACAACTGAGTGACTAACATTTCACTTCAAAGAAAACCAATAGAGCTTTTATTTTTAAATACAATTTACTGGTGTTTGTAAAGTAGCCATTTAAGAGTCTTTGTTTTCTTAAAAAGCCAGTCTCCCCCTTCTGAACTGTTAGATTCTTGGCCCCTAAAACTCACCTCGATTTAGCTTGGAGATTGGCTGTTAACTCTTTTCAGCTGCTTCCGTCTGTGTTGAGTTATTGGAGGGCAAGCCTGCAAGTCTTTTATTCCTCTGTCGCATTTCTTTCCTATCCACCCTTAGGTAGGCAGAATAAAGGAGCTCCAGAGATGTCTTTGTCCCTTGTTCTGTGAATATGTTAGGATACAAGGAGAAGGAGATTTAATGTGGCAGGTAAAGTTAATGTTGCTAATTAGCTGACCTTTAGGTGGGGCTCATAGCCTGATTTTCCAGGTGAGACCAATGTAATCATGGGCGTCTTTATATAGAGGAAGGCAGAGGGAGAAGGGGAATAGAGAGGCAGCGCGTAATCAAGGCTCGATCAACCAGTGCTGATTTTGATGGTGGAAGAAGAAAGTCAAGGGGATGGATTCTCTTCCAGAGCCTCCAGCGGGAAAGATGTCCTGTCTACACTGACCTCCCTGGAAAAGCAGTAAGACTGGTTATAAGTTTCTAACCTTTAAAACTAGAGAGTTCTAAATTCATATCATTTTACTGTGCTGTTTTTTAAACCCGAAGAGGGGGATTTGCTTAACTGAGTGATAAAGTGTTGTTTTAGAAGAAATGATTACATCCATATGATAAACAGGGGGTCTACAAAGTTAAAAAGAAAAAGACTTGTGAAGGAGCATTGTGTCTTAAATTATCTAACAAATGTTTTTATCAAGGTTTGGAGTTTTTTTTTCTGTCTTTTTTCAACTTCAACAAGTTTATTTCCATTAAGTTTTACAATGCTTTTTTTTTATTTGAGAGAACGTAATTACTGGAACAATTCAATGGAATAATTAAGGCAATTTTAATACATCAACATTTGCTATTTGGCAAAGGAATGGGAGGGGGAAGGAAAATAATTCATGTGGCTTCTCTTTTATGGATTTGGGTTCCTTTTCAACTTGAAATTCTAGAAGGGATGATGAACTGGTGAAGTTCTGTGTCTGTGGTGAAGGGAAGCAGGTAGGAAGAGTGGGGTGGAAAGAGTGGGGTAGTTCTGTGGCTTTGTCGAGAGGAGTGGGGTGGGAAGGTAGGGGGATGTTCTGTGTCTTTGATGGGGGTGGGGAGTGGACTGGGAAGAGTCGGGGGAGGCCTGCTCTTGCTCATCAAACAAAATGGTTACAGTTGTTTTGTGCGGCAAGCATCTCATTTGAGGTATTGGATCCTTTGACCTGGTCGGACTCCTGCCCTCACGGTGGTCTCAGCTGTTTGCTGTTTTATTGTTCTGGGCTCTAGCGTATATTGTGGGTTACGGCATAGCAGCTTTCTTTATGTCGCGTCGTGTGAGGGGCCGATGGCGGCATTACCCATGGGACCTTGCGCTCTGTTATGCTGCGCATTCTCCCTCCCGCTGGTCGCTGGTCCGAGAGGTCCGCAGAGGATTCACTTTGAGGAGACTTCGGTCTGCCTTCCTCCACCCAGGCTTCGGTGTGAAGACCTACGAGACAGCACAAGGTAAGAGGGCCCAGAGCTTGGAGCCTCTAGGGAGGAATAGCGTTGAAACAGTTCACGACTAACCTCAAGACTTCTAAAGGTAAGTCCTAAGGAGGTGGAGCCTCAGGAAATTTCACAGGGGAACTTTGTTACTGAGAAAGGAGGAACTCGTGCAGACCAGTGTCCTTCAGCCTAGTTCCTTACAGAGTTTTCAACCCTAATGGGTGGAAACGTACTTCTTTCTCAATGCCTAGCATAAAAACATACTAAAACGCAACACAACTTACAAGGATGCTGAAAGGATGACAAATGAGTGATAACATACTTAGCCTAATATTTAAAGAGCAACTACTGCATGCCAGGGCCTGAGTACTACTAGTACAACTTAAAAAAAAAAAAAAAAAAAAGACAGACAAGTAGACTGAAACTCAGGTTACCTGACTTGCCCTCAGTCACACAGCTGGTGTAAGTGGAGGGGTGGAGAGGCAAGCCCAAGACTGAGGTCTTGACGACAACACAGAAGCCTTTTCCTAACCATAGAAATGGTTTAGTGCTTCAGGTAATCAAGATCACCTTAACAGTCTCCTCAGCTTGACTCAACTTCACACAGGCTTATTCCTTACTAGGGGTCCCTGGGCTCCTTCTTCTTACAGAATTTACTTTGGAAAACTTGAAATTGCAAATTCTCTCTGCCCCTCTGAGATTAAAAGTTCTCCTACATCTTCATAGCTTTGCTATGGGAGACATTCTTTTGAAAAGTTTTCATCAAGAGACAGTGGGTTCCTGCCTCCTAGTCCCCATGGGGGAGAAAGAGCCTAATTTAAGGCAAGTGTCAGATAACAAACACTGATGGCCTAATCAGTTGATTTAACTCCTCTCCCCACAACATTCATCTTCTAGTTCTTTCCTTTAGCCCACTCACATGAAATGTTTTAAACTCTGATCTTTTGTGCCAGTGTAATTGAGTTCAGTCTCCCCTTTGTTGCAATAGTCTTGATGGTCTTTCTTGCCTATTTAACTGTCCAGTGGAGTTTGACACAGATTCTCAACTGTTCACTTTTTCAGGCATGAAAAGTGAGGTCTTAGTAACTTCAAATTCCCTATACTATGTTATGCCACTTGGATTCAAAGGAAAGCATACTTGCCGTTGTACATTAATGAACATAAGCTTTTACGCACTAGTTCCTTCAGAGCAGGTTATGGACTAGCTTGCCTAGTATTCTGCATTCAGCACATCAAAGTGATCAGATATCCTTCTGCCACTCATCAAATAGGTTATATACATCTTAATATAACAATAACATAAAGCATGATGTCTTATCCTTCAGCAGTTCCATGATACTGGCAATATTGTTCCCCCCATTTTTCACAAACAGAAACGGAGGTGTCCAGAGGTTAAGAAGCTCAAGTTTTGGAGTTAAGACTTAATTTATTTTTAAGTGAATTAAGTGGGACTAGGATGCTTCTAGCTTTTAAGATTGGCATGACATTTGCTAATTTATTTCTCCATTATGCTGGATATGGTCAAATGGTGTTGGTTTAGGTAACATTTCCAGAGGTCTCAGTAACTTGGCAATTTTTTAGTTCTCTTTCATTCTGTGATGAGCTCTTTAAGGATGGGGATCAACAAATGTGCTCCAGAGAACATTCACCCCATCATTCACTCACTTCATCACCCAAGTCCCCACCCTGGCTTCATTGTTCATCACTTTTTATCATCATTTTTCCCTTAGGCTAGTCCATAAAATTCTGGTTAACTACACCAGGGAGAAAAAAAAAAGTGCTGTTAGAATACTCAAGTTTCTCTAATAAAAACTAGCAAAATTTTCAAATCCAGATTTCCTGAAACTGTGTAGCTCAAGCCCTGTTCATGATTCACAGATAACAGCTGAAACCACTTCATCTACAAGTTAATGGATAAAATTAGCATGTTAAAGAGTTGGAGGACTTAATTAGAAAGACAATCCTTCAGCGAAAAGCCTCTCAGGAACACTGAAGCCATTTGTTGATTTTTGTTTGTAAAAGGTTTGGGGACAGAACCTGGAAACAGAAATTTGACTTTGCAAACTTAAATCCACAGTGGAACTATACCATCCTCAGGCTTGCTGTAAAGGAACTATGTTCATAGTAAACATATGATCTTTTACCTTCCATGACTTTATTTTCATCATCCCAATGTTCCTGAGAGAGACGTTCTGTTTATTTCTCTCTGCTCTCCTCTTGTTTTCTGTGTTGGGAATGGGTTTTGGCATGCCAAAGAAACCATCCTCAATGGAGAGATGGCTCCATTGTTGGCAGCGCTGCTGCTCCTATGCCAGCCATGGTCCTGGCTACTTCAAAAGTAGCGTTTCTCACCCTTAAGAGTTTTTATTTGTTCCAGCTTTCACCTCTGTGGTTTTGAACAATGTCTTAAGATACCACTATTTCTGGACTCTAATTTTATGCATTTTTCTGTTGCCTTTCTACTATAAAGGTCTCTTACCTTCTCATGTACATATGGCCTCTCCATATTACCCCCTCTAATTGAACATTTTTGGTAAAAAAATAATACATTTGACTGTAAATACTCATTTTAGTGTTGTATATGATAGTGTTCTGTGTAAATACTGGCTCTTCATTTTTTTCCTCATTCATTCAACAAATACATACTGAGCGCCCCACTGTCTTGTGTAGTCATCCCTCTCGGTACTAGAACTCTAAGAGTTGGGTATGTGTTGGGGGAAATATCTAAGGGGGCTAATTTTACAGAAGAAGCAGCAGAGCAAAATGTTGACAGAATCTGAAACCAGCCCTCTTGTATTAAAATACTGTCTTTTGAATACTAAGCAACTCTGTGACCTTAGTGGTTACCCACCTTCTCCATAACTCCATTTCCTCATCTGTAAGTTGGGAGTAAATTCTACTTGAAAGTTTGTAATGAAGACTAAATGATTTAATAAAACATTAGACAGGCAAGGGAGATACTCTTTAGAAAGTGTCAAGGGACTCCTGGAGAAGGGTGTGTAATCAAACCATGAAAAAGACAAGTTTGGATACTGATTTTTTACATAAGATTTCAAGTATTTTTCCACACCATGAATACCTTCAAGCTTTCACACCTACTAAGTTATTAATTTGAGGCTGGTATATTTCATTCCTTGCTTTTTCATTGTTTCTCATTAATTCTTCTTTAAAAACTTTACTTTGTATGGATTTTTCTCTTAAATGTCAGTGATTCCCTTTTTGACTTGAATAGACTGTTATTTCCCCCAGCAAGAATGGGTTCGTTCAGGATCAGCAAAAAAAACTGCAATTCAGGGTCTGCAACAATGGCAAACCAAAGGCAAGTCCCCCAGCAACAAGAAGACGAAAGCTCTTTGAAAGGAAGCTGGGAGGGGCTATAGGAAACAGTCTATTGGAGGGCCTGAGAGTTCAAAGTTGAGTGGCTTCTCACTGGCTGAGTCATGACAGTCTCTCATTGACTGAGCTCTTGCCAGGAAAGAAGAGGAAGTCTTCATGTTGGACTAGCGATCTCATAGAACATGAGAGCTCCCAGTTCTGTCCTGACTATTTTAACTGAGATTTCTAAACAGAATAATTAAACTCATAAACATTAATATAACTTACAAGTCAAACAACTAACAATTTCTATAACTTCCATGTCTATGGATGTATTTATCTTCATATTTATAGATAGGGCAAATTATAGTCAAATTTTTAGTGTCCTATCTAGCTGGGCAGGATTCTTGATTGTCAAATATTTGACACTCCTTTGAGGCTCCTTCTAATTTTTTGTAGGACTTTGAGGAACTTGTCAGAATTTTGCTGAAGAGAATTACTCCCATTGCCTTTGGTTGGCAAGGAGCCTTCCTCCTTCAATCTGTCTGGAAAATGTTTAGCCTCCTACTCGATGGAAGAGTGGTTACAAGGCTAATGGCTTGAGGGAGTAGACAGAGGGGTCTAATTACACAGTGGACTCACTGGATTTACCCATTTTTCAAATCCTATCTTTCTCTCTCTCATCCTCTTCACAGGCCCTTCGAGAAGCAAATTTTGAGCACTGGTGAGGTTCTGCAGTGCCTTTTATTTATATTCAATTTATAGGTGTAGCAGCTGAGGTTTGTAAAAGTCAAATTGAGATCCCATGAGAAATGTTAGTCCTGGAAGGTGGTCCCAGCATTATCTCACCATAAAAGCCATACTGGAACCATACACTACACTGCTCGGTAGTGTAGCCTACCTGCCCTGCTCCAGTTATCCTGATAGGAATGATAGCTAACAACCCAAGTGGCACTCATATTAGGTAGCATTGTACACAATTCATATCTTAATTCATTCTTAAGAGAACCAGGGGCATTGATTCTGGTGTTAGCATCAATTTATCAGTGAAGAAATGGCAAGAATACAACTTTGTTAACAATTATTACTGGTAACTGGTTGGTAACATTTGGCAAAGCAAAATTTAAGCCTTGGTAGTCTTAGGGTAAACAATCCACCTGCCAATGCTGGAGTCTTGGGTTTGATCCCTGGGTCAAGAAGATCCCCTGGAGAAGAAAATGGCTACCCACTTCAGTCTTCTTGCCTGGAAAATCCCATGGACAGAAGAGCTTGGTGGGCTACAGCCTATGGGATCGCAAGAAAGTCTGACATGACTTAGCTACTGAACAATGGTCTGTATTAGAGACCATTCTAATTTTATGACCAAAACTTAATTTTATGATTGTCCCAGGGTGGAATGCTGTTTAAATTTCTCAGGGCTACTCTATCTTGGCCAATCAGACTGAGGTTTTTCTGAGAATACACTGTACTTTCATGCAACTTAACATTTTGTTCTATGTACAATTAAGGTGTTCATTCTAAGAAGGCTTAAAAGTTGACCTCAGTTCAGCTTTTAAAGATGAGTAAAATAAGACTATTCCCTGATTAGAAATCATAGTATGAAGTCCTCTGTAGACTGTTAAATTCCCTGAAATGCTCATGGAATTGTAGGGGTAGAAAGCAGAGATTATCAGACATGATCCTATGTCTATCCACCTCTTCTGCATTGGGGCCATAGTCCCCTCTCTGAGCTCCTCTAACTTCAGTGTCATCATCAATGAGATGGCAGGAGTTTTGGGCCAGTTTAATCCTAAATTTATGCTCACACATGATGCTCTAGAATCAAACCTCTTTCATCTCTGTATCACAGTGCCTGGGCTTTCCTGCCATTAATGCTGCTATTTAGTCATTAAGTCATGTCCAACTCTTTTGCGACCCCATGGAATAGAGCCCACCAGGCTCCTCTGTCCATGGATTTCCCAAGGCAAGAATATTGGAGTCGGTTGCTATTTCCTTCTCTAGGGGATCTTCCCAACCCAGGGACTGATCCTGAGTCTCCTATATGGCAGGCGGATTCTTTACCACTGAGTCACTTAAAGCCTTCCTGACATCGATACTTCTATTGTCGATATTCCCTCTATATTCGTGTCATCCTTTCAGTTCAGCAGGATGAGACTTTACTTCCATTGTAAACTGTCTCAGTTAGAATTCCAGCTCACAGTCCCCTCTTCATCTCTTGACACACTCTGGATCTCCTGTACTCCTGCTAAAGAGCTGTATCATATTAAGCTTTCTATAGAGAAATAGACAAAATTCCACACAATGAACCTCACTGTCTTACTAGCTTCATTCAATTATCACTTAAACAGTAGTTAAGCAGAAGCATTTTATGAATTGTGTGGCATTTTGAGTGTTGTATGAAAAGGAGTTGGGTTCTTGACCTCTAGCTGATGGAAACTTTCTTATCTCCTTTTGTTTTCTTGAAGCTAATCTATGCAGTGAAGTGGCACTTTGTATTGTGCAAAGAACCTCTCTTCCTGTGGTCTTTCCGATCAATTCTGTATCTCTCAGCACCATGTGCCACTGTGTAAAAGGGTAAGAAAAGTCCTGAACACAGGAGGCCTCGTCTCTCATCCTCTGTGAGCTTGCTGGATTAATAGGGGAAAACAGGAGACAAAATCACCAAAATAACTGGCTATAATATATCCTTAAAATATTTCTCACATTTGAATGATAGTGCTATTTATCTGATGCATTTGAAATTGTCTAAATAGACGTGCGCATGAACTGAGACTTGATAGAAATAATTAGAGAAGTTTAATTACAGTAAATTAAGAGAAGAAAACACTAAAGCAGAAACAACAGATGGTCAAAGAAGAAAATGCTAATTTGAAACTATTAGAAAGATTCAGGGAAACCTAAGAAATGAAGCTGGTTTTCAGACCCAAAACAATTTCATTCTTTTCACTGTTCTTTTCCTTTGACATCCTTAAAATTTGTTAAGAATGTTTTCTTGTCCTTTTCTTTGTTATTTTTCTAGGCCCTCCCATATTATCTTACATAGTTTTATTTCATTTAGAGAATATTTCCCAATTTAAGCATGTTTCTTATGAAGAGTTACTCAAATACAATTCTTAGTTTCAAATATTAGTGGTATTGATAACTAACTTAAAACTATTTTTCAAATAGTATAAATTAGCATATTTATAGGAAAAGAGCATTCAACAAAAACAGAATGATAATGCTCTGCCAAACAGCATCAGTATGCACCAGGCATTGGGCTGCGGAATGTATTTTCTTTTTTTTTTATTAGTTGGAGGCTAATTTGTGGAATGTATTTTCATACTTTGTGCAAAACTGTTTTAGGCTTACTGAAAAATTTTTGAGTTTGCAGATTTATTGTGGGGACTGTAAATCCTGAATGTAACTTTCTGTATCTATTTTCTTTCCTCGTTTGTATAACTTACTCTTATGGGGTATATAACCATTAGAACCTGTTCTGGAAGCTGAAAGAAATGAAATTTTCTGTTCAGATAAATAGCACAAATATGAGTTTACACTAGATCTTAAGGCTATTCTGTTTTATGAAAGTTGGACCTAGGAAACGTGCAAGGCTTCTTCCTCTGGTTTTGATACATGGAAATAATCTTCATGTTAATTATACCTCCTAATTGTAACCAAACTTAGTCCTGCTCTATTTTGGAGATAAAGTAAACTTGATTTAATATCAAGGGTCAGAATTTGCTTCTTAGTTGTACTCTTTCTTTAGCAATTGCAGAGGAACCTAATCCTTTAGAATGTACCAAACATCTTCCATCAGCAGGACAACAGCTGTAATTAGCTATTTGGGGAATTATGTTTTTATATACTAGTAAACTTTCTTTTATTCACCATTTCTTTGCAAAAAAAAAAAAACCCACTGTGCTTCTGCAAGTTGATCATATTTCTTTAGTCAGAGATTAGACGGTGTAAATTTGAAGTTGTCAGCATATGACATAAAAAGATGAAACCTCATTAATATCTTTGTCCACATGGATATTTTACTCTAATTATGACTCTGGGTGGTAAAAATTGGCTTGAAAGGAAAAGTTAAGAAAACTAGTTTTTCATATATATGTATAAAACAAAAGCCAGCTTTGTTGACAGCACAAATTGCAGTTTATGAAAGAGCAAATTTTTAAGCAGCAAAAAAAAGACCTTTTATTAAAATGATTTGTGAAGGGCATTTCATCTTCAGTCTAGCCTTATTGCTGTGAAATATTTTGTCTAAAACTTGTAGGTGAACTCTCTAAGAGTATGAGAAGAAATAAATGTGCAAAACTGAAATGTGTTCATGAAGCAATTTATGGCACTTTGAACGTGTGTGTGCTGGATGCTTAGTTTTTCAAAGTTTTTATCAACCGGTTTGCACATGAAAATTGTTCTTAGATTTGAAACAGAAAACAATGCACAAATAGGTTGTGATAATTTGTGACTAAAGAAAATCTGAATTCTAAAAATAACTTTTTGCACTATTAGAACTAATGAAAGAAAGTTTCACCTACTGTACTCATCACACTGTTAGAATGCTACTATCAGTAACTGTATTCTTGACCTGAAAGTGTTTTCTCAGAACACCACCAGAGTAATGAATGAGTCTTTATGACATTTCACTATGGTAGAACAAGAAGTCTACTTGTTAAATTTTTCAGTGTATCAAAATAATCTTAAAGGCAAGATTAAATGTTTCAGAAAACACTTTTAAACTTTAAATTTTCAAGACCTTTCACAAACTGTGTTCTGCAGCGTATAATTATGCAGAGAACTAACATAGCTGGCCTGAGACTGCTTTCCTTAGCAAGGCCTGCTTGCCTTGGCTGGCTTATGCTAAAAGGGATTTCAAGAGGATTCTCACCATTCTCAGAAATGATTTAAATGGCTCACTTGCCTAAAATACCTGTATAAACACTGGCTAATGGTGAATACCTGCTTTCATTCGGAAAGTCTAGACTTCGGGTGTTAGGTAGAAGTTGCCTGTGTGACTGACCCCCAACAAAAACCCTGAACTCAGGTCAAGTGAGCTTCTCTTGTGGATAACATTTCATACATGTCACCGTCCTGTTGGTGGAAGATGTGAGCATGTTCTGCATGGCTCTACTAAGAAGACTGTTGAAGACTGGTTTTCTGCTGACTTTTGGCCTCTGTTCCTCTTCCCTTTTCTGAACTTTTAATTTATCTGTTCTCAGTTCTACACTTGAGAAAGCCTAAGGCCTGTGAGTTGTCCTAGCAAACCACCAAAAGGGATAATCTTGGGAATCCCCCACTGTTGTGTCAGTTACATTTTACAACTTATGTCAGTTTGTCAGTTAGATCTCATAGCTTTTGTACCTGTTCCTTAGTCCTGAACCTCCTCTCACTCCATCACCTACTGAGTAGCTTTTCAGTACTGGGCATGGATGACACCCCTCCCCAAAATTATTCCTGACTCTGGAATATTCTGACTCTATCAGTTTTACTTTGATTAACTTCTAGCATTAATCAATCAACTTCATGATATATCCACACATCTCCTCTCCTATCTGATTTTAAGGTATTAGAACATGGAAACTCCTTTTCTTATGTCACCTTTAGCTGCTTGAATCTGCATGAATCATGTCTTTGACTTCAGTGAATTCATTTGTACCCTATTAAGTGATTCATTTTTTGTAATAAGAAAATGTCATTAAAGTCGCTGTTATTTCACAACTTGCATCTGATCTCAGAATCTATACAAAGACTGGAATTTAGAATATGAGGGAAAGTCACAGTAAAATGCAGCTGTTGAATTTTAAACAACTTAGTGTTCTGTAAATGATTAGTAGAGTCAAATAATTTTGATTAATTGGCCTGAAATAAAAATGCATGAACTTCTGCCAGTTGCTTTCTGGATAAATATAAAAGGGAACAAAAATTACTCAATTATTTTAAGTATATATGTGTATATACAAAATAATAAACGATCCTTAAGTTAGAACAGTTTCTAGAAAAAGAAAAAAACACTAATGCCAATCTCAAATTCTTCTGCCAAAATGTCTTTATAAACCCTTTCCCAAGGGCTCAATGTCATATTTTCTTTGTTTTTGTTTAAAATTCCTCTTTTAAAAACGAATTGCTAACTATGAGGCAATAGCTGCAAGCTAAAAATCCACTGGATAGAATTTCAAAAGAAGTTTGAAAGCCATTATTTAAGTACTGAACTTTTGATATAATAGAATTGTCAAGAATTTATAAGAGAAGAGCAAGTAATATTCTGAACATCTATCCCTTCTGATAAGTCTTCAGAGAATCTTATTTAGTGTTTTGCTCAATTTAAAATAAATTTACAACTTTGAGGTTATTTTAACACTTCAAAATAATTACAAACAATTAATTAAACATTTTCCCCTCTTTAAAGCATATAAAAATGACAGCAAGGTGTCAAGCACCATATGAACTGAGACAACAGGGAGAAAAGATGCAGAACCTGTGAAGGACCAAGAGTGGCTATTGAGCAAGAATAGGAACTTCATAGAGACCAACGGCACTCAACTATGGAGTCCCAGGAAAGGTCCTGAACTTGGACCCCCTAAATCCATAAGCAGTGGAAATTATTGAAAGTCAATAATACATGATGATGTTAGAAATTCAGTCCCGTCTTCATTCTTGAGTAAGCCAGGTGAATACCAGCGTTCATTTCTCTTCCTTCTGGGCCTTTCTGAAACAGCCTAGGAATTTCTTTCTGGGGGAAAAAAAGGATATAAAGACTCTGGATGTCGAGAAACCAGGCTAAGGGGAAAATGGAAATAAATCTCCCCCATGGTAAAATGGATGATATTTATAAATTGAACACTGTCCTTTAGGTCCCTTCTTTTGTCTTTCCAGTCACTTGAAGTCGGCATCAAAAGAGCACCCCCAGTATAAGATTAGACAACTATTCCTCAGAGAATCTAGATGGCCTCAGGTAGCTCTTCAGAGAGTGATAGGGCCTCCCCGAGTGAGTAACCTTCAGTGAAGCCTACCAATCTACACTCGCATAAAAGACATGACATCAATTTTCATAGACCCTTAGAAATAAAGTCAAAGATCATCAGGTAATTGAGGAAAGTCTTCAATGTAGAAAGCATAAATCAAAACACAGGAAAAAGTTTCGGAAAAATATTCTAGTTAAAGGAAGTAGAAGAAATTTCTGAAAGGGAAGAAAGACACTAGACATATTATAAAATATGTTCAAACATTTCCCCAATGGCACATAAATACTACAAAATATAACAATATAAAATGAAACAAGGTATTGTGATATTTAAAAATACAAGTTAAGCAACCAATGAAAGGATAAGAAAGTCAAGTTATATAAAATTAAGGGAGCTTATGTACACCTGTTGCTGCTGCTGCTGCTAAGTCACTTCAGTCATGTCCGACTCTGTGCGACCCCACAGATGGCAGCCCACCAGGTTCCTCTGTCCCTGGGATTCTCCAGGGAAGAATATTGGAGTGGGTTACCATTTTCTTCTCCAATGCACGCTTGTTAGGAGTTATAAAAACATTAAATAAGAAATTACAGAGAAATAATTTTGCAATGTTAAAAATGTCCCACTGCAGATAGAGCAGCAAGCTGAAACCCCCACAGGGATGGTAGCCAAGAAGAATAATAAAGGTCTACCTACCTTGGAAGGTATTAGTTGGAAAACATTGATAGGTTTGATAGATTGCTTAAATACATGGAGAAAACAGTGATGTGATTGTGGTTGTCTCAAGAACAAAATGTGTATACATACCAAGACAGGAAACTAAAAATAATAGCAAAGTAGGAACTTGCACAAGAAGGCAAAAATAACTATAGATACTATGTAGCTCAGCTCAGTGGGTTTTCCAGGATGGCTCAGTGGTGAAGAATCTGCCTGCCAAACAGGAGACACAGGTTTGATCCTTGGGTCAGGAAGATCCCCTGGAGAAGGGAGTGGTAACCCACTCCAGTATTCTTGCTTGGAGAGTTGCATGGACAGACGAGCCTGGCGGGCAACAGTTTTATGGGGTCACAAGGAGTTGGACACAACTTAGCAACTAAAGAACAATGTGAAAATGTAGAAGCTACCCGTTGATTTAACCAAAAGCAGTTCTAGAGGGAGTGGAAATGTTAAAGATGGGAGTTTAAGCAACTAAATCCTTATGTGCTACAGCAGGAAGTCATTAGTTTCTGAGACTGATAATTCAAGCAATAGTAGTGTAACTATATTTACTTAGGTATGGAGCTGAGCTGCTGAAGAAAGAACTCAACTAGCTAAAAGTTTTTCTCTGGAGAATAGGAGTAAGGAAGTGAGGTTCAAAGAACAGCACTGAAAATTGCTTTTCTTAAAATCTTGTCATTGATTATCCTTTGAATTATATGAATCAATTATAACTTAAAATTCTATATTGGATAAAGGTAATATTTTACTTCTAATCTATTATAGTATGCTAACATATTTTTAATCAGCTTGTTATTTGGGGAGGAGAACAAAACTACTCATCTCTCACTAAATCCTGTTGTATGAATGAATTTATGGGAGCTGAGATTTAGTATCGGTTTATTTCATGCCTTTAATAAAATCTGACTTGTGAATAAAGAGTGTATTTTTAAGTTGAGCATCTGAGAAAAGCAAAATGAAGGTGGTTGTAAAAGTTTATGCTCTGTTGTGACATCAATATGGTCTGTCTTAAGTCCTTTGAGAAGCTATTATTTATAACTTTGAGTTTGTTTATATATTTGGCCTTTTGTGTCTAATTCACCAGCAACCATGTTTGATGTTTTTTGAACTTTTGAAAATTACACTAGCTTTTCAGAGACTTATAAAAATGAATGTAACAAAACGTTATGCTGTGACATTAGAGATATTTGAAAGAATTGTCTTGGTTGCTTTGAGCACTTGTGTGTTCCAATGGCAGGTTGGTATTAGGTGCTCTTTGACATTATAGTCCTTTATCTCCCCATGTACTTTAAAAACAGAATTGTATTAAGATGGAGTTTATTTATTAAAATTAATTAGTAGCTTTCTTATGCTACTATCTTAAGATTGATAATTTATTAAAGGAAACTTATAGAGTAAATTTTTGTTCATATTTTTGTAAGTTAAAATATAAAAAATCTTATCAGTATTCTTTAGATTATCAGATCCAGAGCAAATGTAGTCTAATATGAAAAGTCTAGATAAAAAAGAAAACTGTTTTGCACATATTAATAGTTTGTTGATGTTGTTTAGTCGCTAAGTCATATAGGACTCTCTTGCAACCGCTAGAGTAACCTAGCCAGGCTCCTCTGTCCATGGGATTTCCCAGGCAGGAACACTGGAGTGGGTTGTCCTTTCCTTCTCCAGGAGGTCTTCCTGACCCAGGGATCAAACCTGTGTCTCCTGCGTTTAGGGAAATACTATTCCAAAACTTATCTATAAAGTGAAAAGTTCAGGATCTTTATATAATAGCTTCTTAAGATACTGCTACCTTAGTAGCAGTACATTTTCAGGTTTATTCTGGAGCTATAATGCAATTTGGGATTTTAAAATGCAATTTGAAGATGGTCAAATTGTATTTAATACCTCTCACCACCAATATGTGTTTAGAAGAGAATATCTAATATATGGTGAACAAATGCTAACTTAAACCTTCAGTGACATTGAAATAACTTTATTATGATTTTGTCATCATATTTTATAAACAGATTCTTAACTTTAAATTCTACTTTTGAGATTTCTAGTATCTGTAACTTTCTCATTCTCAGAATCTTAACATCAGAAGTAACTTAAATAATTGCTGTGTTTATTAATGATCCACTGAGTCAATTACCTTTATGTGACTGTGGCAAATTCAAGAGAGATGACATGAAAATGCATACAAATAATAATCAGAATAGACTTAAAATTTTATATTGAAGCATGCTTCTAATTAGCTCTTTCCTTTAGGGCAAGGACTGTTTTAATTGCCCTGTTTTTCAGAGTCTGGTTGAATGATTGACTTGCAGTAAATTCTCAAAATTATGCTGATTAATAGAAGAGATATAAAGTGGATTTTTTATAAAATTTCTATAAAATTATAAAGCCATAACTAGTGACCATATAATTCATCATGTTTTCCCAGTTTCAAAAATAAAAACATCAATATGAGATGTCTTTAGAAAATAAAGGATAGATGGAGAGGTGGCAAGGTGTTATAGGAAAACAAAAGCCATTTACAACAGATTAGCCAAGGATTGGAGTTTGTTTTTATAATTTTGGATATGTTAAATATCCTCTTCAAATATCAATTTTTTTAAAGGGGAAATATGGTAATATTAGTACCAAAATTATAAGACTTATTTAATGTTAAGAGGTAAACTATGTAAGGGGACTTTCATGATGGCTCAGCAGATAAAGAATCTGCCTGCAATGCAGGAGACATAGGAAACATGGGTTCAATCTCTGGATCAGGAAGTACCCCTGGTGGAGGAAATGGCAGCCCACTCCAGTATTCTTGCCTGGGAAATCCCATGAACAGAGGAACCTGGTGGATTCCAGTCCATGGGGTCATAGGAGTTGGACAACTTAACGAGTAAACCACCACAAACTATGTAAATGATCCAGCAGTATTACCAGGTAGCCATTGTAATTGGAAATCTAGTTTGAATTATAACAATTTTTTTTGATCTCTTAAAGGAAGTTAACTCATGATGATAATCATGGAGTAAAGCAATTTTCCCTTTTCCAGACTTCTCCACAGTACATTTTACCTCTTCACTGGCAAAGAAAATTCCAAGGGTGAAATAATCATTTATTTGGCCATTAAGTGTTTCTTCCAGAGCTCCCTTTTCAATCTAGTCAACAAAAATGCTAATTAGTCCTAATTGTTTGGAGAACACCTGTCGGTCCATTAATAGATGCAGAAATCCCTAAAGCATTCCTCACAAAGTAGGGTGCTTTAATTCCTCCTGAGATGAATTTAACTTTATCATCAAGAGGTAAAAAGGATTAAAATTAAGCTAGCTTAATCTAATTTTTACCTACCTGTAGACATACATAGATCCAAATATATATACTTTTAGAGGTTACTTAAAGAAAAACATAAATGCTAGACAGAAGTTCTCTAAGAGTGAACTCCTTGTTCTCAAGGAGTTATGAAACTTCAGTTCATAATCAAAGACATTATGTGTTTTGATAGACTGATATCACAGTTTTGCTTCCTTTTGATACTTTATTATAGAAAGAAAAATTGTGCTTTCCATCTAGTCTGATATGTTGCAGTGGTTATGTTGGCATGTCCATACAATCAAATTTTCCAAAAATATGTGTAAAAGTAGAAAACAATCTGTATTGACTTAAAAAATAATCACAACTTAGAAGTTCAAAGTTATGTTTTGTTTGGCAGAAATTTTTAAGACTTTAAGTCTGGGAGACAGCATCTCAAGTAACCCTGAGAGAACTGCTCTGAAGAGGCAAGGTGGGATCCAGGATACATAAGCATTTGCAATAAAGGTCAGATTGTCTGAATGTCAAAATATTATTTAAATAAAACTAGATATCCCAAGTTAAGACTTTTAGTGCTTTCCTACGTAAGGGAAGATGCAAGGATCTGGGCTCACTGAATCATTTCTTTGACATACACCTCAGTTATCTGGGGCCAGTATCCTGTGTTTTCACATCCAGTTTCCTTGGAACTCACCATAGGGAGTGGCTACAGTCTGGCTGCTAGATTGCTGAATAACCCCAGGGCTCATCAGCTCACTGCCAGCAGTGGCTGCAATCACTGATGACTCTGAGATCCTTTGTTTACTGACATGGCAGGCAACATTCCATTTCCCATTGTATGTGGACTAGAGATGGTAGTTAAATTCTATTTATTAAGTCAAATAATTTTACTTTAATATAGAGACAAGCTAGCAGTAATATTGCAAGGTTATTTTCATGGCTCCTGTCTTAAATGATATCCTTAAAGTTGAGTAAAAGACTGTCAAATGTTCAACTAAAGCTGACTGGGGTCAGCAGTATTTCTCATGTGTCTGACAAATAGAATCTATCACCATTCACTAATGGAAACTCAGGAGTACAATAGACCCATTTTACATTCTTTCTTGACAGAAATTCTTATTTTGAAAGCTATAATCTACATTTCTAAAATAAGACCTTAAAATGGGTAGGAAGTTACCAAACTTAGAGAATTTGTCATAGATTTATAGCCTGAAATATAGCAAAGATTTTGGGTATAAATATCATTTCTGAGGTAGAAGTTTCTTATAGTCAGTGGCATTAATGTAAGCTTTCCTCCTGTTTAAATTTTGTAGAATGGTCCTTTTCTTATCTAAACAGACCATACTAAATGTGCAATTGAAGCAGTTATCAAAACTTACACTTTTTTTTTAACCTTTCAGACAATAGTATTGAATTTTTTTTTTCAAGAAAATCTTCAACTTGACCTGGAGAACTTATTAGTAAATATGAATGGTACTCTTTTAGGAGTTGCTTGAGCTAAATTGAGCATTTCGAGCATATCTAAATGTCAGCCCCTTTTTTGTAGCTGCCATGCAATCTTATGGTCTGTCTTTAGATTTCTTTGTTGCCACTATGGCTACAAAATGCTTTTACACTTAGAGGCTTGATCATCATCTCATTTCAGGGTTAAGGAAGAACAGTGTCTGTGGCACCATATCAGAAAGGGCTGTTTAAATGCTTAAATGCCTTTAAGCAACCAATTTGGATACAAAATCTGATGCAGAGGAACAGTTGAAAGTCATTACTATCATCAAGTACCAGTTTCTACTGCAGAAAGCAAATTTTGTATCCCTTAAAAAGACACTGGTATCTTACTACAGTTTCGAGCAATTCACACTGAAAGAGGGAGCAAATGAATCGTTGTGTTGAGACAACAATGTAAATATTTGTTCATCTGGGGCTGAATTTGGATCATTTACAAATTGGCAGAGAATCTGGTCTGTATTTTTAAATTGGAGCAAGTATATAAAAACAATATCAACAATTTTGTGCTATACAGCCTGGTGAGTGAAGTGAAAGGTGTTCAGTTGTGTCCAACCCTTTGTGTGACCCCATGGACCATACAGTCCATGGAATTCTCCAGGCCAGAATACTGGAGTGGGTAGCCTTTCCCTTCTCCAGGGGTTCTTCCCAACCCAGATCTCCCGCACTGCAGGTGAATTATTTACCAGCTGAGCCATAAGGGAAGCCCAAGAATACTGGAATGGGTAGGGAAGATGCACTGGAGAAGGGATATAGCTCGGTAGAAAGATATAAATAAATCTAAAAGTCATGGAGCAGAGGCAGGGGAATATTAAAAATTTTTTTCCCATTTATTTTTATTAGTTGGAGGCTAATTACTTTACAATATTGTTGTGGTTTTTGCCATACATTGACGTGAATCAGCCATGGATTTACGTGTTCCCCTTCCCGATCCCCCCTCCCGCCTCCCTCTCCATCCCATCCCTCTGGGTCTTCCCAGTGCACCAGCCCTGAGCACTTGTCTCATGCATCCAACCTGGGCTGGTGGTCTGTTTCACCCTTGATAGTATACTTGTTTCAATGCTGTTCTCTCTGAACATCCCACCCTCGCCTTCTCCCACAGAGTCCTAAAGTCTGTTCTGTACATCTGTGTCCCTTACTCTGTTTTGCATATAGGGTTCTCGTTACCATCTTTCTAAATTCCATATATATGCGTTAGTGTACTGTATTGGTCTTTATCTTTCTGGCTTACTTCACTCTGTATAATGGGCTCCACTTTAATCCATCTCATTAAAAATGATTCAAATGAATTCTTTTTAATGGCTGAGTAATATTCCATGGTGTATATGTACCACAGCTTCCTTATCCATTCATCTGCTGATGGGCATCTAGGTTGCTTCCATGTCCTGGCTATTATAAACAGTGCTGCGATGAGCATTGGGGTACATGTGTCTCTTTCCTCAGTGTGTATGCCCAGGAGTGGGATTGCTGGGTCATATTAAAATTTTAAGTACCTAAGAAAGCCTTTAGGGTTTATCTAGTGGCTCAGACAGTAAAAAATCTGCTTGTAATGCAGGAGACCTGGGTTCAATCCCTGGGTCAGGAAGATTCCCTGGAGGAGGAAATGGCTACCCACTCCTGTATTCTTACCTGGAGGATTTCATGGAGCAGCCTGGCAGGCTACAGAGTTGGACACGACTTCAGTGTCTAACAAACAGGAAAGCCTTTAACTGTAACTTATAATTTTAGAGGAGGTAAGCCTTCTATTTGCATTAACTTAAAGTTGGTTTAGGGCAAAGAAATGGTAAAATACCTTTTTTCATAGGCTTCATACTGTTAAATAAGTCACCATTTAATTTACTCAAAGGCTTGTTTCTATCAGTTTCTTAATCAAGAAGTGTTTTCTTTTAGTACAGAGTTAAAACATGAAAATTTTTATTCTCAAGTACTCTTGGATTGGCTGTAGTCTGCTGTTGGCTCTCTAATATATATTTTCTTAAGAGACTCCTGATCAGAATTGTTTTCTATGCCCCAAATTTTCATTTATTTAAACATTAAATACCACTTCACTTATTTGGTTGCCTATTATAAAAACCATGTATTTATAAATTTTGTCTTCAGTATTTTATCTGTACTCTACATACATCATTCTTCTGCCCATTCCTTCTGTAGTTGCTAAGTTGAATTTTGTACATTTAAATAGACTGCTATTTGATTAAGTGCAGTGGCCCAATTTCTTTTTTCTATCAAAAATGATGGGCTGACTAACTTAGCAAACTGAGAGGAACATCTTACCCAACTAGGAAAGAAAATTTCATTTAACAGTGATCCTATAATAATAACTAGCTTCCAATTAAAATAATTAATTAAAAAAATAAAACCTAGAAATAAAACCACCATATGACCCAGCAATCCCACTCCTAGGCATATACCCTGAGGAAGCCAAAATTGAAAGACATATGTATCCCATTGTTCATTGCAGTGCTATTTACAATAGATAAAGCATGGAAGCAACCTGGTTGCCCATTGACAGATGAATGGATAAAGAAGTTGTAGTGCATATACACAATGGAATATTACTCAGCCATATAAAGGAACACATTTAAGTCAGTTCTAATAAGGTGAATGAACCTAGAGCCTATTATCCAGAGTGGAGTAAGTCAGATAGAGAATGATAAATATTGTATTCTAATGCGTATACAGAATCTAGAAACATGGTACTGAAGAATTTATTTGCAGGGCATCAGTGGAGAAACAGACATAGAGAATAGACTTATGGACATGGGGAGAGAGGAGGAAAGGGTGAAAGGGTGAGATGTATGATAAGAATAATGTGGAAATTTACGTGACTCTATGTAAAATAGATAGCCAACAAGAATTTGTTGTATGCTCTGTCAACCTAGAGGGGTGGGGATGGAGATAGGAGGGAGGTTCAAAAGGGAGGGAATATATGTATAACTATGTCTGATTCATGTTGAGGTTTGACAAAAACAACAAAATACTGTAAAGCAATTCTTCTTTCAAAAAATAAATACTTCTATTTAAAAAAAAAGTGATCCTAATTGAAATCTCCAATTCAACACAAATAGGATGATATCCATTGATTATTACCAATAGCTGTCTTATTTTGCTACATTTTAAACTTTTTTTCTTTCATCATTTTTTCTGTTTTCTTATTATAATTGCCATAAATAGTTACTGGCATTTTCAGTTGTACTAAAGCTTAAGATGTTACTGAAACTGGTTTTAAAATTGGAAAATTCTTTTGAGACATGTTGATAAAATAATTTAGACTTCTTTTTTCCTAATGATTCAGATGGATGAACATTTCTTCTTCCTCTATAATAGAAGTCTGTCCTCTGTCTGACCTCTTATAAAATAAGGCAACATTTATATTCTGTTATAATATTATAAAATTACTAATTTAATAGGATTTACTTAAAATGTTCCATTTTGAAACATAATATTTAATGAGTATTTAAGAATGCCTATACTGTGCTTAAATATAATCACCTTAGATAATACAATTTAGATCAGAATTTCAAAAAATCAGTTTTAATGATAAAAGGGCTTCTAGAGATTCAATCTGAAGTTGTATAAGAAAGGAATATTAAAGTGTAATTTAATACTAACAGTATCATTTCACAGTAAATGACATAAGCCTATGTAAATCTATATAATAACTTACCTTCTATATCTGTTTATAAAATATAATATCATGAAGTAGGTATTACATGTAGAAATAGAAACATATTGAAATGTGTTGAATAGAGACGAAATTGTGGAACTGAAACTGAATTTACCTCTCTGAATTAGCATTTCAGTCTTACTGTTTTAGTAATTGAATGCTATTTTGATATGAATATTTAAAAATCATTTCATGGATTTAAATCAGTTGTTCCTACTTAAATTTCTAAAAATCATTCTTTTAATGTTCTTTGAGATTTAGTCATTTTCTATTAAGTTTTAAATAAGTGCCTATAATTACAACTAAATTAACAAATTATGGACATGTATCTTGTTTCAAGTGTAAGTTAGTGATATCAAGTGTTTACAGTAATCTTCGCACAAAGTTCCCAGTGGTAAAGCCAGATTACCTAGGATGTTCAGCAAGTCTCTGTTCTTCACCATCAACTATTTTTTTCTTGTCTTGATTACTTCTATTTACTATTTCCTCCCTCACGTTATCAAGTTACTGACCTTGTCCTCTTTGTAGTTGCCATCTTGTGCATCTTCTTATATAATCATAATTATATAAACATCTTAGTTTATGATTTCAACACATTTTCTGCTCTGATTTCTTATGGTAGTATTCATGGAAACATAACATACTTATCTTGAGGGATTAACCTGGGGGAACTCGCATGTTCTGAAGACTCATCCTGAGCTTTTAATGAGCTAAGATGACATTGCTGCATACTTGAATTTTGGCCTTATCTATTTGTTAATAAGAATTCTATGCAAATGAAGAGCTTTGTTTTTTTGACTTTACTGCATGGGAATTAATAAAAAATCATGATCATATGACTATCCCTTCTAAGTGTGTGTATGTTGTACATACCTGTAACCTGTATTTACTTTTGAGTATATTTTAAAATGCTATTAACTATTATAAGATCTTTTGAGATACAGGTCACACACGGTCTGTTTACAGTATAAAATTCAGTGGATTTTTGGTGTATACAAAGCTGTATAACTGTTACCACAGTCAATTTTAGAATATAGTCCTCACCCTAAAAATAAACCATATACCCATAGATATCTATCCCCAGATCTAGGCAACAGCTAGTTAATTTTTCTATCTATATAGATTTGCCCATTCTGGACATTTCTATAAATGGTTTCATATCATATATGGTTTTTGTGATTGGCTTCTTTCACTTAGAATAATGTTTTTAAGGTTCATCCATGTTACAGATACATTATACATAAGAGACAGTCATGGGATAGTGTAACTTCACTTTTATGGCTGAATAATATTCTGTTATATGGATGTACCATTTTGTTTATCCATTCACAAGCCATTGGACATTTGGGTTGCTACCATCTTATCTATTATGAATAATGTTCCTATGAATAATCAAGTTTTGTGTGAACAGTTTTCAATTTTCTTTGGTATATAACCAAGAATAGAACTCTAGGCAATATGATAACATTTTGATGTACTCCCATTCTGTTTTCCAAAGCAGCTATACTGTTTTTATACTCCTGAGTAGTGTATGAAGATTCCAACTTATCCAAGTTTTTATCAGTCCTTTTCTGTTTTTTTATAGCCATCCCAGTGAGGGTGAAGTGATTTCATGTGGTTTGGATTGGCATTTCCCTGAGGACTAGTGGTGGTCTTTTTAGAAGAAATGTCTTCTCAGATTTTCTGTCCATTTTAAGTTGAATTATTACTGTTTTTCTTATTGAATTGTAAAAGTTTTTATATATTCTGAATATAACTCCATCTCTAGCTACAGGATTAGTAAAAGTTCTCTCACATTGCTTAGGTTCTTGTATTTTCTTTTTTGAAGCTCAAAGTTTTACATTTTCATGTCCACTTTGCTTTTGTCTTTTGTTCCTTGTGTTTACAGTTTCATAGTAAAGAAGCTGAGACTGACACCTGTGTTTTCTTGTAACACGTATGTTTTTTTTGAGTCTTGTTTTGGCTCTTCCATTTAGGTCTTTGATTCATTTTGAGTAAATTTTTGCATGTAGTAGGTGGGGATTCAGTTTCATTCTCTTTGCATATGAATATTCAGTTGTCACTGCACCATTTTTTTTAAAGTATCTTCTTGAATTGTATTTACAACTACAGAATCAATTGATCATATATGTGAGGTTATAAGCTCAACCATATTATCCTAGTTACTGTAGCTTTTTAACTTTGAGATCGAGAAATGAGTTTTCCAACATTTGTTCTTTCAAGATTGTTCTGACTTTTCCGAGATCCTTTAACGTACATATAATTTTCAGGATTACCTTGGCAAATTTTACAAAGAAACTAGTTAATATTTTGATAGGAATTTGTTGAATCTGTATATTAACCTGGGAAATATTGCCGTATTAGCAATATTAAGTCTTCTGCTTCATAAACGCTAATCTCTTTCCATTTATTTAGGTCTGTAATTTCATTCAACAATCTTGGCAGTAAAAGAGCACCAACACTTTCTGACATAAAATCATTCAGTGAATATCTATACTGTTAAAAACCTTCATCACACCAATGTCAGGGCACCTGCTTGACATAGTCTCAGTGATGCAGCAAAACTATGCTAAAAAGGGGAAAAATTGATACTGATAGTGTAGGTTATGGTTACTTCATATCAAAATTATTCAAAAGATATGATATAAAACATTTCTATAAATAGACTGAAAAATCTGAACACTTTATCTCAGCTTTGCAAAGAAAGGATCTTCAAATATCATCAATGTCCTGGGTTTTGCTTTTTTTAAAAATTATTTCCAGTTATTTTTATAAACAAGTACTTACTGGTGTAATTGTCCCTAGTTTCATGTAGATTGACAACTAAAGCCATTAGCCAATATTTAACACTGGCCTTGAATAGAATTTATTTCTATACTTTGAAGTTGAAAGAAGCTTGAATTGTCCCCAAATTCTTATCTGACTCGAATGTAATCCTGAATTCTCTCCCTGTTTTCCAAGCTTCAATAATTATCGATTGTGTTTAACACAGTATATTATTTCTCAGGTTACCATAATGTGTCATACATTGGGTAGATTAAACAAAAATTCTCAATTCTGTAGGCTGGAATACCAAGATCCAGGCACTAAAGATCAGATTCTTCTAAGGTCTCTCTCTGAGGTCTGCAGCCTTGTTATGTCCTCATGTGACCTTTTCACTGATGCAGCTCTTCTCATAAGGACACCAGTCCTATTGGGTTAGAACCCCACTCTATGACCTCATTTAACCTTAGTTATCTACTTAAAGGCTTCATCTCCAAAATAGTCACTTTGGGGGTTAGGGCTTCAACATATGTATTGGGGGTGTGTTGATTCAGTTTATAACTCATGGTATATTAGGAATTGAATATTGTTCCACTATCCAGAAAATGTTCTCACTTTATCTGATGGTAGCCTTCAAATTTTGTTTCAGGAACCATCTTCTTTGAACCTATGTGTTACAAGTAAGAATAATCTTATTCCTGTCTCTTAGAAGGAGAATAAGTCACATTCAAGCATTTTATTCTTCTAGCCAATGTGATCATTTGAGGGGCAAGCTCGTGACCCCAGCCAGACCAGTATCCTGGAATTGTTACTGGACTAAGCTAAAAGAGGATTTCTTTATTCATTTTGGCTGAGTTTTTGGTTTGTAGTGAAAGTGTTAGTTGTTCAATTGTGTCTGACTTGTTGCGACCCTGTGGAATGTAGCCCACCAGACTCTTCTGTCCATGGAATTTTCCAGGTGAGAATACTGAAGTGGGTTGCCACTTTCTTACGGTTTGTAAAGCTATGGCAATTATTAGCCATGCTAGAATGAGCTTACTTGGAAGGAAAAAAGTCAACGAAGAAAATGGCAATACTCTCAATAGGGAGAAACTCCTGATTTCATCTGCACGTCCACATCCAGCCAAATCTGAACCTCAGCTATCCCTGGGCTTTTCTGCTGCATAAATCAACAAATTACTTTTTTTACTAGTTAGTTTAAATTTGGTCCCTATCTCTTGCAATGAAAATAATTCTGGAAAACAGAGTTAAAGTCTTTAAAACTATGAAAAAGTAGAGACAGAAATAAATTAAAAGGACTTAGAAGAAAACTTTAGAAGGCTTAGAAGAAATCCTCTTTATGAATACTAATCAGGCATGAGGATTAGATGGAATACCTATAGCTGGAGAGAGAAAATAGTTATTTTTTTTTTTTTAGTATATTCTTAAATCCATACAACTAAGTTAGTATATCTTTGCCAAGAACCAAGCACATTACATTATTGTTTAGAGGACTATTCACTCCCTATCATTCAGGCATAATCTTAAATAAAATAAACATTTGTTATAAAAGACCATTTAAGAGTTTTTCTGCCAGAGTCTGATTCTCTTCCAGAATTATTGGCACAGGAACCAGTAAAAGGAGATAGAAGTTTGGGGGACTAGAAATCTGTGTGTCACAAGTGAGTTATTGAAGACGTGGACTTACCATGGGAAAGATGATAGAAGTTAATCACAGAGAAAGAATGGAGAGAAATGGGTTCACTTGGAGGTGGAGGTCTCAACAAAATTGAGATACAATGTTTTGTGTGAAAATCTTCGAGAACAAACTTTATTATCAAATTGGACAATGACAGTCTCAGTTTTCAGAGCTGAAACTCTTTACAGTAATGAAGAGTTTCTCTTCACAGTATTTCAGGGAATAGAAAAGGGGAATATATTGAAAGGCATTTTGAGTAAAAACTGAATGACTATAGCTCCTCTTTGGGACATGGTTTGAAAATAGTGCATTCAGTTTTTCCAAGTGTCTCTGACTACAGCGATTTTACTGAAAAGTGTTGAAATGTGTCATTTTACATTCTGGGGAAAAAAAATTACAAGTGAGTTTTGAAGTTGTCATCTGTCTCTGGAACCAGCATCTATTTCTTTGAAGTTGCTGCACTGTGTTCATCTAAAGGTAGAGAAGTATTAATCACATTAGGAAAAAAATTAAGGAAGCCCTTTGAGTTTCAGCATAGAATTTTCTGCCACATATTTACCAGGTTCTGAAGAAACAATTTCATCTTGGCAACTAAATACTTTCTGAACTCAAATGCTCTAACAACACAGGCTGTTATATCCAAGGAAAGAGTAGAAAAATCAGAAGTCTGCTCAGCTCATCAAGACTGTCAGCACTTGATATTCTGTCCAGCTTTCCTCGAGACAGCATCTAATTGATTTTTAAGTGACCGCAGTATCAGCCTCTACCTCACCTTGCAAACAATTTCTAATGTGTTTGTCTCTCTCTGAATGGACATGCTCAGAATTAGACTCCCAATTTATCAGACCTAGGTTTTGCTGTTTTGTTTTATCCCAGCTTTTTAATAGCCCTTTCCTAAGGGCTATAGCACAATTTCCTTGATTTTTTTCCTAATAAATGCCCTTAATTTTTAAGGCACTCTTAGAAGACATTTTCACGTTTGAAATAAACTTCACATTATAGAAAAAGTCATCCCAAGTCTGTATTTGGTCCCACTTAAACTGCTATTGATCCCTTTCAGAGATATATCAAACTATATCGAAAATTCATTAGGACTTGTGCTTCATAGTTGTGAGACGAACCATGTGGCATGCACAAAGATTAAGCACATGACCATAAGCCCTAAGGCTACAGCAAGCACCCCGAACAATGGGCATATATTAAGCTCACAAGGGGTGATACTGAGTAGATACTATAGGATACCTTGAGAGGTTGGTGGGACAGGAAATAAAGGAGTATTCATAGAAAAACATGAGATTTTGCAGACCCATAACTTGAACTAAGCTGTTGTCAACAGAAATGGCAAAAGTTAATGGATCTAAGACACACCTTAGAAGCTGATGGCAGAGAATGAATAGAATGGGAACAGCTGGGGAGGGTTAGAGGCATCAGTGTTGAATTCATGTTTTTAGTTTCACTAGTTTCATGGATGGGTATTCACCACTGAGTTGTGATGACGTCTGATAGATTGCTGTGATAGGAAAAGATGAGTTATAGATTTCAACTAAGATAAATCTTAGTTACCTCAGTCATCTTAGAGTAGAATGTAAGATTCAGGAGTGTAGAGTTAATGGATGTCAGGATTGCAGGTATAAATTGGACAACCTATAGTTTTAAAAGCCTTAAGAGTAGATTTGTATGCTTAGTAAAAAAAAATAGAGTACCCAGGATCTGACTTCTTTGGCCCCCCAAATTTAGGATAGGGCAATGAGAAGAATCTTCAAAGAAAACTGAGAAAATGGTGAGAGGGATAAGAAAACCCTTAAATTCCAGAGTAAAATATAATTATTTAAAAAGAATGGTCAGGTTAACTCTGTAGAATGAGGCACAGGGTCAAGGAAGGTTAAGATAGAGTACACTTTGAGTCTGCCAATTTGTCAGGCAGATGGGAGTTTTTCATAGAGTTACCAACATTCCTAAGAGCTGACTATTAATGTTTATTTGAACTTCAAGACCTACTGTTACTTTAACCTCACTGTCACTCCTTATTGACCAAAAGGTTGGCAAAATGATTTATATGGATGTTTGTTCAAAGTATTCAGAGTTCTTCTCAGTACCCTAATATTGATCTCAGTTTGAATCAGCCTATCAGAAGATAAGATTGAAGTCATTTTGATTTTCAGAATAGTGAATTTTGCTGAACTGCATTTTGCTTGAACATTTGCCCTCAATTAGGAAATATGTGGAGAAACATCTCCATGTTACCCAATTATCAGTTAACATAGACTAGTTATTTGGTATTCAAGTAAAATGGACTAGAGTCCATATTCCAGTCTGTGAAAACTCCATGCGTTTCCTAAGATTTCAACAAATCCTGGCAATTTACAATTTTATGGTCTGTCTGGCTCCAAGATCTTTTCCATATTGGCTTGCATTTCACTTCCCTTAGATTATTTTTTAAAACAGAGAACCCTGTCACTCAGCTTTTTGTTTTTCATTTTTTGGATTCCTAAATCACTCACACCATGCATTTGGACATTTAAGATTTTCCTGTTAAGCTGGAGTGCCATTGTATAATAGTAAAAACAACTTAAATTCCATGTTGTCGTTCAGGTTAAGTCTGTTCATTTCCTCTCCGAGGAATTCCTTCCTATAAACACCCTTCAAAAACTCTGAGCTACTCCCACCAGTCTCTGAAGTCCCTGTTGTCTTTTTGGAATGTCATCTCTCCAACACGGATACATGGTTCAACCTCATTTGACTGAAGTCTTAACTAAAGATAGGCTGTCCATAGCCTCCATATGTGAAATAGCTTTCTTGGCCCACTTATCTATTTTTATCTGTAGTGTTTATCCCCACTTCGGGCTTCCCTGATGTCTCATACGGTTAAGAAACTGTGTGCAGTGTAGGAGACCCAGGTTTGATCCCTTGGAGAAGGGAATGGCTACTTACTCCAGTATTCTTGCCTGGAGAATTCCATGGACAGAGGAGCCTGGCAGGCTTCAGCCCATGTGGTCCCAAAGTCAGACACAACTGAATGACTGACTATCCCCACTTGACATATTTACTTATATATCTGCCTACCTCCATACTCTCTCAAGAATAAGCTCAGAGTAGGAACTTGATCTTGCTTCATTAACTATTGTATTCCTAATAATCAGAGTGTGGACTAGCCTGTTTATGGCAGGTGCCAAATAATAGTGATGATGGAATAAGTGAAAGAGTAAATGAGTCTGAATCCGTCTCCTCATAAAGCAGAGATAGCACCTGCTTATTTAAGACATGTGAATGCTTTCAGTCAATGATTCAAATCTTTTGTGCTTTAACTCTATGATTTAATATAGATATATATCTAGCATATTAACATTTCATATATAACCCAAAACATATTGACTATGATGTACTTGCTATAAAAATAACTTAATTGCTACATCAAATCTATGAAATCAATAGTTCCTAGCCTCAGTAAAGTAGCTTTGAGGATGTGTAATCGGGATCTTTTTTTATTTTTCCATTAATGATGTTTTTCAGTTATTTTAATATCTTTGGGTAGATATCATTTTTGCTTGGATTCTAGTATATTTTTAATGATTGTCTAACTGGAACTTGTTTTTGATTATCCTTACGAAAATAATGGACCCTTTATGGTGCAGTTTCCTGAGTACAAAGGTGAGCAATACACCCCATTTATAGTAAAAGTATAGTAAACTAGTCCTAAAAATAATTGTTACCTGTGATTAACCCACCAATTCTGAAATACTAAGGCGAGTGTAAGAGGTAAGAGTTGGTAATAAAAATGCCTTTTCCTTTTGAGTGGCAAGAACTATTTTGTATTATAAATTATTCTGCACAGCCCCAAATCCTATCTAGGAAAAGTGAAGTTGAAAAGGTGTCATTCATTTTGAACTTGAGTATTTTGTATCTGACTTTTTAATATCCACTTACCACTGGCTAAAGAGCTCTGAAGTATTAATATTTTGTTCTGTATGACATCACTAACAAGCGACTATTGAATTCATTCATTAGGATAATGTGTCTGCTCATGTCAATGGGAGATTGTCTAAATATGTGGTGATCAGAGGGAAAATCTTAGTCGCTTGTCCTTGTCTGTTCCTTGTTAGGAAGTCGTGTAAAGATAAGGCCGTGTCATTTGCCTGTGAACCACATCCCTAATCTTGACCAACCATCTTGTCAATGTTATTGCCATAGTGGAGACTTGGAGGGAGGTGGGAAAACTCACCATAATTTCCTACTCCTTCCTGGTATTAGAAGGTCAGCATTCATATGTGAAAGCAATCTGCTTAATTTACAATCCGGAGGGGAATTTAGAGTATAGAGGTCAGTCTTCGAATTCCGGTCTCTGGCTATGAAAACGTGTTTTATTTTTAAACATATCATTTTTTCCTGTTAGTTTATTATGGTTAGACAGTGTAATATTTTCCAACTTTTTAGCACTGGTCTTCAGCATTGATTTTTCAATTAGTTCATCTTAATTATAAGTGATTCGGTACACTAATCTTTTCATTAACCACTTGGAGATTTTTGTTTAAGTGTTTGTGGTAAAATCCATACTCAGTGATGGTGTGATATGAAATTTTCTTTCAGTTGGTTTTTGCCATGCTGGATTCTGGTTCTCCGGCAGGGATGATGTTTGCCTTGTGTGGGGTTATTAAAGACCAGCATATGCTTAAATAATGTGTGTGACATCATATAAAAATAGTTACTGTACAACATAATCTAAGTCATATATTGTGACTTAATTTTGCTTCATCATAAATCTGAAAAGAAAGCAAAAATCACTCTTCCAGAGCTGATGTTAATTAATACATCGAGTATTTTCAGCTTCTAAACCACTTACTTGCACATATATGTATGTTTATAAAACCTATTTGTTACTCCTGAGGTTCCTATGAAGAAGGTATTTGATGGCTATTATGAAGATTTTAAGGCTTAGATCAATCAAATATAAATATCTGAGTAGTCACTTAGTAATTGAACTATGACTCATGTCACCATATACAACATTTGGTAATGTTAACATATAATTAATACTGTAATACTATTTAAATTGTTGTTAATATTCTTAGATATGATTTACACTTGCTTACAATATTTTAATGGCAAATAGAATACTTCAGTAGTATTTAATGCAACAGTCTATGAAACATTATTCACTACAATGTATATTGTATTTCAAGCTGCCTGATCCAGTCTTTCACTACTGAGAACTATGACAGAATTCTTAATGTTTAAAGTTTGGTGAGGTGGCTAAATTCTGGTAAAGATAATGCTTGTTCTAAACTAGTGTTACAGAGGCCAGTACAAAGAGTTGTGAGTAACAGAAGGGTACCTGTGTTTATTATTGCTCAACCCACAAAGACTTGATTCTTAAATTTATTTCTGTGTGTTCTTCTTGTGTAATAATACCCTGCTTGGTCACTATAAGCAGAAGTCAGAGCTGGCTCAGAATTTTTGTGTGTTCATACTGATAGTTTTGTTACTTTTTCTATAGATTAGTAGCAAGGGGTTGGGCAGATGGAGCCTGTCTGAATACATAGTAGCAGAACATTAAAAAAAAAATTCAGGAGCGTATAGTGATAGGACAAATGCAGTGTTTTAGAATATTTAAGGTTATGACTGTATGTAGGAGTACAGAGCAAAGCAAGCAATTCAGCATGAATCGCTGAACTGAATTGAATGAAAGCAACCATGATGGTGATTTTAATTCTGTTTTGTCAACATCTTATTCAACTTGAACAAATTATCTAAGAGCTATAGAAATTACTCATAGTAGAAACTTTGCATAGTGGAAATGTTATCCATTTATCTCCTTTAGGTTCTAGTACAATAACTCTCCTAGCAGGGGTAACACATGATAAATATGGTTTGGTTAACAAAATCATATTTTATATAATTGCATACTTTAAACAAAAGAGCGATCTCTAATCTACAAATATGTAGTAATAAAGATCAATGGGTAACATTCTTCATCTATATGAATATATCTTTCTTCTGGCAAATAATAATCAGATTATAAATTATAGAATAACCTCAAGCAGTTAATTTATAGGAATTTACTGATATGCTCAGCCAATGGAATTGGGAGAGAAAACAATTTAACATGTGTGTGTATGTGTGTTTGCAGCAGATGTACAGTGTTTTATGTGTACACCTGTGTATTTGTGTTCATGGATATGGTTTTAGGCAAGAGTTTCACTCATAGTACAGGTGACTACCATATGCCCATTTCACAGTAGCCTTCAAATAAATGAAGATAAGTTTGAAAGAAATTCCCACTAATGAAACTTAAAATGGTGCTCACAGCTGACAGTAGTGTTTAAAGCCCTCAAGAGGACAGTGGTGTTCACACCATGTGTCTTGAGCAGAGTTTCTGAATACTTCACCTTCTGTGTCCATAGAGAGGTGGTGCATTAAAAGATGCTGGCCGAGCACCACTCCTCCATGCTATGGGCAATGCCATGAAGACGTTCATCAGAATAGCCTGGGTGACTCTCACTGCTGGTTTCTCCACGTTAGCATCATCATTTTTGATACATGAAAACAACCACAACTTACCATTGTTTGCCAAAAAAATAACTTGATGAAATATGTAAAATCTATTCAAAGAATGCATGTGCAAATGAGTTTTGAATGACTGACATAATTGGATTTTCAGACTTTTCTAGATCCTGCTAACATGAGGATGGAATGTAAAGTAGTAAAATATAAAGCCTGAGTAGCTTTATGATGGCATATGGCAGGTCATTTTCATTTTTTGAAAAAAAAAAAAAAAAGTTTATACAGCATGTATGAAAATTAAATAAATCTGTTCCCCAAAATGGTCTTCAGATTATAATTCCAAGTTAAAATAATTAAATCCATAAAATATGGTAATAGTTTAAATATAAAATCTATATTTAGGATTTTACTTTGTCCTTTACTTTCTTTGTGATTCTTGTGCTATGTGCTTAACTATTTCGATCATGCCATGAAACATCGGCTGAACTACAACCTCTCCTAAAAATTCCAGCAAATAAGAAGTGAGGCTGAGAAGGCAGTTAGGGCTGGTGTTGATGAAACCACAATGACTCAGTCAGTAGGCTGGACATACAGGAAGTGGTGTATCTAATAGAGCGTCTGAAATGGAACTCTCAGAGGTCAGGAACTTTCTGGGGATGGTGCTATCAATGTGTTAGGCCAACGTTTGTGATTGGGAAAATAATGTTGATCTTGGAGGGAGAGCAGTGAGCAGTCCTGAAGAGAGATCTTGGTTCCCTGCCCAGGGATGTAACCTGGATGAAAGCCAAGAGTCCTAGACCACCAGGGACTGCAGGCTAGAAGCAAAGTGGCCCTGGCTCTTGCCGCTCTTTGAAAGCAAGAATGTTTCAAAGAGGCAAAAACTGTAAAAATAGGCACACGGTTTATTATTAGAGGCACAGCACAAGCTATGGGAGCACACACAGGAAACAAGTTTATCCAACTCAGAAGCGGGGCAGAGATACACACCCAGAAATGAGTGTGTGAGCATCCTGACTGAGGAGGAGCTCAGTCCAGAGGTGACGTGAATCATTTATATAGGACAGGCCTTCCAGCTGTTTGTTTACACTTCGCCAATCATCATGCTTCTTTCTTCACACCTGACTGTTCCATGGATCCTCCCCAAGATGTATTTGCAACTTTTTACTACGATGAATCCCACCTGTGCATGTGCAGACAGTAAAACCTGCCTTCACCTCAAGAGTGGGCATCTCAATCTCTTTGTTTTAGTAAAGTTCAGCTTTTACCCCTAGATTTGTCCTTGGAGTGTCTGGGTGGGAACAAAGCTTGAATTTTACTCCACTTGACAAATACCAGGTGTCTGGCCCTGAGGCCCACTGTCTCCTACCTCAGTGTGACAGAGGTGGCTTGTATTTGCTTCCATGCTTGTGTTCAGGGCATTCTTTCTGGCTCAGTTTCCCTTTTGATTTTCTACCTGCTTAGTTCTTACCTTTCAAAATGCAGCTAAAGTTTCCCTCTCTTCCTAATGCCAACACAGATTCACTCCACCACTGACAGTATAGCTAGGCTCCAGATACCTATCATAGCACTCACGGTAGGTTATACAGGTTTATATCCATCTCTCCTGAAGAACAGTGAGTAACTTTATATACACAATGAATGCCATATCTAAGAATCCAGTAAGTATTTGATGCTGTCCTTGTCTTCTTGGATTCTGGTGTATAAGACTTTTTTAAGGTAGAAAATATAATATTCATATTGATATATTATAAATATTAGGATATTTAGATTACTGATTTGATGAATTCACTAGAAAACCTATAAATTCAAATAGGATTAAGCTGCTTATAATATAGGCAGATCAAGTTCATGTATATTTAATACAATTTTTTTAAACTTGGAATATATTTCATCAATGACCAATGTAGTGTAAGTGTTATATTAATTATGTCAGTGACCATGAACATGTAAATGGCAATTATTAAATCCAGGAAAAACATAAGCATTCTTGGGAACTTTAAATTCATTTATAAAATCAAACCAATAATCATATTTATTTTTCCAACAAGGAAGTACCCGTAGTTCCTATTTATATATCATATATAATTCATCAAAGAAAATGAGAAAAGGGAACAAAACTAAGCTATAGTTGAATATCTTTGATTTTTGTCATTTGCCATCAATTTTAAAAGTAGTCAAAATGATTTTTCAATTCTCTATAGTGGCGTCTTTTTTTTTTCCCCCCAGTGAAATGGTCATTCTTATAACTCACAAGGAAAGACCATATAAAATAGAAATTTAGAAATGTACTGGATTTTCAACTAGTATTAGTTTCATTTGCATCCTAAAGAAAATACCAAATAACAGAAGGTTAAAGAATAAAACTCCTCTCATATAGAACAAGTGGGAATTAAACAGTTGGGAACTATTATGGTGTCTCTTATGAGGGACCACAGTTCTTCAGTTTTTCTGTCAAACTGTTCTTAATATTCTGTGCAGGTTCCAAGATTATTGCCAGAACTCCTGCAGGGCAGACATACACACCCAGAGAAGAGAGTGGGCTTCCCGAGTGAAGAGGAGCTCAGTACAGAGGTGACATAAGTCACTTCTGTAGGACAGTCCTTGTATAGGACACATCCATATTCCAAGTAGTGGGAAAGTGAATAAAAGGTCATTCCTTCTGACGGTTTTCTTTAAGTGGCCTTTGACCTCTAATGCTTCTACTTACATCTAATTGGCCCGAACAGTCACATGGCCAAACTTAGCTGTGTAAAGAGCTGGTCAGTATAACCTCAGATAAAATCAACTTTGTGTTGCCAAATAATAAAAGTTCATGGATAGCAAGTAGGAGTTGGTACCATTGAGTCCTGTTGTTAAGATAATTATCTTCTTTTCCACAGGAGAGCTTAGTTTGACCCAGTTTGCAGGCATAGAGATTGCTTGTCATGACAGATCATAAGTAAAAGATAAGTCTGTTGAACCTTCAGAATGATACAAGAAATACTGAAATCAAGTTAAACTTAGCAAAGAAGAGAAGTAGGAAAAAAGAACATAAGGAAAGTCAGAGAAGCTGTTATTAATTTAATCATATCTAATTTCCATACCTTTGTATATGTGATTAGAAGTTCACTTATTATATTATTTTAATCAGTTTTAAAATCAACTAGGTTATTTAAGGAACTAAAGTATTTGAGAGAAATAAGGAAGTAGAAATAGCCTCAAAAAAAAAAAAAAATCAAAAGGTATAGAACAGCTGCATTTACTTTAAGAGCTTTCTCATAGACTGCTTGAATTGTCCGTTATGGCCCACGGTGTAGAATGAGAACCATTGGGTAGAAGTTATTCATTAATTCACTCTTTTATCACTTAATGAGCACCTGCTGTCTCAGGTAGCATTCTATGTCCTGTAAACGTAACTGAATAAATCAGACAGTGTCCCTGCACCCATAGAATTTACATTCTAGTGCATGTAGACATCAGGCAAGGAAAAGTGTATACATTTCAGACACCACTATGAAGAAAACAGTGTTGGCCTATGGGAGATAGCACCTCAAGCAGAGGTGAGCTACTAATACAGTGTAAGAGTCTTCTGAGATACTAGACTCGGGGAGTGAACCAGCTTGTGTCTTTATCTCTAAAGCATTCTCACACTTTCCCAGTTATCAGCATGTCTCTCCAAACCCTAGTCCCCATTGCCATCATCTGTCGTAAGGGGTGAAGGTGTAAAACAAAGGAACAAACAAAAAAGCAAAAAGTGAAGCAAATTGTATCCCTTTCCTCCTTTTAATGTCCTAGTGATTCCATTTTGGAATTAAGAGTAGATTCTTAAATGACTTAGCAGAGTCCATGAAGTTGTTTGTAATGGATTTCATCTCTCTTCTTGGGCTATATGACCCTTTCTGTATCTAGAATACTTCAAACTCTTTCTTACTTCAGGATATTTGCATTTTCTGTTTCCTCAGCCTGGATTGCTTTCTTCCTAACCTGAGTCCTAAAAGGAATGAGGCTCAAGCCCCTGAAAATTGGAGTAGAGGCAGGAAGTTATTGGGATTATTGGATGCACTGATAGGCAGTGATTTCAGAGATCTTTTCTAGTCCACATCTTCAGAAACTCTTCTGTTGAGCAGTTTAGTCTAAGTTGTCATGTAGTCATTCTGTTACACTCTTCATTCTTTTAATAATACACATCAGTAACTGAAATGATCTAGTATCTTCATATCTTGTTAGTATTTGTTTCCCTCTTCCGTTACGTTATAAATCTCTTAAGATGAGGGAAAAGAACTGACTTAGAAACAACAATTTGCCTGTTTCCTAGATACTACTTGTACATGATAGGAACTCAAGAAATATTTTTGAATTAAGTGACTTTTATTCTAGGTTTTCAGAATATAACTTCAGTATGTTTGGGTACTAAATACATAAGGTATATTTCTTCTATCTTTTAAAATAATAGCTTGGGCTTTGGAAAATTAACTTTTAAAGCCCTACTAAAACATAAAGTTTATTTTCTTACTATATGTATAATTTGACTTGTCTTTTCTTAATGGAATATAAGGTTGCTGTGGTAGGAAATTTAATCTGCTGGGATTAGAGATATCTCCAGGGCCTGGAACAGTGTGGATGCATGGGAGTTGATCAATTATTGGATGAATAAATTATTCCATGAATATGCACACTTATGAATGTTATATACTAGAGTCCAAAGTTGTAAGAAAGACTCATAACACTTCCTAGGACTCTTTGTTTTACATGCTTAAAAACAGGCTGTATCCTCCTTCAAGAAGGTAACCTCTTTTTTTGTGAAGTATCAGCTTCCTTGATTTAATCTAAGACTTCTTGGTACCACTTTCTAGTGAAAATGGTTTTGCAATAAGAATTGATCATTTGACTGTGGAAGTGGTTTAGCTAATGAAGTAATTGCTTTATCAAAGTCTGTGACTCACTGTTGATGACCTGATGTCTGGGCAGAAGTTGCCATATTTGCTTCACACCTGCTTTAACCAGTTGCAGTTTGATTTCCTTGATAGCATTATTTCTTCTCCTTTGGAGTAACTAATGGTGTGCAGGAGCTGGCTCTTACTAGTTGATAGGAGCCAACTATGCACACTTCTTCCCAAGTTTGCATTCATTGACCTCAGGTTGGTAGCCTGAAATTAGTTAGGGTGGAAATAATTATACCGTGATGATAGTCAAATGGTACAAATAAAAGCAGCTTTTTTGGTCTCTTTACCAGCCCACCACCATATATTTCTGAGCAGATATAATGCTTTATGGCAGCTACTTTTACTGTTTTTCGGGACCATTCTTGGAGTGTGGCATGGAGCCTGGAAAAGACAATGGACTTTGGATCTCATCTCACTGCCTTTTTCCCACCATGACCATGGGAACAAGGTAGCTTCTCTGGACCTCATTTTTAAAATGCATTTTTGTTTAGATGATAGAAATAAGTTATATATGTAATATTCTAGCACAGTGCCTGGCACATAAAAGACCCTGAAAGACGATATCTATTTCCTTTGAAATGGTATGGTAGTGGGAGAGGCAGAGTAAAGCCAGACTTGGATGGAGCTTCTCTGTAAGATTACAGCAAAATGTGCTTAACAATGGCTTCTTCAGTGATCAGTAATGGCTTTAATTAAGTGTATTTATTCTGGCCCATCTTTAAATCATGTGTGATCCAAAGGATGCTGGTTACCATCTATAGCACAGTGTTATCCAACAATGCAGAGAAAGGTTAAATGTAGTTAGAAACAAAGAGAACATCAAACATCCTACTGTAATTATCTCAAGCTGAGTTTATGCAGTCAAAAGGTAAATTAACCTCTGTAGTGTGGTTATCTCCTTGAGTGTTATGTCTTATCTGAAGGGATAAAATATCTGAGAACAGGTGGAATTCTAGTAACTTGAAATATTAAACAAGCGTTGATGTAGCACTCAAGTCTGGTAAAGTATTAATGCTATGGCTAGACTCTGAATATATGGCTTGTAGTTTGTTTGCTTTTTTTTTTAATAGAAGAGGAATAAGACCTGTGCTTCTGAAGATAATTTTATTTGTGAAGCAAGAGATTGATATTTGAATACACTGTACAGTAGATATCTCTAGTTAACTGATGATAATTACATTATAAAAATGCAAATATGTGTGAGAAAGAAGGTCCCTGTATGTTGCAATGAGATTTTTATTACATATCTACCAACATATTAAAAATGATCTCACATCATTGATATAAAACTGTAAGAAACATTCTTATTTCTGCTTTTTTACTTTTGATGCTGCAAAATGATAGATCCATGATAGGTGTTAGAATGTAATGAAAAATTACATATATAGGCAAGTATTTAGATGTATAGGCATATATATGTATTTATATTTCCATTATTCCTTAAATATTCTACAAAAATTTTTTCTGGATTATATTTCCTCTGCTAGAGGTTATTATAAAGTTACACAAGGCACCTAAGCTGTTATTACAAGACGGAAAGTGGATTTGGAAATGTAGTTAATAGCAATGATCAGAAGCTAAAGAAACATTGCTGGAAATACTTACTGAGTTGTTACTTCTAAAACATAAAAAAATTACAAATGTCTTCTTTGAATGTAATTCTTTGAGTCAGTCAGGTTTCAGTGACCTAAGAGCTGCAAATGTGGATAAAACTGATTTCCTTTTGCAAAAGAATCTGAAACACATCATAGGCATACAAAATATACACACAGAAGCTAAAATAGAAGCATGATGTGATAGAGGAGGGTGTGAAAATGCTATGGAAATTCAAAGAGCAAAGTGATTTCCTTCTGGCAGAAGTAATCTATAGTGATACTTCATCTGAGCCTTTGAAGATGGGGGGTATCTTATCAACTTCTAAGAAAGGAAGATTTTCCCAGTACAGGAAAAAGTGTGAGTAAAGCAAATGAATAGAGAAAATCGGGTACAATTGTATTTATCTACTTGAACTGAGATGAAGGGAATAAGGAGAATAATGAGAGAGAAGTCTTGAGGGGTTGCTTAAAGTGTAGACTGTTGGAGACTGTGGAAATTGTTGGTGGCAGTGAAAAGTCTCTGTAGGGTTTGGAAGTTGGACAAAACACAAGAGCTCTAAGAAAGGTTATTTTATTGCTGATACACAGGAGTGAGTTAGGATGGTGGGAAATCTATTTAGGGCTCTATGGCTGGAAATAATGGGACATAAAAATAGAAATAAGACATTAGAGATAGAGTGAAAGTAAACTAACTTCTAGTCATTCAAGTAAGAGAAGTCACCTGTATTCAGTGAAGGCCAAATGCACTGAAGTTAAGATATCATTCTGAATGACCAGTGCATCATGCTGCAAAGTAAATTTCTTCCCTGTGCAGTACAAGTAATGCAGAAGTTATGAGATTAAATGAAAGGATATACATGAAGTAGACTTGTTCATTACACTGCTCTAAACAAATGAATAACCTTGCTATGGTTTTATTAGATTTCATAACATGGCTAGAAAAATGGTCATATTAACAGAACTTTAAATATTCAAAAGGTTGGAGGAAATTAATGAGCTTAATTTTAGAAAGGTCAAAGTGAAGATATTGTAACATTCTGGTCCCAAGAGGCAATGAATAGAGTAGTGCAAGTAGGATTTGTTTACAAAATGGTTAATTATAAGGATGTTAACAGGATGTAAGGGAACTTCTAAAGATAATATATCAAAAGAACCCAGAGCAGGTAGCAGCCCAACTGATTGTACCCAAGGCTGAATGGATGAGGAGAGGAAGAGTCCTGCATTGCTAAGTGGTCTTGAGAGTAGTCAAGGACCACAGCAGACCAATGCAACCTCACAGGGAAAGAACAAAAGGGAAAAACTAGATGCCACGCTTCTTCCTTCCTTTAGTATCTGACTGGGATTCTCCACTGGCGACTCTGCAAGCCAAAGATGCATGAGAACCAATGAAAGTAATCCATACATGTCAGCCTCCTGGGAGAGAGAGCAGGATGGAGGATAAAGCTGCACAAAGGAAGATACTCGACATAGATGCCAATCAGGAGACAGAATAGAAATTTGAGACCTTAGACAGAATTTTTGAATTAGTAAGTACTGGTAGTACTGACAGTTGAATAATCAGATATTCTCTAGTCAATACCCCAGTCATGCTCAAATGGAAACTTCTTTGAAGAATCTTTTGGGTAATGACAGGTATTCTGCATTTAATGAAGTTTGTATATATTCATGTAAAGTCATTTGAAACTAGTTCCTTACTCTTATTCATATGTCCAGAAACAGGAACAACTTGTGTGGACAAATGGGAATGGACTGACTTTTATAACTATACTCCAGAGTACTTCCTAAGGAAAAGAACATATTGGTAAAACAGCTGTGAAAGCAGGCAAAAAAAAAAAAAAAAAAAAACCCAAAAAAAAAACTCTATACTTAATTAGAATGGGGAATAAAAGAGCTAAGCATACTCTGTCTGAACTTCAAACAAAAGTTGCGATTCTTTTAGAAGCCACGGTTTTTATAATTGGTGAACTTGCACAGAATAACACCTAAAAACATGTGAAGTCCTTCAGGTTCTAGGTGGGAATAATGTTGGCTTCTACAGATTTATGCATCTAGACATATAATCTTAAAAATGTTATTTTAATGTCACATGTCCTTTAATATTCAAAATATAAACTTAAAAATTTTAATAAGGATATATGAACTTAAAATATCATACCCAGGCCCCATCTTAAGGAATGAAAAACAGTTTCTTGGGCAGGTGTTTCCTTTTTGCAATCGCTACTAGTCTGGATTTCTCCATTAGCTCCCTTAATAGATTTTGGAATATTAGCATAGAGATCTATTTCAACAGTAACACAGCTGGGTCCCTTGGCTTCAAGGCCTTTGGAACTCGCATAATATTTGGCTTCTATCAATATTGTCATTTTTCTTCATTTATTACCTCTTTATGTTGTCTCTAGTTATATTCTAAGGATTTCTCACAGCCTTACTAACATAAAAAAAGTACACAATATTTTAAGAGGGGATGATTCTATATCATTTGCTTTGGATAACCTTATGAAGTGTGTGTGTTAGCTGCTGGGTTGTGACCAACTCTTTGCTATTTTATGGACTGCGGCCTGCCAGGATCCTCTGTCCATGGGATTCTCCAGGCAAGAATACTGGAGTGGGTTACAATTCCCTTCTCCAAGGGATCTTCCCAGCCCAGTGGCAGAACCTGGGTCTCCTGCATTGCAGGCAGTTTCTTTACCATCTGAAGCACTGGGAAAGCTTATATACATACCCTTATGGGGTCTCTTCAAAATCATCTAGCATGAGAATCAATAGGATTCTGTATTCTGATTATTTGAAGCAGGTCAAACAGCATTGATAAAATGAATGTGTATTTTACTTTTTTAAAATGCCATCATTTCTTTACATATAATTTTTATATATTCTTGGAACAGGCTTAATTTGTGGAAATTGTCATCTTGAAATGTAGATAAACATATATAGCTATACTTGAGGGATAGTTCCTGGCACATGGTAGTCACTCAAAGATGGTATATTGTCATAAGTCCATACGTGTATAATTAATTCATTGCACATAGCACATTATTACCTTGAATACTCATGAAGTTTCTGTTAGACATACTCTTATATAACAAGGAAGAAGAGAATGAAAAATCAGCTAGGTTAATTACATAGACAAATGTCCCTATCATTCCAGAACTTTTAAATCTGGAATATTGCCAGGGGTTATCTAGAGGCCTCAGTATTTGAGAGTCTCTGACACTTGCTATAGCTATTGGTGAATTTTAGTTCTACCATTTATTTAATAAGATTTTCTCATCGCTTTTACTCATAATTTTCAAGTGGTTTAACTCGGTGCTTTCAAAGTATAGCATGTACCTAATTTTAATCTATTTGTTTATTGACAAAGAAGAGATTTACTATGAAAATATTTTCCTTGCTCACAATGAATTCCTGCCAATTGTAATCAGTCCTCTAATTGATAATTCCTGGGACAAAATTATTCTATTACCTTCTGTTAAACATTATCTCTGTATTACTTTCCTTCATTTATAAAACATGGAATCAAATATGCCTTATTTGGTCTTTGCTTCTGTATTACTGATTTTTCATTTAAAAATCATATGAATAAACAGTTGGCTGGATATCTTTGAAAAAGTATAAATACACAGCAGTAAATTTGCTCAGCTGAGACAAGACATTTAGATAAGTCTTTGAAAAGATTCAAAACAAAGTCAAAAAGAATTACTTGAAGTAGAAAAAAATCTGCTAGGGAGTACTTGGTAATAACTTGAGTTGTATGAGCTAAATGAACTTACCTTTTGATATTTAAGTAATTACCCAGAAGAAAGAAAAGGTTTTATTTAAAATGTGTAATAATATGAAAAAGTCATAAACTTTGGAGTTTGCTTTGTGACACCAATCTATTATAAAATTGCCTCACTAAGTTGATTCAAGCTGGAATCTAGATTGCTGGGGGAAATAGCAATAACCTCAGATATGCAGATGACACAACCCTTGTAGCAGGAAGTGAAGAACTAAAGAGCCTCTTGATGAAAGAGGAGAGTGAAAAAGTTGGCTTAAAGCTCAACATTCAGCAAACTAAGATCATGGCATCTGGTCCCATCACTTCATGGCAAATAGATGGGGAAACTGGAAACAATGTCACTTTATTTTCTTGGGCTCTAAAATCACTGCAGGTGGTGACTGCAGCCATGAAATTAAAAGATGCTTGCTCCTTGGAAGAAAAGCTGTAATCAACCTAGACAGCATATTAAAAAGCAGAGACATTAGTTTGCCAACAGAGGTCCGTCTAGTCAAAGCTATGGTTTTTCCAGTAGTCATGTATGGATGTGACAGTTGGACTATAAAGAAAGCTGAGTGCCAAAGAATTGATGCTTTTGAACTGTGGTTTTGGAGAAGACTCTTGAGAGTCTCTTGGACTGCAAGGAAATCCAATCAGTCAATCGTAAAAGAAATCAGTCTGAATATTCATTGGAAGGACTGATGAAGCTGAAACTCCAATACATTGGCCACCTCATGTCTAGAACTACTCATTGGAGAAGACCCTGATACTGGGAAAGATGGAAGGCGGGAGGAGAAAGGGATGACAGAGGATGAGATGGTTGGATGGCATCACTGACTTGATGGATAAGAGTTTCAGTAATCTCTGGGAGTTGGTAATGGACAGGGAAGCCTGTAGTGCTGCAGTCTATGGGGTCACAAAGAGTTGAACATGACTGAGTGACAGAACTGAACTGAAGTCATGAGTTGCTTATCAAATCTTTGTTGAAAAATATAGAAGAAATTATAGCTTGTAAAAGAAAAATAATGGGAAATAAGTTACTTTCTGGTACCTAAATGTCTAGGCTTCATTTCATCATAACTTTTTCATCCTAACATAAAATAATTCTTTCATCATAACATAAGATAAAGTTTCATTTATAGGGAGATTTCCAAGGCAACCATTAAAGTACAGGACTTTGTCCTGTAACAGTCTCGAAAGCAATGCTAATTCTTGTGTTTTAAGCCAGATCTCCCATTTGCTTTCTAACCTGTGGAGAAATGTATCCTGAAACTTCATCCAAGATCTAGTCCCTCAGTCAACTTGGATATATCACAACTACAATATAATTACTATAATTATTATTTGGGAGTAGCCTTTGAGACTTAACAACATCAATGCATTCCAATAATTGCCCCTATTAAAGTGTGTATAATTGTTTTCTGATCGGTGCATTGATGTCAATGAAGGAGAATCTGAAGCCTTTTTCAGTTACAGCTGGGGAAAAGGTAAGACATATTTAGGACTTATTTTCATAACACAGCTCTAAATATATTGGATTGAGAGGTAAATAGAATTAATATCTTGAAAGTAAATGTAATTAATACCAGACTCAATCTTAAACCTTGTTAATGATTATTGGTAACCTCTAAATCTTCATAAACAGACTTCACACAAAATCAACTCTGTGACACCCTTGTGACTAACACTGAGATTCTGGGGTGTTTTTTTTTTTGCCAGTAAAATTGTTGAAGGTTTAAGAGTTTTGTGAGAGAGTAAGGTTTGCATTTTCACATACCACTCAAAGAGGTATAAATTTGCAATCCTGTTTAAGATAATTTTAACAGTATGTGCCCAGCAATGGTGTTTATAGAAAACAATTTGGGTATACAGGACACGTGACATTTCTATCTAAATTTGAATTCAATTTGCTTTCAAGCTCCCATTCTGATGTTGGTAGGGACCATTTATAATTGTCAGTTCAGGTTCTCTCATTTACTTCAGGTTTATAAGTTGTTTGTGATTAAATGTTTACTCTAAGGCAATCAGTTTTTCTCCCTTCTCCTTTCTTTTCTCTTTTCATTTCTGGGTTGCCTCTCAACGCAAGCTGAAGCTTCATGTAATATTTTGAACAAATAAGATGAAAGGAGTGTAAGAGGCTTAATTTTTGCCTCCAATGTTCATTTGAAATGTATTTTGTGGAGGAAGACAGTATTATTTTCTACTTATTGTAGAATAATAAAACTCCTTCAGTGAAGTTAAGTGGAAAATAGACTCAGTCTAGTACTTAGAATAGTCTGCCTTTTTTTTTTTTATCTCTTCCTTCTCTGCTTAATTCATTGACTTGAGTTTTTAATTTTACTAACCATTGATACCTGGTATAAAATCAAAGCAAGGAAGACAGACATACCAGTGACTGAATGTTCTTACCTGGATTCTCCTAAAATAACTGGGCCTTGCAGGTTCTTAATGCTTGAGTTTTTCCCCTAAAATGGAATTGGTGGGATCAATAGATTTTTCAGTTTTGGTTTCCTGCCTTGGTTTGGGCAAAGCAGTTCCTCAGTGGCTGGTGATTCACTGCTTTTACAGCTCTGCTTCAGAAATGGACCCATGTCTCAGGTCACATCGCCCCCTCAGTGATCCATTTGGGAAGGTTCTGATGGAATTCTGCTCACTTTCACTTGTGGGGTCCACATCTTTCAGATGGTAGATTCTCATGCCATTTATGACTCTGGAAAACAAGTTAAATCCACTGCAACAGCAATTGCCTTCTGGGATGCAGCCAGAGCAACTAACTTGTTCCTCTCCTTCTAGATTTCCACACAGGAATCAATCTTCTTTACCCACTAAGGCTAGAATTCATGTCAAGATTTTTTTGAAATACCCAGTTAAGTCTAGCTGAAATTATTAATAGAAGTAATAGCTAGCTTCTGGCTAATCCTGTATCTTGGTGGTTAGGAGGGCGCTAAAAACATAACATCACTGACTCGATGCATATGAATTTGAGCAAACTCCAGAGATAGTGAAGGACAGGGAAACATGGTGTGCTGCAGTGGATGGGGTCACACAGTTGGACACGACTTAGCAACTGTACAACAACAATAAAAGCATAACATCTCTGACAGAAACTCTCTCCAGAGACTCTTGAAAATCTCCAAATATTTAACGTGGATGAGTTGTCTAAGTTACTTCTAAGCCCTTCCTTGGAAACTGTGTGATGTGGCTTAAGAAACCAAGATTTAGTTCCATTTTTTTCTTCCCATCTATTCATAGCATTCTTATGTTTTCTTGGTAGAAAATCTATTATATAGTATCCATCTTCATTCCTATCTTATTTCTTGATTTAATTAACATGAAGCTTCAAAACCAACTTGCTTGAGATTGAGTATCTCTAAGCAAAGAACTTCTATATTTATTTGAGTTAAAAGCTATACATTTAATCCTTCGGACCTTAAATTTCAGTTGTCAAAGTAGTTGAAATAACAAAACTTACTGAAAATTCTAATTCTCAATTCTTAGGTAATATCATTTGTGTAACAAATGTTTATCATGTTGCTACAATACTTTGATGATCACCTTCATATTTAAAATTTAAAGGTAAATGATTTATGAAAATGATAATTCTATGATTCATTATAAAATAGGCAAGTGACTAATGACTTCTGGGTATGTTTTTGTAAATGAAATTGTTTTACTTGTTTAGTGTTCTATTTTCTAATTTTGTTAATATAACATTATACAAATGAAAATGGAAAGATTGCATGGTTCTGAATCACTTTTCAGTCAGCATCTCACATACTGCATAGGAAATTAAAAGTTTACTAAATGCTTTAGAGGTCAAACTTCTACAAAAAAAAAAATTCCTACATTTTAATAAGGAATTTAGTATTGTTTGGTAAATATTGACATTGGTTAGTCATTAGTAAGGTAAAGGGATCATCGTCACTAAGCATATGAAAAATATATTTTCACCTAAATGGGACAAAAATCTCTGCAGATTATATATTATTCATATAAATGAGAATGATGCAAAACTGATTCTTGCTAGCTTTAAAGAATTGATTAAGAGATAATATTTTGCTATTCATGGGGTCTCAAAGAGTCGGACACGACTGAGCGACTGAACTGACTGATAGTAGCAGAATGATGTACTGGTCAATGGAAAAACATTAAAAAGACTTTAACTCATGACGTTAAACATTTGATAATATAGTACTGTATGTAAATATTGAAAAAGGCTTGTTAAATTTTAATAAAGGTTTGGACAATGAAAAGAAATTGATACTGATCTTTTACCCCTTTTTAGAACTTTATGCCCCAGAAATAATAGGAAGTGACTTATCAGATAAAGAGGTAAAATTCCCCAGTCCTCCTCAGAAATCATATGCTCTTTTTGAGAAACAAAACTTGGATATTCATTTGATTTATCAAGTAAAAGATTGAACTTAAGTCTATGTCCTGTGCCTTGGCATTGGTGAATATGAATCTCTAATATGTATCAAATCACTGTGCAGTAAGATGCTTTGGAACTTAGCACACCCACAGTTTTATAAGATTAAATGGTTTCCAGAGGAAAAACTTCAAGCTTTTCTAATCCGGCGTTTTTGAGTGTATAAATTGCTCAAATGTTGGCTTCTTTCTGAAGCTATTTAACTTACTGTTTCAGTAAATTTTTGTAAAAGAGCAAAAGGAAACTTTAATACAACTTAGTGAAAGTATAAAACTACCAATTCCAAATGATTAGGAAATGTGAAAAATTATGAAAAGTAATTTTAAATGAATGGATGATATATATATCAATGATTGCTAATAAGTGAATGTAGAAACCATAACAGAATTGATGGATTTTTGAGAAATGATTATAATACTTTATAATATTTTCTGTATTTCTACTTGGTTTTTTAAATTTAAAAAGTTTTATTCTTCCCCCCGCCACCCACCCCCCGCCCAAATTAGGAAATGGGTTCTGTATTAGTTCAACTGGAAGTTTTCTTTCTATGGTTGCCATCTGTATGTGTCCTCTTAATCAAAATAAAAAATGTAATTTGAAATAGAAAACTTAGTCATTGGTGAAGGAAGATCAAAAGAAGGCAGTCAAAGCAGTACTTTCATCACCTTTTTTATAGGATATAGTAAAGTTAGTGATTCACATGGGGAATTTGGAAGGGGAAAAATAGCAATTAAATGGAAAATCACTCTAGCAAATCAAATGCAATTGTGAACATCCTTGGAAAGGAAGACAGCATATGATGAAATATTACATAAGCTGTAAGATACAATATATCCAATAAAAATACGTATTGAGGCTTTACTACGTGCATAGTATTTACAGTCAGGTATTTCCTTTCCTAAACTTATAGCTTTAACACAATAAGCAAAACAAGAAGTAAGCAAAGAAATGCTTGCTTCTGTTTGAGGGGAGGAGAAGTAGAACTTCCCTGCCATTTTTTCTGTAGGTTCTTGTGCTGTTATGGAGCTTGGAGCTGCTTTATAACATTTGATTTATATTTGGTTTCTAGCATTTCACAAGTGCATTACAACTAGAACTGGAGCCAGAATCTTATTAGTGGAGATGCTGTGCAATGAAATGTCAACACAGGGCATTTGTGTTTTACTTTTATTGCTTTAATAGATAGTCCATTTTGTGACAGCATGATCTATTTGAATAATGTGACATTTGGGGGAAGTTTTAAAATTGATTTTTATTCAATTGATATTAATGTTGGGTTAAGACCTGATGTAATAAAGAAAATAGATATGTCATTCTCCATCTGTCTTTTAGAGGGAAAGAGTTTGGGCCAGGAGGCCAACAAGTTGGAAAGGCACTTCACATTAGCATTAATGCCATGTGTTCTACCTCATGTATTTTTCAGAGCATACTTAAAATGTTCATTTGAGGGGAATGACTGGCAGATAACAATCAGATAGAGCTTAGGCAGTAGCAAGTCATAGACTGGATAAAAACATCTTAGTGGTAAGATAATAGAGCCCATTACCTAACAGATGATCATAATGGGTATTTTATTCAAACATGCTTCATATGGTGTACCTTCTCCAGTTAATGAAATAATGTAAATATACTTTTTCCAAAGCCTTAAGGAAAAAAATGGGCCAAATGATAGATAATTAGACCCTCATATCACTTTTTCACCATTAAGCTCACATTCTCTCATTGCTTCATCAGTAGATCCTGAGTATACTGAACCCAGAATAAAGCTATTGTCTTGTCCTGGAATTCCTGTCCTACCATTGTCATGCTTTCCCCAGCTATCAGTGGGGTCCCAGTCTCTTATATCCTAGCATGAAGATGCAATACCTTAGTTTCCTTAGTTTAAACTAGTACCTTAGTTTAGAGTAGCCACTTTAACTTAATACGAAGAAGTTTAAGGTCTCTCTCCGTTATACAGAAAATGAGAGAATTAGAAATATAAAACAAAATACAAGAAAACAGACTTAAAATGTAGGCCTTGTGAGATAAGTTATCACTTGGATATTGTTAAAAAAATAGTTTCATACTAATATAGAAATACAGGCTCTTTGCAGCACAAAGGATGCATCTTCAAGTTGCACCAAAACACCTGGCACTCACGGTGCAAACTTGCTTTCTGCCATTCAGCCAGGGAGGTCAACTTAATGTCTTAAGGCAGAAGTTTTTTCTTGATCCTCTCCAATACAACATTTCTTTATCATTTTTCCTCTCATTACGTTCTATTTAAGAATTTTTGTGCTTTCCAAGGAATATTCCATTCTTAAATAATATCCTTTTATTTCCTTTCTTCCATGAAGTATAATATTTAGGGGATGGAGAGTAGGAAATTGATCTTAGAAGTCAGATAATACTTCAAAGCCTACCTATATTGTACTGGGTGTTATGGAATCTAGATGGTGACGAATCTGCTTGCAATGCAGGTGATCTGGATTGGATCCCTGAGTGGGGATAGTCCCCTAGAGAAGGGAATGGCAAAACACTTTAGTATTCTTGCCTGGAAAATTCCATGGAGAGAAGAGCTTGGTGGGATATAGTCCGTGGGGTCGCAAAGAGTCGAACACAACTGAGCAACATACACTTCACTTCACAAAGGTCTTGCCACATAGTGATAAATAGCCTGATAAATATCCTGTATGTCAGGGAATCCTTCCCAGCTTAAAATTATCAAATTGTTTTCTCCCTATATTTTCTGCCCTATTGCTTCCAAAAATGCCAAAGAGGACAACTAATGATTAAACCATATGGCTAGCAGCTGAATTTATTTTTGGAAGTTGAAAATAACAATCATATGATTAAGACCAATTACATGATTTGTTGGAATATTTAAATTCACTATCAACTACATAAATGTTTTCTAGCATATTTAATAGCAATGCAATTCTCTAATAAGTCTGTTTTCCAAACTTTTTATAGAAATGGGCATTTTTTCCTACTATATTAGTTGTATTCTAGTATAACCTTCATCTCACATGCTAGCAAAGTAATGGTCAAAATTGTCCAAGCCAGGCTTCAACAGTGCATGATCCATGAAATTCCAGATGTTCAAGCTGGATTTAGAAAAGGCAGAGGAACCTGAGAACAAATTGCCAACATCTGTTATTGACTCTGCCAAAACCTTTGACATTGTGAATCACAACAAACTGTGGAAAATTCTGAAAGATAGGAATACGAGACCACCTGACCTGCCTCCTGAGAAATCTATATGCAGGTCAAGAAGCAACAGTTAGAACTAGACATGCAACAACAGACTGGTTCCAAACTGGGAATGGAGTATGTCAAGGCTATATATTGTCACTCTGCTTATTTAACTTATATGCAGAGTACATCATGAGAAACACTGGACTGGATATAGCACAAGCTGGAATCTAGATTGCTGGAAGAAATATCAATAACCTCAGACATGCAGACATCACACTTATGGCAGAAAGCAAAGAAGAACTAAAGAGCCTCTTGATGAAAGTGAAAGAGGAGAGTGAAAAACTTGGCTTAAAACTCAACATTCAGAAAACCAAGATCCTGGTATCCAATCCCATCATTTTATGGCAAATAGATGGGGAAATAATGAAAACAGTGACGGACTTTATTTTCTTGGGCTCCAAAATCACTGAAGGTGGTGACTGCAGCCATGAAATTAAAAGACGCTTACTCCTTGGAAGAGAAGTGATGACCAACATAGATAGCATATTAAAAAGCACAGACATTACTTTGCCAACAAAGGTCCGTCTAGTCAAAGCTATGGTTTTCTAGTAGTCATGTATGGATATGAGAGTTGGACAGTAAAGAAAGCTGAGTGCTGAAGAATTGATGCTTTTGAACTGTGGTGTTGGAGAAGACACTTGAGAGTCCCTTGGACTGCAAGGAGATCTACCCACTTCATCCTAGAGGAAATCAATCCTGAATATTCATTGGAAGGACTGATGCTGAAGCTGAAATTCCAATACCTTGGCCACCTTGTGCAAAGAACTGACTCATTTGAAAAGACACTGTTAGTATAGATTGAAGGTGGGAGGAAAAGGGGATGACAGGATGAGATGGTTGGATGGCATCACTGACTCAATGGTCATGAGTTTATGTAAGCTCTGGGAGTTGGTGATGGACAGGGTAGCCTGGTGGGTTGCAGTCCATGGGGGTCACAAAGAGTCAGACACGATTGTGCAAGTGAACTGATAACCTTCAAGTGATCAGCTCATTTCAGAGAACAAATATACTAATAACAAGAAAAATGATAAAAATGAAATGATGTTAGGAAAAAAAGGAATAGATATAAAATCAACTTTTAAATATTATTATGTACTATTATAAACTAATTTTCATAAGATAAAACCAAGCCAACAAGATAGGTCTCTGAAAGAGGTAAAACAGAGTTGATCCCAACATTTGATAGACTATTTTGCTTCAAGGTCTTTGCCAATGAATAACTGGGCAACCTTCATAGAAACCAAAACTAAAAAAAAAAAAAAGAAACCAAAACTAATAGAATAAAAATTTTAGATAGGATCCTAGAGACTGAAAAGCAAAGTTTTAGCCTTCTTTTTGGTTTGGAAGGACACAAATTAGGTACAGATTGATGATTGGTGTACTGTTATACCCTGGAAGTTATAATCTAGATTATTCAGAAAGATCTGCTGTTGTAAAGACTTACTTTTCACTTTAACTTACAGACAGATTTGAGGAAGGTCAATTGGCCAAAACTGACGGTGGCAGACACACTCTCAGGTGACTCCCTGGTGCTTATGTCTTTGTGTAGTCCTCTGCTTTTGAAGGTAGATAGCACTTGTAACTTGCTTCAAACCAACAGAAAATGGTGAATGAGACAGAATGTCACCCCTGTGATTATGCTGTGTTACCCAAGAATCCATCTTGACAGCAGACCCACTCCAGAGACTCTACTCCCTGGCTTCATGAACAAGGTGACCACAGTGACTTAAAATGTCAGTGACCTTTAAGAGTTGAGTGCAGTGTTTAGGTTCACCCACACTCAGACTCAGTTGCACACCTCAGTTTCCCCTCATACACCAAATGATAACCCCCAGTTCTTTGATTGCTGTTGGTTTCCCCAATCTCACTTTTGGTTTGTTTTCTGGAGAATAGCTTTACACCTAAATTACCTAATTTTATTGTAAATTTTTTTGGTGGTTCTTTGGGTTTGCTATTGAGCATGTGCATGCACACACATAGATAAACTGCACCCAAATGTACAGAAGACCACGTACACATGACCGTACAAGACCACAAATTAATGTCAATAAATTTTAAAGGATAGAACATATGAATAGAATAAGTAAGGTAGAAAGTGGTAAAAAAACTAAGTGGGAAAAATATTTCTTTGGAAGTTAACCTATATACTTCTAATTATCCTGTAGGTTTAATGAGAACTCAAAGAAAATTAGACAGTAAAATATGATGTAAAAATGACAATAAAACACGGTATAAAAACTTGTGGGACACAACTGTAGCTGTGCTGAGAGGAAAATAGCTTTAAATGCTTATACTAATGAAGAAGAAAGATTAAGAATCAACCTATGTCAACCTATGTATCTAGAAGAAACTTTAAAACACCTGAAAAGTAAGTAAAATACAAAAAGTAAAACACAAGCAGAAATTTATAAAATGGAAGTGTATTCAACTGAAAGAAAAAAAAAACAAAACTTTCTTTGTGTAAAGAATAAAACTGAGGCCCTGATGAGAACTAATGAGAAATTCAGAAGGTACAGTTTACTAGTATTATCAACAAGAGGGGGTAGTATTGTAAATTTTATACTCTTTGCCCACAAGAGAACCTTTAAGTCCCCTTTTTACTAATAAATTTGAATACTTTGAAATGTACAGATGTCTAGAAAAATTCAACATAGTGAACTTAGAACGTGCTGTGTGCTGTGCTTAGTCACTCAGTTCTGTCCACTCTTGGCAACACCGTGGACTGTAGCCCGCCAGGCTCCACTGTCCATGGGTCTCTCCCAGGCAAGAATACTGGAATAGGTTGCCATGCTCTCCTCCAGGGGATCTTCCCAACCCAGGGATCGAGCCCAGGTCTGCCGCATTGCAGGTGGGTTCTTTACCATCTGAGCCACCCAGGAAGCCCAGGAATACTGGAGTGGGTAGCCTCTCCCTTCTCCAGGGGAACTTCCTGACCCAGGAATAGAATTGGGTTCTCCTGCATTGCAGGCAAGTTCTTTACCAGCTGAGCTACCCAGTAGTATATTTGAATAGTCTATATTCTGTTATTGAAATGGAAACTCTAACTTCTAAATCTAACTTCTAAAAAGTCTTCCTACATAGACTACAGAAAAAAACAGCTTCGATAATTGTCTCCATAAGGAAGTCTTCCAAACTTGGAAGAAATAACAACAAAGGCAAATTCTTCAAGGAGATAGATCAAAAAGAGGAAAAATTTTAACTTAATCAGACCAGTGTAAAGTTAATACTAGAAATTAACATCTAACATAAATGGTTAAATTTTGATAAATGGTTAAATTTCAAAAATTTCCTACTGAAATCAGGAACAAACCAACAGAGCCTACCATGTCTTCCTTGATCTAATGTTGGCTACAAAGTCATGGGGCCTTTCCAGGTGGCTCAGTGATAAAGAATCCATCTGCCAATACAGGAGATGCAGGTTTGATCCTTGGGTTGGGAAGATCCCCTGGAGGCTGAAATGGCAACCTACTCCAATATTTTTGTCTGGAAAATTCCATGGGCAGAGTAGACTAGCAGCTCAGTCCAGGGAGTTGCAAAGAGTCAGATGTGACTGAGTACACACACACACAGTCATGGATCATTTCAAAATTTGCTCACTTCTCTGTTTGAATGTAATTCTTCAATTTTAAAAGTTAAAAATAAGATTCAAGTCACTTTCAGCCTTATATTCTCTTTGTCTATCAATATTTCTGTCCATAAGACTGAATTAGTAGGCAAATTATATGGGTGAGGTAAAAAACCAAATGCTTGGGACCTTCCTCTCTTATTTTGGATACCACATTTGAATCCCTTTAATGCTTATTAGTAACTGGTGCTGTACAGGCTAGTGAAAGATAACTTTCCCCAAAGGAGTTGGGGACTACCATGCATGAAATGCATTTGTGAAATGTGTCTTCAGTCTTGGCTAGTATAAAGTATGTATTGAATACTTTTAATATTACTGTATGAATACTTGAAACATGTGAAAATAGAACATATTGCTTTTAGAAAGTTTCTATCTAACCAATGCATGACATTAGTGTTATCTGCTACATATAATAAATGTTGCAGCCGTAACTAGTTTGCCATTCATTTCATTTAAGGCCATTGAAGAGGTCTCACATTGTCAAGCTAGTGCAATTTGTCTGGATTCTATTGATAATCTACTCTTAGATAAAATGGTCTCTGATATGGGTGACATGGAAAACAAAGGAATGTTCTAATTGAATTGATGTTGCCTCAGTTAATATCTTAAGACAATTCTATCACTGATTTTTATGGGAAGAAGTTTTTAGGTTTACTCTATTTGGTGGGTATTTGAATGGTAATAGAATTTCTATTTTCAGAAAATGATTTCTCTTTGGCAGTGAACCAGTCTGTTATCTATGTTTCTTACTTGTAATTCCTCAGAAAGTATATAAATTTCAATGCCTGTATACTTTCTATAACTCCTTTAATAGAGAGCCAACATTTTCACATTATCCAGATCTATTTGTTCCTCAGTGGTTACTGAGTAGTTACCTATTTCCTGTTCACTTCTTAATTTTACTTCTTTAGTTTCAAAACATTTCCATATGTTCTGATAACACACTTGCGTACTTACAAACCAGGGTCAAAAAGACACTCAATGTTGGAGACATAATTAGGGTTATTTTGAAACAAATATGCCCTAATCGAATTTGTTCCGCTTAAGGATGTATTTTAATAGCTGAGTATTTTGCTAGTAGATGTTAACATTACACTTACCCCAACTTATGTATGTGGGAACAACTCATACTTTGTATACTGCTTTTAGATAAATAGCAAAAATAAGTCGAAGCTAAGGACTGTTTTAAGTTCTTCTTGGTTAGGGGAGCAAAAATAATAAATACTAGGAAATTTTACTTGATGTACATGTTTATTCAATCATTCTTCTCATTCAAATGCTTTCAGTAATAGACATGTTAATGAGTATCCATATAAATAAGACTTTATGATTTTCACATCTCTTTTCAATCTAGTTATTAGCCCTACTAATATTACTATAAGAAGTTGCAGCTTATCAAAAGAGCACTACAGAAGAATGCAGGAAATTCCTTATGTGGAAACCATAGGTTTTCATATTGCTATAAACAGTTACAACAAATTGGTCATCTAGAATTAAGGAACCAGTATCCCATTAAATTTAGTCATATTTCTGAGAATCTATAATTTGGATACAACAAAACTTGTAAGATTAAAATGGGAAATTTGACAAGTGTTTTTTGAAAGTTCTGCAGAAATATCAGCGATCATAAGCAGAGGTAAATCCTATACATGCACCACCTGTCAGGTTATGTATTTACCTGTATTCTCTCACAGCACACAACTTCTGATGTCTCTCAACTTCTGTTTTCAATTTCAAGAAAGTTTTTCTTCAAGACTAGCAGATGGCAGTGTCTTGTGTTTGTTCAAATTATCCAAATTATCTTTGGGCTTGAGAAATATATGAGCCGTGCTCTCTGTTGAGTAGTCTAGGCCTGAAACAAGAATCTCAGAAATAAACTAGATGCTGTGGACTGCATGATGAGAAATGATGTTCTTGTCCAGTTATCATTCTGCTGGATATAACTGGAAACTATTTTATTACTGCCTATTTGAAAGGTATACTTACTGAACCACTCTTGTGGAGAAATCTTAACAATACTGAACCTTACATTCCATGAACATGGTATATCTTTCCTTTTGTTTCAACCTTCTGACATTTTTTTTTTTTTTTGCAGCTTCCACCCCGCACCCCCCCCCCCCCAGCTTTCAATTTATAACATTTTTATGCCTTTTTTGTTTTGGTAAGTTTGCTGTTTAAAATGGCTCCCAACTGTAGTGCTGAAGTACTGCCTAATTGTGCAAGAAGGCTCTTATGCAGAGCTTAAGTTACGGTGCTGTTGGCTATGAGTTCAATGTTAATGAATCAATATATTAAATAAAATATTTATAAACAAACACATACACAACAAAGTGATGTATTAATCATATGATGAAAATGTAAACGGAGGTTCACAGGCTTGTGCATTTCCTCTATATGCAGTGGTCCAGTATCTGTCAGTTCAGTGTTTTCTGTGATTTAATAGAACACAACTACCTTGAATTACAGAATTCAGCTGTAAGCTAATACATATGAAGAAGTTAATATTCATTCATTAGTGTTGAACATATTTATGAAGAACTTACCAGGTTCTACCAGCTGTGACCATCAGGAATCCAGCAGAGAAGTATAGCACTGGCCACATATTAATTTTTTTTCAAATGTTGTCTGACAAACATTAAAAGGCCTTAATTTTACTACATGATAATATACTTATGTCTTCACAGAACAATAACGTGACAAATAATTTCACTTGTCTGAAAATGGACCCATTTTTTAGTTAATAAAAATAACTAATCCTTAAGAATCAGTGCATGAAGATCTAGGCAATGATAGTGTAATGCCCAGGGTAGTCATTATAAAATTGGGTTACTCATTACAACAGAAATTGTTGTGTATACTCCAATTTGTCTATTTTAAGAAAACATAATATAAACTTATGTACAATTTTGTAAACTATTTTTTATGGCTGTGATAAGTTACTTTTTGTCAAACAGCCTCATGAGAACATAATGCTCTAGTAAAACAAGCTCATAAATTCTGTATCCAGTCATAACTTACTCTAAATATGACCATATAGTCATTAAACATTTGTTCAGCTTTAGTTCCATTTCAGAATTAAAAATAATTTTATGTTCACTGAGAAGAATACTGAATAATAACTTCATTTTCTTTGGCTGAGCTGGAACAATGTGCATAAGATTCTCTTGTCAACTTTAAGAAATCAATCACCCTTGTGAAATAGTTCATTTTCTTAAAAACAATTCAGAAGTTTTTTACATGTTATATGTATGTATAGTAAATGATTACCCTCATTATGAGGCATAGTTACAATAAATTGCTGTCTGCTCTGAGCGCTATTGAAAATAAAATCATAAACTGCCTTCCTGCATTCAGATGATCTGGTTTACTTGGTTTTTCTGAAAGCTAGGTTATGTTTGTTTCATTGAGCTGCATATTAGCTTTAACTAGGGTCGCTATTCTGTGACTTCAACCTGTCTCTCTTTATCAATGTGTATATACTTTGCATGCTTTTTAAAAATCAGGGAATTTTGCTTGCTATTAAAAATAATATGTTAAAGCTCTGATTTACATCAGACCTAGAATTAATCAACATTGCCCTGAGAATATGGTCCACAACTTTAACAAGGCTTTTGAAGCTTTTTACACCTAAAATGAATCTCAGTATTTTGGACTCTTACCTTCCAGTTTCCCATTTTCTGCAATCTTTCTTGTCACAACGAGTGTTGCTCTATTACTTTATTTCACAACTGTATCTTTACCTTCAGTGTTTCTTCTATTTTATATCCATGTCTAGTATACCCTAATATCAGGCAAGATAATACTACTTAATATCTTTTCCTTCGAGAGAATAAATTTCCTTTTCTGTGTGCTTTTGTAGCATTCAGTATTTTGCCCATCACAGCACTTATTTTATTCCATTACGCTTGACAACCAATTTATTTTTCTGCCCCATTAAACTGGTAGTTTTGTGAGATCAAACACCATTTTTAGTTTTTTCCTTTTTTAACTTGGCACAGTGCCTGATACATTATATTCAATATCTTTCGTTTTTTGTTAAGAATAGTGAAAAATACTCTGAAATGTGGATATTGGGTGTCATGTTGCATAGTTGAGAACCAGAATTAGTCAGAGGGAAAGATAAAAAAGTGGACATATCCTAAATATCAAGTTTTACTCAGTTCACTTAGCCTAGGTCTGTTTCTAGTTCAGCTTTCTCCTTTAACATATACAATTGCCTTGTGATTTATTTTGAAAATAATGTGTTCAGGATCCTGAACAAACATTTTGGCCTACCCGATACTAACGTGTAAGATTCTCTTTGTGTATTCATGATGGAGTAACATTGTGTGCATGTCATCATATGCTATTATTAAGAGTCCTGAGTGAGAATGTATCTAGTTACAAGTTATCTCTGGAAGTAGGATGGGAGGTGTGAGGAGAATTGAATGTGCAATTACTATTATGTGGGGCTTGTATATATTTCTTTTAAACATTTTAGTTAGAAAATCACTAGAATAGAAGTATATACAGAAATTTCAAATGATAAGAGGCAAAGAAGGCAGTTTCAGTATAAACTTGATTAATACAAGTGGGAAAAGTCAGGTAATTGGAAAGGCAGCAAAAAATATGCTTCTATGAACAATATATATATATATATAAGATTTAGGAATAAGATCAAATATTAATTATATATAAACTAATGTAGTTGGATTTAGTTAATATATTAAAATATAAGGAATCCTAACCTGAATTAAATAACAGGTTAGCTCTGTGATATTCTTAATCGATCATGCTAGTATGAAAGGCCCAAAAAGGTTGAAGACAGAGGGATATGTATAAGTGAAATGCTACAGAGATCGGAATGGGAATGTCTGCAGCACTGCCTTTACGCCAACCTCTAGTGGGGAAAATGGCATTTTGTACTAACAATGGGTGCAATCTTTAAAGAAGATGGAGTAGCCAGGAAATTTAATGAACCAAGAAATGTGAAAACTGAATACGAATAACAAATTTAGAAATAAAAGGAGACTGTAAACCAGAATCATAGTGAAAAATGTACATTTGTCAGATATTAAGAGTCAGTGAAAATGTACAAATGATAAAAATGACTGCAGTAAAATAACAATCATGCTTCAATATGTAATTTACAGAGAGGCTAGAAAATATGAAAAAGGCATAGAATTAACATGAAAGCAGTAACACTTGGTAAATATTATAGGTGCAGTCTATACTTTATTTAGAAAACAATATTTAAACAGTATATTATAAAGGTGTTGAAGATACTATAAAACTTTATAATACAGCAGTAGAGAAAGCTAAATATTGGATTGTATGAAGATAAAAACACATAACAAAATAGTTAAACAAAATCCCATGGCAAGAATATCACACACCACATAAACAAATGATTAATAGTGACATATTTAAATAGCATCTAGGTTGAGAAAAAGGAAAAGGGATGCTCACAAACTAGTATGTACATATGGCTTATTTGCTTATGTACTTGAGATTCCTAGGTATTTTAATGTAAAATAATCAAATTTAGAAGCCAGTTTTTCATCTCTGAAGTTAGCAAGAGTTGAAGATTGACTTTAACAAAATCTTTTCAGGTTGTTGGAGTATAGAGCTATATTATGCAAAAATAATATAAAATGTTAACGCCTTTTAAAAGGAAATTGGGTAGTAATGAACCCACTTCTGAAATTCTAGTGCAGATGTACACGAATAGTCTTCATGATATAATATTTTAGTAAAAATGATTAAATTGAACTGCAGACATTCCTAATGTTAAAATATCAGGGTTCAATTATGGTACATGAACAATATTATAAGTATGTAGCTATTTTTAATGTAATAAATTTCAATAAATAGAATGGTGTGTTTATCTTCAGTAAAAAATGCAAAATAGTCTGAACACAGAACGTTTTTTGTACAGAGAAAAACTTGTGAGTGTGTTGTACATGCACAAGTATATTACTTAGAGCATGGAAAAGTACATGGAATGCTCTGCACCAGTTGAAGTATAGTAAGTATCTGTGTCCACTGGAATTTCACAATATTTTGCTGTTTAATCTTGTAAGCCTTTAAAAATTGGAGAATTAAGTCTTAATTTTTAAAGGCACAATCACCTTCTCTGAACACAGATTAATGTTTTTATGTATTTTATAATATACATAGAAGTATTAAAAGATGTGCATAAAAGCTAAAAAACAATTCTTCAAATGGGGAATATACTTCAGCACATATAGTTAAACTTTAATAAAGCCCAAGATTTGAAAGAGGTATAGATACTTCTATTGGCAATAGAGGTCACTCTCACAACTCCTTGCAGGTCTCTCCTTGCACCTGCAAAGCAACTTTGACAATATACAAATGACAGGGTATGTTCTAATAAAACTTTATTTACAAAAACAAGTGTTGAACTAGCTTTGACTCATAAGTAGTAGTTTGCTAATCTCTCCTTTAACTGTTTTGTTAATTATTCTAGCTTTAGAATATGTCTTAATACCAGGAGTTGTTTGGTTCAATTTGATTCTTTTTAAAAATTGTTTGGGTTATTTGAGTCCTTTGTTTAGTCATATACATTTCAGTATAAGCATGTCTATACTAAGAATTTAGCTGAGGTTACACAAATCTAAAGATCACTTTGGCTAGAACTAACCTTCTGTCTATGCCAAAGCCTTTGACTGTGTGGATCACAATAAACTGTGGAAAATTCTGAAAGAGATGGGCATACCAGACCACCTGACCTGCCTCTTGAGAAACCTACATGCAGGTCAGGGAGCAACAGTTAAACCTGGACATGGAACAACAGACTGGTTACAAATAGGAAGAAGAGTATGTCAAGGCCGTATATTGTCACTCTGCTTATTTAACTTACATGCAGAGTACATCATGAGAAACGCTGGGCTGGAGGAAGCACAAGCTGGAATCAAGACTGCTGGGAGAAATATCAATAACCTCAGATATGCAGATGACACCACCCTTATGGCAGAAAGTGAAGAAGAACTAAAAAGCCTCCTGATGAAAGTGAAAGAGGAGAGTGAAAAAGTTGGCTTAAAGCTCAACATTCAGAAAACTAAGATCATGGCATCTGGTCCCATCACTTCATGGCAAATAGATGGGGAAACAGTGGAAACAGTGTCAGACTTTATTGTCTTGGGTTCCAAAATCACTGCAGATGGTGATTGAAGCCATGAAATTAAAACATGCTTACTACTTGGGAGGAAAGTTTTGACCAATCTAGATAGCACATTTAAAACCAGAAACATTACTTTGCCAACAAAGGTCCGTCTAGTCAAGGCTATGGTTTTTCCATTGGTCATGTATGGAATGTGAGAGCTGGACTGTGAAGAAAGCTGAGTGCCGAAGAATAGATGCTTTTGAACTGTGGTGTTGGAAAAGACTCTTGAGAGTCCCTTGGACTGCAAGGAGATCCAACCAGTCCATCCTAAAGGAGATCAGTCCTGGATGTTCATTGGAAGGACTGATGCTGAAGCTGAAACTCCAATACTTTGGCCACCTCATGTGAAGAGTTGACTCGTTGGAAAAGACCCTGATGCTGGGAGGGATTGAAGGCAGGAGAAGGGGACGACAGAGGATGAGATGGCTGGATGGCATCACTGACTGGATGGACATGAGTTTGAGTAAACTCTGGGAGTTGGTAATGGACAGGGAAGCCTGTAGTGCTGCAGTCCATGGGGTCACAAAGAGTTGAACATGACTGAGTGACAGAACTGAACTGAACCATCTGTTAATTACAGTTAAAATAAATTTTGGTAGAGTCTTTCTTATAAGCAAGTACATATTCTGCAAATATTCTTAATTCTTTATTCCAATCTAAGTGATTTTTATTTTTTTTCTTGTTGAATTTGGTAGAATTTTCAACATGGTATTGGATAGGAGTGGTGAGAGCTGACATTTTTGGCTATTAATCATAGGAGGAATGTCTTCAGTCTTTACATTAGATGTGATTTTGCTATATTTTGTAAATGTCCCTTAATAGTTTAAGAAAGTCCTTCTATTTCTTTTTTTGGTGATAGGTTATCATGAATGAGTCTTGAATATTATAGTATGTGTTATTTTTCTCATCTATTGATATAAAAATATGCTTTTCTCCTGTTAGTCTGTTAATATGGTATATTACCCTGATTTTCAAATGTTGAACAAGATTTGGTTCTCGACATATATCCCATTTGATTGTCATATATTATTATTCTTACATGTTGCTAGATTTGACTTGCTAACATTTTGGTGAAGATTTTTACTCCTTTTTCTGTGAAGTATATTAGTGTGAAACTTCGTATGATTTTATGGTAGTCTCATAAAATGGGAGCATTCCCTCTTCTAATTTCTGAAAGAGACAGTCTAGAATTATTTCTTCCTTAAACATTTGGTAAAATGCACAAGTGAAATGAGCAAAACGATGTGGGCATGAAGTTAGAGTTCTTTGTATAACTTTTCTTTTTCTTTCTTTCTTTTTTTTTTTATTATGACAAAGTTTTCGGTAGCATTGCTTATCTGTTTCAGTTCTGAGTCTTGTCAATTTGTTTCCTTTAAGAAATTGGTCAGTTTGGGCAGGCGTCTGGTTGAGCCACGACAACACCACCCTTGAGAGCTGCAAGTTCTCCTTGCGGCAGGAGGCTGGGCCCTCTCGGCTCTGGCCCACCAGCTCTTTCTCGAAGAGGTGACGCTTGCTGGCTGGCGACATCCACGTGAGCCACAAGGAACTCAGTGTGGGACGGGCTTGCACACTTGAGGGACTCTGATCTCTGTATGGCCAAGTGGTAGCGCTCCAGCTTCGGGCCTAATTTGACCGAGCTGACCAGGAGCCTCAGGCTGGCGCTGCGGGTTAAGGCCGACTCTGAGCTGTCTCTCCCGGGGCTCATCGGAAGAGGAGGTGGTGCGGGGGCTGGAGCGCTCGGCCTCAGCATCTGTGCTGGCGGCCCTCACCTGCAGAGTGACGGGCGGGAGGCCGCCAGCCCGGGGCAGAGGCCCCGCCGAGGACTTGGGCTCCTTCTCAGGCCCAGCACCCTGCTGCCCCGCCCCGCCCGGGGCTGGACCGGCGCTCCGCTGAGGCTGGGTGCACCCGGGCCTGGGGCCGCGCTGGGGCCATGGCCCTGCCTGGGGCCGGCTGCGTCTCTGGGGCCGGGGTCTTCTCGAAGATGGTGCCTTTCTCAGACACCATTCTCTTCTCCGAGACGCTGGCTTTGTCTGGAACTGCCCTCTTTTCTGACACGGCGCGCTCCTCCAGCACAGCGATCATCTGGGACACGGAGCATTTACTGGGGCTGGGGGTCTCAGGGTCCAGGCTCGCTTCCAGCTCAAGTGTCTTCGCAACAGACGGCTTCTCGGAGCCCGCAGGTGCCCTGCCCGCCAGGCCCCCCTCCTCCTCGGAGCCGCGCTCTGGGCTCAGTCTCCCGCCAGATGGCAACTGCACCTGCTCCTCGGGTGCCGGGGGGCGGCTGCCTGGCCTCCTGCGGCTCCGGGACAGGGCCTCCCGGCGCCTCTGCCTCCTCTCCTGCCGCATCCTCAGGACGGCCCAGACATCCTCCTCATCTCTGGGGTCTGGGGCCGGTGGCCAGGGCCCCTCTGCTTCCTCCACGCTCAGCAGCCTCTCGGGGGCTGGCAGGTCCATGTCCATGGTGAAACTCAGGTTCTGGTGTCGCCGCCGGCGTTCTCTCTCCTGTTCCAACTCGTCCTCCAGGGTCCACTGCCGGGCCACGCTGGGCAGAGCGGCCCAAGATCTTCCTGCTGACCGACCTGCCGCTGGACGGCCGCGCGTCCCGTCCGGACGTATCCGTGGCCATTTTGCAAGTCTGGCCTGGGCTGCCGGCAGGCATTCGGTCATCCTGTATTTACTGAGCTCCACCTACCTGCCAGACACTTTGGTTTACGAGAGACTGTGGCTTTGTGCTCAAGTAGTTGACAGCTTAGTGGAGGAAACCGACCATAAGCAAGTCTACAAGCAAACACGGTTATCTAAGATGGTAGTGAGTGCTTTAAAGAAAATCAAGCAGAACAAAGTGATGGAACGAAGCGAGGGGTGAATCTTATGAAGAGCTGCTGAAGAGTATTAGGAGCCAGAAGGAAGAGTAACCGCAAAGGCCTTATCATGGGAACAGACTGAGCTGGGTTAAGGAAAAGGCGAAGGGCCACTGTGAGTGGAGCGAAAAGAGGATGATGAGACCAGGAACTTAAACTGGCCAAATTTTGTAGGCTCTGTGAGCCAAGATAAGAATTTTGACTTTTATGACTTTAGATTACCCCTGACCCCTCATCAGAAAGATGTACCTCTTCAGTTGCTCTTGGGCAACTGAGTGCGTGAAACCGAAACTGATAGCCAGAAAAACATTCGAGACACCCTCATTGTACAGATGTACAGGTGTGAAAAATTAAGTCCCAGAGAGGTGAAGGCACCTGGCCTTTTTAGAACCCTACAACCCTTCAGATAGTTTATTTGCTTTAATGGTGGTCCTCTAAATTTAGGGGCATCAGTATCATCTGGGAACATGTTAAAAATGTGTATTCCCCCAAAACTAAAAACACTACAAGTATAAAATAGGTGTTTTCTTCTGATCTTCTATTGTAATGGAAAGTGCATAGAATTTGGAGCTTTAGAAATTTGGTAAACCGCTTAACTGTGTCTTAATCTTATCTTTAAAATACTGTTGATAATAATTGTAGTGAAAAGTGTTCCAAATTTTTGGTCTTAGAATCTCTTGAGACTTTTGAAACTTTTTGAGACTATTGAAGAGGGTTGGTTTGTGTGGCTTATATCTATCATTATGCCATTTTAGATGTCAAAACAATTTTCCAAAAAGTTATTTATTTAAAAGAATTATATTAGAGGGAGGGGTGGGAGGGGGGATTGGGATGGGGAACACATGTAAATCCATGGCTGATTCATGTCAATGTATGGCAAAAACCACTACAATATTATAAAGTAATTAGCCTCCAACTAATAAAAATAAATGGAAAAAACAATATACCCAGCTACAAAAATAAATAAATAAAATAATTAAATTGATTACATGTTAACATAAAAAAAGAAATTGGTCAGTTTCATCTCAGTCAAATTTATGGGCATAGAATGATTCTTCATATTCTGTTTTTCTTTAATTTCTGCATGGTGAGTAGTGATATCCTCTCATTTGTCAATATCCAAAACTGTCTTCCACTCCTTTGGGGCTCCCTGGTGGCTCAGACAATAAAGAACCTGCCGGCAATGCAGGAGGCCTGGATTTGATCCCTGGGTCAGGAAGTTCCCCTTGAGAAGAAAATGGCTACCCACTCCAGTATTCTTGCCTAGAGATTCCCATAGACAGAGAAGCCGGTCCACGGGGGTTGCAAAGAGTTGGACAAGACTGAGTGACTAAGCATACATGCTCTTCGTTTTACTGTATAGTCAATGGGTGGAAGTGTATCAACGTCAATTACCAGCTGACTGATTTTGAAGAATCTTATTTCAATGATTTGTTTCCATTTTTGTTTTCCACTTTATTAAGTTTTCCTCTTCATTATTCCCTTCTTTCTGCTTGGTATAGGCACAGTTTGCCCCTTTTGAGTTTCTCAATTTGAACTTAAATTATTTTTTTCTTTTATAATATAAACTTTTAAGGTTAAAGTCCCACCGAGCTGTTTAGCTGTAAATAGCAGATTTTTATGTTAGTTTTAACAGTTTTTTGCTATTCTTATTTTCTCCCATTTCTATTGAGATATGATCTGTAATATTGTATAAGGTTAAGGTGTAGTATGATTTTATATACGTATACATTATAAAATGCTGACCACAGAAATATTAGCTAACGTATCTATTACCTCCTCATGGCATCCGGTCCCATCATTTCATGGCAGATAGATGGGGAAACAATGGAAACAGTAGCTGACTTTATTTTGGGGGGCTCCAAAATCACTGCAGATGGTGACTGCAGCCGTGAAATTAAAAGATTCTTGCTCCTTGGAAGGAAAGTTATGACCAACCTAGACAGCATATTAAAAAGCAGAGACATTACTTTGCCAACAAAGGTCTGTCTAGTCAAGTTATGGTTTTTCCAGTAGTCATGTATGGATGTGAGAGTTGGACTATAAAGAAAACTGAGTGCTGAAGAATTGATGCTTTTGAACTGTGGTGTTGGAGAATTGAGAGTCCCTTGGACTGCAAGGAGATCCAACCAGTCCATCCTAAAGGAGATCAGTCCTGGGTGTTCATTGGGAGGACTGATGTTGAAGCTGAAGCTCCAGTACTTTGGCCACCTGATGCGAAGAGCTGACTCATTGGAAAAGACCCTGATGCTGGGAAAGATTGAGGGCAGGAGGAGAAGGGGACAACAGAGGATGAGATGGTTGGATGGCATCACCGACTCAATGGATGTGGGTTTGGGTGGACTCCAGGAGTTGGTGATGGACAGGGAAGCCTATAGTGCTGCAGTTCATGGGGTCACAAAGCCTTGGACACGACTGAACAACTGAACTGATTACCTCACACAAGCATTCTTTTTTTGTGCATAGGATCTTTTAAGATCTACTAAGTAATGTTCAAATATACATTACTAACTAGACACCATGTTGTCCATTAGATTCCCAGAAGTTATTTATCTTATTGAAAGTATATATCTTTGGCCAATATCACCCCTTTCCTCCACTCTTAACGCCCTACTCCTGGAAATCACCAATGTCATTTCGGAGTTTTTTTTTATAATTTAAATACACATATAAGTGATATGATTTGTTAACCTTGTTTTCTTTTTATTTTGCCAAACCACTCCCTATTTCTTTCACCCCTGAGTCTCTAGTTACCACTTTGCAACTCTGTCTGACTTCTCCCCCACCTTTTTTTTTGGTTGCAAATACGTGGTACCATGCGGTATTTATCTTTGTTTTATTTAATTTAGCATAATGCCCTCAAGGTCCATCCATGTTGCACAAATGACAGAATTTCCTTCTTTTGTATGGCTAAATAATAATCCATTGTTATATATGATACAGTTTCTTTATTCATTTGTCAGTGGTCATTTGGGTGGATTATACACCTTGCCTATTGTGAACATGGGGGTGTAGTTCAGTCGCTCACTTGTGTTTGACTCTTTGCAACCACATGGACTGCAGTCCATCAGGCTTCCCTCTCCATCACCAACTTCTGGAACTTACTCAAGCTCATGTCCATCGAGTTGGTGAAGGCCATCCAACCATCTCATCCTTCTCCTCCAACCATCTATGTTCTCTTCTCCTCCTGCCCTCAATCTTTCCCAGCATCAGGGTCTTTTTCAATGAGTCATATCTTCACATCAGGTTGCCAAAGTACTGGAGCTTCAACTTCAACATCAGTCCTTCTGATGAATATTCAGGATTGATTTCCTTTAGGATTGATCTCCTTGCAGTCCAAGGGACTCTCAAGAGTCTTCTCCAACACCACAGTTCAAAAGCATCAATTCTTCAGCACTCAGCTTTCTTTATAGTCCAACTCGCACATCCATACATGACTACTGGAAAAACCATAGCTTTGACTAGATGGACCTTTGTTAGAAAAGTAATGTCTCTCCTTTTTAGTATGCTGTCTAGGTTGGTCATAGCTTTTCTTCCAAGGAGTAAGTGTCTTTTAATTCCATGGCTGCAGTCACCATCTGCAGTGATTTTGGAGCCCAAGAAAATGAAGTCTGTTACTCTTTCCATTGTTACCCCATCTATTTGCCACGAAGTGAGGGGACTGGATGCCGTTATCTTTGTTTTCTGAATGTTGAGCTTTAAGCCAACTCTTTCACTCTCCTCTTTCACTTTCATCAGGAGGCTCTTTTGTTAGTGATTTTATTCATTTATTTATTTATTTTGGATCTATACCCCAAAGTAGAATTACTGAGTCATTCAGTAGTTCTGCTTTTAAGTTTTTGGGAAACCTCCACACTCTTTTCCAGTGTTTGTACTAATTTCTGCCAACAGTGTACTGTTGCTTTTTCTCCATATTCGTGCCAACATTATCTCTTTTTAATACAATCATTTTAACAGATATGGAGAGATACCTCATTGTGCATTTGATTTGCATTTCTCTGGTTAGTGACATTGAGTACCTTTTGAAGTACTTGTTAGCCATCTGAATATCTTTGGTAAAATATCTACTCAACTTCTCTGCCCGTTTTTTAAATTGGTTTGTTTACTGCTAGACTGCTGTTGAGTTCTGTGAGTTCCTTGTATATTGTGGATATCAACCCTTTGTCAGATACATGATTTGTGAATATTTTCTCGCATTCCATAGGTTACCTTTTCATTTTGTTAATCATTTCTTTTGCCATAGAGAAGCTTTTTAGTTTGATATATTCCCAACAGTATCCATTTTAATTCAGTAGACAATGTTTTTTTTAATTTCTCTTGAAGCTTCATCTTTGATTTCTGAATTAGATATGTTATGATTTTTGAATAATTTGTGATTTTTCATATTTCAGTTTTTTCAGTGACTACTTTTATAGTCAGAAGCCAAACTTCGTATGTCTTCAGTTTTTTATGAAAAATAAGATTTGTTTTGCCAAGGAGACGATCTATCTTAAATGTTTCATGTGCCCTTGAAAAGAATGTGTACTCGGCTGACTGAGGATGGAGTGTTCCCTAAGCGTCACTTGGGTCCACTTAATTGATTGTGGTGTTCAACTTTTCTACATCCCTGTTGATTTTCTGTCTACCTGTTCTATGGATTAGCATTGACCACTCAAGTATAATTGTGAGTTTGTTTCTCTTTTATTTCTATTAGTTTTTTTCTGCCACATTTTTGCCGCTGTAGTGCTAGGTACCGACAGAGTTTCTTTGTCTCCTTGGTGACCTAACCCTTACAACAGTTGTAATTATTCATCTATCTTTGGTCATTTACCTTCTTTATATGATATTAATATAGCAACTCTACTTTACTTGGATTTTTGTTAGCATTGGTGTTTCTTTTCCCACCTTTTAAATTTTAACCTGTCTATACCATTATACTTCAAGTGGGTATTTTATGGACATATTTCAAGTGAATGTTGGAGTCATATATTTAGATCTTTTGTTTCGTTTGGTATCTTTTGTTATGATTTTACCTTTATCATAAGTATTATATTTAGAATAAGGTCTAGCTTTTTATTAGTAGCATTTTCATTCTTTTGCTGTTTTCTTTTTTCCCTCTGTATTTTGTACTGTTGGAATTTTTCTTAAATTTTATTGTTTTGACTACTTAGAATTATACCTTTTTATAGTTTTATTTAGTGTTTTGTAGGGATTATAATAAGCTTTATATACTCAGAATTAATTTTAATTCTTCAAGTGCAAGCAAGAGATCTTATCATATACTTAAATTTCCTCTATGAACTAGTATTCAAATGTTTTATATCTAGCTTTGGTGAAAACTACATCAATATTATAATTTTGCTTTCACCAGTGTTGCATATTTAAATAAATTTAAAAAGCAAAAAGTCTATTTTATTTATCAACATTTCCTCCTTTCTTTTCCTCTTCCTTCCTGACATTGCATATGTCCCTCTATTATTTCCCTTCCACTGAAGCACTTATGTCAACATTTCTTTTAAAGCAGAGCTATATTGACAAATCCCTTAGTTTTATTCCTGCTGAAATCATCTTTACTTTGGCTTCATCTCTGAAGAGTGTTTGTGCTAGATACAAGATTCTGGGTCTGTCATTTTAGAACTTTAAAAATGCTGTTCCACTGCCTTCTGACATTTTTGTTTTTTCATGAGAAATGTACAGTCATTTAATTCCCTTTTTTAAAATGTAATACATCATCTCTTTTAAATGTAACATATCATTTATTTCTGGCTTCCTTAAAAATGTCTTTATTTTTGGTTTTCAATGGTTTGATTTAATGTGTCTGATCATGTTTATCTTTGCTGCTGCTGCTGCTAAGTCGCTTCAGTCGTGTCCGAGTCTGTGCGACCCCACAGACGGCAGCCCACCAGGCTCCCCCTTCCCTGGGATTCTCCAGGCAAAAACACTGGAGTGGGTTGCCATTTCCTTCTCCAATGCATGAAAGTGAAAGTGAAGTCACTCAGTTGTGTCTGACTCTCAGTGACCCCATGGACTGCAGCCTACCAGGCTCCTCCGTCCATGGGATTTTCCAGGCAAGAGTACTGAAGTGGGGTGCCATTGCCTTCTCCGATGTTTATCTTTAAGTTTACCTAATTCAGGTTTACTTAGTTGTGTAGGTCTTTTAATTTATGTATTTCATCAAGATTGGGAAGGTTTCTGCCATGATTTCTTCAAATACATTTTGTGTTCTAATTTTTCTCTTTGCTCTCTTAGTCTTTTATGCCACAAATCTTAGACCTTTTGATATTTTTCCTCTGAGCCTCTACACTATTTTTTTTCTTCATTTTTGGTGATTTCTGCTAGTCTATCTTCATGTACATTTTTGCCTTTGTCATCTCAATTCTAATTTTAAGGCACTCAAGGAAAATTTTCATGTCACTTATTGGATTGGCTGAAAAGTTCGTTCGTGGTTTTTATAACATCTGTAAAAAACCTGAATGAACTTTTTGGCCAACTGTTCATTCGTAATTTACTTTTTAACTTTAGTTCATTGCTGACACCTGTTTCCATTTATTGCAACAGTTTGTCCTTTCTTCATAAATCATTGTTGTAGTAATTGTTTAAAAGTATATATCTTATTTGTAGCATTTGTGCCATCTCCATGTTGATATGTTTGTCTTTTCCTGATAACTTTTTAGATTTTCTGTTTCTCGTTTTTAATAGCTTAGATTATATCTTGGGCCAGTCACATTATATTCTTGTCTGCCCCCACATATATTCCACTATGGTCTAGTCTGTAACTTAGCCTCACTCTCTACTTGTTCTGAACATCTTTGCTGTCTGAATTTAGTTGGATTCATGTACATGCAATTTGAGAGTGGACTGACACTCAATATACAAATGTAAAAGGTCCCTTTCGTCTGCTTTCTCCTCTCCATGGCCCTTTATCCTCTTCTCTGGTTTCCCAGTGTGTTCATCTTTAAAAGTTGGGACTTAGGCCTCTGCACTGCATTGCACAATTTCCCGCAAAGAGACCCAATGTGGGTAAAACGATGAGAGAAAACATCCCACAGGGCTGATCCAGCCAGTCAGCCGTGCTGCCTCTGCATCAGGGGTGTGGTGTCACTGCTGGAGCTCACTTGTAGGGCAGGGAACCTCAACCCCCACCTGCCCACGTGGGTCTCAACCATGGCAGGGAAGAGGGGATATGGGCCACTGGATTGCTGGTGCTACAAGATGGGCCGAATCAAAAGACTCTTCTCTGAAGGACTGCTGCTGCTGTTCCCTTTTGGTATCTGCCAGGGAAGGGGGCGGGGGGAGTTGCTGCTTCATTGCTGTCCCTCACCTGGGGCAGAGCAGGGAAATTCCAAGAAGGTCTGTCCTGCAGGGGTTGCCTCCTGATTCTCTAACTAGAAAGAGTAGTTTTCTCCAGGAGCTTTTTCTAACTGTATAGAGGTCTAGGATTTGAGCTTACCTAGAGCTCACTTTTCCCAAGGTTTCTATTAAAGAATATAAAAATTATTCTAAATAAAATATTGGATTGGCCAAAAAGTTAGTTCAGGTTTTTCCGTAACATCTTAGAAAAAAACCCAGACAAACTTTTTGGCCAATCTAATATATATTTGTTAATACTGGAGTCCTTCTACATTTGAAATTTATGTGTATACTAGGTGGCTCAGACAGTAAAGAATCTACCTGCAATGCAGGAGACCCAGGTTTGATCCGAGTCAGGAAGATCCCCTAGAGAAGGGAATGGCTGCCCACTCCAGTATTCTTGCCTGCAGAGTCCCATGGACAGGGAAGCCTGGTGGGCTACAGTCATGGGGTCAAAGTGTCGGACACAACTGAGCGACTCATGTTTACTTATACTAGGTAATAAGGCTATTTTATTTTCTCAAGTCGTACAGTAAATGGCCAAGTTCATTAAATAATAGATTAATTTCTTCTCTGAATTGAAATACTTCTATTGCTACATATCTGACTTCCTTTCTTTATTCTGTTGTAATTTTCTATTTGTCAACTGTGTTCCCACGTCAAACTGTCTTAATTAGAGTAGCTTTATTTGTTTACACCTCTGTTTCTAGATGCCAATTCCTCTTAGATTTAGATTTAAATTCTCACAGGGAAGAATTCATCTTTTTAGTCCTAGCTTATCATATTTCTGACACATAGCTATTACCACTAAATTATTGTCTAATTTTATTGACTTGAAACTTTATCGCTCTAAAACTTCTGCTGTTCCATTTGGCTAAATACTTCAAAATATATTCAACATCATAAATATTTATGGAATATCTGCTGTATATAAAAATTGTATTAAGAACTATAGAGAATGCAAAAAATTATTTTGTTTTAAAGAACTCCCAAGCTAGTGTGGTAAGAATAAGTTCATGCAAATAAGAGTAAATAAGTGTGATGTAAGACATTATGGAAAGTGACTTATAGGAAACGTAGCATATGTCAGAGGGAGAAATAATATAGTTGTTTCTCTTGGTCTTTGAAAAAAAAGTTTATATAGGGCATAGATATTTCGTGTTGCCATCTTGACTGACTAGTTACATAAGTGAATATCAAGTTATATAGATGAATTCTGTGAAGAATTCCCTTGCCAGAAAGCCTAACTCCATACAGAACTTTGAGTCTTTGCGTCTTGTGGGACACAGGAGTTGACCAAGTTAGAGTAGAATTTTGTAGTTTATTTTTTCTGGTTTTTTTTTTTTTTTTTTGCTTTCTCAAAGAACCCTGATTTGGATCATTGGTTTTTAGTACTTCTTTGTTATCTGCATTTCTCCTAAGTGTTCCTACCCAAACCTAGCTTCACTGAAGTAACTTGCAGTTACATCCCCTGAATGTCTGTCTGCCACCTGCAGACCTTCCTGCTTTGCTGATCTCATGTCAGACCCACTTGGTAATTGTGTTTCAGGTCAGGGTGTGGTGGGGCAGGAGGAAGCTCTTTGCCCACAGCCATGTGTTCCAATAACAGGAAAAGAGACCATGAAGAGAAAGTGATAAAACCACTTGACTACAGTTACAGAAGTCTGTTGATAATACCATAAGATATATTTTAAATACTTGATGAGGTTAATGGATATTCCCATAGTATTTCTAAAAAATGTGGACATTTGTCAAGTACTCCTCATGAGACACTAACCAGTAATGCAAACTGTGCATCATAGGAAGATGTGAAATATCTTTGGTATGATGCATGGATTTTCTTAATGAGCAAACCTCGCATGAAAATTCTGAACTCAGTTCTTTTGTTTAAATATTCTGAGCAAATTACAAAACTAAACTCCTTTAAAAAGTATACATAGTATATATTTTATAAAATGTTAACATTTGTGTAGCTAACATTCCTGGACCTGTATTATGCATACTTGTGGTTCATGGTGTTGTGTTCTTTATTTGATTTAAGGAAGAGTTGGCTTATGGGTCGTTTGTACCTATTACTGCTGCGTGTTCAAATGTACCACCTTCAAAAGTATTTATATTTGCTGTGGTCTCCCCAGGGAACTTGGGAGCTGACCTGTCATTTGATGTGCACTGTAGTTTCCAGGGCACCCATAGAAACAATCTAGAACCCAATTCCCTGGAGCCCCAGGACTGTGAGACAAATGCTTGACTCACCCCTGCTTTGTCTGTGAACGATACTGAAGCACCTTTCTGTACAGTGAAATGCCAGGGTGACTGCATCTACTATGCTTCCCCAAAAGTGACATTTTGGAGAGAAATAAAACACGTTGTGCGGGCATCTTTGGCTTCACATTTAAACCAAGTTTAGAATGAGAGCAACCTGTCACTTTGAGCAAAAATATTTTCCCAGGGATCATGATAGATGGGCAGTCTCTTTCTAACCTTACTCTTTTATGTCTTGCATCTTACTTGTTACCTCCCTTGAAACATGTGTTTCCCATAAATCACAGACAGCAATCTTAAATAGTGATATACATTGTTGTTTATAAAGTTAGCTGTTAAAACCGTATTTATGAGAAAGAAAGAAATTGATGACAAAGATAGAATGCCATGGGAATACAATGCAACAGGTCATAAATAAAATGAAAAGACCATTCTAAGTCATCCTGCTCTCAAAGCATTTATAAGTTTGGTAAGAAGGTAGGCACCCCTGGAGTAGGAAATGGCAACCAGCTCCAGTATTCTTGCCTGGAAAATTCATGGCAAACTAGTACAGCCGCTATGGAAAACAGTGTGGAGATTTCTTAAAAAACTGGAAATAGAACTGCCATATGACCCAGCAATCCCACTTCTGGGCATACACACCGAGGAAACCAGATCTGAAAGAGACACGTGCACCCCAATGTTCATCGCAGCACTATTTATAATAGCCAGGACATGGAAGCGACCTAGATGCCCATCAGCAGACGAATGGATAAGGAAGCTGTGGTACATATACACCATGGAATATTACTCAGCCATTAAAAAGAATTCATTTGAATCAGTTCTAATGAGATGGATGAAACTGGAGCCCATCATACAGAGTGAAGTAAGCCAGAAAGATAAAGACCAATACAGCATACTAACACATATATATGGAATTTAGAAAGATGGTAACGATAACCCTATATGCAAAACAGAAAAAGAGACACAGATGGATAGAACAGAATTTTGGACTCTGTGGGAGAAGGCAAGGGTGGGATGTTTCGAGAGAACAGCATTGAAACATGTATATTATCTAGGGTGAAACAGATCACCAGCCCAGGCTGGATGCATGAGACAAGTGCTCGGGCTGGTGCACTGGGAAGACCCAGAGGGATTGGGTAGAGAGGGAGGTGGGAGGGGGGATCGGGATGGGGAATACATGTAAATCTATGGCTGATTCATGTCAATGTATGACAAAAACCACTACAATATTGTAAAGTAATTAGCCTCCAACTAATAAAAATAAAAGAAAAAAGAAAAAGAAAATTCCATGGACAGTGGAGCCTGGCAGACTACAGTCCATGGGAATGCAAAGAGTTGGACATGATCAAGTGACTGAGCACAGGCATAATGATCCCCCTGAGTGATGGGAATCTGGGTTGGGGATGCGAAGGTTCCGGAGAGGAGAGCAGAGAGGCAGAAGGTAGAGCTCTAGAGAGAAACGGCAAGAGTGCGTCAGTGCAGCAGGTCTTAGCACATGTGGCTAGGTCAGTAGATGAATAAAGACCATGAAAAGCATGGTTTCTTCTTCAAATATAGACACATACAGTCTGGGTAATGTTTCTCTGGTAATAAAATGATGACTGTAAAATAAACTAAAGATTAACATGAAAGACAAGATGATGCATAGATAAATTGTCAAATCAGCAACACTACGTGTTATAATCGTAAGATGGGAGATGATCAGTCAGCTGATTGTACAGGCGTTCTCAGGTCTTGTTTGACCAACCTGCCTCCCCTGCATTCTGGGTGCCAAATCTGTTTACTGTTCAGCCAGTAGAAGCCTGGAGACAGGGCACTTGAATCCTGGTTCACTAAACACATGTGACACATTAATGAGGTTTTGAAACTGGTCAGGCTTCACATTAGAATAAATTATTTTCTATGTAATATGCACTGAGAATAGTTGGTCCCAATACACTTCTCCCCAAGATTTTTACCAAAGTATGAGAAGCCAAGGAGGGAAGGAAAGAAGGAAGATAAGATGGAAAGGGAAAAGGGGGCAGTCACATTAGCATAGAGTACAAAGACTGAAGGCCAGCCTGCTCTTCCTTGAAGCTACCTTGCAAACACTGCCTGTCCTAACACCTAACCGTCCGTAAACATGTCCTTGTTGACTTAAAGAATTGGCCTGCCTGTTTGAAATACAGTGCAAAGATGGTGACTCTGAGTCTTCCCAGCCAGAGTGTATCCTACCCACTTGTCCGAGGACCAGACTGGGACACAAGAAGCCAGCCCCCCTGCACAGCCCAGGATTGCCAGGGGAATGGCATTGGGAAGAGCAAACTGTCTGCCATGCCACATGCTGTGACGGGGCCATCAGCCTAAGCCTGAGACCTGTGTGGTCAGTGATCAAAGCTAAGGGCAGATGCCACTGTTGTCTAACTCCCTCCTTGTGGAGGATGAGAAAAGGAATGAAATCCAACACCATGGGGCTTAAAGGAATATACTGCAGAGCAGGCTGGAGGAAGTGGAATCTGTGTTTCCTGCAGAGCCCACAGAACACTTTAGAAAGCAATTTGACATCCTTGATAGGTTGCTGGGGACAGCGTGGTCCTGGGTTGAGAGGAACAGAAAGCCAGATTGCGGTAAAAATACAGTTAGGAAACAAGATGAGTGAGTAAAGCGGTGCTGACGTGGTGAGAGCAGAATTAAAGCGCTTACCTGGCAGGAGTCCTGGGGCCTGAGCTGCTCCCCGGGGTGTCTCCGGGAATCGGATGCCGGTTATTCACTTGGAAACAAACAGGGCTTTGTCATATTGCTCAGGTTTCTTTCTAATCCCAGTGTTTGCTTTAATTTAAATTTAAAATAACACTTGGTCTTCTGGACTGTAACATTTGTCTTGTTTAGCACAGTATTCCCAGTGTCCAGCGCCATGCCTGGATATTGTCGAATCCTGTAACTGTGTGTTCAATCAATCACTGAATGATGATTTTATACTCATCAAAGTGGGACTGATGGGACTGGTCAATTTGAGTCTACCGCTAATTCCAATGCTTGTTAGCTATGTGACCTTGAGCAAAATGACCTCTTTGTGCATCAGATTTTCTCATTTGTAAAACAGTGATTATAACAGTATCTTCTGAATTTTGTGAGGTTTTTACAGGGATAAGGCATGTAAGGTATTTATCCTAATGCTCGTACAAATAAGTGCAGAATAAATGTTAGCAATTGTCATTCTATCAAAATAGCAACAGCAAAAGAGAACCATGTGCAAAATGAAGATGATTTGTTGTTCCAGTCAAAATAACAAAAGGAGTTTCACCTCCTTAGACAAGCTCTGTTAAGAGAGTTAACTATATATGCTTTCAGAAAATCAAAGACATGGTACAAAATGGTAAGTTTCTAACAAAGATAAAACCATTTGGCAAAGAAGTTCAGATTTCTCTGTGAATTTAAGTGCTAGGAGAAAAAGAATCAATAAATTCTAAGTTTCAGGGGAAATGGTGGTGACCCAAGTATTTAATTCTTAGGGAACAATCAAAGATGAAGTAAGAGGGTGATATGCAGTACACAAAGAAACATGATTGAATACTTGCAAATAGGCAAAATGATGCCTGTGTCAGCCCCTTCAGTGAATCGCTGAACCGAGTCTAGGGAACCCTCCTGGCGTTACTTGGTGATGTAAGAGATTATTTACGGGTGTGTATTTAAGTGATCAGGTTTTTTTCACAGCTTTGAAGGAGTTTAGATCAACTTGTAGAAAACGGATACAAAGCCTGAGATTCCTATCTACACCAATGCAAATAACTTTGCCCAGTTGAGAATATAAATCTAACTCAAATTCTTAGCAAAAATTCTCAAATTTGACACAATTTAAATTTTTTTTCACTAACTCTCTTATTAAATAAATTTGGCATGTATTTTCCTCATTAATTAATCTTTGAGCATATATTCACATTTTAAGCTCTTTGAAAATTGTACTTGATGAAAACAACTAGACAATACTTTGGAAGATATATTTCTTACATATAATTCTGCAAAATCCTGTAATGATTTCTGACCCTTAGAATTTTACTGTAGGCAAGTCTTTCATCATAAACATGAGTCACATAGCTTTTCATGATCTGGCCTCAGTTTAATTCTTTTTCATCTCTTACTATTCCTGGCCTCACGTCCAACAACCCAGATGTGCTGATTGGGTCACACTGTCTCACCTTTCCCTCTCTGTATGTTTCCATATACCATGTCCTCTGCCAGGCCAACCCTGCTTCCTCCCCGTGGTGCCCACAGACATAACCCTCTTCTCCTGAGCAGCTGATACTCATCCTTCAAGTCTTAGCTGCTACTTCTCTGGGATCCTTTCCTCATCCCTCAGGACCTGGTTTGGTTCTGGGTTTGTGTCCCTAGAGTTGAAGCTTAGTCACCTTTCCCATCAGGGCCAGTGTTCATCAGGCTATATTAGACTGTGTGCTCCTCCACCCATGGGCCATACAACATTCCTGAAAAATAGCAACTATTAATGTTTAAATTCATTATCGCATCCTTAGGTCTATTAGTGATCTGTTGTTGCATAACAAATTAACATACATTTAGCAGCTTTAAAGAGCAAATTTATTACCTCAGTTTCTGTAGGTCAAGAGTCTAAGCGTAGCTTAGCTGAATATCTACTTGGAAATCTCTCATAAGGTCATAACCAAGATGTTAGTTAGTTGTTCAGTCACTCAGTCATGTCTGACTCTTTGCAACCCCACAGACTGCAGCATTCCAGACTTCCCTGTCCTTGACCATCTCCTGGAGTTTGCTTAGACTCATGCCCACTGAGTCAATGATGTCATCAACCATTTCGCCCTCTGCCATCCCCTTCTCCTTTTCCATGCACTCTTTCCCACCATCAGGGTCTTTTCCAAAGAGTCGGCTCTTTGCATCAGGTGTCCAAAGTATCAAACCAGGTGTCAGGTAGGAGTCTCATGAAAGGCTAAGATGAGGAAGAATCAGCTTTTAAGCTCATGTAATTGTTGACAGAATTCAGTTGGTTCTTGTTCTGTGACCCTCTCACCAGAGGCTGCTTGTTTCTTCAAAGCCTGCGGACTGATGGGACAACAGAGAGTTTGTCAGCAGGATGGCAGTTACACTGTTAGGCTTCAGCATTATAAAAGTGGTATCTCATCATCTTTGCCACATCCTGTTACATGGAAGCAAGCCATAGGTCTGTTCACACTCCAGGGGAGAGATTCCGTGAGGCGGGGATCATGGAGGCCGTCTTAGCATCTGTCCACCACAGTGGGCCCAGAACTGTGCTAGTGCTTAATAGGTTCTGAAATAATAACCTCCCAATGAATGATTTCTTCAATGAACAAATGGTTTATATGGATACTTGATTACAGAAATATGAGAAAATCCCTTCCTCTAAGCATCAGTGAATTTGTGTCACCATATTCATGTTTTTTCTTCTGACTGATTGTTTCCTATCTTACTCTCCATTGTTATATATCAGTTTTCAAAATATTGTTAGAAGATGTGGCCAGTTAAGCTAAAATATAGGGAATCAGAAAAAGTACTTCAAGTATTTTTAAAGTATGCATGCAATGTGCCCTGCATTTTTTTTTCTTGTATTTTGAATCTGCATCATGCTGATATGTATCTAGAGCAAGGTAAGCATTGCCGTAGCTGTGTATAAAATCTCCTACGTAAAAGATTTCATCCTAGATTTTCCTCAGCCTCTTGAATTATGACTTTAACAGTATACTCTAAAACTGCTTCGTGTACTGAAATTGACTTCATTGAATTTTATGACAGGAAACAATTTTGACTTCCAATGAAAAGATTAATATCATCTTTGCGAATTTTGTCTAAACATTGTCAGAATCACAGAGAGATTCTATAATAAAAGGACATTATCAAATTCTGTTTCACTCCCATTTCTCCTATCAGACATCTGAACATTTCTTTTATCCATGATTTTTGATTCCTCTAAAGTAATAGATGAAGGGCCAAATTAAGCTGAAGAGGTGGTTACATAAATATACTTAATGATCCTTGCCATATATATAGTCCCTAATATTACAGAACAGTATTTCTGGAACATGTATCCACTGGTTCCAAGGATAAATAAACTCTTTTCAAAAGTGTATTGTATGTGGGTTAATGTCTATAAAGGTTAAAAACATCAAACTCTGAAATATCATGACCTGACATTAATGACCCAATAATAGGTTGACATTTGCAATTCTTTTTGGGGGGTAATAGCCCACCATATGCAAAGATCAGCTTCTGCATTTAGCTGCTATCTCAGAAGGGGGGAAAAAAACCACTATGAGTAATAATAGTACAAGGGAGGTTAATAACAGGTACAGGCCTAGCATAGCTTTTATCAGTCTGTTTAGAAAATGAACTGAGAATTGCTGTCAACTCAATTGGGAAGGGGAAAGAAAGAATGGATCCATATGGGAGGCATCATTCAGCTTCCAGTGTGTGTGTGAAGGTTGTTTGCAAGGTTACCCTGGCTGATGCAACATAGAGCTGAAATTTGCATGTCAAAGCTTTGTTCCTTTTGTAACACCATGCCACACAAATCACTGGCCCTGGGGTTTAAATTTCACAGATGTCTAAGCTCATTTAAAAATTAAAGTGCAATAATTTGTGATCCACAGTGCACCTAATCATTCTACTTTTCTTCAGAGTGTTTTGATTAGCCATTATTCTTTGTTTTACCATCTAAAATCGCAATTTTTCACAGGTTATCTTGGTTTCTCCTTTGAAAGCTAATGTATTCTTTGACAAGAAAATTTTTACCGTCCAGGTTTCAGAACACATTGCAAGGAATGTTTGCACTATATTTTGCTCTATGAGTTATTTCATCAGAATTAGTGGCTTTGTTACTAGATAATATCCCAAGATGCGATGAGCCAGTAGACTTACAATGACTCTCTACAGGTTATGTTTATTACCATGGCCATAAATTAACATCTTTTTTCAGAATTGAAAGCATTATGTGATAAACATTTTAGTGTAAAGTTAACAGAAAATTACAAATGATGAAGGAAGTTGAATTTTACTCATCCAGACTAAGATGTATATTTGCAGCTTTATTTTGGTACAGTGAAAATAGGAAGAGTAAACACAACTTTTGGTCCTTTTTTTTTTTTTACGTTATAGGAAATGCTAAAGCAACATTCTGTGGCTTACAACATGGAGATCAGTTTTTCAATTAACACCTGATTGATTCAATCTTTCAACTTTTGCCCTTTTCCTTACTATTATTAAAATAACAGAAGTAATTTCACAGCTCTTTTTCATATTTTACCCAGCTCTTGATTTTTTTCAAGGGTGTGGAGAACAGACATGCACCATGGGTCTGGAAACACTTAACAGCTTTAGTGTCCTTGGGCAACAGAGAGGAAGGCAAAGTCAGTGATTGCAATGAGATTTCATGGGGGGGAACACAGAAATGAATTTTAAGTTGCATCTCAGGTCAAATTAATCATTTTATGTTTATTCTAAAGAAACAAGAAAAAGATTTGGATAATATTATAAGACATACAATTGTATTTTTATTTGCTGCCTAATAACAGCTAGGGCTTATGTTTAAGAATGATAAAACAATAGGATGGCATATGGTCAGTAAAAGTACAAGATTATACATCACTTATTATCTTGCCTGAAAGCTGAAAATACGTCTCCAAGTTCCAGAATACATGTAAATTAATGATTCATTGCTCCCTGTTGCTAATAATACTTAGTAAAACACATTTAGAATACATTAAAATTCAATGCTTAGATTTTAGTTTTAGTCTTTTATGGCAGCTAACGTGGCTATTGTAAAATTAAATGGTCAAAAATGTTTATGTTCAAAAACTGAGGTTGAAAATTTGGATCATAAAAATGGCATTGCAGACTCTTTTTCTCAAATTCTCTTTATGAGAAGAAGTATACGTTTAAAAGGTAATCCATGAACAACTGCTACACAAATTATATGGATATTAGAGGGTTATACTGAACCCTGGCTTGTTGGTATTTAGACACAAGAAAAACAGTCACATATTTGTAGTATGTCTTTAAATACTATTTGATTAAAACTAGTAACATCCAGCATAAACAGATGAATCCTAAGTAAAAATAAGTTTTTATTTTAGAAAGAAACTAGAATTTCAGGAGACATCTATCTAGTTTGAGCCAAAGATCCTATTACTTAAAAAAAAAAAAGGGCAAATGCAAATATTACACTTATTTTTTAAAGTATAAAAGTATTACTTCTTTGTAAGTTGATATTTTCTGTATAAAGTATTATGCCTTCTGCAAATAAAGATGCTTTCACTTTTTTTCCAATTTGGGTGTCTTCTATTAATTTTCTTATTTAATTACTCTAGGTAGGACTTCAAGTAAAGTGTTGAATATTGGTGGTAAAGGTGAGAATCTTTCTTGTTCCTAATCTTAGAGACTGAGCTTTCAGTCCTTCACCACTGGGTATGCTGTGAGGTTTTGTCATGAATGGTTACTGAATTTTGTTAACCACCTTTTCTGAGTCTAATAAGATGATCATATTTTTCGTTTCCTTTGTTCTGTAAATATGGTGTATTACATTGGTTAATTTTCTAATTTTAAATAGAAACATTCTTGCATTCCTGGGATAAATCCCACTTGGTCATAATGTATGATACATTAAATGTGCTGCTAAAATTTGGTTTTCTAGTGTTTTGAACAGTTTTGTATCTATTCAGAAAAAATACTGGTCTGTAGTTTTTGTATTTCTTGTGGTATTTATATTGACTTTGATCTGGGTGATTCTGGCCTGATTAATTATCATAGGCAGTGTTTCCTCTGTGTTTTTTTTTTTTTTTTTGGGGAAGTTTTAGTTGAGTAGAGTTGGTTTTAATTATTTAAAAAGTTTGGTAGAATTAGCCAGTGAAGCCATCTAGTCTTGGATTTACTTGTCAGTAGGTTTTAAACTATTGATTCAGCCTCTTTGTTATACGTCCACAGAGTGTCTGTTTTTTGGGGGAGGGTCAGGTGAAGCAAAGATAGTGATTTGTATGTTTCTAAGAATTTACCTGTTTTTGTCTAGATCTAACATATTGTCAGTATGATTGTTCATAGCATTTTCTTAAAATCCTGTTTCTATAAAGTTGATAGTATGCCCCACTTTTATTTTTGATTTTAGTTAGTTGTGTCTTTCCTTACTCACCTAACTAAAGTTTCCTCAACTTTGATTCTTTCAAAGAACCAATGTTGGTTTTGTTATATATTCTCCATTTTTCAATTCTCTCTTTCCTAAGCTTAGCTCCTTTCCTCTGCTAACTCTGGGCTTAGTTTGCTCTTCTAGTTCCTTAAGATGTACATTTAGGTTATTGGTTCGAGGTCTGTCTTTTTTAATGTAGCTGTTGACAATTTGTACATTTCCCTTTGAGCACTTAGTTTGTGGCATTCCATAAGTTTTGGTATGCTGTGTTTGTTTTCATTCATCTCAAAGTATTTTCAAATTTTCCTAATTATTTATTCCTTGACATTATTGTGAACTGAATTGGGTTTCCCCAAAATTTACACTTCGAAGTCCTAGCCCTAGAACTCTATGATGTTACTGTTTGGAGATAAGGCCTTTGAAGAGGTAAATTAAAGTAAAATGAGATCATTTGAGTGGTCTGTAATCCAGTATGACTTGTGCTCTTATGAGAGGATATTAGGACACCAACACATGGGAGGAATGTCTTGTGCAGACTGAAGATGGCCATTTCCGAGGCAAAGAGAGTCCTTCAGAAGAAACCAGTTCTGTTACCATCTTGGACCTCTAGCCTCCAAGAGTATGAGAAAGCAATTTATTTAAGCTACTCAGCCTGCAGTACTTTGTTATGGAATCCCTAAGTATCTACTGCAGACCCATTGTCTGTTTAGGAGTGTACTGTTGTTTCCACATATCTTTGAGTTATCCAGTTTTCTTTCAGTTATTGCTTCAGTTCATTGTGGTCAGAGGAGATACTTTGTGTAAATTCAATCTTGTTTTTTTTTTCTTTTTTTAAAGTATCAATCTTATTTAAATGCTAGAGTTGTTTTATAGCCTCACATATGGTCTATTCTGGAGAATGTTCCCTGTGCACTTGAGAAATATTCACTCTGTTGTGTGGAGTCTTCTGTATGTGTCAGGTATAGTTTGTTTATGGTGTTTTTTTAAGCCTTTTGCTTCCTTATTTGCTCTTCAGTCTAGCTGATTTATCCACTGGAGTCTCCAATTATTATTGTAAAGCTTTTTGTATCATCTTTAATTCATCAAAGTGTGCCGTATATTTTGAGGCTCTGTTATTTCCTGTATATAGGTTTTAATTGTTTTATCTTCTTGATGAATTGCTACTCTAAACATCCTACTGCCTTCTGGCCTCCATAGTTTCTGATGATAAATTAACTTATTATTCAAAGTCCCTCGTCCATGGTGAGTCGCTTCTTTCTTGGTACTGTTGAGATTTTTCTCTTGTTATTTGGCTTCTAGAAGTTTGATTATGCACTTGACCCTTGAACAACTAGGTGTTTAGGGGTGCCAAACCTCTGTACCTTGGGGAAAATAAGCATATAAGTACAGTCAGCCCTTTGTATCCACGGTCCCACATCCATGGATTCAAACAAAAATGGGTCATGTAGTGCTATAGAATGTATTTATTGAAAAAAATCCACGTACAAGTGGACTCAGGCAGGCCAAACCCATGTTGTTCAAGGCTCAACCATAATATGTCTAAGTGTATATCTCTGAGTGTTTGATGTTTTTCATAACATTTGCAAGGTTTTCAGTCATTATTTCTTCAAACATACTTTATTTTGTTAAAAAAAAATAGAAATGAAGGCCACAGTTATATGAATTAGCTCTGAGAACACTTTCTTTACTACATATGCCATAATGGTTTTTATTGATAATAACTCATATTAACTAAGAATTTTTACTGTATATCAGAAATTATTAATTGCCTTTCATAGTATCTCAAAATAATCAGTAAATCTGTGAGGATTATGTTACTTCACAATTAGCTCTTCTCATTTTAAATTTTATCAACTTAAAAACAAAGTAGATAAGCCAATATCAAAAGCATCACCCTCATTTATCCCATAGCATTAATATTTTTAGAAAAGCAGTAAAATATACTTTTCTGGATACATGTTTCCTAAAGTTCAAGAGCTGCCTAAAGATTCCCTAAAAGACTTCTCAAAGCAACTTGTAAATTATCCCCTTAACATTTTTCTTTGGAATTTTATTACCATGAGTCATATTTCTTTTAAGTGGTTGCAAAAGAAATTCAGGAATTGGAAGCTAGATGGAAAATGCACATATTGTCTACACACATTCTATGATAGAGAATCATATTAAATACTTCTTAAAGTAGCAGTTAGGGGATATGTGTCTTATAAAACTGTGAAAAATTATACAAATTTAAGGTAATATTAATTTTGAAGTGTTTAACATAAAAGTGTCAAAGTGCTGTCATAAAACACAAATTTATGAAACATGAAACTTTCATAAATTTGAGGCTACAAGTATGTATTAATTGGTAGATTATTATGCAACTTGTTTGCCCATTGATATAAAAATACAGCCAATATACTTGGTGAACAATCTAAGCCTCTATTGTAAAATAACTTGTATGAGGTATAATGGATTTGAATTACATTATTTTGATTCTCAGCACTTTTCCATGAATGTGAATTATAAGCAATTTGACAGATCCCTTAATTTTGCATACTTGCTTATTAAAACAAATTCTAGCAAAATTTTTGGTTAATATAAAAAAACTGAAATAAGCTGTGAATCTGAAATTGGAAATCTCAAATTTAGACGGTGACAATATGATTACATTTTGTTTTCCAGTGTTTGTAAATTACAGAATTATGAAAAATGTTTTTACTAAAAATATGTTTGCAATATGTGATATATATCACTCCAGCTCTTAAAATATCATACAATATCTTTTTCCTTGTCCCAGGTTTTATGACAAAAATAAACCTTATATTAAAGGCCATAGTTTGGAACTTCAAAGCATTCCATGTGGTAAACCGTGGGTTATCTTAATTTCTGGAGGAATGAAAATTTCTTGACAGGAACCAATATACTTAGTGAATAAGTCTTGGTTCATTAAATATTTGAAAAAAGCTGAAACAGTAATATGATTATCCTACCTCTAAAAGAAGTGACTATGAATGATGACTGTAATTAACATTCAGAATTATAAATGTTAGTTTCCAATACTAAAATTTCCTTTTAAATAAAAATGATAAAATATCAGAAAAGTCTTGCCAGTTATAGCTCATTCCTTTTGTGACAAAATTACTTTTTTAGAGTAAAAACAAAGTATTTAATAAATACAGCATAAATTGTTATGACATAGAGATTTTGTCTGTTTTCTGAAGACAGTCTCTAACCGTACCTGATTATTTCTGAATCCTGAAAAAAGTGAAGGGATTACTATTTCTGAATCCTGGAGGAAAAAGTGAAAAGAAAACTATTCAATTAAAAAATTCAAGTAACCATTTGTGTTTTCATCTTTCATAACTAAAATTATGTGCACATTTAACTTACTAGGAAATCATTAATAATGACTGTTTTCCAGTGGATTTTATTGCAGAATATGATTCTTTTATCTAAGTATTGTATACTTTGTAGAAATGTCCATGCTATTACTATATGGCTATGTTGCATCATTTGTATTATTTGCAAATTATATAGTCAGCTTGAGGCTTGTGAAAACTGGCCTGGGAAATTGACATTCTGTAAGGAGTGTTCCTCACTTAATTTGCCCATCCTGGAACTGGATTTTATAATTTGAGAACTGATTTTAACATACCTGGAAGGGTTGTTTTTTAAATAAAATTCTTTCTGAAAAGAATTAATTAATCCCTGATGAAGCAATGAAACTACATTCAATTGAAGTTGAAATCACATAAAGCTGAAATTTCTAAGTCTCTCCTACAGACAGGTTTTCTGGAAGTATACTGCTTACTTGCAGAGGACTCTAAGAAATAGATAATAGTATAGAATGTTGTCTTCAGGGGATACAGGACAATAGTGGGGAAATGGGACTACATCAAAGAGCAATGTGATTATACTAAAGACCTATCCCCACAACAGGCTGCACCGTTTTCCCTGATTTTCTTTAACTCCTTCAGAGAGTTGGGTTTTCTCTTCATTCTCACTGTTTAATAATACCTAAAGCAGTGGTTCTCAAACTTCAGCTTCAGTAGACTCACCTGAAGGATCTATTGAAAGATAAAATTTGCATCAAGAGTAACCTCTTGATGTAAAGATCATGGTCTCTGTAACTGGTAAAAATAGATTCCTAACTAATAGGGTTGCCATTGCAGTTTCTACAGCAATAAAGACAGAAAGTCTGCCAATCCCCTATTGAAGCAGGATAGTAATGTACTAGTACACAGTATAAGAAAAGGGAGGGAGTACACTAAAAACAAAAATATCCACTTAAGAAGCGTATCTGGAAATAAAACCTCTTTTAATCTTATTCTAGAGGAAATACTGGAACTCGGGACAATACAGGTTCTTCTATACGTAACAAGTTGAATATCCCTTCAATTTTCTCAAGGTGGAAGACCATGTAATCGTCATCTAGTCAGAAGTCAAGAATAGGTTTAAAGGGCTTGGAAAGATGGAAACTTCAGAATTCCTATTGTTGGAAATGGGAGAATGGTTTGTGCCAAGATATGTTAAAAGGATTTCTGAGGGTGGGATGTTTCGAGAGAACAGCATCAAAACATGTATATTATCTAGGGTGAAACAGATCACCAGCCCCAGCTGGATGCATGAGACAAGTGCTCGGGGCTGGTGCACTGGGAAGACCCAGAGCAATCAGGTGGAGAGGGAGGTGGGAGTGGGGATTGGGATGGGGAATATATGTAAATCCATGGCTGATTCATGTCAATGTATGACAAAAACCACTACAATATTGTAAAGTAATTAGCCTCCAACTAATAAAAAATTAAAAAAAAAAAAGATTTCTGAGAGTCTAGCTAAATGTGTAGATTATATTGATGCATAGATAGACACTAAAATATATTAAAACATAGTGGCAAGATGATAGTTTGAAAACATGTTGCTTGCAAAATTCTGTTTGTTCACTAATTTTGTGATGTAGTACATGCTGCTTCACCTATTCATTAGTCTATTCATTTTCAAAGTGAGCATTATACATTTTCTATTATCATGTTGTTTAAGGACTATATAAAAAAGGCCACAATTCTAAAGAATTTTTTAAATTATAAAGTTAGGAGTCAAAGATTTTATTTTTTTGACTGTGATTATATTTTAAATTTATTCCTTTTAACTTACTTGTCACGCAGTTGAATATATATAGTACAATAGCGGAGCAATCTATCATGAGAGATATACATGAATTATGTATGCAAATCCTCAGAGGTACATAATTTTATATTTATATAAGGTAGATATAAGTTTATGATATAATACCTTTATTACATGGGCATAGATATAGTATGTTTTTATATATAGATATGAATTCATATGCATATACATATGAATAAATATGAATTTTGGTCTCTAGACACTAAATAATATCCCACACATTAGTTTAAAACATTGTAAGTACATGTTTATACTAATTTTCTGCATTTTAATGTTGCACTTAATATTTATTTTTTCTGTTATGTTGTTTGAGGACTGTTAGGTAAGATAATGCCCATGGGGAAAAGAAGAAAGTAGTACAATTGTTGACATAGATTTTTTTAAGTGCTTCTATGTTCATGAATTAAATGATCTCAGTATAATTAGTATAGAGGAAATTGTGAGATTGAATGGTGCCCTTGGACATAACCCAAATGCAAACCTCATTTTGGTGCAGTAGTTTTCTTTAAAGGAAAGGAAGTAACAAACCAGAAGCCAAAAGATTCATATTTTAAACAGGGTGCTGCATGTATATTCTTTATACCTTTTGTATAAGTAGCCTGGACTATCTGTTTCTATAGAAATAATTAAATTGACATGAGAAAATCTATTAAGTTTTTTCATGCTTATAATTATGTCTGTCATGTTTTCTGGAATAGTTATTAAGTACATTATCTTGTCAGCATTTTATGATAAGTTTTGGCCAACTCTGTATTTATGCTGAATAACATCACCTGGACTATTGTCTTTTTAAAAATCAAAACCTCTTTTTATTCCCTGAAGAATGACTCACAGCCATTTTTCAAAAAAATAAGAAAACTATCTCCTTAAAATCTCAGACTCATGTCTTGCAATTTGCTCTCGCAATAAAACCTTCCTTCCTATTACTCTTAGGGGAGGATCAAAGTACTGAAGAGAAGGCTGGTCTTTTACTATTGCTCTACCCATTAAAAAAATTTTTTTCATTTTCAAAACCATTTCTGTGATGCGTAATTACTTTTTCACTTATGACCTAGACTTCATTTTCATCTTTTCCCTTTGTAACCAACTCCTCTACCCTTCCCCTTCATTATTAATTTTTCTTTCATTTCTTTACTACAACTTTGAAGTATGCAGAGAGTACTACAGGTCTTCAGATGAGACAGAACTATCCAGTACAGAGCTGCGGGGGTTTAGAGGCAACAGTGGTTGGGACCATGTTTGGTCAGTTTTAAGAAAGACAGACAACACCATGCCAGAGGCTTAGTACAAAGGATGACTGAGCATTAATCTGTTAAACAAGTTAAGTCACTATAACTCATAAAGTTCAGTGTTCAGAAATTACAAGCAGGTGCAGAATATCTAGTTCTAAAAGAGTACAAACTCAAAGAATTCAAGCATGCAGGGTAGGAATGAGCAGATACTAGGATTCCAAACAGAAGGATCAGCACTTGAAGACCAGTAGGATTAATAATGCAAATTTAAGAAAGATGAATCCAGATGGTCAGGTAGAATTGGTATCACAGAAACAGACCATTAGAGACAAATAACGGGAAGGAATGGAAAGTGGTCACTTGGCCATCTACTTTCAATTTAAATTGTCCCTTGGAATCTAGATTCTGAAGGTAATAAAGAGGTAGACAACTAGAATGATAATTCTAGTTATTGTGTATTATAAAGAAATTTAGCTCTTATAGATTCTTTCTTTGAGTGGCCAGAGGTATTATTTTAAATAATTTTTCAAGCATATATCTTAAATGTGTACATTTAAGCTTATAATTTTTCAAACTTATTAATATTCCTTTAAATAAATTTAAAAAAAGATTATACATTTGAATTCTGCTGTTGTTGTTTAGTTGCTCAGTTGTGTCCAACTCTTTGTGACCCCATGGACTATAACCAGGCTCTGTCCATGGACTTCTCCAGACAAGAATCCTGGAGTGGGTTGCCATTCCCTTTCTAGAGGATGTTCCCAATCTAGAGAGTGAAACCAGGTCTCCTGCATTGCAGGCGGATTCTTTACCATCTGGGCCACTAGGTAAGCCACTAAACTTACACTCAAATGAATTCATTGTGAGATATGGGTCATGATCTCAGAAATTCATTCTCCATAGTTGAGATCCATTTTAATACACCTTAGAAAGGATGTGAGGTGAATATAGTCATAATCATTATCTCAAATATGTCTAAAAATTTATTTCCCAATATTAAGAAAGTGATTGAATTGTCAGAATAACTTTATATTACTCATCACTCATACCCAGTGAGCAGTGGACATCCAGTCTCATTTTCATACTAAAATGCCGTAAGGTCTATGCGTGTGTGCATGGTAAGTCACTTCAGTTGTGTCCTACTCTGTGACCCACTGGACTGTAGCCCACCAGGCTCCTCTGTCCTGGGATTCTCCAGACAAGAATACTCCAGTGGGTTGTCGTGTCTTTCCATCAAAGCTACATTCTGCTAAATAAAGGGCACACATGTATTACCGTCCTTTAAAAATACAGGCTATTTGAGTCTAAAAACATCTTTAAAAGTGAAGTATAATAATTAAAATACACATATCATATGGGTCCAATTCATCTATTTTTTTAAAGTAGGTAGAAATGTATAGAATCTGATAATATCCCAAATAACCTGACAATAAGATATTCCATTAAATAAAATATATTTTAGTATACACTAAAAAATAAGATATCGGTCCCTCAGTCTTGGCCTTTAGCGCATTTCTTTGACTGAATCAAGTGGTCGTTTTTTGTATTCTTTCTTTCACACAGCCCTGCCATGTAAATATCATGGGTTAAAGACCTGGATTATCAAGATTTTAAAACAAACCACATTTCACTTCAAAAGATATCATGAAAGAATATATCATTCCAAAGAAAGTATTTCAAATTTGTCATTAATTTTATGTCCATACTTTTTCTAAGAATAAATTCATTCTTCACAATCATTTGTTAAGCATCTAAAGTGGTTAGGACTCTAATATATTTGATTATATTTGATAGAAGATTTGGCTCCAAATCTTCAGATTCCAGGTCCATTATTTCTTGCCCTGTCAGGTATGGCCTTGGTCATGAATTGTGACTGAAGTCATTAGATTCAATGATGGACTTGGGGGAATAACTTTTAGGGGAGCATAACTGTGATAGCACTTTGCCTAAAAAGGGCAAAGAGAGTTTCTAAAAGAAGGAATCATCAGGTGTTTGAGGTGATACAGAGAGATGGGAAAGGATGTGGACTGAGGAGAGCAAATGAATGGTCTTATCCATTAAGTCCAGCTGGGACTTTTAAAAGACTGCTTCAATCAAGTAGGGAGATTGGAAACGAGATTGCAAGATGCTGTAGAGTAAATGAGCAGTAAGAAATTAAATGAAGTGTGAATAGACTTTCGAAAGTTTGGATTTTTTTCAAAAGTGGAAGTCCTTAAAAAAAAAAAAAAAGAACTGAGATCTGTGTGAAAGTCTGCAACTGGGAAGAAGTAGAACTTTAATTTTCCTACCCCCACCCCACCCCGACCTTACTCTGTTTTCTGGAAGTCTCAGACTCAGTGTCTATAGAACAACATTTGAAACCTAAGGTAGACTGTCACTTTGAGATGTTTAAGAGGGTAAGAAGGGAAAGGAATAGGGAAGAAAGGAGCACAAAGGGAGGCGTCCAAGACAGTGTTGAACTGGAAAACGCAGACAAGCTTGAAGGATCCTTAGAGATGAGGAAAGACGTTCAGATAAGAGAAGGCTTTTTGCTGGTGGAGGGTTTGTAAATTTTGAAAATTACTAAAATGTGACACAGAGACATGAAGTGAAAAATGGTGGCAATATTAGATATAATGTTATACATAATAGACTATAGTATAAAGTAAGCATAACCTTTATAAAACTGGAAAATCAAAAAAAACAAAAGAGAAGTCTTCATGTCGGAGATGGTCTAATGGAGATTTGACTCTAGTCAGGTATGTCCTCCTAACTTCTCAAAGCTAATCTTGCCCAGACTCTGCTCACAATTCCTAATTTAAACAAGAAGCATGTAGTGAATGGTGACTTCAGAGGGCCTGACCCTTAACATCAGATCAGTCCCCCCTCCCCACCCCCCATCACCTTCAACCTACTACATCATTCTGTGTTTGAGCTTAATTGTGCAGCATCCTTGGAACCAGTTAATTGAGAAGAGTTTAATATAGGGGACTTTTGGGGACAAAGATCTTATAGTAGAGAGTAAGAGAGCCAAAGTCAGTGAAAGAGGGCCCACAGGATATTGAAGATGTCTGCTATTTAGCTATGTTGCCTTGCTGTAAAACATAGCTTTTTATCAGAAGGTAAAATTTGACGTATTTCTTTCAACCGTTGACTGTTTTTTTTTGATACACATGATAAGGGAAAAGTTGTTTAAGGAATTGTCTTTTTAACATGTATCTCTTTTTAAATCTATTCTTGCATTATCAATATCTCCTTTTCCTTAGGCTCAAACTTGTATGAAACAAAAGACATCTGAAAACTGAGCCAGATACAGGTATCGGGATGAGGAGAGGTTAAAAAAAAAAAATAGAAAACACAGGAAGGAAACACATATGCAGACAGGAAAAAAACTGAAAAGGTCCCCAAACAAAGTATACACATTACAGATAAAGTAAAATAGGGCAATGTGACATTAAATAATTTGCTCCTATTTTTCTCACCATCTAGGAATAAATATTTTCCAGAAGCGCGTGCCTTCATTGTGTAGGGGACTGCATTTTAAATTGTCAGGCAGAAGATGACAGCTGAAAATTTAAATTATGAAGTCTCTTAAACATACTGTTTGTATAGATCTTTCTCAAGGTAATCACTGTGTCGCCCAAGAAGAATAGTGTGGTGGCTAGAAGCATAGTATGTGGAATCGGAAAAACCTGTGTCCCATGCCTCAGGTTTCTGATGACAGTTGACCCTGAAACAATATGGGTTTGAAATGTGAGGGTCCACTTAACAAGCAATTTTTTTCTCTAGTAAACACTGCAATACTTCCTGGGCTTCCCAGGTGGCGCTAGTGGTAAAAGAACCCACCTGCAGATGGCAGGAGATGTGGGTTCTATCCCTGGATAGGGAAAATCCCCTGGAGGAGGACATGACAACCCACTCCTGTGTTCTTACCTGGACAGTTCCATGAACAGAGGAGCCTGGTGGGCTACAGTCCATAGGGTTGCAAAGAGTCGGACACGGCTGAGGTGACTTAGCATGCTCACAAAGTACTATACAGTCTGCGGTTGGTTGGTTGAATCTCTGATGTGGAACTGAGGATATGGAGGAAGCACAGTACAGAGGGTCAACTACAAATCATATTTGGACTTTCAAATTCAGAGCCAGAGTTCCTAACCCCCATGGTATTCAAGGGTCAACTGTATTATTTCTGTAACCTTAGGCTAAAATAACTGAATACTTCAGACTTTGTTTTCCTTATCTGTTAGTGAAAGTTATAAAACTCAGTCTGTCAAAATTAAATGATTGACCCATGGAAAGTGTTTGCGCTGTACCTGGCACACAGAATATTCAACAAATGTGACAACTAGATACTAGAGTCAAGAATAGGGGGATGAGGCCATGCTTTGGAGTGGCATTTTGTTTCTGCTTTGGTATATGAATGCTAGGTTTCAAATAATTTGCCAGTTTCAAATAATTCACTGCACTAATTCACCATTCACTAGTTTTCATTTATTAAAACTTTTCTGTGGAACTCAGAATACATCAGAGAAGTAATCCTGTTCTCAAGGAACATGTCCCAGTTGGGAAGTAAAAACTCTACATCTATAATAACTAAAACTTCTTACACAATGTATATGAATGTATAGATCATCTTTACAAGTGGAGACTGAAGATCTTTGTTCAAAGAATTCAATACGGTTTTCTGACAGGGCATGGCCATTTCCTATTTAATTATGTTTTCTAATTTCCATTGTAGATAGATAATTTAATTCTGTAAAAACTTGGAAAAAGAGATTCCGTAGGAGCTTCTCGTATTGACTTGGGAAGGGTTCTTAAGTTTCTTCTCAATAATCCTCCAATATCCTTTTCTGTGTTTGTTCTTTCTTAGCACAAAGCAAGTTATGGTTCAATTGACTTTCTGTCTGCTTAATAAATATTGATAGATTGGATGCATTCAAGCATGGTCATTGTGATCCATCTTTAAAGGTAGAGTCATTATGCAGGGAGGTTGCAATTTATTTATTCCTCATTCATTCTCTCATCTTTTCAGAGGAATCATTATGCAAATATAGAACACATTCATGAAATGAAAAGAAAAAAAAAACTAGCTTTTTAATAGTTATTGGAAACAAGATAGCATCCATAGCAGAATGGAGTGAATATAGAATGAGTGAATATTGTGTATGATGTAAAAGTATATATTTTTTTAGGTAATAGGAAAAGGTAATTGAAGGTAAAATGTGCAATTTTTCTGACTGTAAGAGCTGCAGTACACTGCAGTGATTGGGAAAACAACATATACTTTTTTTTCCCACTGGAAATTTATGGGCACAAGATTAATAACTAAATTCTGAAATAGAATATAATCATACGATCTCTCAGTTTATTTCAGATATCTAAGAATTCATGACATAATGTGTAGAAATAAATATTTGTGTCATTCATATTATAGAAATAGAACAGTTTAAATATATTTATAGATAGTGTGATAAACAAATATAATCTGATACATCTATCCGTTCAGGCTACTGGTTTGATCTTTTATTCATTTAGCTTATTGGATAGTAATTAAGTAAACAGCCCTTAAGAATATATTTTAATAACATGACTTAAAAATCCTAAGTTAGCAGTGTTTTTCTTTTTTATAATTTCATACATTTGAATGAATAAATTTTCCGCTGGGTTATACATGAATAGGCTGGTGTCTTGAGAACAAAATTGCTGGGTGCTTTTGTATTGAATCTGTCGTCATGTTCCTCATTTTCATATGTATATCAGTCTTTGGTATAGCAAAAAGAGATGTCTATCTCTGACAAAAGTTTAGTCCACACTGTAGTTCAACCTTTCTGGAAAGCAGGAACATGGTTTTAATGGGAGCTTTGCATTTCATTCCTTGCAAGGTGCTTTAGATGGCCTTCATAAAACCATTTGTGCAAAGTTCTCTCAAAGTAGACCAGTGGGAAATTCAAACATGGACTTTACCCATGGACTGGCCATATCATAGAAAGTGGCAGATTTTCCAAAATGTTTTATAAAGTCTTTCACCTTCTCTCATGGAAAGAGTAACATGGAGACTTACATTACCATATGTAAAATAGATAGCCAATGGAAATTTGCTGTCTGGCTCAGGAAACTCAAACAGGGGCTCTGGATCAACCTAGAGGGGTGCGATGGGGAGGGAGATGGGAGGGAGGTTCAAGAGGGAGGGGATATATGTATACCCGTGGCTGATTCATGTGAGGTTTGACAGAAAACAGCAAAATTCTGTAAAGCAATTATCTTTCAATAAAAAATAAATAAGTTTAAATTAAAAATAAATTTTAGATCACATTTTTATATCCTTTTTACTGCCTTTTTGTAAGATTTTAATTTCATTTCTTCTCTCTCTATCTATATATATATATCTCCACAAAATATGAAAACACTATACAAATACTTGAACTTGTACTTTGTATACAAATAATCACCTTATGGAGTTATGGGGAAAATGGTGAATGGCTATCAGATTCGTAAAGATAGCATTAATAATAAACGTCTTTGAAGGAAAGTTTGAGTAAGTGCTTGGGTGATTATCCAAATTGAGTGTATTATGTCATTTTCCCATGAATATCTCTTATGTTTAGTAGCATGTAATTTTCAGTTTTCCAGTGATGAAATAGCCTAAGATTAAAAATTGAATTTTTCTCTTTTAATTTTCTAAGATTCACATAAGAAAGGGCAGTTTAAGATTTTTTTTTCCAGAACAAACAAGTACAGAAATAGTTGTAAATTCATATATATGATATACACATATGGGAATCCATGTAAGAGTAAATAAGAATAATTCTAAGTTCAAAAACTAGTCACATAATAATTAAAAATGTGAGACAATGTCATTAGCTGAATTAACAATATCTTTTATAATGTGTATTGTAACTATCTTAGCCACTGAGGATAGAGCAATGAAGACAGACATAGCCCCTGCTTTTGCTGGATTTTCCTACTATTAGAGGAATTAGAGATTAACAAATAAATCTACTGATTTAATTGCTCATATGTAATATAAAGGAGAAAGGGAAGAAACAGAAAAGCTTGATTTACTCTTGGGTTCAATGAGTTGTTTCTTGAGGAAATAACCTTTGGAAAAACCCTGGGTGGCTGAGAATAAAGTGGAGCTGTGGGCTGGGCAAGCAGAATGTGCCCTGGAACTCAGAGTCAAAGCAGCCAACACGAAGAGAGCAAGCGGAGCAGTAGAGTAACTCAGGTGATACAACAACACTGGCCATACCATTGTGACTGTCTAAAGGTCTTTATTCCAAAAACAATCAGATGTCTTTAAAGGATTTTAACCACAATAGTGAAAAAATCAGATTTGCTATTTAAAGAGATAACTTTGGCCTCTGTAGGACTAGATTAAGTTTACAACATTGTGAGTTTGAAAAAAATATGGATGTCAAAGCCTTTCTTCTACTCTGCTTCCTAGGATATCTCCAACTTTATCCTTTCCATTTTAAAGGGGATTTAAGAAACGATAAAAGGAAGACCAGTAATTAAAAAAAAAAATTATGTGCTGGTAGGAAACACTCTATATGATATATACCATACTGCTGCTTGAGGGGTGGGAGGGAAGTTGCAGAAGAGGATGTTAAAGGCAGTTTCTGCATAACCAAGTCCCTATATATGTTATATAATATTCAGAAACCTCAAAAAACCACAAAAACTTACCACTGCTTCCTGCAAAAAAAAACAACAAAAAAACAGTTGACTTTTGAGCAATGTAGTGGTTAAGGCACCAACCATCTAAGCAGTTGGAAATCCAACTATAATTTGTAGTCTATGCTCCATATCTTTGGCTTTTGGGTATCTGCAGGTTTGCATATCTGGATTCAACCAACCAGGGATCTTGTAGTGCAGCAGTATTTACTATTAAAAAAAAAAAAATCCTTGTATTAGTGGACCTGCACAACTATAATAAGAGATAGTTGCATTTCAAGTATATGATAATATATTATTTACTTTATTCATCATGCTGTGCTTTAGATTCTCTGGAATCAGAACTTACTCATATTGTAATTGAAAGTTTGTATTCTTGGACCAACATTTCCTCCATGTTGCCCACCCCATTCATCACCCAAATCTTGGCAACCTCGTCCTACTCTCTGGTTCTATGAGTTTGAATTCTAATTTAAAAAATTATGAAATATAGCTGATGTATAATGTTAGTTTCACATGTACTACATAGTAATTGTACATTTGTATGCATTATGAAATTATCACCACCATAGTTTAGAAATCGTGTGCCCATATAAAGTTAATATAATGATCATAATTTTATGCTGTATATATATCATAACCCATGGCTTATTTTACAATTGGAGCCTTTACCTCTTAATCCCCTTCACTTATCTCACCCTCCCCACTCCCTTCCTCTTTGTCAACCAGCCTTTTTTCCCCCATACCTATAAGTCTGTTTTCATTTTATTTGCTCATTTTGTTTTTTAGATATTCCTTGATATGAATTCAGTTATGTTGTGTTTATTGAAACTGATTTCGTGGCCTAACATGCTCTCTATCCTGGAGAATGTTTCCTGTGAACTTTAAAAGGAAAAAGAGGCTTTTTCTGCTGGTTTAGATAAAATGTTCTCTATATATCTATTAAATTCATCTTCTCTAATATGTCATTTAAGTAAGGGCAGTGTTTCCTTACAGATTTTCTGCCATTGATGTAAGTGGGGTGTTAAAGGCCCCTGCAATTCTTACGCTAATGTCAGTTGGTTCCCTTCCATTAGTTAATATTTGATTTTTTCAAAAAAATTCCCTTTTCATTAGTTTGAATGTATCATACCACTCCCTCCCGCCCTCAGAGTTTCTGCTTAAAAGAGTCAGCTGAAAATCTTATGATTTTCCCTTATATGTGTAGCTAGTTGCTTTTTCTCTTGCTGCTTTTAAGATTCTTTACTTTTTGCCACTATAATTACAGCAAATCTTGGTGGGACTTCTTTGGGTTCATTTTGTTTGGGGCTATCTGTGCTTCCTGAACCTGGATGTCTGTTTCCTTCCCTCAGGTTAGGGGAAGTTTTCAGTTAGTATTTCTTCTAAAAAAGATCTCTGCCACTTTCTCGTCTCCTTCTGGGACCCCTATAATGTTAAGTATTAGTACATTTGACAATGTCTCAGATGTCATAAACTATCTTCATTTTTTTTTTAATTCCTTTTCCTGTTCAACTTTGATTTCCATTGCTACATGTTCCAGAAAATTGATGTGTTCCTCTGTATTGTCTAATCTATTTTTTATTTTTTCTAGTAATTTTTTTTAAATTTCACTCATTCTAGTCTTCAGCTCTGTTTTGCTCTTTGTATTTTGTTAAAAAAAAAAACTGTTAAAATTCTCAGTGTGTTAATTTGTTCTCTATACTTTAAGCATCTTTATGATAAATAACTTTAACTCTTTATTGGGTTGATTGCTTATCTCCAATTTTACTTTTCTCCTGAGGTTGTCTTCTTCCTTTGGAATATACTCATCTGTTTCCTAATTTTGTCTAATCCTCTGTTTATTTCTGTGTGTTACATTAGGTAAGTTATATGTCCAGGTCTTGGAGAAGTGACCTCATATAGGAGAAATCCTATAGGTCTCAGGAGACTACTCCCTTCTATCCTCCAGAGCTATATACTCTAGGGGTGCCCTTATGTGAACTGTATAGGTCCTTCTGTTGTGGTGGGCCTATCACTGTAAACACATTGGTAGGCTGAGTGGACCCTAGCCCAGTTGGCTTAGGGCCATTGCTTGTGCAGTAACTGCAAAGTTCCTAGAGGAAATGGTAGGTTTCATGTGTGGTTGATGGCACAGTGTGGGGCTGGGAGCTGGTGCTGGCCTGCTGGAAGGTAAGGCTAGGTTCCCTGCACATTTGTGTATGTGGTCTCGGAGGACTTGGACTGGTATTGGCCTGCCAGAGCGTACAATATGGTTCCCAGTACTAACAGGCTAGAGGGAGGATTCCAAAATGGTGGTTGCCAGTGCTAGTGTTACCAAGGTAAAACAAGTCCCCCCCAAATGACTGCATCAATCATTTCTGTCCCCAAGGATGTCCAGAGTTGCCATCTTTCCTTCTGGGAGGCTTACCAAGATCAACAAATTGGTCTGATCCAGGCTCCTTTCAAGCTCTGCCTCTGTGCTTGGACTCAATACCTGTGAGATTCTGTGACTTTTAAAAGCATTTAAAATAGCCCTCCAGCTCTTTCAGACATAAGTACCATTGGTTTTCAGAGTCAGACATCTGGAGGCTCACCTTCACAGTGTAGAACTTCCAGGCTGGGAAGCCTAATGTAGGGCTCTGACCCCTCTATCCTTGGGTTGAACCTCTACAACTGTGATATTCCTCCTGTTATGAGTCACTGACCCAGGGGTGTGGGTTCTGACTATACCAAGTCTCCACCCCTTACACCCATCTCACTGTGGTTCTACCTTATATCTTTAGTTGTGGAAAAATCATCCTGTTAGTCTTCAGGTTACTCTTGTAAATGTTTGCTCTCTAAGTAGTTGGAATTTTGATGTATACATGGGAGAATGTGAGTTTCATGTTTTTCTACTCCGCTATCTTGGACACCTCTCTTCTTTGACCTTTTAAAACTCCATATACAAATGGTATCAAATAGTAATTGAATGTCTCTGTGTCTGACTTATTTAACTTAGAATACTGTCCTCCAGCTTCCTCCTTATTGTTGCACATGGCAGGCTTTCTTTCTCTTCTGGCAGAGTAATTTTCCATTGTGTGTATAACACTTTCTTGATTCTTCTGTCATTGAACAATTTGGATTGTTTTCAGATCTTGGCTATTGTAAAATAATTCTGTGATGAACATTGGCATGCAGATATTTCTTAGCGATATTAATTTCACTTCCCCTGACTATCCAGAAGTGGAGTTGCTAGATCATATGGTAGTTCTATTTTTAATTTTTAACGAAATTTCCTACTGTTTTCCTTATTGACTATGCCAATTTATGATCCCACCAGCAGTGTACAGGGTTCCATTTCTTCCACACTCTTGCTAACACTTGTTATCAACATACATCATTTTCACAGTCTATATAGTGGCTTAAGTATTCATTAGCAGAATAAAATCCATTAACTCTTTAAAATTCCCTTTGAAGTTTAATCATAAAGTCCCTTTATATCAGTTCAGTTCAGTCACTCAGTCATGTCCGACTCTTTGCGACCCCATGAATGGCAGCACGCCAGGTCTCCCTGTCCATCACCAACTCCCGGAGTTTACTCAAACTCAAGTTCATCGAGTTGGTGATGCCATCCAGCCATCTCATCCTCTGTCGTCCCCTTCTCCTGCTGCCCCCAATCACTCCCAGCATCAGGGTCTTTTCCAATGAGTCAGCTCTTCGCATCAGGTGGCCAAAGTATTGGAGTTTCAGCTTCAGCATCAGTCCTTCCAATGAACACCCATTATATTGACATGACTTACTGACATAATTTTAAAGTGACATGAATAGAGTGTATCTTCATGTCAAATTGGAAAAAAAATTTTCTGTGAATATAGTTTTGTCTTCAACTTCTGCTAACAAGTAACATTTTTTTAATTACTTTAATATCAAATTAAATTTTTGAAAGTTTCTCCAACTCTTACTTTTTAGATATTGCTTAGAAATTGAATATTAAAATCATCTATAGTCAAAGAGATTATTAGTTATTCTAATTCATATGGGTGAAAAATTTCAATAGTATTAATTTCAAGTTGTCTAATTTTGAGGAAACAGGCCTCATGTAGTAACTCCAGAGGACTTCTTAATGTTGAATCATGTGGACTGTCTCCTTGTTAGTATAAAGAATAAGTTTTCTAAATAACAAAATTGCCAAATATTGAAGTCAGAGCTGGGGTATTTGAAATATGCAGATTATGATGACTGAGAGGCACTAGCCATCTACAAGGTGGGTAACAGGTAGCTACCTCCGATCCCACTTGGGGAAGGGAAATCCATGGGTTGTTTTTGCTTAAGGGGCAATTTCAGTATGCCTTCCCAAAGGAAGCAGAATCTTAAGATTTATAATAACTTACAGATCCCAGATGTGAGGGAGCACCTTGGAGCCAGGGGAGGGATAGTTCTCTCTGCGGTCGTGAGTGAACAGGAGATAGAGAACAGAGTTGTTGTTGTTTAGTTGCTAAGTAGTGTTTGGCTCTTTTGTGGCTTCATGGACTGTAGTCTGCCATGTTCCTCTGTCCATGAGATTTCCCAGGCAAGAATACTGGAGTGGGTTACCATTTCATTCTCTAGAAAATTTTCCCAACACCGAGATCTAACCCACATCACCTGCATTGGTAGGTGGATTCTTTAGCATGAGTCGCCTGGGAAGCCCCAGGGAACAGGATGTGTGTATGATCAGTCCTGTCCCACTCTATGAGACCCCATGGACTGTAGTCTGCAAGGCTCCTCTGTCCATGGGATTTCCCAGGCAAGAATACTGGAGTGTCTTCCAGGGGTCTTCCCAAGCCAGGGATCATACCTACATCTCCTGCACCTCCTGAATTGCAGGCGGATTCCTTACTGCTGAGCCACTGGGAAAGCCCTAAACAGGGTAGAAAGCATCTATTTTTATAAGGTAGTTGGGGCAGAGGTCACTAATTTTTTATAGACTTAACTCTAAGTGGTTATTTTTAAAGTGCCCTGAGGAAACCAAAGTGGAAACTTAGACAAGGCACTCTAAACTCAAGCCCTTATCTAAATGTTCAGACTCGGTGTGAGTAGGATTATCATACCGAAAAATGCCTAGGCAGCAACTCAGAAGGAAGGTTGTTTTCTTCACAAATTGCTTTTCTCAAAGATAGTTTTTCTCATCACATGTCACCTTGCTTTCCCTGGAATGGGAATTCTAAGTGTTTTTGGCCAAGGAAACTAGGGGAAAAAAAACAATATGAGTAAGGAAATAAAATTGCAACACAGCTGCTGGTACACACAGCATTTTTTCTAGCCAACAAGGTCACTGAAGTAGAAGTTCGTGCCAGTTCTCTACTCCCCAAAGAATAACATACCCATATCAATTCCTGGGAGCTGTGCTAAGAAGAGTAACAGATTTTTTAATCTTGGCCTACCAGTACCATTTATACTTAAAATGTTATACAGTCCCAAAATTGTATCCAGAGAATAGGGCCTTCTGCACTCTTCAGACATTTGCAAATAATTTATGACAAAGCAACTTAGGGAAACCAAGTGGAAAGTGATTAAAAATAAAAGCCATATGATGTATCTACTGTTTCCAGAAGTTGAGGTTCTGTTTTTTTTTTTTTTTTTCCGCTGATTGTGCCAGAAGGGAAGAGTCTCTTACGTTGATCTAGTAAGGTCTCAGCCAGCCAGCTTCTGCTTTGCCTGAGCCATGTAATATAAAGGATGTATAGGATGTATTGATCAAACTGTTGGACTGGACTTCTGCCCCAAATTGCTGCTCTGTTCTTATCAACATAAGCCAACTGGGATCAAAGGGACTCCCCCCTGCCCCACACTTTATCCTTTTCTTGATGCTCAAAGGTCTAATCTGGAACCAGACAGAAAAATCCTGTTTAGACAACTTTCCTTTATTTTCTGACCCTTAGCCCTTAGTTCCATGTTGTACCTTTTAAGGGAATGCCCTTTTCACGAGAGTGAAGTGAATGAGAGAGATTTGTCCTATCTCCAGATGTGGTATTGATAATAATCTGGATAAATTTGAACTCTTCCATGGCTCTCCCTTAGGCTGACTTTATTGTGTGTCCTTCTATCAATTTGAATAAACATAGCTCAGAACACTAATTAATTTAAATATTGCATATAAATTCTGAAATTATAATTTCATGGACTTATATTAATAGTGAAGGTTTTCTGGAGCAGATAGAGAGCTGTAGCACATACCAAACTGTGATACTTTCTAAAATTTCAGTGATACCTCTCTTGGCTGAATTTTCTTGGAAACAAGTGCACCTGGGTAGTTGTCAATTAAATTGTATCTTCCTCTTTCAATCCAGTTTGTCACAACTCCTGGGGCAGTTTCTTATAACTTCCAAACTTAAAATCACCTCAAGTTTTGTACCCTACATTGCAGAGGGAAACCCTGACCTACCGAAATCAGTTCACTTCAGTCGTGTCGACTCTTTGTGACCCCACGGACTGCAGCACGCCAGGCCTCCCTGTCCATCACCAACACCCGGAGTTTACTCAGACTCATGTCCACTGAGTCGATGATACCATCCAACCACCTCATCCTTTGTCATCCCCTTCTCCTCCCTCTTTCAATCTTTCCCAGCATCAGGGTCTTTTCAAATGTCAGTTCTTTGCATCAAGTGGCCCAAGTATTGGAGTTTCAGCTTCAACATCAGTCCTTCCAATGAATATTCAGGACTGGTTTCCTTTAGGATGGACTGGTTTGATCTCCTTGCAGTCCAAGAGACTTTGAAGAATCTTTTCCAACACCACAGTTCAGAAGCATCAATTCTTCGGCACTCAGCTTTCTTTATAGTCCAACTCTCACATCCATATATGACTACTGGAAAAACCATAGCCGTGACTAGATGGACCTTTGTTGGCAAAGTAATGTCTCTGCTTTTTAATATTCTGTCTAGGTTGGCCATAACTTTTCTTCCAAGGAGTAAGCGTCTTTGAATTTCATGGCTGTAGTCACCATCTTCCAGAGAAGGCAATGGCGACCCACTCCAGTACTCTTGCCTATAGAATCCCAGGGACAGGGGAGCCTGGTGGGCTTCCATGGGGTCGCACAGAGTCAGACACGACTGAAGTGACTTAGCAGCAGCAGCAACAGCAGTCAGCATCTGCAGTGATTTTGGAGCCCCCCAAATAAAGTCTGACACTGTTTCCCCCTCTATTTGCCATGAAGTGATGGGACCGGATGTGTTGATTTAATTTTCTGAATGTTGAGCTTTAAGCCAACTTTTTCACTCTCCTCTTTCACTTTCATGAGGAAGAACAGGATTCTATATAAAAACAAAAATACCTGACCTATTCACTCTCAGATATAAAGAAGATAACTATAAAGCTGATACTTGCTAAATAAAAATTCTACTGAAGAAGAGAGAGTGAAATTGAATAAACATTCAGAAGAATGTTTCAAAGTAAGATAAACTGTTTTGAAAATTTGGTGATAGGAAAAAAACCAAAAATACATGGCAGCAGAAGAATTGAATAATAGTAACATGATGAAAATATAGAAAGTTAATGAGAAAAACAAGGGCAAGGGTCAATTATAAAATGTCTTGTATTTTATATTGAGGGCTTTGGCTTTTATCCAAAAGGCAGTAGAACTCTAGGTTTTAAATTCAAGGGTGATGAAATCAGATATAATTGAGTATAAAGCATTAACTTCTGGGTTAGAATATTTTGCAAAAGGCACCAATGGAAATGGAAATCCTTTTTGGAAGGTTCTGAAATAATCCAGGAACAAAACGATTTCTTAGACTAGAGTAATAGAAATGGTAATGGAAAGAAGGAACAGATGAGTGAAATTTTGAGGAGTTGTGAGTGTGATAAATGGAAAAGAATCCTAAATCTGTTTCCAGGTGTGGATAATCGGATAAGGATTCACTTTGAAGTTTCAATTTTAGTTGCTTAGAAGTTTTCTTTACTGACCTTCACTAAAATAAAACAGTGGAATAACCAGATCTTCCCATTTGGTCTGAAACATTCTTATGCATGCCCACAATAACTTGAACTTCAGAGTTGGAAGAGCTCCTTTCCTGTTTCATCTTCACCACTTGGGAACTACCTATACTTTCAGATTTGGTTGTTTGCATCCACCCTTGTTGGCCACATTGATATTAGAAGTGTCTAGTTTAGGGAGATGTGTAAACTTAAGGATGGAAATAGGGAAACTGAAGTGAGATTTTCCCATTAAAAATTACGACTCAAGTTGTAGAGCAATTCAGTGAAGGTAAACTGCTCAGAGTTTTGTCGGATGAGATACAGTCTGGGAAAACAACTAGGAAATATCTGAGAAGAATTACCACTCAGATTTATTTTAAAATGTTTTAACTTGTGCTATACATTAACAGTATGAAAAGGCAAAATGATAGGATACTGAAAGAGGAACTCCCCAGGTCAGTAGTTGCCCAAAATGCTGCTGGAGATCAGTGGAGAAATAACTCCAGAAAGAATGAAGGGATGGATCCAAAGCAAAAACAATACCCAGTTGTGGATGTGACTGGTGATAGAAGCAAGGTCCGATGCTGTAAAGAGCAACATTGCATAGGAACCTGGAGTGTTAGGTCCATGAATCAAGGCAAATTGGAAGTGGTCAAACAGGAGATGCCAAGAGTGAATGTCGACATTCTAGGAATCAGTGAACTAAAATGGACTGGAATGGGTGAATTTAACTCAGTTGACCATTATATCTCCTACTGTGGGCAGGATTCCCTTAGAAGAAATGGAGTAGCCATAATGGTCAACAAAAGAGTCCGAAATACAGTACTTGGATGCAATCTCAGAAATGACAGAATGATCTCTGTTCGTTTCCAAGGCAAACCATTCAATATCACAGTAATCCAAGTTTATGCCCCAACCAGTAATGCTAAAGAAGCTGAAGTTGAACGATTCTATTAAGACCTGCAAGACCTTTTAGAACTAACACCCAAAAAGGATGTCCTTTTCATTATAGGGGACTGGAATGCAAAAGTAGGAAGTCAAGAAACTCCTGATGTAACAGGCAAATTTGGCCTTGGAGTACAGAATGAAGCAGGGCAAAGGCCAATAGAGTTTGCAAAGAGAAAGCACTGGTCATAGGAAACACCCTCTTCCAACAACACAAGAGAAGACTCTACACATGGACATCACCAGATAGTCAACACCGAAATCAGATTGATTATATTCTTTGCAGTCAAAGATTGAGAAGCTCTATACAGTCAGCAAAAACAAGACCGGGAGCTGACTGTGGCTCAGATCATGAACTCCTTATTGCCAAATTCATGCTTAAATTGAAGAGTAGGGACTACCACTGGACCATTCAGGTATGACCCAAATCAAATCCCTTATGACTATACATTGGAAGTGAGAAATAGATTTCAGGGACTAGATCTGATAGAGTGCCTGATGAACTACGGACAGAGGTTCATGACATTGTACAGGAGACAGGGATCAAGAGCATCCCCATGGAGAAGAAATGTAAAAAGGCAAAATGGTTGTCTGAGGAGGCCTTACAAGGCCTTAGCTGTGAAAAGAAGAGAAGCAAAAAGCAAAGGAGGAAAGGAAAGATATTCCCATTTGAATGCAGAGTTCCAAAGAATAGCAAGGAGAGATAAGGAAGCCTTCCTCAGCCATCAATGCAAAGAAATAGAGGAAAACAACAGAATGGGAAAGACTAGAGATCTCTTCAAGAAAACTAAAGATACCAAGGGAACATTTCATGCAAAGATGGGTTTGATAAAGGACAGAAATGGTGTGGACCTAACAGAAGCAGAAGATATTAAGAAGAGGTGGCAAGAATACACAGAAGAACTGTACAAAAAAGATCTTCACGACCCAGATAATCACGATGATGTGATCACTGACCTAGAGCCAGACATCCTGGAATGTGAAGTCAAGGGGGCCTTAGAAAGCATCACTACAAACAAAGCTAGTGGAGTTGATGGAATTCCAGTTGAGCTATTTCAAATCCTGAAAGATGATGCTGTGAAAATGCTGCACCCAATATGCCAGCAAATTTGGAAAACTCAGCAGTGGCCATAGGACTGGAAAAGGTCAGTTTTCATTCCAATCCCAAGGAAAGGCAATCCCATAGAATGCTCAAGGTACCGCACAATTATACTCACCTCACACGCTAGTAAAGTAATGCTCAAAATTCTTCAAGCCAGCCTTCAACAATATGTGAACTGTGAACTTCCAGATGTTCAAGCTGGTTTTAGAAATGGCAGAGGAACAAGAGATCAAATTGCCAATATATGCTGGATCATCAAAAAAGCAAGAGAGTTCCAGAAAAACATCTATTTCTGCCTTATTGACTGTGCCAAAGACTTTGACTGTGTGGATCACAATAAACTGGAAAATTCTGAAAGAGATGGGAATACCAGACCACCTGATTTGCCTCTTGAGAAACCTGTATGCAGGTCAGGAAGCAACAGTTAGAACTGGACCTGGAACAACAGACTGGTTCCATATAGGAAGAGGAGTACGTCAAGGTTGTATATTGTCACCTTGTCTATTTAACTTCTATGCAGAGTACATCATGAGAAATGCTGGGCTTGAGGAAACACAAGCTGGAATCAAGATTGCCAGGAGAAATATCAATAACCTCAGATATGCAGATGACAGCACCCTTATGGCAGAAAGTGAAGAGTAACTAAAAAGCCTCTTGATGAAAGTGAAAGAGGAGAGTGAAAAAGTTGGCTTAAAGCTCAACATTCAGAAAACTAAGATTATGGCATCTGGTCCCATCACCTGATGGGAAATAGATGGGGAGACAGTGGAAACAGTGTCAGACTTTATTTTTTTGGGCTCTAAAATCACTGCAGATGGTGACTGCAGCCATGAAATTAAAAGACGCTTACTCCTTGGAAGGGAAGTTGTGACCAGCCTAGATAGCATATTAAAAAGCAGAGACATTACTTTGCCAACAAAGGTCTGTCTGGTCAAGGCTATGGTTTTTCCAGTGGTCATGTATGGATGTGAGAGTTGGACTGTGAAGAAAGCTGAGCGCTGAAGAATTGATGCTTTTGAACTGTGGTGTTGGAGAAGACTCTTGAGAGTCCCTTGGACTGCAAGGAGATCCAACCAGTCCATCCTAAAGGAGATCAGTCCTGAGTGTTCATTGGAAGGACTGATGTTGAAACTGAAACTCCAATACTTTGGCTACCTCATGCGAAGAGTTGACTCACTGGAAATGACCCTGATGCTGGGAAGGATTGGGGGCAGAAGGAGAAGGGGACAACAGAGGATGAGATGGCTGGATGGCATCACCGACTCGATGGACATGAATTTGAGTAAACTCCGGGAGTTGGTGATGGACAGGGAGGCCTGGCGTGCTGCGATTCATGGGGTCACGAAGAGTCGGACATGACTGAGCAACTGAACTGATACTTTAAAATACATAAAATTAGGAAAAACGTAGATATGTTATGGATGTGGTTTATGCAAAGACAACTCAGTTATTCAGAGAATATTTTAAAGAAAAAAGGCTTAGCTTTCCTTTAAGAGACTAGTGAATAAATATAACTCTTAAATAGTTAAGAAAATTGAATTGATTGCATATAATACTGAAATAATTCCCCAGTCTGACTTCAATAAATGAATTTACTATAGTTTCAAATAGCATTGATTAGAAGATTTTTGTTGTATTAAAATTCTTTCTTCTTAGCATTTTATTCTGTGTATAATGCTGAAAAGGTAATGATTAGCAAGGTTTTAACAGAAAATCATAAATAATAAAAATGAGAATGAGAACTATGTAAACTTTAAGAAAGTCAGTACTAACACTACTTTGTTTCTAGTGGAAATGGCTGAAGTTTTTTAAAAAAATAATCTTCAGGTTAATTACATAGAACCCCCCACACACCCACACACTGATTGTCTTAAAAAGTAGGAAGAAAAGTAATACACAAGAATGGGAACTATGCAATAATTATTTTGCTTTCTTGAATGTAATATTTCCTTTCATTTTTAGTACTAATCAGTCCTATTTTGTACCTCCATATAATCATTTAGCTTTCAATAAAATATATTTTAGTCATGGAAATATAACTACGGAGGAGCCTGGCAAACTACAGTTGATGGGATTGCAGAGTCTAAACCAACTGAGTCTGCATGCACAGTGTTTATATATCGAGTGTCTTCCTAAGTAATTTTCTGTAAAGAAAAGTGTAATAACTCTAAAAATATAAAATCAGTACTGAGTATCTGTTAATCTAACTGAAAGAGCATTGAGTCTGTTTAATAGACTCAAAAGTAAAAGCTCAAATGCACAAAGAATTTATATATTTTCCAAGAATACTATTGCATTTGATAAACTAGCTGAAGATGACTTTTTTAGAGAAAAGTTGCATATGTGTCTCTATAAATCAGAGCTTTAAAGGAATATTCTGGATGAAGAATGCTTTTCCTGCTCAAATTTTGATGCTGAGCTACCTTTCTTTGGTTGAATGTTTTCGTAATTTTTGATTATCTCAAAGTACCTCAACTTTTTTCTTTTAATCACTCACTATTCATATTTCTAGGTGCTAAATTGTACATTGTATTCCCTCTAATGTAATAAAATTCTGTTCTTTATAGTTTTTCTTGTTGATTCTGTATTAAAACTCTTTTGTGTCAAATCTTAGCTTAAGAAATGATATTCACAAGGTCTTATATTTCTAAGTACATCACAGTTCACCAAAAATGACTAATGTGAAGCTGACCAGAGCCTTTTCCAACCCCCACGAGTGTATTTGGAGGTTGCCCAAGGGGCAGGACTTTTGAGATAAAAGTCATTATGTTGATGGATCGTGTACCTGGGACATCAGCACAGACTGGGGCTGTGGGCGCAGGGGAATGGGGTCTGATCAGTCTAAAATGTTGTCCGTGGAAGGATGGGAGGTGGTCGGATGAGGGAGAGGGTACAAGATAATGAGCAAGAGGGAGAGTTCTTCAGGAAAAATAAGGAATTTCTGGGAGTTTCAGATGCTGGAAATGTGAGAGAAGATAGGATTTTAATGGGATTTACATGCCTTGTGTTCTATTTAGCCTTTTTCTGTTTGAAATAGGCACAATGTTAAGATTTTAGTTGGATCCCGCACATGTAATTGTTGAACAATCTGGAAATCTTGTCAATAGAAGATTTTTAAGTATTTCAATGTAGTAAATTTCATTTCTGGATAATGTAATTCCTGGGCAAAGACATATTCCAGAAGTTAGTAATTAATGTAAGTTTGATAGTCCCCTACTGGAAAACTATAAATAAAAGCAGAGAAAATGTTATTCTTGTAGGTTTTGAATATTTTTGATTTTACTATGAGTTGTTTAATTATGAACATATACTTTTTAAAAAAAAAAAAAAGTATGTGTTTAAAACACCTGCTTATACAATTCTTGATAATTGGCAGCACATTTATTGAGATAATCTTTTAAGGGTTAGTGTCCCAATCTAATGCAGGATACATGAGTCTATACCATGCTAATAGCCATTCATCAATTAGATTATCAGCCACTTATTGTAAAATTGGCCACTATCTCTTGTGTTTTCTCATAAAATTACTGATACATGTATTTATTGTATAAATTATCATATGGTCCTATATTTGTTTGTGTCCTTGACTAATCACTGCAGTCTTTGTAAGGAGGGTAGATGTGTCTTTAGCATTTTTGTTTTGTAAATATTTTATTCCACATCTTCGGGAATGCATGCAGGACGGGTACAGAGAATATTTTCAGTGAATGTCTGTTTTTTGTATGTTGAATGAATAAAAAACAGATACAGGAGCCAATTCAAGGAGAGCTCACGTATTTAAGCATTTATTTAAATGGAAACATTACTTTTCTTCATTTTCTTTTCATCTGGTGGAAAGAAAGGTAGAAATGCAAAGGGCTGTAGTAGAAGCATTTAAATTACTTTGAGTAGATTAAAAAATATCCCCAAAGTGGATATAATATTTATTGTGTTTGAATAAATGAGAATAGGAATGTTTATGCAGTTTTGAGGAGTGATTATTATTCCACTCTTCAGGATTGATATTATTGAATTAAATACATAGTTGACCTTCGAACAACATGGGAGTTGATTTGAGTATACTTTATAGTCGGCCTTCTATATCCTTAGATTCAACCAACCATTAACCATGTTGCACTGTAGTGTTTACTGTTGAAAAATACCCATGTATATGTTGTTGTTGCTCAGTCTGTATGTTATATACAACTCTGCGACCCTATGAGCTGCAGCACACCAGGCTTCCCTGTCCTACACTGTCTCCCGGAGTTTGCTCAAACTCAAGTCCACTGAGTTGGTGATGCCATCCAGCCATCTCATCCTCTGTTGCACCCTTCTCCTGCCTTCAGTCTTTCCCAGCATCAGGGTCTTTTCCAATGAGTTGGGTCTTTGCATCAGGTGGCCAAAGTATTAGAGCTTCAGCATCAGTCCTTCCAATGAATATTCAGTGTTGATTTCCTTTAGGATTGACTGGTTTGATCTCCTTGCAGTCCAAGGGACTCTCAAGAGTCTTCTCCAATTCCACAGTTCAAAAGCATCAGTTCTTCAGTGCTCAGCCTTCTTTATGATCCAACTCTCACATCCATACTTGATATGTGGAAAGACTATAGCTTTCAGTATACAGACCTTAGTCGGCAAAATGATGTCTCTGCTTTTAAATACTGTCTACATTTTTTATAGCTTTTCTTCCAAGGACCAAGTGTCTTTTAATTTTATGGCTGTAGGCATGCACAGTTCACATCTTTGTTGTTCAAGAATCAACTGTACATACATTTTACATTTACTAAGGGAGAATGCTTTGGTAAAAACATTAGGAATCATAATTATGAGCTTTCTTACAATTTGAGGCTTCAGTAGTTTTCCCCGTGGGAAGACATCTCTAAAACTAAAAGAGGAATTTAATTTAAAAATATAAATTAAGAAAAAAAATATGAATTAAGATGGAAATTCATTCTTCATGAAGGTCACTTACTCCTACCTTCATCATGAACCATTTCTAATACTTAAAGCACAGTCCAACTATGTTATTGCACAGATTGTCTGGCACATCAGCATATACTTATATTCCAGATAAACACTGAACTTCCAGGAGCTGACATTTTTATGATTACACCAGTGATAGTTGACCTTTTGCCTTTCCTTAGTGAAAAGTATCTACTTTCTGAATATGTTAAACGTGGCTGACCCTTAATGAGCATTGTCTACCTGATAGACATACATCTATATGTCAGGTATACTATACAGTACAGTAAATCAACATTAACACTATCATTTTTCAGAGAAATTTATAAGAATTTTCAAAATCCTTGCACTGTGTTTATATTCCAGTCTTTAGTTCAACAAGCTATGGAAAACAGTGCATTATGGTCTTTAGTTTCATTTACTCACTCAACCTCCATATATTGTTCTAAGTATCATTAGCAACATATTAATAGAGTTTTATTTCAAGGTAATTTATCTATTGCTGTGCAACAGAATCTCCTTCAGTCTAAATTAGGAAAATAAATGTAGGATGTAGCTTATAAATTTACATTGCATTATCACTTTGACTGTAAAGTTTCTTCCCAAGTATGACGGAAATGCAAAGCCATGTTAGAAAATGGAGTTTCATGCATTTTTGTGTTGAGCAATCTAAGAAGCTTAAATTATTTATCATCTCAAATATTTCACTTGAGGGAAAAGTAAAATCAACCCAACTTACCACCGTTGTGTTAAACTAAATATGATACAGGATTAAGTAAATTTTATAGAAGTTTACTATTTTAAAGAAAAACACATTTCTCCAACATACAGGATAATGACATGCAGGTGTTTTTTCTAGCTGTTCAACTTTTACCTTTCAATAAATCTATTTTATGTCATTTCACTTGTAATTTTTGGCTTTGCTTTGTTTACTTAAAAGGCCATATAAATATAGTCATTCTTTTAGTACATGATGTTCCTCATAAGTGTTTTATTAAGCTAACTAATGAGTTCCAGCTTGCCTGTTGCTGGATGCCTTAATTCTTAATGACCCTTGATAAGGGAAAATATACTTTTGTCTAAAATCTCTCTTTCTAATCAAAGCTGCAACTCTCTCATCGAAACATAAGGCAGATGCCAAATCTGATTAACAACTAGAAAGACTGTAGGCCAAAAATTAATACAGGCCCCCAAGTCCTAAATTTTGCTGAGTTGTTTTAAAGATTTTGAAGCATAATATGATTTATGAAAGAGAATATTTTGAAGATACTTGAATGTGGATTCTTAAAATCAATAATGATACACAAAATATATAAACCAACTTTTTGAATCTTTAACTTATTGATAGTAAATCTCTGGTGTCTTATTACAGTTGAATACTGGTATGAGTTATTTTGCTTTGATAGTAGCAAATTACTACTGGCTTTTTCTTTAGTATAATGTAGAATTGTATTATTAAAAATTGCCTTTCTAAAAATATTGTGAAAGATTTATCTGGAGTAAGCTACTTAACCTATCTCTTAGCAAATGGGGGTGGCTTGAAGATCAGCCAGTTTAAAATCCTTTATAGATAAATACATCAATGGTTACTGTCATCTTTACAGCAATGGCTTTCCAATAAATTATATTTAAAAAATAATAAGTTTATACTTAAATGTTGTTGTTCAGTCACTCAGTCCTGTCCATCACTGTCTTGCACTATCTCCCAGAGCTTGCTCAAGCTATGACCATTGAGTTGGTGATGCCATCCAACCATTTCTTCCTCTGTCGTCCCCTTCGTCCCCTGCCCTCAATCTTTCCCAGCCTCAGGGTCTTTTCCATTGAGTCAGTTCTTTGCATCAGGTGGCTGAAGTATTGGAGCTTCAGCTTCAGCCCTTCCAGTGAATATTCAGGATTGATCGGTTTGATCTCCTTGCTGTCCAAGGGACTATCAAGAGTCTTCTCCAGCACCACAGTTTGAAAGTAATTTGAATACAACTATACTAAATATTCAAATATTTTGAATATAGTAAGATATGTTTAATGTAAAGACTTCAAAATGCATAAATTGAAAAATGACTCAGTTTAAAGACTGGCATCTAAAATAGAATTAATAGTCAAAATTGTTGATGGGAAAAATCACACAGGAACAATTTTCTTTTTGCTTTTATAATTGCAGTATACTGATTTGGTCACTAAATATCCTTATTATGTTTTCTGTTATAATTCAGTTCATGTGGTCATCATTATTTCTTATCTTTCAGCCATTTTAGAATGGACTGAAAGAATTTCTTGCATTGCTCAGTTTTCTTTGAAATACAATAGCTTCTATGATACTTAATATCAACAATAAGGAGTTAACATGGATACTAGTCAAAATAGTCCTTGTGATTATAATTAATCTAATTTTTATTTTTCAATTTTAATTTACAACCAAACAATAAGTGAATTTATCCATGTTGCAACTATTTATTTAATGCATGACACATCAGCTAATCTTAGGAATACGGAGATAATTTATACATAGCCTCTATTAACTCAGGTGGGGAAACAAAGGCACACAGAAGTTAAACAACTTACGTAACTTTACACATACAATAAGTGGTAGAGCTTTAGATCTGATCAGAGAAGAAGTAGTAGGTAACCAAGTAAGAAGTAGCCAGGTAACCAAGCAGATGGTTAGTGAAATAAACTGAATCTCTGTCCTAAGTTAGGGCATAAAATAAGAAGAAGAAAGGAAAATGATGTGGAGTATTTGATAATATTGCATCAGAAATCAAAACAAAAAAGCAAAACTAGTATTTGTGTGGTTTTAAAAGTAAAGCATAGTTTTGAAATTTCTATAGAAACCAGAAGAAATTTCTGGAAAATTCTGGCCTGAGCAGAACACAAGAACACATACAAGCACATAGATATGTCTTGCAGTTGGTTGATACAGTCTCCCTAGCTAGATTGTATGCTTTTGTGATTCTCTGTAAACTCAATTCTGTGAACAGAGTAGGCAGTCAAAGTACTAACGAGTTTATTCAAATTTCAGTGTATTTGTGATGGGAGAGTTTTGAGTCGAAACAAATTTCATGGACTCAACTCTGTTGTACTTTTCATCTTTGAAGAAATAATGTTTCATGCTCAATTTATGTCATGGACATACTGACATAAACTGAATTTACTCTCTGAATTCCTCCAGATCAGACTATTATTTAAATTTGCTACCGCAGAAAAGTTTGTGTCTTTAACAAAGAAGTATCTATATCTCACATGAGGAAGGGAGGAGTCTGGTAAAGTTTTGGGTCAACTCTGTGTCTGTGAGGGAGGAGGAAAAAAAAAAGAACCAAGACATTCGTAAGTTAGAAGTAGAATTTCAACCTTGTTATTATAAGATTTTTCTTAGGAAAAAGTTAATAGTTGAATTTTACACTTCCTAAAATTAATCTCTCTCTCTCTCTTTGCTCATAAGTTCAAGCAACTCTGAAGGAAGCCGTTTAATGCAAGGCAATTCTATGAAACTAAATACAACAGAACTTTAGTCTCAACTTTAGTTACTATTTCTGAGCACCTAAACAAGATATTTATTATTTTTGATGTCACGTGTATTTTTTGTAAAATAGGGCAAAAATAATGGTTTAAATATGATGAAAAATTATTTAAAGGAGCTGGTACACATTAGGCATTCAATTATTATTGCTTTCCTAAATTAATAAAAAGAGTATATCTTATGTTTTAAAATATACTCATCTAGTATCCTTCAAAAAATAAATTTACAAAAGTGTCTTTAACTCTGTAGTATCTAATCTAATAGTAAAAGTATCTTTAAAATCAACTTTTAAATTGATATGAAAGACTGAAAATTATTAAAAAGTCATTGATTCCCTGTACATGATTCCTGATTTTAAGAATAGAGTTTAAAGTCCAAAAATAAAATGAATCTTTTGTTCTACAAATATCCATGTTCTCCATGAATAAAATACACTTTATTTCAGAGATCAATATAGGTAGTATGTCAGAGGAGAGGAAAAGAGAAATCTGTTAGTTCATGTGATTTCTAGCTCTCTAACAGTTCTTGCTTCAGTATGCTTAAAAAGTAGTGTTTTATTAAGAAATTGGATACAGATGAATGTGCTTTTAATAATGTCCCTTTGCCTGTTGTCTGTTGCCTATTGTGATGTTTTAATGCAGTTTGCATTCAAGAGAACTAACAAGGGCATCCCTATTTGTCATGAGGTCCAGTAATGTCATGTGTAACCTGTAGAGATTTCTGGAGTTATTTAATAAAACCTTTCTGAGTAAGTTAATGAAGAAAGAATTATTCCTTTTATATAGACTTGATTTTACAATATAATACAACATGGACACATATCAAAGTATGTTTGCATATACAGATTAGTAATTTAAAATTAAACAGAATAAGAAATACATGTTAATATAACAAAAACAATAAGTTGAGTATATTTGAAAAATTAATGTGTTTAATAGTAGTGAGTACTGAAAACGTCTACTGCTTGATATATCCACTGTTAGATTCAAAATGATTATAGCAGTTTATAGAGCACATAAAGGTGTGTATGATGCAGGATAAAATACATTATTTTAGAACTACCTCCACATTCTAGCTTATGGTTGGATGTAAAAATGTTTGCTGTAGGCCAGTTCAAAACAATTCTTCATACCTGAATATTAATGCATAATGTTATCTTACCTTTGTTTGCATTCTGCAGTAAAGATAAAATATTTTAAATGCCTGGTTGGCATAATAAATGACTTGAAAGTAAAGTTCAGTTAAATTGGTGGCAGTTCTCTGCTTTATTATAGATCAGCACAGATTAGAGGGCAAGAACCAAATTAAGAGACTTGAGGATAGAAATATAACTTTTAAAAAGATAAGACACCATGTTGAAATTTGTCATAGCATCTCTAATCAACATTATTTCTAAGTCAAAAATAATGCTGTAAAACATTCTACATATGTGCGTGACTTTTTACTTTCTTAGCTTTTTTCTGTAGAGATTTCAGATGTACTGAATGTTACCATAGACTTATTTCAAAAAGTGACGAAGTTTGATCAAGAAGGGTTTTAGAGTCATAAGGAAATAGTGTATGTTTTTCTAGGAATCCTCAAAATACTCCATCTCCCACAAAGCAAACTAGAAAAGTTTTATAGAATGAAAGTGAAATTATATAGTTTACTTTGCAGAAGGAAAAAGCAATTTTCCTAAATATATGTTTGGAAGGGAGAAAGGAAGTTCCCAAATGAAAGTAAATCTGTAAACATAGACCTGTGATAACTTCCAAAATATTTATTTATACATTTATATATGAATATTGTATGTATTTTGTATATTATACATGTCAGAATCAGAATATGTCTTCTCAGACAAATGTTGTAATCAGTCCACATACATCAGTCCAGTGATTTTAATGGAAATAAGTGGTGACAGAAAATTACTGTGAATGTGCACATGAGAGTGAAGAAAGAAAACAGTCCATGCCTGTAAGAGTACATATTGATTCAGATTGGGTAAAGTGAATAAAAACGATCATGTACAACTTAATAACTTGATTTAAGCACACTGGTCAAACTGGACTTGATAAATGGAGACAAAAGTAAATACCCAACACTCTCCCACAGCTACTGTGCTACTCATGTGTTTGTATTCTACATGAATCGATAGTGCTGGAGAACAAACAGTCCATGTAGGCGTGAGAGGAATGGTGATTAGATCAACCCAGCTGTGATTACTTGGAGGATGATGCCCTTTGTTTAGGAAGAGTACATCAAGAATAGGAAGAAGTAGGAAGGTTGGATGGCTCAGATGGTAAAGAATCTGCCTGCAATGCAGGACACCTGGGTTCGACCCTGGGATTGGGAACATCCCCTGGAGAAGGGAACGACTACCCACTCCAGTATTTTTGCCTGGAGAATTCCATGAACAGAGAAGCCTGGCAGGCTACAGTCCATGAGACCACAAAGAGGTGGACATAACTGACAACATGTTCACAAGAACGGATGAGAATAAGGGAAACACATCAAACAGGTGACTGAATAAACAAACGGTAGTGTATTCACACTATGGAATCATCCTCTGTGTTAATATTAAAAAGGATGAACTATTGGTATATACTGTAAAATGCTTGGATATTAAAATAATTATGCTGAGTGAACTAAAATAGCCACAAAGACTGTTTACTATGTCATTCTATTTGTATAAAGTGCTAAGAAATGCAAACGAACACATAGTGACAGAAAGAAAATCAGTAGTTGTCTATGGATGGAGAATGGAGCAGAGAAGGAGGGGTTACAGAGGGACCCCCCTCAATACATTTGATGGGTTTATTTTCTTAATGATGGTAGTAGTTTTAGGGATGTATGCTTGTTAAGGGTTTCCCTGGTGTCTCAGATGGTAAAGAATTGGCCTGCAATGTGGGAGACCTGGGTTCGATCCCTGGATTGGGAAGATCCCTTGGAGGAGAACATGGCAGCCCACTCCAGTATTCTTGCCTGGAGAATCCCCATGGACAGAGGAGCCTAGCGAGCTACAGTCCATGGGGTCACAGAGAGTCGGACACGACTGAGGGACTAAGGACATGCATGTTAAACTTATCCAAATGTACATTTAAATATGCATAGTTTATTTTATGTCAACTGTGGCTTCCCAGGTGATGATAGTGGTAAAGAACCAGCCTGCCAGTGCAGGAGACATAAGAGACTCGGGTTCAGTCCAAGAGTCAGGAAGATCCTCTGGAGGTGGTCATGGCAACCCACTCGTATTCTTGCCTGGAGAATCTCATGGATAGAGGAGCCTGACAGGCTGTGGTCCATAGGGTCACAAAGAGTCAGACACAACTAAAGCAACTTAGCATGCATGTACTTCAATAAATCTGCTGCAATACAGGAGACCCCGGCTCAATTCCTGGGTCAGAAGATCCCCTAGAGAAGAGATAGGCTACCCACTCCAGTATTCCTGGGCTTCCCTGCTAGCTCAGATGATTAAGAATCCGCCTGTAATGTGAGGGATCTGCATTTGATCCCTGGGTTGGGAAGATCCCCTGGAGAAGAAAATGGCTACCCACTCTGGTATTCTGGTCTGGAGATTTCCATGGACAGAGGAGCCTGGCAGTCTACAGTCCATGGGGTTGCAAAGAATCAGACCACCCGAGCAACTTCCACTTTCCCTTTACTTCAATAAACAGGTTTAGAAAATATGACTTTCCACTGCCATAATAACTAGGAATTCTTGAATCCCAGATGTGATTTTAAGATGTTTCAAAATTGCCTGAAGCAATCAATGTGTTATTTAAATGTTGCCACTCTAAGTTGAGGATTAAAACTATGCATGAAAAAAAAATTTTCTGATGTTCTCATTGATGTGTACTTTCTTCTCCCAGATTACCTGTCTCTGGTTTTTTAAAAATTCCAACTTGCACAACAAAATAAAATGTATTATTGCATTTTTTTCCCTCCCTACAACTTTTAAGAAAGTGCTTGCATGTGTATTTTCTGGACTAAACATTTATAACATTTTTCTCAAGTGACTCAGTTTTTTATAGAAACCTAAGTCATTATGTACATCTTTGTATATTTGTTTGATTTGGGTAGTTGACTTATTTTCTTTTAACAGCTTATGAGTCTACTTGACTTCATATTACATTTGCAATAGTGATAGAACTTTTAAGTGTTCATGAAAAATATTGAACATCAATGGTTTGAAAACTAGTGTTTCCCAAGCTGGTCAAATGTAAGCATTTCAGTAGGTTGGTGTCTTCTTTTTCCCTTCCTTCTTGTGTCCCAGCTGATCTATTTGTTCAAATGATGATTTCATTGATCATAGTGTGAGAGGCTTGTTTATTCTTTGGCTAGGTAAAGTAAAGGAAACATCTTTGCCTAACATAATTTAAGTAACTCTTGTTCATTAATTGAGCCTTTGAATTAGTAGCCTTCTGTTTGGGGGCTACTTAGTTACTGTTCATATGTTTAATTTTTGTAAAGGGTGAACACTTTCTTTAAAGGAATTGTTTTAGTCTGTTCTGGCTGTAAAACAAAATACTGTAAGTGACTTATATACAATAACATATTTCTCACAGTTGTGGAAGTTCAAGATCATAGCAGTGATAGACTTGATAGCTGATGAGAGACTACTTCCTAGATGGCCTTCTCCCTGTAACTATATGGCAGGAAGGACAAGGTAGCCTTCAAAAGCTACTTTTATAAGGGCACTCATCCCATTCCTGAGGGCTCCATCTTGATGACCTAATTACCCCTCAAAGTCCCCACCTCCTCGTACATTGGGCATTAGGTTTTAATGTAAATGTTAAAGGGACACAAACACTCCATAGCAGGAATTATGCTTTGTTTCTTTTTAGGCACACACACATACACACTCACATGCACACAACATATAGGATGCTATCTGTATAGGAAAGGCTTCTCTTACTTATTTGTACGTTAAAGTAATAACTAACAGTTCAAATAATATCAGTTACCCAAGAAAAATTGTGTGTCTAGCTATCACAGAATACTTTATTATGTAGTTTCTCCATTCCTGTGGGGAGCGATGATGTGAGCTTGTGTATATTTGGAGGTGATAGGGAAATGTCACTGAAGCTGCTCTCACACAGCCTGAAGTGATGGATAAACCTGTCCTTCTTGCCCTCTCTCCCCCACTTACATTGAAATATGGAGTGGTCCTGTAGTCAGCTTTTGTACTTTAATTGCTTTTGTGAAGGATGCAGTAACCTGTCCTCCTAGAAATCTGGCACAATTGTTTTTCGATCAGCAGCTGTGTAGGCAAAGTTAATATAAATGGCTAGTGAACTTGGCAGACTCCCACCAAAACTATGATCCAATCCCCATGGATGCAAAGTTTCCCTTTTAGCAACACCTGAATAAGTATCATCAGGATTTTGAAAACAGTGAAATTAATTATAAAGGAACAAAATAACATCTGGAGTGAGTTACATATGGATATTTAACTAAGATATGTTTATAATGAAATCTTAACAATTGCACATAGCAATCAAAGCTTTTTTTCTCTAGGATTTGTACTATCATTTAAAGAAAATTTGTGCTAATGTATCATTTTCAAAATCTTAATGACATTCTCATACAAACATAAAATTTGAATATATGCCAAAGATGTCATTTAACATATTGAAAACTGAGAGGAAGTGTATAATGCTTAAGAATAGTTCAAAACAGAAAGAAGAAATAGAGAGTTATATATACTGGTCGGTTAAAGAAATGGTGAAATGCATGTGCTAATAGATAACAAAACTATTTTCAAGGCAATATACAGTAGTACCTGACTTTATCCTTTATCATGGACAGAAGCTATTGAACAAAATTATCTTCATTGATCTCAATCATTTGCTTTCTTACTAGTTTTTGGTATGCTAACTTCAACTCTGTGAAATATACTTGATAGTTAAGTAGGGAGACCATGGTACACAAATCGTGAAAGTCAGATAATTCCTCAAGCAAATTGAACTATTAGAATGACTTCTACTCAGCAAAGACATAATTAATTCTTTTACCTATTTCCAAATTGGGGGTTGTTTTTCATGACACTGGTTACAGCCACAGCCTCAGTCTGAATCAGGATCTCCAGGCTCAGATTTCACCTTTGCCCTTGTAACTCTGGTCTTTTGCTTTCTCTCTACCAAATGCTGGTAGAAGCCACTTCTGGGTGAGGCTTATACCTAAATTGCTGCTACCATTGGAATTTTTCATTAGTTACTGGTCGTTTAAAAAAAAGTCATTATGAATTGCATTATACTATTGGAAGTAAGAGCCCTCTCTATCTAGTGGAAAAATACATATCTTTTTCCCTAAACATTTATTTAGTACTTTCTGTGTGCTAAGTGCTATTTGTATATTATTCTGTTTTCTGTTGATTGCATTAACAGCTTTACAATCAGAATAATGAATCAGAATCTCTATTTTTCAGATAATAAAAATGAGGGAAAAGGGAGGGGCACTACTTTGCCAAAGGTGAGAGACTTAGTAAGTAATGGAATGTAGTAAGATTTGATTATAATTCTGCAAGACTAAAGTCTGGGTGTCCTATTAGGACAATAATTATTGCAGCAAGTAAAATTAATTTATTCTGCTTCAGTTTTCTTGCCAGTCACTTCTATCTTGGCTAGTCTTTAGTAACTTGCTGAAATTTTTATTTTTCTGTTTCATTCACTAAGCACAGGTATGAGGACATCCATTCACACAGCGGTCTGCCTTCAGGCTGTATGGCCAGGAAGCAATGCCCCTCTCTAACCATAAACATTTCATTCTTGCCTACATGTTGACCCTGGCCACAGTAACCAGTGTGACCTCACATTTGTATTAGCTTCATTATTTTCATCCTGTCTCTTCTATCTTTAGCTTGGGTTAATCTGTTGCAGTGTTTCCTTTGTTCATGACACTCTGAGGATTAATGCTTATCCTGGTTTGGTGATTTTTAGTCTCTTTACAAAGTCCTGTTCATAATAGTTTACTTCAGGAACCTAAACCTATTCCAGTATTTTTGCCTTTGCTTTCTTCATATCATTAGCTTTGGTTCCCAGCTGATAGTAAAGAACCAAATGTCTAAGCTTAATTTACAATGTTCTTGCTAAATTCAGATTTACTGCTGTACCATCAGAACAACTCAATTTCTCTTTGTAAAACACTTTCCAGTCTAAATTTGACTCATATGTTTCCTGCTGTGTATAACACGTGCTTATGTTACCATTTTATACATTGGAGGAAATTATACGTGTCCGCTTCAGAAAATTACTATGCTTTCTTAGACATTCTGAAAGTTAAGATTTCCCAGATAATCAGCATTCAAGCTATCAAAGTAAGGACTGCCTTGATTGTAGGTCAAGAGGACAAGATCAGGAAAAGTGGAGTATTTGCCACAGCAGAGCAGAGTGAATAATCTGTGCACCTCCCAGTAACAAGAGCTAGTGAAGATCCAACGCCACATTCATATTGAACTCTACTATCAGTATTATTTTTGTGAACCACAGACATAAACATGCTTTCTCTAATTTTAAAAGCTTACAGATGGTTTCTCAATTACTTACAGAAGAAAGTCAAAACACTTTGCTGAGATGCTCAAGAACCCTTCATTTTGTCCCCAGACTTTATTCCTTCCATCATTTCTGGTTAACTTTCTTATGACTAAATCCCTCACTTTCCATAGAAAGTCCAAGCCACTTAAAAGGCAGCTTCCTATGCTTGGAAGATTCTTCCATCTTGTCTTCACCGAGTCAAGTTTTAACTCATATAGAAAGTCTAACATAGCCCTCTCTGAAGCTTTTCCTAGATAATCTGGACCCCTTCTTGAAAAGTGGTTTGCATAATTTTTATTGCCTTGCCTGGAGGCAGAAGGAGCTTTGTGTATACCTCTTATGGCTACTGTGATTCATCTGATTATTAACAAGTCATCCTTATTACAATGAATACCCCTGGAGAGTAGAGAATGTCTCCTTTTCTCTTTGTATTTCTGGGAGTGTGCACACACCTGGCAAATAATAGATCTTGACTCTATATTTGTGGAAGGAGTTGGTGAAAGTCTGGGAATGTTGTGCAATGATTTTCCTGGTAGGCAAAAGGAAGACAGCAACAGAAGAATCTGGAAGATTGTAAAATGCAGATGAATAACCTGGTAGGAAGTTCTCAAAAGGGAAATAACAGATATTTAAAAAGAGACAAAGATGTGGGATCTGGGGATATTAGACAATTGGCATATTCTTAAGAGAGCAAGTAAACTAAGTAGAAATCTTGTTGTTTAGTCACTAAGTCATATCTGACTCTTGCAACTCCATGAACAGTAGCCCTCCAGGCTGCTCTATCCATGGGATTTCCCAGGCAAAATTACTGGAGTGGGTTGCCGTTTCCTTCTCTAAGAGAACAGGTAAAACAAGAAGACATCTTCAGTTCAGTTCAGTCACTCAGTCATGTCTCACTCTTTGCGACCCCATGAATCGAAGCACGCCAGGCCTCTCTGTCCATCATCAACTCCCGGAGTCTACCCAAACCCATGCCCATCGAGTCAGTGATGCCATCCAGCCATCTCATCCTCTGTCGTCCCCTTCTCCTCCTGCCCCCAATCCCTCCCAGCATCAGGGTCTTTTCCAATGAGTCAGCTCTTCGCAACAGTTGGCCAAAGTACTGGAGTTTCAGCTTCAGCATCAGTCCTTCCAATGAACACCCAGGACTGATCTCCTTTAGGATGGACTGGTTGGATCTCCTTGCAGTCCAAGTGACTCTCAAGAGTCTTCTCCAACACCACAGTTCAAAAGCATCAATTTTTCGGCGCTCAGCTTTCTTCACAGTCCAACTCTCACATCCATACATGACCACTGGAAAAACCATAACCTTGACCAGACGGACCTTTGTTGGCAAAGTAATGTCTCTGCTTTTTAATATGCTATCTAGGTTGGTCATAACTTTCCTTCCAAGGAGTAAGCGTCTTTTAATTTCATGACTGCAGTCACCATCTGCAGTGATTTTTGGAGCCCAAAAAATAAAGTCTGACACTGTTTCCACTGTCTCCCCATCTATTTCCCATCAGGTGATGGGACCAGATGCCATGATCTTAGTTTTCTGAATGTTGAGCTTTAAGCCAACTTTTTCACTCTCCTCCTTCACTATCATCAAGAGGCTTTTTAGTTACTCTTCACTTTCTGCCATAAGGGTGCTGTCATCTGCATATCTGAGGTTATTGATATTTCTCCCAGCAATCTTGATTCCAGCTTGTGTTTCCTCTAGCCCAGCATTTCTCATGATGTACTCTGCATATAAGTTAAATAAGCAGGGTGACAATATACAGGCTTGACGTACTCCTTTTCCTATTTGGAACCAGTCTGTTGTTCCATGTCCAGTTCTAACTGTTGCTTCCTGACCTGCATACAGGTTTCTCAAAAGGCAGGTCAAGTGGTCTTGTATTCCCATCTCTTTCAGAATTTTCCACAGTTTATTGTGATCCACACAGTTGAAGGCTTTGGCGTAGTCAGTAAAGCAGAAATAAATGTTTTTCTGGAACTCTCTTGCTTTTTCCAAGTCCCAAGTAAATGGGAATATTAGGAAAAACATAAAGCAAGGCCTTTATCAGACAGGAATGAGAGTGACCATGTTACTGAAAGTAGACTGTAATGTAAGAGTTGTTTATTTGAAAAGAACCAGAGTAGATTTTGCATGTGACACAGTAAAAAGTTACCAAAGATTTAGCTCCTGAATCTACTCATGGCCAGGACCAGACTTAAGCCAGGGTATCTACAGCTGGCCAAATGCATTCATATCTTCATTTTCTTCATTTCCTTCCATAGGAAGGAAAAGTAGGATTATTCAAAAGGCTCGTCAATTTCCCCACAACAAGGAGTTTCTTTAGGTTCTGGACTCCTACCTATTTAAAATGCTCTGGTCCCGGTTGGGTTTCCTACTAGTCATCGTTTTTGGGTGGTGCTTATTACTATTAGTTTTAATTCATACCGGATTCTATACATAGGAGCTTTCAACCAATAATTTGGTATTTTAAGGGGGTTCAACCAAGTTCTGCCAGGTCCAACCACTTAGGATTCTGAGCTCCAACCTACATTTAGGACTTGAGATCCTGTTTCTAAGAAGTTAAGGACATGGAACATTCAGGGAGTCGAAGAGGTTATGACTTTCCTTCTACTGAATGTGTTTGAAGAAGTAAGTTGGCTCTCTCAGCATTCTGGGTTATCATCAATTTCTGATGCCCCTGTAAAAACAAAATTAAAACAGTATAAAAGTAGGGGAGGAAATTATTCTTCTTCTAGCTTTGTTTACTTATTCATTTTAATTCAAGGAGTTTATTGAAGTTAAAATATTGAGCTTAAAAAAGGCCAGAAGACCATGGCTATGATAGTCTATTAATAGTGGCCAAAAAGACAGTAGAAAGCAGCCACAGTCTTCTGGGTTGGTGAGCAGTAATCAAAGGAGGATATAAATTGTGGCGATGGCTCAGTGAGGGGCCTTCACTCCAGCTAGACAAATTGCCTCCTGAATAATTGTTCTGGAGTAGAAGAGGCTTTGATGTTATTAATTTCCCTGTTTACAAAGGAGAACCAGTTATGAGACTATTAAGTTGTAGAAACAAAGCTCTTTCCTTTTTCTCACACATCCATGCCTCAAGCCAATTTTTCCTAATTAGTCAGATGGAGAACTAATGGAGTTGTTGGACGGCTGATTGAGTACTTAGCAGCTCAGCAAAAACATAAATCACCATTTGGAGATAAGACTGTGTTGAGCAATGCAATGGGTGGATATGCTGAACTGGTGCAAGTTCCTGCTGCAAGGGAAATTGCACAGTAACTCTCATCCCAGTTACGTCTCCTCTCCTCGTTGACTAAAGGAGACTGCCAGGGATGGAGGAATCAGCTCCACGTGTCTATCCAAGTTCTTAAAACTCAATTCTTACTGAGATTGTACAAACACCAGCCCCTGATGTAAGTCAGAAGTGAAATAATTTTTTGCAGAAGACTGACCATTCATTCACTATTTCAGTTCATTTATCCATCAAACAAGCAGTTTCCATGTATATTTTAATCCTGTGTATGCAAATTTGTAAAAAGATGTGAGTTCATTTTTATGAAAATTATCAGAAACACTAAAATATTTTTAGTGTTGTTTTCCTGGCCCAGAGAGAGTAGAAATCAGAATGTGAGGGACTGGTACAAGGACTTTTCATTTAAACTCCTTCTAAAATGTTTGATTTCAGTAACCAAGTATTTAGCTTTTTATTTTAAAATAATTCTCTTTGTTAGATGTATTCCCTATTTTCCCAGAGAAGAAGCCAGAAGAGAGACCATGTTTCCTAGGAAAGGGTATCCTTGTCCATGCTTGTATAGAAGACACAGCTTCTAATTTGGGGATGAGACACAGCTGAGCCTTTGGAGAACTGCTGTTACACTTTTTGGTCAACAGTGACCCACCAAGAAGCCCTTTCTCCTTCCTCTCCTTCAGTTCAGTTCAGTCACTCAGCTGTATCTGACTCTGTGACCCCATAGACTGCAGCACGCCAGGCTTCCCTGTCCATCACCAACTCCTGGAGCTTGCTTAAACTCATGTCCATCAAGTCAGTGATGCCATCGGACCATCTCATCCTCTCTCGGCCCCTTCTCCTCTTGCCTGCAGTCTTGCCCAGCCTCAGGGTCTTTGACAATGAGTCAGTTCTTCGCATCAGGTGGCCAGAGTATTGGAGTTTCAGCTTCAGCATCAGCATCCTCTTCAGGCTCAGCATCCTCTCCTTAACAGTAGTAATAATATAATTCATCACTTTTGTTTTCAAAGTTGATTGATTCTAAATAAAAATAGCAGGAAGTTCTTTTCTATCCTTAGAATTTAGGGTCACTTAAATTATAATTAACTTTCACTGCTCCCATCATTTTAAATTCATCTTAGGCAATTTAACAAAGAAGTCCAAATAGATTTTTAGAACATTCTAATAAGGCAGTTTCATGTGTTGAATATTTAATTGCCTATGTATTATTGCAGCTCATTCTTCAGTGAAGAGTAAGTGAATAATTTCTTCAATGATCCAGGCTGTCCCTCTTCCTTTTTCCCTGTCTTTCAGTGCACAGGAGTACACACTAAGCTCAGTGAGGCAGAAAACAAAGGCAAAATATATTTTAAAGCATAATTATTACTAAATGCAGTTTAGATCTTCTCGAAATGAATAAAATCTGCAAGTTTAAGCTATTTCCTCTCATCTGGTTCCTCTCTTTGTCTTTGGATCCTTTGTCACATAATGAGAAGCTGATGAATGATGAAATTTGAAGTTTCACTAACGAGGAGACTAAATTGAAAATTAGTTTTCTCAGTTTTTATATTCACAGTAATGTTAATTATAAAGCAAAATGGCAGTGACTGAGCTATCTGGTGGAAATAAGGACACAGTAACACACTGGCTGGTTGATGAGGAAGATTTTCAAATTGCCTCGCTTCCACTAATCCAAGTGTAAATATTCAGCTTGAGATAAATTCCAAAAAATGATTAAAGTATATTATTTTTGGCTGAATGCTGAGCTGAAATATATAATATGAAATAAAAGAAAACATATCAGTATATCAAACTTTTGCTCATCTAAAAAGCAGTCTTACTTAAACCACTTCACCAGACCATTACAATTTTTATTAGAAATGAGTATTTACATGCTTACTAAGATGTACCCAGTAGGGGATTCTTTATGATATTTTCAATTCAATAGCAGCAGTGAGAAAAATTGGAGTGCTGAATTAAACTTCCATTACTAAGCAAAGTAAGAAGTAGTTTCCATTTTCAACACAACTGAGTATATAAACTGTAATTAGAGGCACATGTGCAAATTCACGTTTTTATAGCATTAAACATCTTTGAGCTTGAGCTGTTTCTTAAAAAGATAGTTACTAATATCATCAACTCCCACCACCCCCCAGTGCAACCTCACCCCCATGGTGAACATTCTTAAATGATTCCTTTTGTTATAATGACTGATATCCTTCAACTTCATCAACAATGCATTTTCACAAGCTGTGATGGGATGTATCTGAAGCTGATTTTTGAAAAATAGTACTTCTTAATGGGACTAGAATAAACAAGCTGATGATACTATTCGATAGCTTCTGCATTGTTTTTCTCTCTTCTTTACCCGTAAGTGGTTTTGTAGCAGTGAGGGATAGAGATGATTGACAAACAATGAATAATGTTAATAGTATGAGCTTTGAAGTCATGTGCCCATCACAGCTTCATTTACTCCTGGAATGATTTGTCAGTTCACTTCTGTAATTGCCTTGATCTTCAGTTTTCTCAATTATAAAATAAGAATTATAACTTCAATGTTGTGAGGAGTAAGCAATCAACATATTAATATTGCAACCATTGCAATTTAATTTGAAGCAGATAATGCATTTTATTTTAGAAAATAGGAGAAAATCCCATTGTCCAAGAAAATAGCTGTATATGACTCCTTTTGAAGTTGAATTTTATCCCTTATATAGACTTAGCCTTAATGAAAAGGAGAGGACAATGAAGAAGATATTTTCCTAAAATACTCATTTGAACAAAGGTACCTGCCTGGTACAAGTTAGACCGTCTCAAAATACTTCTATTCAAAAGACAAATGCTGTTATAGAAGTGAATATATGATGTACGTGTATAAATAAGAGATTGTCTATAACATCTTCTGTTTCCAGTGTTTCTTCAGTTTGCCTTGCTAGTGATTAAAAATGGTCCTGCAGGGCAGAATGTTTAATTATACCTCTAATAGGTTAAGATCTGGAAATTATTTTCTATTTTTAAATGTTTGCTTCAAAAATTTCAAATGAAAAGACCATATGTATTTGAGTAATCAGCAACATTAAACCAGAAAAATTTAAAGAACCATTGAGCATTGTGTGTAACATTTATTCAGTTTATTTCATGAAGATAGGAGACGTATTCAGAGACGCATGCTGTATAACATTAACTAGACTTCTACCATGCTTATATCCATTTTCCAGTTACTAATGAACTAAATGCAGTTTTAACTAACCAATTATCTAGCTAAACATGGACTTGGTAGTATTCTAAGGATATTTGATCTCATATACACAAAAATCTAGATTGGATATATTTTAAAAATTGAGGTTGTGCATTTAAGATGACAGTTTCCAAAGCTGCTGCAAATGTGTTAGTTTAAAATTTTAATAAAATCAGGTAGTTGTGTTTACTGATCTTCCACAAGGCATTAAAGGACGGTGAAAGCAAGGTATTCTTATTATAACAATTTTATTTAAAACAAATGCTATTTTCTAGTAATTTATGCTTATTAGGTAGCTTAATTTTATATCTGTATTTTTGCAATGAGTTTAAATGTATTTATGATGCTAAGTGCACATACACACACACAAATGTATCTGCAGAAATGTTTATTTCTTTGTAATAGGCCATAAGTATGCAGAGCGTTTGTACCTATGAACAAAACTATGAAGACAAGTACTTTAGTCAAGTGTTTACTTCTTGAAGCAAGTGTTTATTTTTTGTCATTTTTCCATATTTCAGCAAAAATAAACTCAGGATAGAAATTAAGTAACAAAAAATAGAAAAAAAGCTAAGGATATCTTAGTATTTATTGTTGAAGAGATGAAATTTGGGCTTATTAATGTCAATCAGGAAATATTTACATATAATATATTCCCATAATAAAATTATATGCAAATAATTTTTACTTCCAAGGAAACAGTGATGGCATATAATGATGATAACAGGTGGAATTTGGGAAAGAAGCTTTTCGTTTAATGACAATGTTCATAATCCAAACCAAAATTGAATATTAAGCAAGTAAGTACAATCAAATCTCAGTAGCTATCCCCAGTTTCTGAAATATGACTGAACCTAAATTTTAAGTATTTTAAATATTTGAAATATTTTTAACACTAAATTCTTATTATTTGGTTATAGAGAAAATAATCTTCAGTTCAGTTCAGTCACTCAGTCGTGTCTGACTCTTTGCGACCCCATGAATTGCAGCACGCCAGGCCTCCCTGTCCATCACCAACTCCCGGAGTTTACTCAAATTCACGCCCATCGAGTCGGTGATGCCATCCAGCCATCTCATCCTCTGTTGTCCCCTTCTCCTCCTGCCCCCAATCCCTCCCAGCATCAGGGTCTTTTCCAATGAGTCAGCTCTTCGCAACAGTTGGCCAAAGTACTGGAGTTTCAGCTTCAGCTTCAGCATCAGTCCTTCCAGTAAACACCCAGGACTGATCTTTAGGATGGACTGGTTGGATCTCCTTGCAGTCCAAGGGACTCTTAAGAGTCTTCTCCATCATTTCCCTTAAAAGTTTTTATTTTCAGACATTTCTCTAATATTTTAAACAATGTAATTTTGATTCTTTACTCTTTGAAAGGGCCAGATATGAAACTGTTAAGGGATGATATGTAAGATCAGTCACATGGGTGTAATGAAAATTAAAAAAAAAACCAAAAACTTTATTGTGGCTCTTATGAAAGCCTAAATATCTGACTTTTTACTCCCAAGAGTTATAAAACTCAATTTGACTCTAAGGGATAAAAGTAATGAAAAAACTTTTCTTATGGTTCCTTTTAATACAGCATTTAGTTTCATCAGATAAGCCAACAGATTGTAAAATACAAAAATATCATCTGAGGAACATCATTGTGTCAAAATACACTGAAGAACAAAAGTTGTGTTCATTTGCTTGTGCAAAAATTTTGTTGACTTGCTGTATTCCTTCTTAGTTTTTAGACTGATATTTTAATTATAGATATATTTTAAGAAATATATGGGAAAATAATGAAAATAGTAATTCACTTATAGTCTAATTTCAAGAAAGTTTGGGTAAAAAGAAATGTTTACCTTCTCAAGCAAATGCAATATTAGATGATGAAATGTTTAGCTAAAAAATACAAAAGTATAAGCATCATTAATTTGCTCTGATTATATTCTTAGTAAAAAGGACTTTCCAGGGCTTTACTTATTTCACAATAAATTTTATCTTAGTATTTATGGAGGAAATAAATTTAGGCTTAATCTCTAAAGGCACATTGCTGAATCAAATATTGGTATCACCTTGTAAACTGGTTTGATATGTATGGAATACATTTTTAATGTTTAAGATCATACAAGAAAGTGTGATAGTAATCAAATCACAAGATTAAGATAACCAAGAGGTGTTTATATTAAAGTGTTGTGAATATTTTATGAATTTGTCTTATTGCAAAAAATATATTGACCTAAAAGAAGCAGAAGATATTAAAAAGAGGTGGCAAGAATAGACAGAAGAACTATACAAAAAAGATCTTCATGACCCAGATGATCACAATGGTATGATCACTCACCTAGAGCCAGATATCCTAGAATGGGATGTCAAGTGGGCCTTAGGAACCATCACTATGAACAAAGCTAGTGGAAGTGATGGCATTCCAGTTGAGCTATTTCAAATCCTGAAAGATGATGCTGTGAAAGTGCTGCACTCAATATGTCAGCAAATTTGGAAAACTCAGCAGTGGCCACAGGACTGGAAAAGGTCTGTTTTCATTCCAATCCCAAAGAAAGGCAATGCCAAAGAATGCTCAAACTACTGCACAATCGCACTCATCTCACATGCTAGTAAAGTAATGCTCAAAATTCTCCAAGCCAGGCTTCAACAGTATGTGAACCGTGACCTTCCAGAAGTTAAAGCTTAATTTAGAAAAGGCAGAGGAACCAGAGATCAAATTGCCAACATCCACTGGATCATCAAAAAAACAAGAGAGTTTCAGAAAATCATCAACTTCTGCTTTATTGACTATGCCAAAGCCTTTACTGTGTGCACCAAAACAAACTGTGGAAAATTCTTCGAGATGGGAAAACCAGACCACCTAACCTGCCTTTTGAGAAATCTATATGCAGGTCAGGAAGCAAATGTTAGAACTGGACATGGAGCAATAGACTGGTTCCAAATTGGAAACAGAGTACGTCAAGGCTGTATATTGTCACCCTGCTTATTTAACTTATATGCGGAGTACATCATGTGAAATGCTGGGCTGGATGAAGCACAAGCTGGAATCAAGATTGCCAGGAGAAAAATCAATAACCTCAGATATATAGATGACACCACCCTTATGGCAGAAAGTGAAGAACTAAAGAGCCTTTTGATGAAAGTGAAACAGGGGAGTGAAAAAGTTGACTTAAAACTCAACATTCAGAAACTAGTATCATGGCATCTAGTCCCATCACTTCATGGCAAATAGATGGGAAAACAGTGGAAATAGTGACAGACTCAATTTTTTGGGGCTCCAAAATCACTGCACATGGTGACTGTAGCCATGAAATGAAAAAATGCTTACACCTTGGAAGAAAAGTTATGACCAACCTAGACAGCATACTAACAAGCAGAGACATTACTTTGCCAACAAACGTCCATCTAGTCAAGGCTGTGGTTCTTCTAGTAGTCATTATAGATGTGAGAGTTGGACTATAAAGAAAGCCGAGTGCCGAAGAATTGATGCTTTTGAACTGTGGTGTTGGAGAAGACTCTGGACAGTCCCTTGGACTGCAAGAAGATCCAGCCAGTCCACCGTAAAGGAAATCAGTCCTGGGTGCTCATTGGAAGGACTGATGTTGAAGCTGAAACTCCATTACTTTGGCCACCTGATGAGAAGAGCTGACTCATTGGAAAAGACCCTGATGCTGGGAAAGATTGAAGGCGGGAGGAGAAGGGGATGACAGAGTAAGAGATGGTTTGATGGCATCACCGACTTAATGGACATGAGTTTGAGTAAACTCCGGGAGTTGGTGATGGAGAGGGAGGCCTGGAGGCTGCACTCCATGGGCACACGACTGAATGACTGAATTGAACAGAAAAAATATATTTTCAAATATTCTTCATAAATGCCTTGATGACATAATTAGGAGTTGATGTACTGATCATATGTTAAAGTTTATATAAAAATAAAATTCCAGTGATTACAAATGGCATACCTTTCTGCCCAATAAAACCCTATTACTAATTTTTAAAATATTATAATTTTTGAGTATAATAAAGTGTTATAAATATTTAGAAAGCATCTATTAGGGGGGAAACAATCAGCAAAATGAAGTACAAAGACAAAATTTATGGTTATGAAAGCAGAGGCACATTGTGGTGGGTGTGGTAGAGAGAAATCACTTGTATAGTACAAGAATGCTTATGAATTGTCTTGTTTTCATCCTAAAATTTCTACTTTTAACCTTTGGCTTGATATCTTGACTTCTCAGTTCCCTCATATCTTATCATGAATTATTTTAGTAATTTCTGGAACCTCTCATCACCTCTAATTGTTTGACTCTTTTTTTAAATTTATTTTTATTAGTTGGAGGCTAATTACTTTACAATATTGTAGTGGTTTTTGTCATACATTGACTTGAGTCAGCCATGGATTTACATGTATTCCCCATCCCGATTACCCCTCCCACCTCCCTCTCTGCCCGATCCCTCTGGGTCTTCCCAGTGTACCAGGCCCGAGCACTTGTCTCATGCATCCAGCCTGGGCTGGTGATCTGTTTCACCCTAGATAATATACATGTTTCGATGCTGTTCTCTCGAAACATCCCACCCTCGCCTTCTCCCACAGAGTCCAAAAGTCTGTTCTGTACATCTGTGTCTCTTTTTCTGTTTTGCATATAGGGCTATTATTACCATCTTTCTAAATTCCATATATATGTTAGTATACTGTATTGGTCTTTATCTTTCTGGCTTACTTCACTCTGTATAATGGGCTCCAGTTTCATCCATATCATTAGAACTGATTCAAATGAGTTCTTTTTAATGGCTGAGTAATATTCCATGGTGTATATGTAATTGTTTGACTCTTAAGGCTCTGACCTCTTACCTTTGCAGCTTCTTGCTCAACTCTGCCCTCTTCAATTGCCATGTTGTCCATTCCTTTTAACTCTAATTTTCTGTTTTTATTTTATATTCCATAGCTTGGTATTCCCACCCACGTCTATTTAATCAACAGTTCCTATTGATTGCTCATCAATAACTGATTCTCCCCTGTAACATTACAATAGCCTCCTAACTAGTTTCTCTGTACCCACTATTGGTAAATATTACTGATAACAATGCCAAATGATGCCTTACATATGTGAGTATACTGCTGAAGACTGCCATTTCTTCTCATTGCTTTTATGTGAAATTTCTAAGTCCTCACAAATGGAAAGTTTGTCAGCACTTTCTGTTACTCCAGCTTAGTCAAGTATTCAGACATCATCTTCCGGGGATTTTTTTAAGTCAGTGAGTGTTTTTTCATCATATTGCTCTACACACATTTTTTGTACTTCACTTTCATATATTACCACAATTAGTATATCATTTTCTCATCCCATCTAGAGCACAGTATTTATATATTGAATATTTTAATTAAAAATTGAGCTAATATATGAAACAGTATCATGTTGAGATGTGAAGTTCACGACAACTATTTGTTTTCTGTTTCATTTATCAAGGAGCCAGTGTTTGTCTGATTTCTCAGTTATGAGGTAGGTCTGGTGGTGTCTGTCTTTCAGGTTGTCAGAAAGTAGTGGGTGTTGCAACACCACTTAGACACTTACTGCAAAGTGATACTTCACCATCAGTTAGATCAATATGTCTGTGCCTACATCCCAGGAGCCAAGGAGAGCAGGAAATTGTTAATTACTAATAGAATTTGGAAGATCAAATGAAGTTCAGTTGCCCTGTATTATGAGAAAGAACAGTGCTTTCACTTTGATTTTGTGGTTGTGCTAATATTCTTGTCCTTAAACTACTTTTATTTTGCTTTTCTCTGAAATGAAACTGAAATCATGCTGTGTTATTTTTTCTTAAGGCTGCTTTATTTCATTTCCTGCATGCTCAGATTCTACCACTTTTGGTGAACTAGACAAACAAGTCTATTTTGAAATGAGTCAGAAATGTATTGAAACATAATGATATTCCTTCGATTTTTAAATGAACCCATCTTAGCATGATTTTGTAAAATTAACATTTCAATAGCTTCCTCCTAACACAGACCACATTTCAATCAAACACACCTAGTATTTGTAAAATCAGTTTCAAATTTTGAACTAAGCATAACATTCATCATTAAATTACCTAAATGAAATGTGGCATAGTTTTATATTCTGCCAAAAAGTATTCTAAATAAAATATTTTATCATTTAATTCCTATTCATGTATTTTACTGGATATATATTGTTTTCTATTCCATTTTCTCTAATCTATTGTCTAGGCTTATAAAAGGAGAGAGTTGAAGCTGACAACAATGACAAGCCCAATCTCACATTCAAAAGGCAAAAAATGAAGGGCTGTCTAAAAGATAAGGATGAATAAGAATGTTTTCCTAAAATGATCAAATAGACATACTATTCATGTGACAAATAGCGAAAATCAGTTTTACAAGGTTACTTAACTTCTCTAAACAAATGTTTCATAGCGTAATTCCACTGACCCATAATTTTTTAGATATCTAAGTTGTCTTTTCAAAAACTTCACTTAACCCTATTCCGGGAGCCAACTGTTTTAATAAATGTATTAATATAAAAATATAGCAGTTAGGGGTCCTTTGTGTGTTCTTAAAAATTCTTAAGATTTCTCCCCTTTTGTGGTTTCCTCTGTCTCTTAACAGTTAATGGCATCGTTTTGCTGCCTTTTAAAAAATTAGAAACAATCGACATGTAACTACATTAATTTCAGATATATGTCATAATGATTCTATATGTGTATAGTGAAGTGATCACTACAATATGGCTATTTTTTTTTTCAGTTTCTAAGTTGTGTCTGACTCTGCAACCCTATGACCTGCAGGATACCAGGATTTCCTGTGCTTCACTATCTCCCAGAGTTTGCTCAGAATTATGTCCATTTAGTCAGTGATGCCATCCAGCCATCTCATCCTCTGCCACACTCTTCTGCTATTGCCCTTAGTCTTCCCCAGCACCAGGGTCTTTTCCAATGAATCTGCTCTTCACATCAGGTGGCCAAAGTATTGGAGCTTCAGTTCAGAATCAGTCCTTCCAATGAATAGTCCCAGGGTTGATTTCCTTTAGGATTGACTAGTTTGAATTTTCTTGCAGTCCAAGGGACCATCAAGAGTTTTCTCCAGCATGACAGTTTGAAAGCATCAGTTCCTCAGTGCTCAGCCTTCTTTATGGTCCAGCTCTCACATCCATGCATGACTACTGGAAAAACTGTAGCTTTGAATATATGGACCTTTGGCAGAAAAGTGATCTTTCTGCTTTTTAATACATTATCTAGGTTTGTCATAGCTTTCCTTCCAAGGAGCAAGTGTCTTTTAATATGGCTAGTTAGCATCTTTCATCACACACATACAAATTTTACTCTTATGAGAACTTTTAAAATTTACTCTATCAACTTCCAAATATAGAATATAGTGCTGCAGTTACCATGCTGTATATTATATCCCTGTGACTTATTTTATAACTGACTACCTTATGACCACTTTCACCCATTTCACCCACCTCCCACCCCCACTTGCCATCTCTACAACCGCCAATCAATCTTTTCTCTGTAACCACGAGTTTGCTTGTGCTTTAAGATTTCACATATAAATGAAATCATACAGTATTTATCTCTCTCTCACTTAACTGTGCTTAGCATAATGCCCTCAAGAAAAGACAGAGGAACCAGAAATCAAATTGCCAACATCCGTTGGATCATCAAAAAAGCACGAGAGTTCCAGAAAAACATCTACATCTGCTTTATTGACTACGCCAAAGCCTTTGACTGTGTGGATCACAAAAAACTGTGGAAAATTCTTAAAGAGATGAGAATACCAGACCACCTGACCTGCCTCCTGAGAAATCTGTATGCAGGTCAAGAAGCAACAGTTAGAACTGGACATGGAACAACAGACTGGTTCCAAATTGGGAAAAGAGTACTTCAAGGATGTATATTGTCACCTTGCTTATTTAAATTATATTCAGAGTACATCATGTGAAATGTTGGGCTGGATGAAGCACAAGCTGGAATCAAGATTGCTGGGAGAAATGTCAATAACCTCAGATATGCAGATGACACCACCCTTATGGCAGAAAGCAAAGAACTAAAGAGCCTCTTGATGAAAGGGAAAGAGGAGAGTGAAAAAGTTGGCTTAAAGCTCGACATTCAGATAACTAAGATCATGGCATCCAGTCCCATCACTTCATGGGAAATAGATGGGGAAACTATGCCCTTAGTCTAGTTTGTTTTCTTGGGCTCCAAAATCACTGACTTCAAAGTGACTTCATGTCTGCAACCATGAAATTAAAAGACCTTTGCTCCTTGGAAGAAATGACCAACCTAGACAGCTTATTAAAAAGCAGAGACATTACTTGGCCAACAAAGGTCCATCTAGTCAAGGCTATGGTTTTTCCAGTAGTCACGTGTGGATGTGGGAGTTGGACTACAAAGAAAAGTGAGCACTGAAAAATTTATGCTTTTGAACTGTGGTGTTGGAGAAGACTCTTGAGAGTCCCTTGGACTGCAAGGAGATCCAACCAGTCCATCCTAAAGGAGATGAGTCCTGGGTGTTCACTGGAAGGACTGATGTTGAAGTTGAAACTCCATTCCTTTGGCTACCTGATGCAAAGAACTGACACTTTTGAAAAGACCCTAGCTCTGGGAAAGATTGAAGGCAGGAGGAGAAAGGGATGATAGAGGCTGAGATGGTTGAATGGCATCGCCTTCTTGATGGACATGAGTTTGAGTAAGATCCAGGAGCTGGTAATGAACAAGGAAGCCTGGCGCGCTGCAGTCCATGGAGTCTCAAAGAGTCGGACACGACTGAGGGACTGAACTGAACTGACTGAATATTTCATTTTATGTATACATACCATATATTCTTTATATATGCATTAATTGATGGGCATTTAGATTGCTTCCATGATTTGACTATTATAAATAATGTTGTAATGAACATGGGGTGCATATATTTTTTTCAAATAAGTTATTGGTTTTCTTTGAATAAATACCTGGCAGTGGTGGTCTCTATCAAATGATAGCTCTATTGTTAATTTTTTGAGGAACCTTCATACTGTTTTCCATAGTGACTATACCAATTTATATTCCTATCAACGGTGCACAAGTGTTTCTTTTTCCCCACATCTTCACCAACTCTTATTTTTTTGTCTTTTTGATAAGAGCTATTCTATGTGAGGTGATATCTCATTGTGATTTTTATTTCCATTCCCCTTATGATTAGTGATGTTCAATACTTTCCCCATGTGCCTGTTCACCATTTGTATGTATTCTTTGGCGGAATGTCTGTTTTGCTCCTTTCACAACTTTTTAATCAATTTGTTTTCCATTGTGTTACATGAGTTCTTTATGCATTTTGGATACTAACCTCTTATCAGATATGATTTGCAAATATTTCTCTGACTTGGTAGGCTGCCTTTTCATTTTGTTGATGGTATCTTTTACCTTTTGGTTTAATGTTGTCCTACTTGTTTGTTTTTGCCGTTGTTGCCTTTGCCTTTGCTGTCATATTCAGAAAAACCACCTTCAGGACCACAATCAAGGAGCTTATTACTTTATGTTTTCTTTTGGGAGTTGTAATTTTAGGTTTAATGTTCAAGTCTTTAATCCATTTTGAGTTGATTTTTGTGTATAGTATAAGATAGTGATCCAGTTTTATTCTTTGGTGTGTAGCTGTCCTGTTTTCTCAAAACCATTTTTTGAAGAGATTTTTCCCATCTCTATTGCATTTTCTTGGCAGCTTTCTCGTAAATTAATTAGCATATATGCATGAGTTTGTTTCTAAGCTCTCTATTCTGTTCAGTTGGTATATGTTTAGCTGCCGATATCATACTGTGTTGATTACTATTGTTTTGTAACATAATTTGAAATCAGGTAGTATGATTTCAGCTTTGTTCTTAAGATTGCTTTGGCTCTTCAGGGTCTTTTGTTTTTCCATGTGAATTTTAGAATTGTTTTTATTTCTGTTAAAACAATTAGAATATTGATTAGGATTGCATTGAATCTGTAAATTGCTTTGGATAATATGGACATGTTAACAATGTCAATTCTTCCAGTCTATTAGCATGAAATATCATTCCTTTATTTGTGTCTCTCATCAATGTCTTTTTTTTTTTTTTTTTCATCAATGTCTTAAAATTTTCAGTGTAAAGGTCTTTCACTCCTTGGTTATATTTATTCCTAACTAATTTATTCTTTTTGACACAATTTTAAATGATACTTAAAAAAAATTCTCTTTTAGATAGTTGATTCTTAACTGATAATAGACATATTTGTTTATATAAGAAATAAAAGAAAAAATGGTACAGATAAAATGGTGGCTAGTAGCTACACACAAAGTAGAGATTTTAATGATATCATGAAAATAGTATGAACAACTACCAACAATTTAAAAATTACGAGAAATGGTACATTTCTTAAAATAACATAATTTATCAGAACTGATTTTTATTTACTCCCTCAGAGTAAACTTATTTAAAATCTAAAACGTATTAAATGTTAAAATATTAGAAGCAGTCCTTTAAAAGCAAGAAAAAATTAATCAACTGTCATCATTTCTATTCAACATGGTTTTGGAGGTTCTACCCCATTAATTTAAAATAATAATTAGAAGATAAAGTAGAAATGTGATTGACTTTTCTATGTGATGTTATCATCTGCATAGAAAACAGAAAACAATTCACCTATAAATTATTTGATATAATAGAATATTTGAAAAGATGATAGATAAATGGTTTTATATAAACAATTTTAAATATGGGAAAACCCATTGCATTTCTATAAAAGGCAGGAAACTGACAAATTCAGTTAAAGAAGAAAACATTTAAACTTGTATAAGATGACATCAAGTATTTAATAAATGTGTGGGTATGCGTGCTAAGTCACTTCAGTCATGTCTGACTCTGTGCAACCCTATGGACTGTAACCCGTTAGCCTCCTCTGTCCATGGGATTCTCTAGGCAAAAATACTGGAATAGGTTACCATTTCCTCCTCCAGGGAATCTTCCTGACCCAGGGATTGAACCCTAGTCTCTTAAATCTCCTGCATTGGCAGGCAGGTTCTTTACTGCTAGCACCACCTGGGAAGCCCCATTTAAGAATAGATGTATGATGTAAATATACAGAGAAAATTATAAAAATGAAGACTAAACCGAGATGTAACATATTCATGGACAGGAAGATAAGAGTGTGAAATGTTGATACTGTGAAATGTTGTATCTGCCTAAATTGATCAGTGTTACTGAAATAAGATTCCAAAAGTATTTTTTTATGAGACTCAGTATGATTTTGCAATCAATGTGGAAGTGTAAAGGACAAAGAATAGTGGACTCAGATCAGCAAGAAGATAACTTACTAAATCAAATAAGACTTATAAATTGTGATTATGAAAATAGTGTGGCATTGGTACAGATAGTCAAATTGATTAAATTAAGATACGTGATTCTATGAAATATTAATACACAATATATCTGAAATATAAGCAAATATACTTTTTAAGGTCTATATACAAAATACATGTGCATATAAAAGTTAATAAAATAGAAACGATAAGCATGGCAATGTAGATTCTCAGACTGTCTTAGATTGTAAGGGAGAGGGATGGGATTAAGGAGGAACCATTTGGTCGCTTGTAAATTTTGTTTTGGGTAGTATTCATAGTGCAAAATTTATTGAAAATAAATAATTGAATATTTAGCAGTCTATGCATAAATAGATGATCTCTCTCTCTTTATATATATATATATATATATATATATATAATGCACAGAGGCTTATGGTTATTCCATTGATTTGTGTGGATCAAAATTCAATAATGAACATAGTTTTAGTGACTTTTTGGGTATGAATAAACACTGACTCCATTAGCTAGGACACCAAACATCTGGCGTTCAGTGATTCTCTGTTGTAACCAACCTATTATTCATTAACACATTTTGATATTAAAATGTATGTTTATTTAACATGAAAGGATTAATAAAAATGTACACACACTTACACCACACACAGTTGGAAGTCTTTAGCTGTTTTGAATCTAAATGTACACATCTTACTTGGAATAGTAAATTTTTTTTAGAACTCATTATATGCCTAATGATCAGAAGAATAAAACTCATAACAGATTTGTCTCCTTCTGTGTATTCTGTCAGTAACTCATTATCCACATTTTAATATTTGTTTTATATTTGACCTTGTCAAAACATAATCTTCAATATGATGATTATAAAGTTACACATGCTCTGAATTTATAGTCAGTAAAACTTTTCTTTGATAATTTGACAGGTAATTCTGATCATAAATTTTGTTGGCATAATTTTCACTAAGGAATCATGCTGTTTTATATTAAATTATGGGTTTTCCTTGTCACTTCCTATTGATTATGACCATAGTAATACAGCTAAGGTATATATAACTTCTGCCTTAAAATATCTTGAAGTATTTTATCAGGATTTTAAAATACTTTTTCCCCTTTATCAGTTAGAAGTTCAAATAGAGAAATGATTTAGGTAATAAATTTGAGTAAGCAATAGTAGAAATGGGACTAGAGCCCATTTTGTACAATTTCAGATTGCTATTATTTAAAACTTTTTCTTAAAATCATCTAACATTATATAGAATTTACTATATACCAGATACTTCTAGGCAATAATGCTGGTGATCCTTTTAATGAATGAGATAACAAATAAGCAAAAATAAAGATAAAGCTAGATATTAAGATTTAAATGTGTGTATAGTATCATAATGAAGGAATGGGCTACTGCTGTGTTATGTGTAGTCAGAGAATCCTATCTCAGTAGATGGGATATAAACTGAGATCTGAGTCTCAGCGAGTCAGTCATGTGGAAATCAAGGGACGAGCACTGCAGACATAAACAGCACCTGTGCAAAGGTCCTAGACTGGACATTAACTTTGGATGCTGGAGAGCATTGTGCATAATAGAGAAAAGTGGTATTCAATTGCCAAGAAAGAGGATAGTAGAATTGACTGATGGACGTGGGACTAAGTGCCCTACATTTGAATTACCTCTATGGAAAGTAGTGAAGAGAAATAAATTGTTATCAACATTAGCTCAGATTATCTCTGGTTCTATAGCATTTAATGTTCTTAAAATTGATATGCTACTGATTAAATCATCATATGCATGTGTATATATTTATATGTATATATATGTATTTAATCTATTTGGAGAGAAGTTATTCACCTTGAAAACTTAAGTGCTCTAGAAGATTTTGTGGTTTGTATGCAACATAACTTGAATTTGAAGACTGAAAAATACATATACAAAGTTCAAAATCAAAATTCGAAAGTTCAATGAAGAAACAATTTCAGTCTATCTTTATGAAGCTAAAAAAATAACAGCTTCATCACCTTATTATATTTGAAGTAATCTAAAGAAATATCCTCTGAATCCATTATATTGACACCTAAGGACCCTGCTTCCCTATAGCCTCTCATGTTCTCTGCCCTTTGCCTTGCTCGCTCCCACCCTGAAGAAGAGCTGTCCCACCCTGGAGAAGGGGTGCACCCCTAATTCTCACAGCACTTACAGACTGCTGAGCCCCTTTGAGGTATTTGCCATCAGATCGTATTGCATGGTCCTCTTTTTACAGGCATACCATCCTCCTCATTTTCCTTCTTTGTCAAAGATGGTAGTACCTACCTTACTGTCCTCCTCTTAAACAATTTGTTTTTCTAACTGAATTTTTCATACCCACTTAGCTGATTAGTTCAGCATCCTGACTTCTCCCTTCCTTGTTCTCCCTCACAACAGTCCCTGGCTGCATAGGGATTAGCAGTAAAAGTCCACACCCCAAAGTTCACTTCAGGCACCTACTTAGGAGCTACACTCTCCTTTATGTCAATACTTATGTGACTGCTCCTAGATGTCTCTAGGCCCTCAATTCCTCATAATTTGGCTTAGGTTCACATTGTCTCTTATTGATCACTCCCCTAAAGACACCAGTTCCTTTGACTCCTTTCCCATCATCATTCCTATGAGGCAAAACCTCAGCCCTATTTTAAATTCAGCTCTCTGATCGCTTTTGCTTCTCTCGCAGTAAACAAAATCCCAAAGTCATAGGTGATCAAAACATCTAGCACAGTCCTTGTATATTGTTTAATTGATTCATTCTTTAATCATTTTTTTTTATAAATAGACATTGAGAATACACATACTTATGAGATAAATATGACCAAAACAGCAAAGAGTCCAGGGTGGTTAGAGGGGAATGAACCAGAGAAAGAATTGGGGGATAAAGTCAGAGATGATGAGGGAAGGAGAAGAGGAGCCAGAGAAGGTGATCCTTAAACTCTTCAGCATTTACTTAGAGTGAAATGGAAGGTTCTGGTGGGTTTTGAACATTACTGTGACAACATGTGGCTCTAGGGGAGAAAATGTGAAAACAGGGAGACCAATTAGGTAGTTATTTACATATCCTCAGTTGGAGATTATCATGCCTTGGGCCAGACCCTCCCTGGTGTAGATGGTGGGAAGTTATTTTATTTTAGGTATATGTTGAAGAACTGAATAGATTTCTTGGTGGATTGGATATAGGTGTGAGTGAGAGAGAGTCAACAGTGGCTCAGTTGTGTTCAGCCTAAAGAACCGAAGGATGAAAATGCCAGGTTTACAGAAGACTGAGGGTAAAGCAGTTATCTGTAATCTGATCCAGAATACCATCAGCACTGAGGTGCAGGAGGCAAGGAAGTAGTGTGTATCACAAAGGTCACAAACATGAATGTCTGTGAGAACAGATGGGTTAGATAAACAGGTAATGTGAACTTGACAGAAAATAACAATGATTCAGAGTTAGCCTCAGTTTTGGGAAGGCAACGTAAAATGGAGGGAACCAAGACGCTTATGTTCCTTCTGTCATGTTCCTTCTGATCTAGCAAATGATTAGCATGTGGGAGTTTAGGCGTTGTCACTGAGTCTACCATTTATTCCAGGGAAGCAACAAACTTGGGTTTTTATAAATAATTTTATTGATAAAGATTTTATAACTTATTTATAAATTTAAAATAATTTTTTATAAAATAACATTTGATCATTCAAATTAAAAGATAAGCACACAGAAAAGAACAATAACAACAAACAAAGAGAACCCTTGGTCACAAAAGTCTATAGGCCTTAACTTGCAATATTTGGGGTGATAGGAAAACTTTAATTAAGCGTTGTGATCAGAAGACTCAAACTTGAGTCCCATCAGGGCAAATTACAATGCTGGCTTACCATAGAAGCCAAACATTTAATTTCTCTCTGAGTTTCAGGATCCTTCTCCTATAAACACAGAGTAGTTACATTCTAAATTCTGCATATCTACTTAAGATTATGGATCAAGATTTTGATTGGGGAGACCTATAGGTGATGAAAGCTGTCATATTTATGAAACCACAGGAGTTGAGAGAGTGAGAATAGTTTCTTTGCTCCCCAACGACAGCTTACTAATAAATATGTGTCTCATGGGACTGAAGTTTGTGGCTTGGTGGATAGATTCCAAGTTCAAACACAATATAACCTGTAAAAAATGAGATGTAGACAGTCCAAGAGTAGGATAATATTCTTGCCTTTTAGGAGTGGAAAGTGTCCCTGTGCAGAATGAGGATGCTGATCGTTTATCAATCAGCAAAATTGATGAACAGTTTTGGCTCAACAAATCTGAACAGATTTTAGAATTATATCTAGTAATCCATTAGTAGAGTTGCTGGCAAGTCAAGTGATATTTCTCAGTTCTGCTTGACATTCCCATGTCTGACTTGGGCGATAGCTTAAAAAGCTGGTGATCTGCATGGATAAACTTGTGTAAATACAAGACACATAAGTTTAAATTCAAGCATTGCATTTTTGCTATAGTCCTTCTTGTAAATCTTTTAGAGGCAAGTTCTTCATCATAATATTGAGATAATAAAAAATAATTAATACTATACTACTAACCCTTTAGCTTAGGGAGAGGTAATATAGAAGAACGAAACAATCTTCTACTACTTTATCTTCTCACTCAGTGAAAGTTTTATACCTTTCTGTAACTCAAATTGCTCTTATAGATGTATAAGTGAGTTTGTGTAAGCATTTGTGGTTGTTCTCTCCTTTTTATTAGATTGCAAAGGTTGCTTTATAAAAAACTGCATTCAGTCCATAAATAAGAAAGTTTATAGAGTGGATATTGTTATCATACTGAAGAAAATTAGAAGATAGAAACAGATTTGTGGAAATGTGGAAACAGTAAAGATGAAACACATGAATAAGAATCAAAAGATACTTTGGTGGTGATAAAATGTGAACACAAAGACTGTTACAGGTTCTTCTTAGTCTCTATCAAGAGAAGCAAAGATGATTGACTGACCAGGACAAGGAGATTTAGCTCTGTTAACAGAGAGAAATTGACCAAGACAATTTAAGTCATTAATTTTAGTTATAAAAGAGGCTTACATAGCCTTGTTTTCTCAGCACTGTCACTAGCAATTCTTCTGCCTTTTAAAATTCAAGTACATAATTTATCCCACCAGAGGAGAAAGGGTGGGTTTTGTTGGTCTTTGATTTCTGTCGTCACCAGGAACCCAAGTGCAAGTGTCAGATGTTGAGATGTCACAGAAAACACTTTCCAATAGGCTTGAATATCCATTTCTCAATTCGTACATTTCTCTTCATGTTAAACAAGTTGTGTTTGCTAAAAGTAGCTGCCTCTTGTGTTAGCTTTTGACCAATATCCCTTTAATGCAGGCACAAAGATTTCAGATATCCTTCTATTTCTGTCCAAAACGAAGTAACAGGAATCAAGTTTAGCTTCATGTCTTAAACAACTAGAAAAACAGATGATAGAGATCAGGCAATGGTTTTCATACATTGAAAATAAAAGCGAAGGGAAGGGAAATGGGCAGAGAACTACAGGCACCTCCGCTCACTGCTTAGCTTTCCCAGGCCACTGTACAGGAAAGGGAAGTAAACAGACCCTAGAAGTCTCAGTGAGTTGAGAAAGCAGAGGCCAAAGTTCCTGGAGGCCATGATGGCTAGAATTTGTGAAACAAATATCAGAAGATGGAGGATGAGAGAGATGGAGGGAGAGAGAAAGCCCTATGAAGAGGGTGACCCTCACGTCTTTGGTCTGGTGCTGATTATAAAAGCAGAAGAGAGAATTACCCAGAAGCCAAGAGAAAAACATTGGAATAGTTCCTGTTCCCACCAACTAGAGTGGAAATCTTATAACACACAGGTTATTTGGTAGAATTGTCAGAAGGTTGTCTTATCAGTGGGGTTAAGTTGGCCTTAGATGAAAGCTGTTTTTGCGTTGCCTTTATGAAACTTAAAAGCAAGCCTTGAAGGCATTTAACTATTTTCAAATAATTTGCATGCCAGAACGAAGGTCAGCACTTTAAAAAACACTTGGAAATGCAGCAACAAAGAGTGTAAAATACAGTGACAATCACAAATACTCTAGTAGGCAAAGAAGTGAAAATGCCATCCACATTTCGGAGATAGATAAACAAAAATGGCATCAACCTAAAAATTTGATGGACCTAGTAGACAATGATGACAAAAAAATGCTTATAGTTACTCTCCATATGTTCAAGATAGTAGAAGAAAGCATGTGCATGACTAGGAGAGAAATAGAAGTTATAAAATAAAAGAGCTGAGAGGTATTTTATTAAGCTTGTAAATTTGAAAATTGGAAATCTGGCTTGTGAAAACTGAAATTCAGATGACTACATGGGTAGTGTTCTGCAGTGATACCCTACAGGGTTTACTAGGATCTGGACTCATTCATCTTTTGCTCTGTGGTGGGAAGCACTGTACTAAACTTATAGTTAAATAGTTAGTGTTTCCTGAAGAAATGTGCTAGAAACACAAAACTGGCCTTAGGTAATGTCTGACTATAACAAGGCATGAACCTGATTTTCAAATATTTTCCTAATTTTAATAAATTGTAGAGGACATCAAGTTCAGAGATTGTGATATTATGGTATATTTCTACTCTTGAAACTCAACATTGATTTTGGAAATATATTTTCATCTTGCTAATAAAGGATTTAGCACTGATCCTAAATAGATTTATATAGCAGTCTTTCTATAAGTTTAATGTCTCTCTTTCCTTTTCCTGTTGAGTCTGTGAGAATAGGGAACAATTAAACCATGTTTTCCCAGAGGAGTAATAATATAAAGCAAAGTATATTATATGAATAAAATATATAAATGTATTGTAAAAAGACAGCAAATAAAGCTCTGCAACTATTATTTAAAAACAATATATGTAACAGCAAGATGCTTTCTACTCCAGTTCTGGTTTTCTCCCTTATTGTCTCCCTATAATTGGATGAATTTTCCACTTAACATTTTTAATTTGTAATTTATTTGACTAGTGATTCAGTACCCTGTAGGAATGAGTGCCTCATGAATAACTTTCATTAACACAGGCAAACATGAGTAATAGTAAGCCTCAATAAAGTTAGCATTATTGCATCATTAAGTTTTTTTCCTGAAATTCTTCACATCTTGAGTGCACTAATAGATGTTAAAACATTATTTTATACAGGCAATTCTGGTTTCACTTTTAAAAAATGGAGTGTCTGAACAGATAGACTTGGATTTGAGTGTTTTATCTGACATTGCAATTCAAAGTTAAGGCCACCCACACTTATTACAGCTATTGCCATTCCATTAAATATTTGTCAGAAAAGAAGACAGAGGATTACTTTCTTTTGTACATCTGGTGCATTCAGCACTACACCTAAGAAAAAAATGTCACCCAAGCATCAACACAAATTTCATTTTTTGATTGAAACTCTGATACTATGCTTCAAGACTAGTGCACATATCACACAAATACAATTTTGTTATTTGAAAAGTTCGACAGAGGATTTGGGAATTGACATATTGCAAAAATATTTAATTTGCAGTTTACTTGGTATACTTTCAGCATTATTGTTACTTAGATTTATTTTACTTCAAAGCATAGTTTGAACTTCTCTGTATTGAATCATCATTTTACACTCATTTCAGACAGAACAGCTATATTAATAATCCATTTGATTTGTTGCTACATGTCAAATCTATACCAGTAATGCATACAAAGAAACTACCAAATACAAAATGGAAAAAGATGAAAACCAACCACATTAATCAGAAAACTTCCAAGTGCAGAGTTGGTAACGTTAGACTATCTGCTTCTAAAACAGAGTGATAGCTTCATAGCTGTGAGACTTAATCTATTCCATATCCCGTGAATTTATAAACAAATTTAGCACTATCACACTTAAACCATAATTTTAATCACCCTGATGCATTCACTAAAAGTAATGTTCAGAAGGTCATTGGCTCATTTACATAGTTGGAGTTCTGTTGCCACAAAATTTCTCTGTAAAGCAGTGACATTCTAATGGGTATGCTTATTGATATTTTCAACAGCTAAAGCATTTTACTTTGTCTGTCATGCCAGTTTTTACCTTTCTCATAATATCAATGACAAAATCTGAGGTTGATAAGATATACTTTGGACTCACTATAAAGCAGATTAGTGATCATGTCATTTTTTTATTTTAAAATTATTTTTTCATTTTTTACTTCCACCCTAAGACCCTTAAATTCTAGATGTATATCCTATTTACTTGCATAAAAACAAAGGTTTTCCATTTCGTTCTTAACTTGTAATTTTCTGGGGAAAAAAACAAACAAAAACCAGTTTCTCTAGTGTCTTTGTGACCTGGAATGAAATATGAAAAATAGTAAACATTGGATTTTCCTCAGTTCTGGAAATGAAGGCAGTGTATGTGAAAGGACTTCCAAGACCCTTTTTAGGATGGATAAATCAATTATATTTGTGGGAATGGTCAGCAGTGAAGCATTCAGTTACTAAAGACCTTTTATTGTCACCAATGAGCTGAAAACTGTACTCATAACCTCAGAAACAAACTTGTAAAAATTAAATAAAATCCTGAATTATGAAGTTTGTTAGAATAATGAATAGCTTATGAGTTAATTATAATTTAAATTACTTTAAAAGGCTAGGTATCAATTTTATACTCCTTTGAAAAGCTGGAGTCAGACTAATTAACTAAAGCCTGGCATACATATTTTTGAACTGAGGACTTCCTTTAGTTTTCCTGGGAGAAGAGTAATTATTGGCTTTCAGTTAATGTTCTTCATGTAGGAGAAGAAAAACTGTCTTTAGGTGGTGTAGTCCGGCATGAACTTTATGCACTGTCTTCTCTTAACCTGTGCACCATCTCAGTGATATTTGTCCACATAAAATTTGAACTCATTCATAGACCAAATGCATCAAGATAGTTATTTGTTGAACACTTACTGTTGCAAAGCGCTAGGAGAGCCTGGGGTTATGTCATGATAAGAAAGATATAATCTCAGCCCTCACAAAGATAGCAGTGGGTGAAAATGTAAGACAGTTGATTATTAGACTCTAATGTAATAACTGTCATATTATCATTGCATATTTAGAGCTATTTCTAATGTTGTCTTGTTGCTGTATTTCCTTTGGTACCCCACATAATAGGAGCTTCCCAGGGGGATCTAGTGGTGAAGAACCTGCCTGCCCATGCAGGCTAGATGAAAGAGATACGGGTTTCATCCTTGGGTCAGGAAGATCCCCTGGAGAAGGGAATGGCAACCCACTCCAGTATTCTTGCCTGGAGAATCCCATGGACAGAGGAGCCTGGCGAGCTATAGTCCATAGGGTCACAAAGAGTCGGACATGACTGAAATGACTTAGAACACACACACATCCAGTGTAGTCCACTGAATCAAATATGCACCCAATAAGTGAAGCCTGAATGAATAAAACTGGATATGAGTACCACAAACTATTTCAGGAAAACTGCTTTATGGGTCTTAAGCTATTTGCTCAATGAACTTCAATAAAAATGAATTAAGAGCAGTGATAGCATCAAATCTCAGAACTTCTCATCATAAAAATCCTTGTAGTTTAATGCATAATCACTTACCATTAACATTTCATTTCCCTATCTTTTGCCTGTGTTGCATTATATGTAGTAATTAGAATTGATTTTTATAGTATAATTTCACAAGATACCAAAATAAGTACTCTGCTAAAGGCCAGAAAAAGATTTATGGTATACTCTCAAATGTTAATTCTATGATTGTATTAAAGAAAATCAACAAGTGTTTAATATCTATGTAGTCTGATGTTCATTCATTTCAGTCGCTCAGTAGTGTCCAAATCTTTGGGACCCCATGGACTTCAGCACGTAGGGCTCCCTGTCCATCACTATCTCCCAGAGTTTACCCAAATTCATGTCCATTGAATCAGCGATGCCATCCAACCATCTCATTCTCTGTCGTTCCCTTCTCTTCCTGCCTTCAATCTTTCCTGGTATCAGGATCCTTTCAAATGAGTCAGCTCTTTGCATCAGGTGGCCAAAGTATTGGAGTTTCAGCTTCAGTGTCAGTCCTTCCAATGTACATTCAGGACTGATTTCCTTTAGGATGGACTGGTTGGATCTCCTTGCAGTCCAAGGGACTCTCAAGAGTCTTCTCCAACACCACAGTTCAAAAGCATCAATTTTTTGGCCCTCAGCTTTCTTCACAGTCCAACTCTCACATCCATACATGACCACTGGAAAAACCACTGCCTTGACTAGATGGACCTTTGTTGGCAAAGTAATGTCTCTGCTTTTTAATATGCTGCCTAGGTTGGCCATAACTTTCCTTCCAAGGAGTAAGCGTCTTTTAATTTCATGGCTGCAATCACTATCTGCAGTGATTTTAGAGCCCCCCAAAATAAAGTCTGACACTGTTTCCACTGTCTCTCCATCTATTTCTCATGAGGTGAAGGGACCAGATGCCATGATCTTAGTTTTCTGAATGTTAAGCTTTAAGTCAACTTTTTCACACTCCTCTTTCATTTTCATCAAGAGGCTTTATAGTTCCTCTTCACTTTCTGCCATAAGGGTGCTGTCATCTGCATATCTGAGGTTATTGATATTTCTCCCGGCAATCTTGATTCCAGCTTGTGCTTCTTCCAGCCCAGCGTGTCTCATGATGTACTCTGCATATAAGTTAAATAAGCAGGGTGACAATATACAGGCTTGACGTACTCCTTTTCCTATTTGGAACCAGTCTGTTGTTCCATGTCCTGTTCTGTTGCTTCCTGACCTGCATACAGGTTTCTCAAGAGGCAGGTCAGGTGGTCTGGTATTCCCATCTCTTTCAGAATTTTCCACATATTATTGTGATCCACACAGTCAAAGACTGTGGCACAGTCAATAAGGCAGAAATAGATGTTTTTCTGGAACTCTCTTGCTTTTTTGATGATCCAGCGGATATTGGCAATTTGAACTCTGGTTCCTCTGCCTTTCCTAAAACCAGCTGGAAGTTCTCGGTTCACGTATTGCTGAAGCCTGGCTTGGAGAATTTTGAGCATTACTTTACTAGCGTGTGAGGTGAGTGCAACTGTGCGGTAGTTTGAGCATTCTTTGGGATTGCCTTTCTTTGGGATTGGAATGAAAACTGACCTTCTCCAGCCTGTGGCCACTGCTGAGTTTTCCAAATTTGCTGGCATATTGAGTGCAGCACTTTCATAGCATCATCTTTCAGGATTTGAAACAGCTCAACTGGAATTCCATCACCTCCGCTAGCTTTGTTCGTAGTGATGCTTTTTAAGTCCCACCTGACTTCACATTCCAGGATGTCTGGCTCTAGGTGAGTGCTCACACCATCATGATTATCTGGGTCGTGAAGATCTTTTTTGTACAGTTCTTCTGTGTATTCTTGCCACCTCTTCTTAATATCTTCTGCTTCTGTTAGGTCCATACCATTTCTGTCCTTTATTGAGCCCATTTTTGCATGAAATGTTCCCTTGGTATCTCTGATTTTCTTGAAGAGATATCTAGTCTTTCCCATTCTGTTGTTTTCCTCTATTTCATTGCACTGATTGCTGAGGAAGACTTTCTTATCTCTCCTGGCTATTCTTTGGAACTCTGCATTCAAATGGGAATATCCTTCCTTTACTCCTTTGCTTTTTGCTTCTCTTCATTTCACAGCTATATGTAAGGCCTTCTCAGACAGCCATTTTGCCTTTTTGCATTTCTTTTCCATGGGGATGGTCTTGATCCCTGTCTCCTGTACAATGTCACGAACCTCCGTCCATAGTTCATCATGCTCTCTGTCTATTAGGTATTGTCAAATCTGTGTTTTCAGGCAGGTTCTTCTTTAACACTACTTTAGTTAATACTTCTCCAGAAGCCTTCTCCATTGCTCCAGAATCATTAACTCATTATTTCAAATTTAAAGGTGATGATTCTTTTTTTAGAATTTAAGATTTCTTATATCATCTATTACTGCTTACAATTTAAATGTATTTATGTAATTATAAATGGTATATCTGAATATAGTGAATTTAGCTGAGCACTGCAAAATAGATTTGCTAAAACAAACTTGGAAATCTATATAAAAGATGAATATGAAATAACTTGATGAAATGTGTAGCAATGTTTCAAAGCCATGGCTTGGGGAAGCTTATTAAAACTGCGTTTTCTTCTAGTCCCTTATAACTTGAAATATCTGGTTCTTTCTCATGTTCATGAATTTTAACAAGAGGACTGTATTGTTCACCTACTGAGATTTGAATGCAAATAATTTATTTTCTATTAAAGGGTCAGTAGATTTGTAGTTTCTGAATTGCACAATGCACAGGGGATCATTACTGTAGAATTATTGTAAGATGGGATAAGAGTGCCAATTATATCAGCAAAATTGATGATTCTTTAAGATGGAAGGGAAACTCCACCTACTTAATTTTCTCTAAAGAGTGGAAATCGGTGGTTTGCTTAAAAATTTTTAAAATACAAAGAAACAGAATATATTGGCATGTCAATCCTCTTTATCTAACATTATGTTAAATGGAAAGTAAGATAGAAAATTAACAGAATCACTTCCAAATATGTTGTTTAAAAAGCATTATCCAGTTACTACTATAATGTTTAGAAGTCGTGTTTCACTCTTTTAGAAGGCAGTTACTGTGCAAAGTGCATTGACTCTAAGTGTATGTATCATCAGTATTTCTCCCCTGGAAGAGTTTTTTGTTTTTTTTTAAACACCATATACTTTGTGTGATTAGATCATAATATTTTGTTGGGAAATTCATATTTCTTTCTTAGTCACCAAAATTCATATTTCATAACACATTTTCATAAAGATTTTCTTGTTGATTTTCATCACCCAGAGATACTTAGCATGTTTTCTTTTGGTTTTTGCTTCATTTATTATGAATTGTGAATATGATAGGTAGAATTTTGGCCTTCATATCCTTTATCCCTTCATGTTATGCCTATGTATGTTACATTAGATGGAAAGGTGATTTTGTAGATGGAATTAAGGTTATTTCTACCTTAAAATATAGTTAGTGCTCTGGATTTTCCAGTGGGCCAAATGTAATTATGTGGGCCCGTAAAAGTAGAAAGCAAGAGTACAGGTTCCAGAGGTAAAATAGAAGGAGAGGCAAGAGAGTCTCAACGCGTAAGACTGACTCAACTGGGCGTTGCTCGCCTTAAACATGGAAGAAGGGACGATGGGCCAAGGATTATGAATGGCTGCTATAAGCTACAGATGACCCTGAGGTGACAGCCAGCAGGGAAATGACCACCTCATTCCTACAACTACAACGATTTGAATGCTGCCCACAACTCAAATAAGCAAGGAAGGAATTCTTACCTAGAGCCTCAAGAAAGAAACATCTTTCTTGACACCTTGTGAGATTCTGAACAGTGTCTGATTTTCCTGGACTTCTGACCCACAGAAACTGAGATGATAACTGATTTTTTAAAAAGGTACTGAATTTGTAATTATGTTTTACAGAAGCAGTAGAACAGAATTACACTGAATATTCAATATTTCGAGACATTAGCTTACAAACTTAGTGCTGAAAGTGTCGTTATTGACAGTGTATTTTCTATAATTTTCAAAATGTGAGCCACTGAAATGTTCCATGAATATCAATGAAAAAGTAAATAAAACAGCCCTTATCTTCCCCCAAAGTACTAATTTATTCTAACCTATCTTTTCACATGGTCTTATAATATCAGCAGTTTCCTCCCAAATTAAATATAATTATTTCAAGTGAAACTTCTGTTAAATTATGGTGTACTCGAAGTAAGACAAAACAAAAACAGAAAATTACTGTTTTTGTTGGCTTACAATGCCAATTACTGAAAATATTTCAGAGGAGAATTAATCCACTGTCATGTGCCAATTATGTGGCACTGACTTGACTGCGTTATTTTCCTATCTGAAAAGTAGATGATTTTTCTGTGATGCGGACAATTGTATTGAGAGATAAAGACTCTACAAAAAGAAAAATATTGTTTGAGCACTGTCTTCTGAAGTAATCATTTTGTCTTGACTAAATCTCACCTTTAAAAGACCCTTTAATTATTGAAAAGAGTAGATGAACTCAACATTTTCAGGTACTGTCTTTGTGCCTATATCATGTTATAGAGCATGACAATAACTACATCATTACAATGCATTATCTATGCTTCTTGGGTAATCTGTAGTTTATTAATTATAAATGAAATATTTTGGAAGTAGAATATTGATAAGACCAGTCAATTCTAAAGGAAATCAACCTTAAATATTCATTGGAAGGACTGGCATGGAAGCTGAAGCTCCAGTACTTTGGCCACCTGATATGAAGAGTTGACCCCGTGAAAAAGACCCTGATGCTGGGAAAGATTGAGGGCAAAAGGAGAAGAGGGTGACAGAGGATGAGGTGGTTGGATGGCATCATCGGCTCAATGGACTTGAGTTTGAGCAAACTCAGGGAGATAGTGAAGGCCAGGGAAACCTGGAGTCCTGCAGCTCATGGGATCCCAAAGAGTTGGACATGACTTAGCAACTCAACAACAACAATGTAAATAGTAAAGAGACATTAGTTTTAAATCTAGGGCAGTTACTGAAGTACACTCTTGTGTTCCTATTTGTAAAGTCAGGAGGTTTAGTGTGAATAGCCCCTTAAGACAATTTTTTTCTGCTTCACAAAACTTAGGTGGCAATGCCATCCACTAGGTTAACACATGAATGTCCGGAAAACTTGCTATGCAAGAAATTCATAGTATACTTTGTTATACTTCTATTAGTATGTCAGAAACTATGAAATTGACCTCAGTCCTTCTTCATAAGCTATGTATCATATTCTCCCTGCAGAAAGAAATACTAACCACTGACAGTGAACCACTGAAAACAGTAAATCTTGAAAACATTTATCAATTGTCTCTATTCTCACTTCTTACAATCACATGAGAAGCCCAGGGAAAACTCTTGGGTCTATTAGTCCAAGCTTCTTAGGAAGTTTGATCTCTCTGTTTTGTTTTCTGGCAGATGCTTTTATTCATGTCTTGTGAGTGTAAATCTTTCTAGCTTAACAGGCTTTTATATTTCTGATAGCATTCTGTTGTTGAACATACCTCACAAAGAAGATTCTTTTAAAGCACAGTATGAAGGTTATGGATGTGAAATTCTATACATCAGAAAGTCCATTCTAATAAAAATTGCTCATATAGAAAAATAGTAATCAGCTCTAGCTAGTTTTGTTTTGTTCTTTCTAAAAGGGACAAATCCCAGCACAACTAACCAAGGTCACAGTAATGTTCCTTCATCTGATTAATAGTGAAGGAAGGAGAATGGTTAGTCTCACACAACTGAATAATTCATATATTATTGGTATAATGTTGCTGAATGTAGTTACTAAAATGCCATTCATATTTTCTTGGAATTATTCAATAATTCCATTAATATTATAACATATTGCTTTGACCTTGGGTTGCAGTTTTCCTACTAAAGTATCAAAACTTGAGCTCCACTGTGAATTTATTAACCCTCTCAATAACTATAGAATCAAACATGAAAATTTTTCTTTTAACAGAAAGAAACCACTCTACAGATTAAAACGTTAGTTAAAATCATACTGCTATATAAACCAGTAGAAGTTTTCAAAAAGAGGATAAAGTTTTGATTCAAAAAGTTCTGGTTCCTGGTCAGCTAAATATACCATACTTTAGATTCAGTTCAGTTCAGTTCAGTCGCTCAGTCGTATCCAACTCTTTGCAACCCCATGAATCGCAGCACGCCAGGCCTCCCTGTCCATCACCAACTCCCAGAGTCTATTCAAACTTTTGTCCATTGAGTCCGTGATGCCATCCAGCCATCTCATATTCTGTCATCCCCTTCTCCTCCTGCCCTCAATCTTTCTCAGCATCAGTGTCTCTTCCAATGAGTCAACTCTTTGCATGAGGTGGCCAAAGTACTGGGGTTTCAGCTTCAGCATCAGTCCTTCCAATGAACATCCAGGATTGATCTCCTTTAGGATGGACTGGTTGGATCTCCTTGCAGTCCAAAGGACTCTCAAGAGTCTTCTCCAACACCACAGTTCAAAAGCATCAATTTTTCGGCACTCAGCCTTCTTCATAGTCCAACTCTCACATCCATACATGACTACTGGAAAAACCATAGCCTTGACTAGATGGACCTTTGTTGGCAAAGTAATGTCTCTGCTTTTTAATATGCTGTCTAGGTTGGTCATAACTTTCCTTCCAAGGAGTAAGCATCTTTTAATTTCATGGCTGCAATCACCATCTGCAGTGATTTTGATTAAGATTTAATAAAATGACCTGTCTTACCCATTGACATGCAGGTTAAGCAGTGGACAGAGGTGGGAGGCTCTGACTTTTAAAGTATTTGCTGATTTTTGTGGTGTAAATACATCCATAATGACTGATCTTAAACTCTTGACATGATGACAGTGAACTCCTAGTTAGTAAGAGATGTGCACAATTGACTCTTAGGAGCATAGCCAGTAAAATTCTCCTCTCAGACCAAAAATAAAATAAAATGGGTGGTTGATTTTTCTTGATAATTTCTGCACAATGAAATTCTCCAGACAAGCTTTTCTCAAACTTTCATATGCAAACAAATCACCCCAGCAGAGTCTTACGTAGGATATAGATTTTTATTTGGCAGGCTTGGGTTGAGGCCTAAGATTCTGAACTTTGGACAAGCTCCCAAGTGATGCCACAACTTCTGGTTCCATGGGCCATACTTGCAGTACTAAGAGTATACCATACTGGTTCTAAAACTTTGGCATGCTTCAGAATCACCACATGACAGGGTTAAAATTCTTGCCTGCTGATTCAGTATGTGGATGAAAGGGGCAAGAATTTTCATTTTTGACAAGCTCTCAGATGATGATGGTCCAAGGACCACATCTTGAGAATCATTGGTCCATAGAAATCTCAGAACTCTGAGAAGCTTTGCTTTTTAATTTGAGCTTCTAGAAGAGAACAAAGATCACTTGGTTCTTGTTTTTTTTTTTTTTTTAATCCCATGTATTATCCCATTGCCCACATGACATGATTATCCATAAAATTTACAGTCTTATGTTATATTCTGTTGGGGGAATTACAGTGGAATTTAATTTTTTTGCCTTTTGGAATTTGCAGTCAATAATTGGATACTAGTCAGAAATGATATGACAGCAAAATAAAAGATTCATAAGAAAGTTCATCAACATTGAAGTGTGATCATGTGAGAGTTAAGTACAAGAAGATAAGGGAATTTATCAAGAAAAGTGACAATTTATGTTGGATATATGGTTCAAATGAACTAGGCATATCTGACATTATGTGGGAAATATAGGTCATAACATTGAGTCTGAGGGAGAAGACACAAAATTTGCTGGAAAATTTTTCAATGAGGATTGCAACTTAAAATGAAGGAGTCAGTTTGAAGACTTTTCTTATTAAGGTTTGTAAAAACCCACAATAGGCATATTGCTTCAGGAGGAAGAGATGGGAATTGTGAGAACCATTCTAACAATATTCTCGTCTGATCTAATGGCAAGAGCTATCAAAATTGTTAATTATCTTACTATCAGATATTTTTTTGATGAAATGAAGACTTAACTGATGTGTAAATGAATGAAGACCACCCAAATGAAAATGAATAAGCTACTTGTTCATAGCTAGGAAATCAGTCACCATCAGAGACTCAAAGGCAGAGAAGGGAATGAGAAATTGTATGGTGTAAAGAGAGGAAAGCTTCAGGTATGTTCTGGTTGGAGATTGTTGGCGTGGAGAAGCTGGAGGTGAGCAAACTAAACTTACAGCATGTAATTCACTGGTTCAGGTTGTTGTACAGTAGAGACCAACACAGTATTGTAAAACAAGTATCCTCCAACTAATTAAAAATAAAAAAAAACAAAAAAAGTTATGACAATATTGTTGATTATATTCCCTAATCCACACGTTACATATTTGACTTCCTTATTGTATCATGGAAATTATTGAGGAAAGAACAAATGCACAAAAGCATTCAGGTTCAAGATAGAATGCAATGGACTAACATGGTGACCACTATGACAGAATTAATAATTGCTAGTCCCTATAAGATACTTTGGAACCCATTCAGACCAAGAAAACAAACTATGGGGACCAGTCTTAAGAGACTGGTATTTCACTTTTTCCTTAGGTCGATGAAATGCCTGTTCTACTTGACCTGTTCCATTGATACAAGTACAGGAGGAAGAACCAGCTACAGCAAAGATGCCACCACGATGAGCCCTCAAAACCCCACAGAAAACAAAAACCTAGGGCAATGTAATTGTGTATCAGGATTTGTGCCAAGGAGTTGAAGCTGATCTGTGTTCTATCCAGATGTAAAGAGTATCATTAATAACTGGCTGAGTAAATGGTTAACATTTTAGAAAGAACTTTATTGAGGTATAATTTACATACCACAAAGTTCTGTGACCTTAAGTGTACAATTTATTAACTTTATAGTAAATTTAGAGCTTTGCAAATACCACCACAATCCACAATCCATTTCATGTATTTATTTCTCAGAGTTGAGGTAAATGTAATTGACAAAGATATCTAATGTGTACAGCATTATAATTGATAATATGTATACACTGTAAAAGGATTCCCCTTATTCAGATGATTAACAGAATCCACCACCACATGTGTTTTTATTTTTTTCTTTTTGGTGACAACATTTATGTAATACTCTTAACCAATTTCAACTATACAATATAGTATTATCAATTATTATAATCACCATTATGGTATATACTAGACCCTCAAACCTTATTCATCCTAGAACTGAAAGTCACCACCTTTTTTATATCAATCTGTTTCCTCCATCACCCATATCCTGGCAACCACTTTTCTACTTTGTCTGTAAGAGTTCAACACTTTTTTTTTTTTTTAGATTCTACAAATAAAGGCTAACATGAATAATATGTCTTTCTTTGTCTGATTTATTTTACTTACCATAATGACCTCAAGCTTCATTCACATTGTCAACAAATGGCAGGATTTCCTTTTTTCCCAAGGCTGAATAATATTCCATTGTGTGTCTGCATCTAAATCATATATATATATATATATATATATATCTCTATATATCTGAATGTGTGTATGTATATATATATATATCAGTCAGTTCAGTTCAGTTCAGTCGCTCAGTTGTGTCTGACTCTGCAACCCCATGAATCGCAGGGCGCCAGGCCTCCCTGTCCATCACCAACTCCCAGAGTCCACCCAAACCCATGTCCATTGAGTCGGTTATGCCATCCAACCATCTCATCCTCTCTTGTCCCCTTCTACTCCCACCCTCAATCTTTCCCAGCATCAGGGTCTTTTCCAATGAGTCAGTTCTTTGCATCAAGTGGCCAAAGTATTGGAGTTTCAGCTTCAGCATCAGTCCTTCCAGTGAACACCCAGGACTGATCTCCTTTAGGATGGACTGGTTCCATCTCCTTGCAGTCCAAGGGACTCTCAAGAGTCTTCAACACCACAGTTCAAAAGCATCAATTTTTCAGCGCTCAGCTTTCTTCACAGTCCAACTCTCACATCCATACATGACCACTGGAGAAACCATAGCCTTGACTAGACAGACATTTGTTGGCCAAGTAATGTCTCTGCTTTTTAATATGCTGTCTAGTTTGGTCAAAACTTTCCTTCCAAGGAGTAAGCGTCTTTTAATTTCATGGCTGCAATCACCATCTGCATTGATTTTGGAGCCCAGAAAAATAGTCTGCCACTTCTTCCACTGTCTCCCCATCTATTTCCCATGAAGTGACGGGACCGGATGCCATGATACTAGTTTCTGAATGTTGTGCTTTAAGCCAACTTTTTCACTGTCCTCATTCACTTTCATCAAGAGGCTTTTTAGTTCTTCTTCCCTTTCTGCCATAAGGGTGGTGTCATCTGCATATCTGAGGTTATTGATATTTCTCCTGGCAATCTTGATTCCAGCTTGTGTTTCTTCCAGCCCAGCATTTCTCATGATGTACTCTGCATGTAAGTTAAATAAGTAGGGTGACAATATACTGCCTTGACGTACTCCTTTTCCTCTTTGGAATCAGTCTGTTGTTCCATGTCCAGTTCTATATTTTGGGAAATTCAGCAAGCTTATATTTTGTCTTTTGTTGTTAATATTTAGTTGTTTCTCATTTGATGACTTTTTATGTATCTATATTGTTTAGTATTTTGGTCCTTTATTTTGTAGTCCTCCAGTTCCTTTTGAGATTAAAAAAAAAAAATGTTTAAATGCCCACTCAGAAGTGTTTTACATTTCCCCAATGGTGTAGACTTTGTAAGGAATTAGATTTTCTGCTAATAATTGATATACAATTTGTTGTTTTTTATTGTGCCTCTGGATTAGCATACATTTTCTGAATGTCTTTATTTAAAAGGAATCAATCTTTTAATGATGAAAAATGACCACTGTGACACCAATAACAACACTAACCAGTTCCTTTTCTTTATCTATCCATCCATTGAAGACTCTTCTATTGTTTTCTTACCTTAGCTATTGTGAATAATGCTGCAATGAACACAGGGGTATACACATCTATTCAAGATAATGGTCCTCTTTCCTTTATGTATATAACCAGAAGTGGGATTACTGAATCATAAAGTAGTTGTATTTTTAATTTCTTGAGAAACCTCCACATTTTTTTCCATAGTGGCTGTACCCATTTATATACCAACCAACAGTGTAGAAGGGTTCTGTTTTTTGTTTTTTTTTTCCCTACATCCTTGCCTGCATTTGTTCCCCCCTTTTTTTTTTAATGTCTGTCTTAACAGGTATGAGGTGATAACATATTGTGGTTTGATTTGCATTTCTCTGATAAGTGGTTTTGAGTACTTTTCATGTACCTGTTGACCACTGGTATGTCTTCTGTGGGAAAATGTCTATTCAGATCCCTTGTCATTTTTAATTTTTTTTTTTACAGTTGAGTTTGTTAGTTCTTATATTTTTTGAATCCCTTATCAGATATTTGTTTTGCAAATATTTTATTTCATTCCATAGCTAGCCTTCTTATTCTATAGATGATTTCCTTTGCTGTTCAGAGGCTTTTTATTTTGATGTAGTCCCACTTGTTTATTTTTGCTTTTGTTGCTTTTGTTTTTAGAGTCAAAAAATAATTGCCAAAAAATAAATGCCAAGGAGCTGCCTCCTATGTTTTATTCTAGAGGTTTTATGTTGAGGTCCTATGTTCAGCTCCTTAATCCATTTTGAATTGATGTTTGTGTATGGTATAGGAAGAGGTTCAGCTTCATTCTTTTGTCTTGTGGCTATCCAGTTTTCTCAACACTATTTATTGAAGAGCCTGTGCTTTCCCTGTTATGTATACTGGGCTTCTTCATCCTAAATTAATTGACCGTATGTATATAACTATATTTCCATGCCCTATATTCTGTTCCTTTCATCTATGCTCCTGTTTCTTTGCCTACACCATACTGTTCTGATGGTTTTGTTATGTACTTTGATATAGGAAGTGTGGTGTCTTTAGCTTTGTTCTTTTTAAGATTTCTTTGGTTACTCTACATTTTTTGTGATTTCATAAAATTATAGGGTGTGTTTTCTTTCTCTTAGAAAAAATTTTATTGAAACTTTGATGGAGATTGCATTGACTCTATAGATTACTTTGGGTGGTAGTATGGACGTTTTAGCAATATAAATTCTTCCACATACACCATTTATTTGTGTCATCGTTTTTTTTTTGTTTTTTTTTTTTTTCCTTCAATGCTTTAGTGCTTTCAGGATAGAAATCTTTTACTTCCTTGGTTAAATTTATTCCTAAGTATTTTATTCCTTTTGACATTACTGTAAATGGGATTGGCTTAATTTCTCTTTCTGACAGTTTGGTGTATAGAAAACCAACTGATTTTTATATATTTATATTCTATCTTGAAAATTTATTAAAAGTATTTTAACAGTTTTATTGAGGTCTTAGGGGTTTTCTATATACAGTATCAGTTCATCTGCTGAGATACAGTTTTACTTCCTTTCTGATTTGGATGCCATTTATTTCAATTGCTTGCCTAATCTTTTTGTCCCCAACTTTCAGCATTGTATTGAATCAAAGTTTTGAGATTGGCATCCTTGTCTTGTTCCTTGTCTTTGAGGGGAGACTTTTAGCTTTTCACTGTTGAGTATGGTGTTGACTCTGTGGGCTTGTCATGTGTTGTCTTCCTATGTTGAGGCATTTTTCCCTCCACACCCAATTTGTTGACATCTTGTTTCATGAAAGGATGTTAAATTTTGTCATATGCTTTTTCTGTGTTCATTGAGATGGTTATGATTTTTATTCTTCATTTTGTTCATTTGGTTTTTAATGTATTGCTTTGTAAAAGTTGAGCCATCATTTCTTCACTGGAGTAAATCCCACTTGATTATGGTATATGATATTTCCAATATATTATTGAGTTCGATGTGCTGATACATTGCTAATGATTTTTTTTCACTCACAGGAATATTGGTCTTTTTTAAAATATAATTTTCTTTTTATGTAGTGTCCCTGCCTAGCTTTGGTGTCACGGTAATGCTTGCCTCATAAAATGAGTTGAAAAGTTATCTCGCCTCTTATTTTCTAGAAGAGTTTGAGAAGAATTTCTTTGTTGGAATGTTTTCTGGTTACTAATTCAACTCCTTACTAGCAGTTGATCCATTCAGATCTATGTCTTCATGATTCAGTCTTATTAGATTGTATGTTTCTGGGAATTTATCTATTTTTCTGAGTTGTCCCATTTGTTGGGATGAAATTGCTCCTAGTTGTCTCTTGGGATTCCTTGTATCTGTGTGGTATTAGTTTTAATGTCACCTCATCCTTTAGAATTTTTAGTTTCCTCTTTTTTTTCTTGGTAAGTCTAACTACAAGTTGTCTGTTTATGCTTTGAAAAATGGTTCTGACTTTTATTAAACTTTCTTTGTCTCTTAGTTCTGTCTTTAGCTTAAAGTCTATTTTGTTTGATACAAGTATAGTTAGCTCCCCTGCTTTATTTTACTATCCATTTTCCTGGAACATCTTTTTTCCACCCCTTTATATTCAGTCTGTGTGTATTCTTAAAGCTTAAGTGAATCCCTTGTAAGTAACATGCAGTTGGTTCTTGTTTTTTAATTCATTCAGCTACAATGTGCTCTTTGATTAGAGAAATTACAATTCTCCAATGTATCTACAATTAAAGTAATTATTGATAGATATGGACTTACCATTTTCCTTCTCCTGGTAAGGGAAGACAAGTGGCAGGATTATGTGAGCAAAACGAAAAATACTTTGAGAAGTACCAACTCAGTCTCTATACCTTAAACTACATTTATTCATTACATTTTCATCCTAAACTATGTAGCTTAAGTGATTAAAATTATGTATAATTAATAGTGCAAAATAAATTGTAATGTCTAAAATGAAAATATTACTGATGTATATTAAAATAAGAAAACAGAATACTAATTTTAATCCAAGCTCATTGCTGCCTAACATATATGAAGTTCTTTGGGAGAGAATTCCTACAGAACAGGTATCCAAGTACTAATAACATTGTTCAAGCATCAAAACTAAGTAGAAACAAAATACATTTTATTAGTAGAATTGAAAGAGCAAGCTTTTTTTCACTCAGTTATTTAGATCTAGGAAAGTTTAGTATTTCCTCTTGGATCAGAAACACCTGGAGGAAAGATGCCAAAAATCTACATTTCTAAAGCCCACAAGTAGGAACTTTTAATGAACCAAATTTTAAAGCCTCAAGCTTAAAATAAAACAATTGACCTCCAAAATCTTGCAGGTGACAAAGGTTTAATAATTTTTAAAAATTTTGTTTATATTGTATTTGTTTTATATGTATATTACATATATACATAACTGTAACAAACCCCAGAAGTTAACAATACAGCTATGTTCAAAAATAATACTATGACTTAGAGGTTAGTTACAAAAGAAAAAAAGCTTATGGTAAAAAATATATTATTACTTTGACTTAGAAGAGCTTAGTGAAAAAATCTTAAAATAGGTCAGGCGAATTAATTTTGAATACCAATTACCACACTTTATTTCTTATTTATATTGTGAAAATAAAAGCCTAGTAAATTATTTTAACTTGCATTATCTTGAAGAAAAGTTTCTATATATTCTTTTATACACACAAAATACAATCCACTTTGCAGTGATACTTTTCAAGTTTCCATCTGTTTCTCTTTACCCTTGTTGTTTGAAGTAAATTTTTATCTCCTTTTTTTCATTATATGTCCTTAGCTTTATTCTATGTGGTAATTGAGGGAACTTGAAGACTCTAAATTATAAAGAAGCTTGGGATTATTGCTTTTTAGAGAAAATGCACTTCTAGTAATAATTTTTATCCTGTGTTCAAAGAATTGTCCCCAGTGTTCCTTGAATACCGTCTCTTACGCTTAACTTACTCTGTGACAAAATTTATTCAGTTCCCAAACTTGTTATTTGAAAGGAATTGAAACAGTTTTGGAAAGCTAATTAGAGTCTCTGCAAACTTTTCTGTTCCTTCCCAAAAGACAAATTGAACTAGCAAGAAAATAAACTGTGTACCTAGGCTCTGAGTTTAAAACACAAGACATTAATAAGGAGTCTTCAACAATTTAATATCTTCACCCCCCCACCCCCAGTCAGAATATTATTTCACTGGTACAGGAAACTCTCAAAAAAAACTGAGAGTAATTTGATCATTTTTTCTGTGCTGTTGGTAATTACTGTATACCATAGACCTGCACACCATGGCCCATGGGTCAAACCATATATCACCTGTTTTTAAAATAAAGTTTTATTAGCACACATTCACACCCTGTTCTTTGTGTATTTACCTATACTGACTTTCAAATTACAGCTTGAGAATTGAACAGAGTAATAGAGACAACACAGCTTCTATAACCAAAAATATTTACTACCTAGCTCTTCCCCTAGAAAAAGTTGTCATAACTTTTTCTCCCCCCAGTAATTAACTAACTTGGTGGGAAGGGGACTTCCCTTGTGGCTCAGACTATAAAGAATCTGCCTGAAATGCAGAAGATCCAGGTTAGAACCCTGGGTAAGGAAGATCTCCTGGAAAAGGGAACGCCAACCCACTCTGGTATTCTTGCCTGGAGAATCCCATGGACATAGGCGCCTGGACGGTGTAGTCCATGGGGTCACAAAAGTTGGACCCAACTGAGCAACTAACATTCACACAGATAACTTTTAACAATGGTGTCATGAAATAAAATCAAGAAAACCATTCTTGTTCTTGATTTCTATCGTTGATGCTCTATCTAGCAATTAAAAAAAAAAAATGGCCACAGCAGTGGTCACAGGGCTGGAAAAGGTGTTTTCATTCCAATCCCAAAGAAAGGCAATGTCAAAGAATGTTGAAACTACTGCATAATTGCACTCATCTCACATGTTAGCAAAGAATTGCTCAAAATTTTCCAAGCCAGGCTTCAATAGTATGTGAACTGTGAACTTCAAGATGTTCAAGCTGAATTTAGAAAAGGCAGAGGAACCAGAGATCAAATTGCCAACATCCCTTGGATCATTGAAAAAGCAAAAGAGTTCCAGAAAAACATGTACTTTTGCTTCATTAACTACGCCTAAGCCTTTGGTTATGTGGATCACAACAAACTGTGGAAAATTCTTAAAGATGTAGGAATACCAGACCATCTGACCTGCCTATTGAGAAATCTGTATGCAGGTGAAAAAGCAACAGTTATAACTGGACATGGAACAGCAGACTGGTTCCAAATTCGAAAAGGAGTACGTCAAGGCTGTATATTGTCACCCTGCTTATTTAACTTACATGTGGTGTACATCATGCAAAAGCTGGGCTGGATGAAGAACCAGGTAGAATTAAGGTTGTCAGGAAAAATATCAATAACCTCAGATATGCAGAAGACACCACCCTTATGGCAGAAAGCGAAGAAGAACTAAAGAGCTTCTTGATGAAAGTGAAAGTGGAGAGTGAAAAAGTTGACTTAAAACTCAGCATTCATAAAACCAAGATCATGGCATTGAGTCCCATCACTTCATGGCAAATAGATGGGAAAACAATGGAAACAGTGACACTTTATTTTGGGGGGCTCCAAAATCACTGTAGATGGTGACTGCAGCCATGAAATTAAAAGACCCTGGCTTCTTGAAAGAAAAGCTATAATCAACCTAGGCTGCATATTAAAAAGCAGAGACGTTACTTTGCCAACAAAGGTCCATCTAGTCAAGGCTATTTTTTTTTTTTTTTTTTTTAAGGCTATGTTTTTTTCCAGTAGTCATGTATGGATGTGAGAGTTGGACTGAAAAGAAAGCTGACTGCTGAAGAATTGATGCTTTTAAACTGTGGTTTTGGAAAAGACTCTTGAGAATCCTTTGGACTGCAGGGAGATCAAACCAGTCAGTCCTAAAAGAAATCAGTCCTGAATGTTCATTGGAAGGACTGATGCTGAAGCTGAAACTCCAATACTTTGGCCACCTGATGCGAAGAACTGACTCATTTGAAAAGACCCTGATGTTGGGAAAGATTGAAGGCAGGAGAAGGGGACGACAGAGGATAAGTAGGTTGGATGGCATCACTAATGTGATGGACATGAGTTTGAGTAGGCTCTGGGAGTTGGTGATGGACAGGGAAGCCTGGCATGCATCCCTGGGGTCACAAAGAGTCGGACACGACTGAGCAACTGAACTGAACCTTACTTGTTGAATCAACTCTCGTCTGAGGCCTTTCTAAATGCTTCCAAATAGAATAAATTTCTTCTCCGTGTTGCCTTCATATTTGTCACATGCTTTCATTGCTACGCTTCTCACTGTGAAGTTTAAGTACCTTTTGTATGTCTGTCTTCCCCAGTATACCATGAACTCCTTGAGGACAAGGACATTATTAGTACAGTGTCCAGTGAATGTTGATCAAATTGTATTTGCATTAGCGCAGTAATCTAAGAATTGCTGGCTAGATTTGCTAGACTTAGATTCATAGTATACATGGGACAAAATAGTTTAAAGACCAAGTAATATTGAAGCAAAAGAACAAATTGTTTCTTAATGTTGACAAATAAAAACACACAACTTGAGAGCTTATGAGTTTGGTTTATGTGGAGATTTACTGAGCGCTATAGCCCAGGATACAGTCTCTCAGACACCTCTGAAGAACTGCTCTAAAGAAAGGGAGAAGGGTTCAGCATATATGTGATTTTGGAGAATGGGTACATGCAGTCAAGCCACATACTGAGAGAAGTTATGAACCACATAAGCTAGTCATGAACCACAGATAGCTTAATGATTTTCATGTTTTTCTAAGTATGGGAACAATCAAGAAGTTGAATGTATAACATTTTCTCCTGAAATATCTGTCTGACAGCCTGTTCTTCCAGTTGTCCCAGAGCACAGAGTGCATCGTTCCTGATCTGCACCCTGGACTCCTTTCAGAGTGTCTTGAAGGTCAACAATTGCGATGGCTAATGACTCAATCCCTGTAGAGACAGATGGCATAATGTTACATGGAAACTGCAACTAGAAAAGTTGACAAATAAGAATTTCTTTTTTAAATAGTTCAGCTTCCCTAGCTTTCAAATTCATTATGCTAAGGAGAAGGAAAGGGGCAGGGAAAGGGAGAAGGGGAATTGTGTGTACGTGTGTGGTTGAGGGTGGGACAGTGAGGAGGGAAAGAATGTGTTTCATAGACATATGATTGCAAATATTAGATTGAATTCAGAAAAATTCCCATTGAAGTTATTTTTAATAGTCTTATATTGTCACATTTAAAAAAATACATAATGATTCATAGAGAAAAAATAGAGGAATTATTAAAAACTGAGTCTTGGATCATTTACTAATTTTTTTTTATTTTGAGCATTGAGACATTAATCACAGGATATGGTCTTTAAGTTATAATAATACAGTAGTATGTTATTTTACTTAGGCTAACACATCTTAGCACTTTGCACAGATCTGACTTACAGTACGGACACACTGGTAAATCCTTTCTTAATGATTCTAAAGCCAGGGAAGCTGAACTCCTTAGCTCCTATTTTGCCCCATACATAGTGAGATTCTGGAGCCAGCTAGAAGGAACTAGAGAAGTTCCCTATCTTTCCCTCCCTCCTTCCTTTCTCAGTCCTTCCTCTCTCTCTCTTTCCTCTCAAGTGCCTTTATTCTCTGTTAGATTTCCTTAAATTATGGAAAATATGGCTACCAGTTGACCATAAAGAACCCTGGGTTTAATCATCCTCACATCTAGGAAGCCAGTCAAAAGAAAATACCACTTACTTGCTATTCCCAACAGATTTTGGATTGAGAGTATGACTGTTTTTGGTCATGTATGTGAAACTAATGGGTGAGGCTTAATTGAAGCCAACTAAAGATAACGTCCGACTCTTTGCGACCCCATGAATCGCAGCATGCCAGGCCTCCCTGTCCATCACCAACTCCCGGAGTTTACTCAAACTCATGCCCATAGAGTCGGTGATGCCATTCAGCCATCTCATCCTCTGTCATCTCCTTCTCCTCCTGCCCCTAATCCCTGCCAGCCTCAGGGTCTTTTCCAATGAGTCAACTCTTTGCATGAGGTGACAAAGAGTCAGACACGACTGAGCAACTGAACTGAACTGAAAGATAATGTACAAAAATAGCAGTAGAATGATTGTACAAGTGATTCTAGGCAGTCCAGCAAAGCCACCGTTAAAGCTATGCCTGTCTCTGGCATTACTCAGAGAAGGTTGGAATTACTCTTTTCACATGTCCTTAGCTTCCATTGATAACTGACATGAAAGCCATTGTTTAGCATATTTCCAGGCTTTAGCACATCTTGAGGTTATAAATTGGATATGTGAAGCTCTGTTTTTGTCTTTGAGATTATGATGAATGATATAATCAAAATAGTATAGACTCTGGAGCCATAAAGACCTTTATTCAAAACTATAATTTGCCTAATCTTAGCACCATGACTTAATTTTCTCTTAAGACTGGCTTTAATGAGACCTTTTACAGAGATTTTATGACATTCAAAATGGAAAACTTTAATTCATCATTGCATTTGTCACAATTATAAATAACAATCCCTATGTATTATTTTACTGTAGATTGTAAGCATCTCTGGTGCTCCCCAGGTGGCACTAGTGGTAAAGAACCCACCTGCCAATGCAGGAGACATAAGAGATGTGGGTTTGATCCCTGTGTTGGGAAGATCCCCTGGAAGAGGGCTTGGCAAACCACTCCAGTATTTTTGCCTGGAGAATCCCATGGACAGAGAAGCCTGGTGTGCTATGGTCTGGTCCATAGGGTCACAAAGAATTAGGCATGACTGAGCAACTTGGCACACACATAAGCATTTGTAGAGCTGGGATATAGTTTTCCCTGAGAGCATTATGCAGTTTTTGGCATGTAGGACATGAGATATAAATGGTGGGTATTCTTTACCTTGTTTGACGTCTTGAAGGTTGTTACTTGATTAATACCTCTAACTTTCTGCAATGCCATATAATACACAGAAGAGCCAGGCTTCCAATCATATATATTAGCCTTCTGCCTGAAGGGAAATATCAGACATACACTATGCAATTAATAGATACTTGTGGGATAAGTGCATGAAAGTGGGATACCAGCATCTCACTTTTTAAAATGTTAAGTAATATTTAGCAGTATTAAGTAACTGAAGATTACCCATAAAGCCAGTTTATTACTGGGTTGGCCAAAATTTTTTAAAGTTTTTCTGTAACAGCCTATGGAAAATCCAAAATGGCCTTTCTAGCCAACCCAATATTTTAGTCTGATTCATACTTGACTTTTTTTCTGCAGTTACTAGCTAGAACACACTGTTTTGAAACTCTCACTCAATATTATCTGAGGCAGATCCTCAGCCTTTCTACGCAACTTCACACTAGTCAAGTCAACGTTCCTTCCAAATCAGTGCTGTATTCTTCCCTTGTGTCAATGCTGCCCAGGCCCCAGTCTGAGACCTGAAGTAAACTCTTTTGCTTATTTTTTTCTAGTCCTCTCCTCTTGTCTGATTCTTCCATTGTTGGGGTGGGCAGGGGCAAGGCGAGTTAGAGAAAAGGGGCAGAAGCAGTTAGCTTGATTAGCCCTGTTAGTTGCTCGCTGTGTCCTCTGCAGAGTCGATCCGCAAATGGTGGCTCTCTCATGGCTCACAGATTGGAAAGGGAGGATGTTTTTCTCATGTTTCTCTGGCAGGAGGCATCCTCTCTGGTTTGATGTTTTCTGGTCTTAGGAATCCTTGTAGTTCAGCTAGCTGCTACCTGCCCTTACCTGAGCAGCAGCCCTCTTGCTTTGGATGCTGGAAAGATGCTCAATCTGGTTACAGTCAACAGTATCCAGTGTGCCCACACATAATCACTCTCCCTTCCCAGATGTTGAAGGCTTATTTGGCAGGCTGCTTTGCTACTAAACTTTTTGACTCTCAGTGTAATGCATTTGTCCTTCTCAGCTGGGCCAGGTGAAAATATCGAAAAGCCCATGGAATAAGCCAAATTTCCTTGGGTGATCGGGTTGTTGGTGTGTCTGTCTTTGGTAGCCCCTTTCACTAGGAATGATTCGCTTGGTGTGCCCACCTCACTTAGATAGGCCTCTGAGAGAGAGGCAACCCTTTCCATCCTCAAATAATCTCTCACAAGAACACTGCACTCCTGAGAACACTTCTAATCTCCTTTGTCTCACAGTTCTGCTTATGTAGACTGGAGGAGTGGAGTCTGCTGATGGTAACTGGACCAGGTTTGCTGACTTAGCACATCTCATGGAGATGGAACTGGAAGCTCCTTCAGGCTCTTTAGAATATGAAAATGAAAGTGTTAGTCACTCAGTTGTGTCCAACACTTTGCAACCCATGGACTGTAGTCTGCCAGGGTCTTCTGTCCATGGGATTCTCCAGGCAAGAATACTGGAGTGTGTTGCCATTTCCTTCTCCAGGGGATCTTCCTGACCCAGGGATCGAACTTGGGTATCCTGCATTGCAGGCAGATTCTTTACCATCTGAGCCACCAGGGAAGTGTATGAATATGGGCGTAACTAAAATTTAGAATATGGGCATACTTAACATTTTCACCTTTGAGATTATCCTTTTCCCAAGACCACAGGGAAATTTTCTTTTAACATTCTGTTACAGAGTGACAACCTTCTCTAAATAGGAGTTTCTGATTATTCTTACTAAAATAATTGGCTATTGTAATGTAAACACAGAACTTCTAGAGTGAATCCAAGTAATGCTGGTAAGGAAACACTGAGAATGTCAGTATCTTCCTGGTTGAAATGTTGTGCCACAAAATTTGTATGTCTTTTTCTATTCATTATCACCAAATTTCACAGAATGCTGCATAAGATCTGGTGTCTGCTAAACACTAGTGGCTTCTAAGTCTGCAGGCCAAACTCTACTCTCTGATCCCAGGTTTTCTGCATTGTCATCAACGCAGGAATGTACTGCCTAACTTAGAGTGACACTGGACAAATTGTTGAGTATTAGGAAGGCCTAATTTCACGTCTGTTCTATGATTTAAGTGGGGATTTGGGTTATTTTACTAGTCTGGAGAGTTGTTACAGGGTTTATTGCATTTTATACTTTAATTACAGTTCTATCAATCACAATAAGAAGTATATATTCTCAGATAGGTTTATCTGAGAATAAATGTCTTAAAATTTCTTTAGTTGAGATTGTGTACACTGGACTCCATTATATGGACACTAGTTCAACTCAAGTTTAACTGAAGGAAGTGTTGACAGAGGTCTTACACAAGAAATTTGTGTCCATATTTAGCTCATATCAGGTAATACAACATGAATGTTATAATACACATTAAAAGAAATCACATTATATAGAGTAATATATATATAAAATTGCCAAACAGTAGACAAGTTCATTGGCCATGGAAAAGACAGTGTCACCTCAGTTTGGATGAAGCATGTTGCTCTCATATCCTCTTCCCTTGCCATTTCACTTCCCAGAGGAAACATTAAAGTTTTTTTGTGTTTTTTTTTTTAAATATAAAGAATATTAAGCCACTATCTTACATAGAAATTATCACAACATATTAAAAAACTGACATTTCCTTGAAAAAGAGATATTCCACACATGTTCATGAAATGACTACTTGTTCTAAACTGAAAAATATTATTCAAATAATGAATGATTTACCAATTAACTTTTCAAAATCAATAGTAAAAAGGGTTCCTAACACTTTTGTTTTGCCTGTAGGGCTGATTGTCACAAGTTGAATAACTTTAAAAACAAAGGGAACAGTAATTATTTAAGTTTGCTTATTTGCAAGATTAAAAAAGATCAGAAGACTAAAGTTATACCATGCTGCTTTTGGTTTCATTCACAGGTATATTGAATCTTGTGTTCTTTCAAAATGAGAGTCATAAAAAGAAGGGAACACTGAAAGAGGAAACACTGAAGCCAGTCGTTTTCAATTTTATAGTCAATAAAGTATTTCAGGTCATATTCTACTAGTCATCATATTTCCCTTTATTTAATCACTTTAGTAAGCCTGTCCTTTAAGCATATTAAAAGATATTAATTAACCACCCAAGGCCTGGTGATAAATCCTAACTTAGAAGACTTCTTTCCATTAAAAAAAGTTATGGAGAAAATTTTATATCATGAGGATACTTTGCAGAAAAATCAGTAGTAGCTCTAAGAATAGAACTGTTATGTTGTTTTATGTTCCCAGAGAACAAAACTAGATACTTAGCATTCGAAGTTTAAAAGTATTAAGTATTCATTCATTCCACTACAGAGCAATTTAGTTCATTAAGGCCATTTGTTCAGCAGTTTTTCTGAAATTTAGAAGTGGAAAAATTAGAAATTTGGTATGGTGCTTAGAGAAGTGTTTTCAATTAAATGTGTTCACAAAATGCCATATTAAGGCAGATATATATGTATGCATACACACAGACACACTGTTTTTATAGCTTATTCTTTCACTCCAGTTTCTTTTAGTTGCTATCTGATTGGTAAGTGACTAGAACTAATTGTTAGCTCAGCTAAGTCTCCTGGGAAATGGAGCAGAGATTGATAGATATGAATGTCTATGCAGACATGGCATTTGTGCTCAGATTTTGGTCCATCCCATCTTTCTGCCACAGGACCCTGAATTTCACTTGGAGACCTAGGATGGGCTGTCATGACCCCAGAAGTCATTTGTTCTTGTCATGTTTTTTTTTTCCTGCTAAGTTGGACAATAACTTGCTTTTAAAAAATTATTGTCAGCTCTATTTCAACGTAGCGTGACTTAAGGAAATGTAATGGCAATCCCATCACTTATGTGATCAACTTACAGTTCTCTCTGATAATATTTTTCTCAAACAGATACATTTCTGTGGAAATGTCCCAGCAGTACCAAGTCATTTGTGGCTTCACAAATAGCCTTACTCTCATCTGGCAGAGCATCCATGAAGAACTGGTCCCAAATGAACGCATGGACATGTGAGGGGTTCAGAGGGGGAACAGCAAATTCACTTCAAATGGCTCTCTCTCTTCACCGTGAGCAATAGTCTATGCTGTCAGAGATCCAGGCAGAATTGTGGATTAATGATGCTTACGATTGGGTGGTGGTCATAACACATATACACTGAAGGACTAGATAGATGTCAGTGCTGCCAGAATGCCCTTACCCATCGCCTCCTCTCACTTTGAAAGCACACCCAAGGCAAACTTCATATGAGGTCTGGTCTGCTCAAATGACCTTGACTGCTCTGTGAAGGTGTCACTGATAACTTGGTGATCCCAGGTTGCTGTAACTGCTTGTGTTACAGGTTGTTGAGAGAACATTTTTATCTGTAGAGCAAAAAGGAAAACTCTCCCCATATATGACCTTTCATTTTCCAATTATCATTATAGGAGTGAAGCATTTGTCTTTCATTTCAGGGTGCTAAAACATCTCACTGATAGCCTACTCCTGGCCAAATAATTCTGAATAAAACTGCTATATAAATATATATTTCCTTGTATTTCAATATTATGGCAAAAGTAATAAGTTTAAAATTTGGTTGCCATGTACCCAAGTGGACTGTTGACATTATACTATCATGCTATTTGCAGATATATATATATACATATATATATATGTATATAAATTTCAGATGAAAAGAAATAAACCAAACTACTTCATTTAAGCACCTCAAATCATACCCCAGTTACTCACATAAGCTTAAGAAGGTAGAATAGTCCATGTCCTTCCAATGGAGAGGCTCTACCCCATAAAATCAGCCTATTTCCACCTAGAGTAATGTAACGAACCATAGAGTATCTGTCAATGTAACTACCTTTGCCTACTTCATCAAATTAAACTGAGCCTATTTAAAGCTTTACAAACCGAGTGAGACAGAGTTTCTTTTAAATTCTTAGCTCAACGTATGAGAAAAGCCATGGTCTGTGAAAAATCTAGGAAAGCTGAAAAGGTGTAGAATTTTAGAATCGTTTTTAAACTCATGATGAAGAATTTGCTAATGTGAACTCCAGGCAATTTGCTTTTCTTAAGTACAGAATTATTTTCTGCCATTTTGGCTTAAATCTTCTGCAAAACTAAACTTATTAGCTATGTGTAGAGAGCCAAAGGGAAGGTAACAATATCCTTTTTACTGGTTCCATAAGGTCAGAGATGATAATATTGATACTTGGACATGATCAGTGTGCTTTGGATGACTCCCTGGATTTGATCAAACCATGAGTATAACTATATATTAAAAAGTAGATTCTGCAAGTTACACATGATTCTCTTACTTTCTGTAAATCTTCACCCATAAGTATTAAACTATTTTCCAGCTGAGTTTTTAATATACCACTTGTGTCTGGTACAGTGTTCAGCCCTTAGAAGACTTTAATACATGTGTTTTAACCACTAAATGGGAATGTAAATTTCTATCTGCTTTTGAAGGGTGTATTTGTGAAATCACATCTCCTGAATATTGAAGGAATCAATGGCCACTACTAAATACAAACACGACCTACTGTTTAAAAGACATCAGTTCTGTGTGTTTAAAATAGGTATTATTCTTTAGTGAATTTGCTTTTTTAGCTTTTAATTCATTATCCTGGCCCAGAACTTAGTGTATTATTTTTTAAAAAAAGCACTATCCACGATAGTGACATAATCATAGAACATAAAGTTTCAGAGTTGGGCATTACATTGATTCCTAGCTTCAAATATGATCTGAAATGTTTTGCTAACTATTTTAGATTTAAAAGTTACATCTAAATTTAAACAAATTTATTTAAATTTAAATTTAAACAAATTTAAACAAATCTCATTTGTTCACTTCTAAATTTTTTTGAATTGCTTTTTTATTTTTTATTTTATTTTATTTATTTGGGTGTGCCAGAATTAGTTGCAGCACACAGGATCTTTTAGTGTGGCATGTGGGATTGAATTCCTTGGCCAGGAATTGAACCCAGGACCCCTGCATTGGGAATCTGGACTCTTAGCCACTGGAACCACCCAGGGAGAAGTACCCCCTCTGATAATTTGACCCGGGTCTTTAATGGAGTGAGGACAAGAATTTGTATGTCCTGATGTCTCCTTCCAATGATCTTTTATTGACAATATGCTGCATAACCTAAAACTATATTGACTGCAAATATCTCTAATGAGATTGTAGTCGGTGGTGCAGAAGTGAGGACAACAGCCTTTGAGTCCTCAAACTTCACAGCAGTTAACTTCTTAATTTCTAGAATTGTTTTAGAGTTGCTTCAGCATGGTGGTTTTACTAAACTTTTAAACCCCCTGTTATTATATACAGGGTTCGTTATGTGTGGAGATGTGTGATGGCTCCTGAGAGAAATCAGAACCCCTGGACAGTTGGGAGGTGATTCTTAAAGGTTTAGTGTATGACTTTGGGGACTGGATTTTATGGATTTGAATTTCAACTGTGTCATCAAACCTTGCAATTTCCAACAAGTTTCTTACACTACTGTATCCCTAGTATCCTAACCAGTAAGGTGGAGATAATTTTAACTTCTAATTCAAATGGTGGTTTTGAAGATTAATTCAGATAACAGATGTAAGGCATATAGAATAGTACTTAGCAGATGATCCGTATGCAATTGATGTTAGGTGTTATTACTGTTTCCCTGATCAGAATAAATTGTTTGGCCAGTATAGCCCTATATCCTAATATGAGTTGCACTGCTGCTCTAGAGCTATTGAATATTTTAGTTCTTCAAATATTACTGAAATCAAAATTAACGTTATATACCCTTGCCCTCTTAGTTTTCTTTCCTAAGTTAAAATATAGCTGTAGTATGAATTTAAAACTCATTCTGAACTTTAGTTTCTATAGTAAATTTCCCATTTTAGAAGTTTAGAATAGCTTACTTCTTTCCATTGTGTTAATATTTTTCTTGAATTAGTGAAAAATAGGGAAGTCAACTGTTTTGATTTTTAAAACATTTATGTATGTAAGAGACTAGAGATGAATTTCCTACTTTCAGTATTATGATTGAAGAAAAATAATCTTGCTAGTAACTGGTATAGGCTCTGATAAGTAAGTTTGATATTTAACTTGAATAATACACCATCTCTGAAGGAATTTTGGGCTTCTGTGGTGGCTCAGTGGTAAAGAATCTGCCTGCCTCCTAAAGAATTCAGGAGACTTGGGAGATGTGGGTTTGATCCCTGGGTCAGGAAGAACCCCTGGAGGAGGAAATGGCAACCCACTTTAGTATTCTTGCCTGGAGAATCACATAGACAGAGGAGCCTGGTGGGCTACAGTCCATGGGGTCGCAACAAGCTGGACACGGCTTGTTGAGAGCACACACACAGAAGGAATTTTGCCCTGTATGTCCACTAGGACAGCATGGCTATAAACGTCATCTCTGACAATTGACTGTCCCTTTTGAACCTTCCTGATGATCCTTGGTGAGTGCTTTCCAGCCAGAGACTACCAGGAATACACCTGTGATTGAGCAAGTTGGATGTTATTGTACATAGCTATGAGAAAGAAAACCCACTGTGAGGATCCATGAGCCATCTTGGTAAAGGATGGTGAAGACCAGGGCTCATGTTAGACTACTTGAGCAAATGTTCAGAGCTCTTTGTTCTGAATTGGGTGCTGTCAGGAAGTGGAAGTAAATTTATGATGGGTATTTCAGGAAGCCTTATCTAGAAGAGGGGAGGACTAGAGTGAGGCTCAACTAAAATTGGTAAAGAAGTAGTGGTTCATCATATTGACCAGGATAAGGAGAGGCCTGGTCAATTTTGTTGATTTAGAAGATTATTCTCTGTGTTCTGGAATGGTTATGGAGGAGCCTTACTCTTTTTTTTTTTTTTTTGATCCATTGCTGTCACAGAGTGACCTTGTTTGATGTTAAAGTTCTATGAAGTTCTTTATTTCAACTGGAAGATGCCACAGTCTACCTGTGAGCAGCAGAAAGCAATCAGGCACTGCTTTTTGCTTTCTCACAGTGTTTATAATACTCAAGGTTAGTAAATACTGGCAAATAGAACCAATATTTACTTTAGGGCAGCTAAGTGCCAGGACTGTGCTGGTTGCATCAGATACATGGCCATGCTTACCCTGCGCAAGAGTCCTAGTTTTGTAAAGGAAGAACGTTAGCTTTCTTTGCAGCCAACGCAACAGAGACTCAGATGACATGATTTACTAAGGTCAGATATGTACTCAAGGTTGGATCATGAGCTGTCTCTCTCCAAAACACAGATTCTTTGCACCAGGGCATATTTCTTCCACGTGTTTGCAGTGTGCCTGCTTAAGGGAGGGAGCAGGGCACCAACTCAAATAAAACAACCTGGGTGGTTTCCTTCAAACTGCACCGTGTATTCTGAAGACAAGGGCTCCCATTAGACCCATTTGAACTCTCTTCTAAAATCTACTCACTCTGATTCATGTGTTTTTCTAATAAGCTTACCGCTCGTAGTCCCAAATCATTGAGAATACGTAATACAAAAGAAAATGAGAGTGGGGCTGTGGAGGGGGAGTTCTGCATTTTAACCACATTGCTCACTACTAGTTGAGGAAAGAAAACCCTAATTAACCTACACATGATCTCAAAGAACAGATCAGTTTGCGGCCTTTGACTGTATTGAAGAATAGCATAATCTATCTCTGAGACTATTAGTGTATGAACATAATAAAACATTGATATGATTATAGCTATGATTCCAAGTTTTCTAATAAAAGTGAAATAATGATTGAACTGCTTATGGAGGCAGTGCATTTAAGAAAGTATATTGAAAGTATGAAATCTGACAAGTTGGTTGCTGAATGGGTAAACTGCCCGGACCTAGAAAATTTACTGCTTATGATTCTTACTACTTTGTCAAGTAAAACAGGCATTATGATAATTTTATTAATGATAGGAACCAAGTAATAGTCTTATCACCATTTTATGACTTGATTCGAATATTGTATTGAGGGATTTGCTTAAATGATACATGTGATCATGAAAGAGTTAAAAATAATAATCTACAGTGTGAATCCAATGTCAAAAAAAGTTACCTATAGCAGCTTTTTTCTGAAGGCAAGATGAAATTGCTATAAACTGAAGAAAGATTATTTTATGTTAGCCCTTAAAAGATGTAATGAAGATCTTATACCTAATATAAGTCCCAAGAGATTTGTATTAGGAAAGAAGGTTGTATGAGCTACTGAATGACCTGGCTTAGATGTGGTGAACCATCAGCCTATGAATAAATGGAGTCTGCAGACTTGTTTAGTCTGCAGAATATTGATCCACTTGGGGATTTTTGTGGAAAAAACTGATCTCTACAAAGATAAACAATGAGGCAATATGAGGATGATGGAAATGTCTGTGTCCCATGTTTCCTACATGACGTGATCAGCTGCAGTGAAGAGGAAGCAGCTGGCTTTTATGAGCTTGTGGTCAAGAGAGTAGCACACCTGGAGTGCTTTACCTGTCGACTTTGGGTCCCTGCAGACATTTGTATTCATGATCCTACTCAGGATGTTTACTTAGATTTTTCCTCCTAGCTCGGTGATTCTTTGTGTTCATCAGTATGTTTCTCTGATCCTCACTTTCTCTTTATGCACACCTTTATTTTTTATGTGTGTGTATGGCCAAGAAGGAGAGAGAGGCAATTTTTTTTTCAGTAGCTAAATATATTGTATCTTATATATATTCACCAAGGACATTTTCATTTTAAATTTAACATATTAGTGATACTGATTTTTAGCAAAATGCTGGCAAATCTGCAGGGCTTTGGTTCAACTAGGCACATTATCAATGTATAGGTTAATTTTATTTATAAGTCAGAGTTAGAATTGAATTTAGGTTGTGGTAATTTTGCTTCGAAATGTAGAGACATAATTTTAAAATCATATAAGAAATTAATGTCTGCTTAACTTTCTCTGGTGTACTTTTCTGGCTTTTTTATTTCCTCTCTATAAGCAAGATTAGTGACCTGCTTGTATTGCTTGAGAGGCATCACAAATTTCATTTAGAAAGATCTACTCATTAATAGAATTCTTGATGTATTTATTAAACACAGGGAACAAATCATGTTTTATATTAATGTCATTAATTCTCCAATCCATATTTTGAGTTGTTGTTTTTGCAACTGTAAACACTAATTTGCAGGTACAAGAACTACATCACCATTCTATTAGTTTTGAATTTTTATCAGAAATGAGATACGGTTGTCCATTAAGATACAGTCCAACTGTGAACACAAATTATTCTATTGTGTTTAATAAACTACCATGATGAATTTTTCACAGTAATTTGTTATTTGTTTAAAATGCCAGATAATTTAAAAAATTTCATTTGGAGGAAACACAGCTTTGTGTATTTCATTTGCTTGGAATCGTAGATGCAGAATAAAGTTGTGTCTATATTACTGAATGCTTTATATGCTTATTGAGGACTTCAATACTTTGTTATGATCTTCAAGTATAACAGAATACTCCAAAGGCTCTATTTTATTGTTGAAATGTTACAATATAGATCCATTCACTTGCTACTGGAATGATAATATACATCTTCTGTGTTACTACTCTTTCCATGAGTAATACATATTCTAATTTTTACCTTAATATCTGATACTGTATTTATCATGATTTTCGTAAAGACTTTCACTGCGAATACTGGCCAGTTTTCTTCAGGCTACCTTATTTAAGAGACCAAATCCTTTAGGCAGTCATGATCTACAATCTAAGGCATATGGACTGTGACTTTCTGGAAGGTCATGTCTAACAAGATGTAGGCCCTGTTCCTCAAGCTAAGCTGCATGATGACGGTAGGAGAGGATTTTGGAGGCAAGAAGGCTGTAAATAATTGTCCCTCACATATCATAGCGATTTCATAAAAGGAAAGAATTATGTGTTATCTACTTAAAGATGTATGCAATTATAGAAAACTGATGTTAGATGCTAAAGCAAAACCCAGAAGAGTTACTGTAACAGAATTAAAGAGAAAGACTCATTCATACTCTGTCCCTAGCGTATTCATCAAGATTCTCCACACAGGCACACAAAAAGTGTTGCATAGTTGGCTATATATATACATATGTGTATTTATATGTATCAATATGTGTGTGTATATACACAGATGAGAGAGAGAGAGAGAAATTTCTTGGTTTTAGGAAGTCTCACTCAATTGTGGGGTCTGACAATTCCAAAATCTGTAGGGCAGGATGGCAGGCTGAAGAAATTGCTCTAGGGTTATTGTTTTGTCTCCCTTCTCGATTTTGGCCTTTTGTTGGAGAACCTGTGCCTTGAAGCCCTTTCAGCTGTGTAATTCTCTGTCAAAGCTGAAATTCTCTTGTGGAAGCAAGATTTGAGGGAGGATAAGCATTCTATGATTGTATAGCCGGATCTTAGTCTGTAAGTAGGTCTGTCTCTGAACTGTGATCTTCATGTATCCTTGACATAGCTCCTCTTTCCTTTGGTGAAACAGGAAGGTGAGATGGTCTGGTGGAAGCGATGACTTTCTCTGCCTTGAGGGAAGACTCGAGGTCAAGTCTTTTCCCCTGGAGAGTAGGCCCCTTTGATGGATATTGCTCTGGGCATATTTCACAACGATTATTCTTACCCTCCTTCTGCTATTGCAGAAAGGGGATATTTATTGGATGTTTATTTGAGAATTGGTGGTCTTCCTAGCAGCGAAAAAGAGGGAGTTCCACCTAAGATTTGATCCCCAGGAGTTTCTCCCATGCTATCCTATAGTCAGCTTTGGCAATTTGTTAAAATTACTTTATAAGTGTTTCTATAATTGTCTGGTTCCAGCAACTTTTGCCCTAGATGAAGATCTCAGTTATAACTCTCTGGGCTTGCCTCTCTCTCCCAGTTTCAATCAGAGAGGGGAGGGATTTCTTGCAAACTCAGTTTACTGATAGAACCAAGTCAAGTCCCTGATTTTCTGTTTATTCAGATTTTTTTTGTCTTTATAAAGACAGGAGTGATGGCCTATTAGTTTTACATACTGGGACTAAAACTGGAAGTTATTACTCTATGTTGTTAATATTGAGACCTCATAAGATTTCTCTTATTGAATTGTAGACACATTAGGGGAGGAAGAAGGTAGGAAGATCATGGCATCTGGTCCCATCACTTCATGGAAAATAGATGGGGAAACAGTGGCTGACTTTATTTTGGGGGGGTTCCAAAATCACTGCGGATGGTGACTGCAGCCATGGAATTAAAAAACACTCCTTGGAAGGAGAGTTATGACCAACCTAGACAGCATATTAAAAAGCAGAGACATTACTTTGTCAACAAAGGTCTGTCTAGTCAAGGCTATGCTTTTTCCAGTGGTCATGTATGGATGTGAGAGTTGGACTATAAAGAAGGCTGAGCACTGAAGAATTGGTGCTTTTGAACTGTGGTGTTGGAGAAGACTCTTGAGAGTCCCTTGGACTGCAAGGAGATCGAACCAGTCCATCCTAAAGGAGATCAGTCCTGGGTGTTCATTGGAAGGACTGATGCTGAAGCTGAAACTCCAATACTTTGGCCACCTGATGAGAAGAGCTGACTCATTTGAAAAGATGCTGATGCTGGGAAAGATTGAGGGCAGGAGGAGAAGGCGACGACAGAGGATGAGATGCTTGGATGGTATCACTGACTCAGTGGACATGAATTTGGGTAAACTCTGGGAGTTGGTGATGGACAGGAAGGCATGGCATGCTGCAGTCCATGGGGTCACAAAGAGCCAGACATGACTGAGCAACTGAACTGAACTGAAGTAGGATGAATTAAGAGAGTAGCACATAACATATATACACTACCATGTGCAAAATAGGTAGCGCAATGCAACTATAACACAGGAAACTCATCTTGGTGCTCTGTGATGGCTTGGAGGGATGGAAAGGAGGCTTAAGAGGAGGGGAATATATGTATACTGTGGCTGATTCATGTTGTTATATGACAGAAACCAACACAACATTGTAAAGCAATCATCTTCCAATTAAGAATAAATTAAAAAACATTAAAGATGTATGCACATATTTTTATTTTCAAAAGCTTAATTTTTATATTGAAATATAGTTGATTTACAATGTTTAAGGTGTATAGCAAAGTGATTCAGTTATATTCAATACAGATGCATTCATCCATTCTTCTCAGATTATTTTCTCATATAGGTTATTATAGAATATTGAGTTCCCTGTGCTATACAGTGCGTCCTCATTGATTATTTAATATATAGTAGAGTGTTAATTTCAAATTTGTTATTTATCCCTTCCCCTTCTACCTTTCCCCTTTGGTAACCATAAGATTGTTTTCAAAGTCTGTAAGTCTGCTTTTGGAATATCTTATTGGGTTGGCCAAAAAGTTCATCTGGATTTTTGCATAACATCTTACAGAAAAACCCAAATGAATTTTTTGGCCAACCCAATATAGTAGTATCATTTATATGTGGTATCTAAAAATGTGATACAAATGAACTTATTTACAAAGCCAACTTACAGATATATGAAAGTTATCCTATTATTCTGCAGTATATGTAAGGCAACATGCTGCTGCTACTGATAGATGATGAACTATGGTGTACTTTTTAAAAAATTGACATATTTTGCGTTTGTTCAGTTACCATCTACCCTAGCTGTTCAGAGTGCAGCAGAAAGCTGGGGGCAGAAGGATGGGAGACCCCAAAATGTAAACTGTGTCCTGATGGTGAGTTTTAGATTACCACCATGTTTGCTAAGCTTTTCTTCAGAGGTGACCTGTGCACAAATTATAACAAGTTACAATGATTTATTTTCTATTTCCACTAAACTTATGTTAAATAAAAATAGTAATGACATTTTGAATATTTGTTCATTATTTTTCTCCCAAACTTCCTCCTTTTCCCCAGATTTTTAGAATAAATATAATAATAATATAAAAATATAATATATAGATTATAATTTTTACTACAACATCATTTCTCTGGAGTGGTCAACTACATACTATACATTCACACCTAAATAAATGAAGTGTTCCTTAATCTCCCTATGTCCGAAACTAAAATTATCCATTTATCTGATGAAAATGCTTCTTCCTGTGTGTTGGTGGTCTATCACAGTTGTATAACCACAAATGCAAAAGCTTGAGATCTTTTGCTTCTTGTCCCCATAGCCACATAAATACTAAATCCAGCTGATTCTACTGCTGAAATCTTTCTCTTTCCCTCTGCCATGTCTTTATCCTAACCCAGATCCTCCTCACTCTCCTCCTGCACTCTTTCAGCAAACCCTAACTTCCTTCTCCCTTTCTTGATGCCCTTCTCCCATCTGTGTTTCATACTATGAGATTTGTCTTCCCACACTGAAGTTCTGGTCAGGCCAAACCTCCACTTGGAAACCTCTCTACAGATTAGATCCTGCCATTTCACATTCACTATTCTCCATGATTTGGTTCCAGACTTCTATTGATTGTTTTGTGTGTGTGTGTGTGTGTGCGCGCGCGTGTTTGAATCTGCCTGTAATGCAGGAGACCCCGGTTTGATCCCTGGGACAGGAATCCCCTAGAGAAGGGATAGGCTGCCCACTCCAGTATTCTTGCCTGAAGAATCCCATGGACAGAGGAGCCTGGCAGGCTACAGTCCATGGGGTCGCAAAGAGTCAGATATGACTCAGCGACTTTCACTATGGATTGTTTATTTATGCATATATAATGCATATGTTTTGTGTATACATAATGTGTATCAAGTGTTGTGCTGGAGGCTGGGTTATAGAAACAAATAAATTAGAGAAATTACTTCCAAAAATCAGTCTAGAAAGATAAAATAGACCCGTGAAATAATTAAAAATAAAATTATGATGAATGTATTAGTAGAAATCTTTGTTAAGTTCAGTTGGAGGGCAGTCTGTGTTATGACTCTATAATATATGCATTATCCTCTGTTAGTTCTATCATAGAAATCAAATCTGGACGAGACCTTGGGTGTCATACTCTTTCCAGGTCATTCCTCTAGTTGAATCTCAATTGCTGCTGCTGCTTCTATACTTAAACACCCCCAGCCACTCCACCCTCCAACACACACATACAAATTGGAACCCAGCAGTGGTAGCTTATTTTTAAAAGAGCGTCATCACTTTGAGTTTATGTGATTCTAGGCAAAAGGAAGAAAGCATGAGCATCTTCTGTTAGGCATTTTGCAAAATTGACAATGATTTCATCACAAGCAGGGGTCTAGGGTATGTGGGTGCCCCAGAATAGGAAGCACGACCCCTTCAGATACATATGTCTTCCATACCTACCATGGATTTGCCTAAATGTGCATTGTCTTTCATTATTTGACTTGCTGGATCTCTGTCTCATCTCTTCAGTAGGAAATTCTATCAGTGCAATAGTAACTTTGCGTGCTTTCCCCCAGGGGCACCTAATACAGCAACTCAGTCCTAGGAGACAGTGCAGAACTATTTGTGGCTGACTGACTCTAGGCTTTTGTAATTCAGTTTGTGGTCAGGTATTGGTCGAGTTTAGAAATGAAAAATCAAATTTGCAGTAGGTCCTGTCCTGTGGGATACACTGTATTTGCCACTCTTTCTTCATGAATTGCCTCATACTATAAAGTCCATTTTTAAAAGGAACAGAGTGGGAGAGTAGGTGATACAAGTATTTTAGCATTATAAATGAGATTTTGAACCTGCAGTATAAAACAGCATGAATGTCAATTCATGATTTAAAAAAAAAAAAAAAAAAAAACATTAAGTTCCAATGTGTCTAGAGACACCTGTGGCCTTAAAAGCCTTATCCTTCCATTTAGGAGTATTAAAATAAAAAGAGAACAAAAAGAATAATAATAAAAGGAATAATCTCTTCAGTAAAAATGTATAGCATTAATGATTTGGCTTCTAACCCAACAACCTTATATCCCATTATTTCTATAAATTCGTACCATCTAACACTAATCATGACATACTGCAAAAATCTATTTTCTTTCTGAACTTTATTCTTTTGTTGTTTTATTGTCCTGGAACTTCTCCCTCTTGTTTCAGTTCAGTTCACTTCGATTGCTCAGTTGTATCTGACTCTTTGTGACCCCATGGACTGCAGCTCGCCAGGCCTCCTTGTCTATCGCCAACTCCCAGAGTTTACTCAAACTCATGTCCATTGAGTCTGTAACGCCATCCAACCGTCTTGTCCTCTGTCATCCCCTTCTCCTCCTGCCTTCAATTTTTACCAGCATTAGAGTCTTTTCAAATGAGTCAGTTCTTTGCATCAGGTGGCCAAAGTATTGGAGTTTCAGCTTCAGCATCAGTCCTTCCAATGAATATTCAGGACTGACTTCATTTAGGATGGACTGGTTGGATCTCCTTGAAGTCCAAGGGACTCTCAAGAGTCTTCTCCAACACCACAGTCAAAATCATCAATTCTTCATTTACATATGCCCAAATTTTAGGGTATTTAAAGATCTAACAAATGCTATGAAATTTTGCTTTTCCCTGCTATGAGAAGTTCTCTATCTTACCTCTTGAACTTTACAAAGTAACTCAATTATATATTTCCTGCAGCAGTTTTCATTTTGTTTTCTGTTGGTTATTTTTTTATTCAGCTAGTAAGAGTTCAAGAATGTCTTTTACATAATTAAGTTAATTAAGTAATTTCCAAAATAAAGAGGTTGTACCTGAATCGTGTTTCCTGTCTCCATTTCAGGCCTATAAATGCTTAACAAATGAAATATCTGAACTTTCTTATATATATGTATATATATTTTAATGAGGCTTTTTACTCTTGGGATGTGACACAAGGTTACTGGCTTCTTTTCTCTAGCACATGGAGAAATATTTGACTCTTTCAGGGCCAGAGAGGTTCTTGACTGATATTTCAAAATGCCCTCATAATAATGATTTGTGGATTAAAATAATATGTAAAGTCATAAAGTAGTTCTGCTCCCAACATGGAACTTTCATTGACAAATGTGAACAGTAGTTTCTTCAATTGACCAATAATTTACATACTTAATACAATTTGTTTTGTTTTCTAAATCTGTTTGCTTAACCTTCTGAAGTACTACCCTTGAGAACATTGAAAGGAAGAAAAATCACGTAACTTGGTCTTTTCTACAATATTGTAAACCCTTTGAGGATATGATGGAAGTCTATATCCTCGAGATACATGGCATTATGACATGTCCTGTGCAGATATACATTAAATAAATTATAAAGTGTTAATAAAAATGACTACACATTATTGGAGATAAAAGCACACCATATTGTGTTTGGACTTCCTTTCACTAACTTACTTCAATTCAACCAATATGGACTTTCATCCATGAATATAAAAAATGACATCAAATTTTACTTTGAAATTACCTAATCACATAAATTTATATGAAATTAAAAAAAAAAATAGAAAAATTAAAACCATTAATTCATTTACAGAAAATTATTCTGGTGTCTTCCAAATATTTTATTCAATTATTAACTAAACAGTAAAATTCTAAAGTGAAAGACTATGAGAATGCCCAAGAAAATTTTATACTTAATCCATATTATATTTGCAAGATTTCTAAAAGTCATTTTATTATTATATTCTTACAGAAATCAAAAAGGCTTAACAGTGAAAATCATTATGGTGAATTTTTCTTAAGATAATCAACATTTTGGCTTTAATTACCTGAACGTAAGTGGAGAAAGAGAGCATGTACATTAAGAAGCCATCACATCTCTCTGGACAAAGAGCACAGAGTCGTTGCTCTAGGGTTTTCATTGTATGCTTTCCTCATTTGTCATGAAGTAAATGGCTTAAGATAGCATCTTGTTCAGTTTCCTATGGCAGGCTACCTAGGTTGGCAGGAAGAATTGTCTGAAAGCTCTCGTTAAAAAGAGGAGTTCTCAACCACGTGAAACTGCCTTCACCAAGCCATCAGAAGGCTCCCTTTTGAAATAAATTGAAATAGTTGATCTATTTTTCCTAAAAAGTCTGTATTCCCCTGGGTGAAATGTTCAGTGGGAAGAAAGTGAGCGAGTTTAATTATTCAACTAGGTAGGACTCAGATTAGAATTTGAATTAACCTGGATGAGATAATACTGTCTCCTTTTGTATTCAACCTCTTCAATGTTAAGATCAGCCACAACTTTATAAACAGCAAAGAGCTGAAACAAATAAAACAAATATGGTAAAAATCATGTGTAGATTTTATTTTGGTGGCTTAGTAATGACAATGACAACACTGAAAATAGGCAATTACATAAAACCTTCTTTTCTTCATGACAATCAAGAGATGAGTCTAAGCATTCTTCAGGTTCAGAGTTTGAGTTCCTGTGATGTTTGGAACCATATTAATCTTCACATCCTAATAGTAGTACTTCTTTCCTTTATAATCTTGATCTTCTTTGCACTTTGAAACCGACAGTATCATTTCCAAGGAAATTAAAGCATAATGTTGCTGTCTGTGTTTACTTTTTGTATTTTAATTTGGTTGTTTTCTTGTTGTTGTCCTTAAGTGAACTAAATCAAAGTGGAAGCCAAAAATCTCTTACTGAAAGTCTGTTGGAAGCTCTTGACGAATATCTAAGGATTTCAAAGTCAATTAGAAGCCCCTTCACCCTTGGGTTAATGCTGCTCATTTGAAGTGTTTTATTCATGTCACAGAAGAGTCTTAGGGTGTACAACAGCTCTCCTCATCTTTTTATTCTTCTCTTCTACCTAACTTCCACTGTCCAGCAGCATATCTCTGTTGGTTTTTCTCTAGAAGAAAGGAGCCATGCCTTCCTCTCAAACTTCCCTTATGATTACCTAAGGATGGTTCTTGTGTCAACTCTTAGTTTCCTATATTTAGGTCAATAGAGAACTGTAGCTGTAACTCAAAATTCCTGCTTCAATATAGGACATCTGTGCTATATTCTCACTCAGTTTTGTCTAATATATTTCTATTCTGTTACATTCTGTAAAGTTTAAGGCAAAATGCCTAAAAAATTATATTGAACTGCTGAAATGTTAATAGTTGAAGTTTAAGGATTTTATGGCTAAATAGCCTAGCTTAAAGCAGTTTAAAGATAACAGTTTTCCTAAATATACAAAGCATTTCGAAGCAGACTGGCAACTTGAAACATTCTAAGATACTATTTTGTGATTATGTGGCATGTGATTCTTTCTAATGAGGGAGTAGAAAAGAGGATGTATATTCTTGTCAATGAACTGCAAGGGTATAATCCAGACACTAATAGAGAAATTGCAAACATTCTCAGTATTCCTGCTTTTCCATTTTTTTTGTTAAATGATAAGATCATTCATGGATCTAGTGATTTCTGTAAAGAAACAACTTGCTAATATGCTTATTCTGTTCTATTCTTATTCTACCACTGATCTTGAAAATAATGGTTTTATTTTTAGAAAATAAATTAGGTAGCAGTATTATATTACAAATGATTTTTTCAAATATACTTTTATTCATTTAACTGTTATTAGATTGTTCAATATTTGTAATGATCCATAAATTGCTTCATATTTGAAATGCAAGTGATTTTAATTATATGAAATTAATAAGAGAGATAAGAAAAAGTTTTAGAATAGTTTACTTTCCCCCTTTTCCTTCTATATGTTATCTTTTGTTACCTTCTGATTCATATTGTTTTCTGATTGTTTTGTTAATAGTATCGATTTTAAAAAGTAGAAGGTGAGTGGATTCTTGAAAGCTAAAGCATTGTTAGCCTTGTTGACCCGTCTGTCACCAGATGCTATAAATAGTGCCAAACACATGGGAGGCAATCAATTAAAATGTCTTGAACAAAAAAATAAAAAAAATAAAAAAAAAATAAAAAAAAAATGTCTTGAACAAATGAATGAAGGAAGAAAATTTAGGGACAAATCTCCCACAAATTCAAACTCTGTTTCCATAATTAAAATTAAGCAAGAGCAAAATAATTTTTTACTGTATCCTTTTGGAAAAAATAATAAAAAACCTGGTAAATAGGAGGTACTTAAGTATCTCTTTTATTTATTCATTAAACTGTTTATTATTCTAATGAAGATTAACACCTCAAGCAAATATGTACCAGATGAATATCTAATCATTGACAGAAACTAGGAAAGAGGTGACTTTATTCCTAATTGACAGAAAGAAACTGAAGCCCATGCTCAGTGCCTTTCCAGACATTCACCCTAGGACAAGTACCACAGGAACTGGGAGCCAGCCTTCTTAGTGGTTCTTTTCACTAAGCCAAGTATTTCCCCAAGGTGGTTCCACAGAAGATACTCAATGGAATAAATATATTTTCCCCAGGTAAAATAATCTTGAAATACTTATTCAGGTAGTAATTTTAAAGTACATCATACAGAGTAAAGTGAGTCAGAAAGAAACAAATATTGTATATTAAAGCATAGATGTGGAGTCTAGAAAAATGGTACAGATAAACATATTTGCAAAACAGAAAGAGACACAATGTAGAGAAAAAATGTATGGACACCAAGGGAGGAGATGGGGGTTAGGAGGAATTGGGAGATTGGGATTGATGTATATACACTACTCTGTATGAAATAGGTAGCTAATGAGAACCTACTGTATAGCACTGGATCTCAGTGCTCTATGCTGACCTAAATGGGAAGGAAATCCAAAAACGAGGGGAGATATATATACATATATAGCTGAAACTAATACAACATTGTAAAACAAATGTATTCCAGTAAAAATTATTTAAAAAAATAAAGTGCATCAAAGACAGTTTACTTTAAATGTACACTTACATGTAAATATAGAATTCCTTTTAAAATTAAAAATTTCAAAATTATTTTTCCATGTGAACACTGGATCTGCAAAGTCAGAAAAATGACATTTAAGTAAACAAGTGAATTATTTTCAAGGCTGCCTTGTCCTTGTGTTAGTATTTGAAGTTCACAATACTGACATGATATTTTATTTATGAGAACTGATTAGGGATGTGAAAATTAGTAATATGAAACTAATCTCTAGACTCTCATCTCTCTTTCAAGTATTTTCCAATATATTCAACCTTTGGAAAAAATGTTTGCATTTACATGTCCTCTGTCATTTCACATTTAATTGAAAATTACAAAGATGATGTTTACTGCCTCTGTTTTTAGAGTTGATTCATCTTTGCTGTCCCTCCTAGGGTATGCTTCCAAGTGTCAGAACAGGTGGAATAAAGTGAATCTACCTAAAATGGATATATGATAGACAGACACTGACTATGGTTAAGAAATGTACCAGGTCTCTCTACTCAGGGAATTTTTGAGTACCCAGTTTGTTACCCTTCATCCTTTATGTGAGGCATTGATATAATTCACACCCACCACATACTTCCCAAATGGGAATTACCTGGATTGCAAATTATTCTACCATTAATTACCTTTTATTTAACGTGAATAACATCTTTTTTAACATCTTTTTTCATTATCTATAAGTAAGATGAGGAGGGTCATTATAATCAAACTTTTGTTGTATTCATTGCTATTTTTCTGTGAAGCACCAACTCTGGATATCATTGCTTTATGTGTTTCAAAACAATACCTTACTAACTCATTCATTCCCGTGGACTCGCTCTTTTAATACACTTTATGTCTATTAAAATAATGAAGAATTTTATTCTACCCACTATAATAATTTAGAGACAGGAGGAATTTGAAACTTGTTTTATAATTTAATAAAGGAACACTGAGGGATTCATAGTTCATTAATATTTGTGGTGTATCTGCTATGAGTCAAATGGTATGCTCCATTGTGGGCTCATTCATAGGCCATTTTGATGGAAAATCAAAAACATGGAGATCCCTCCACAACATAAATCTATCAGTTAAGTCAGGTCAGAAGTATACCCTAAAGTGTATGAATAAACCAATGAATGAACCAAAATCATATTTTCTCAGTCGATTTTTTCTTATCTCATACACTTAGACACAAAGACCTCAGTAAGTCTTACTAAGTTGTCACACAAAGTTCTCAGGATGATATATAATAGAATCTAATATTCAGCCATACATTGAGGAAGGAAAGTTTACTGTCTTTTAATAAGTGTCCTTAAAGAAGTAAACTGCATACTATACATAAATAGATAACCAACAAGGACCTACTGTATAGCACAGGGAAGGATACTCAATATTTTGTAATAAGGGAAAAGAATCTAAAAAAGAATATATGTATATGTATAACTGAATCATTTTGCTGTATAGTTGAAACTAACACAACATTGTAAATGAGATATACCTCAATTTTAAAACACTAACAAAAGGAAGATATAAATTCTCAAGTAATAGACACTAAGAGCCATTTGTTAACTATTTGCCGTTTTTCAGTTCCTCATTCATGTCTGATTCTTTGTGACCCAGTGGACTGCAGCATGCCAGGCTTCTGTCCTTTACCAACTCCGGGAGCTTGCACAGACTCGTTGAGTCACTGATGCCATCCAACCATCTTGCCTTCTGTCATCCCCTTCTCCTCCTGCCTTCAGTCTTTCCCAGCATGAGGGTCTTTGCTAATGAGTTGGCTCTTTGCATCAGGTGGCCAAAGTATTGGAGTTCAGTTTCAGCATCAGTCCTTCCAATGAATATTCAGGGTTGATTTCATTTAGGACTGACTGGTTTGATCTCCTTGCATTCCAAGGAACTCTCAGGAGTCTTCTCTAACACCACAGTTCAAAAGCATCGATTCTTTGGCATTCGGCCTTCTATATGTATGGTCCAAATCTCATATCCATTCATGACTACTGGAAATATGCTTTGACCATACAGACCTTTGTCAGCAAAGTAATGTCCCTGACTTTTTTTTTTTTTTTTGAGTTTTAAAATGAATTTATTAAGGAATGGTCCTAGGAAGGCAACAATGTTTGATTTGTCATAAAAAAAAAAAAGTTCTGTTTTTTCATGCTGTATACTAAAGAGGGTACAGAGTTATCAGCTTCTTTCTATTGGAATTCTCTATAGCACAGAGTAGTCATTTCTGCAATGCTAGAATAAATTTTTAAAAAAAGTCTCTTCTATGCTTCTCTTCAAACAAGCGATGAACATTAACAGGATGGCATTAAAAAAGCCATTTCTTTTTTCTATTCATTCCGTAGTACTGGAGCCAGTATTTTCACCATCACAGGCTACAATTTTCACTTTATCCATTTTAATAAGTTCTGTCACCTCTCTGAATTCAACATCATGGCACAGAGGGTCAGGAACAGATTCTGTCCCTGACTTTTTAATATGTTGTCTAGGTTGGTCATAGCTTTTCTTCCAAGAAGCAAGCGTCTTTTAATTTCATGGCTGCAGTCACCATCTACAGTGATTTTGGAGCACAAAAAATAAAGCCTGTCACTGTTCTATTGTTTTCCCATCTATTTGCCATGAAGTGATGGGACCAGATGCCATGATCTTCATTTTTTGAATGTTGAATTTTAAGCCAACTTTTTCACTCTCCTCTTTCCCTCTCATCAAGAGGCTCTTAAGTTCCTCTTTGCTTCCTGCCATAAGGGTAGTGTCATCTGCATATCTGAGGTTATTGATATTTCTCCCAGCAATCTTGATTCCAGCTTGTGCTTCATCCAGCATGGCATTTTGCATGATGTGCTCTGCATATCAGTTAAATAAGCAGGGTGACAACATACAGCCTTGACGTACTCCTTTTCCTATTTGGAACCAGTCTGTTGTTCCATGTCCAGTTCTAACTGTTGCTTCCTGACCTGCATACAGATTTCTCTGAAGGCAGGTAAAGTGGTCTGGTATTTCCATCCCATGAAGAATTTTCCACAGTTTGTTATGATCCACTCAGTCAAAGCCGTTAGTGTAGTCAATGAAGCAGAGGTAGATGATTTTCTGGAATTCTTTTGTGTTTTCTGTGACCCAGCAGATGTTTACAATTTGATCTCTGGTTTCTCTGCCTTTTCTAAATCCAGATTGAACATCTGGAGGTTCACGGTTCATGTACTATTGAAGCTTTGCTTGGAGAATTTTGAGCATTATGTTGCTAGCAGGTGAGATGAGTGCAATTGTGCACTCGTGCACAAAACTACTGTGTGAGCATCTCTGGCCTTGCCTTTCTTTGGAATGAAAGCTGACCTTTTCCAGTCCTGTGGCCACTGCTGAGTTTTCCAAATTTGCTGGCATATTGAGTGCAGCAGTTTAACAGCATCATCCTTTAGGGTTTGAAATAACTCAACTGGAATTCCATCACCTCCACTAGTTTTGTTCGTAGTGATGCTTCCTAAGGCCCACTTGACTTTGCACTCCAGGATGTCTGGCTATAGGTGAGTGATCACATCATTGTGATTATCTGGGTCATTAAGATCTTTTTTGTATAGTTGTTCTGTGTATTCTTGCCATCTCTTCTTAATATCTTGTGCTTCTGTTAGGTCCATACCATTTATGTCATTTTTTTGTGCCCATCTTCACATGAAATGTTCCCTTGGTATCTCTAATTTTCTTGTAGAGGTCTCTAGTCTTTCCCATTCCATTGTTTTCCTCTATTTCTCTGATCCCTTAGGAAGTCTACCTTATCTCTCCTTGCCATTCTTCGGAACTCTGCATTCAGATGGGTATATCTTTCTTTTTATTCTTTGCCTTTCACTTTACCTCTTTTATCAGCTATCTGTAAGGCCTCCTCGGATAACCATTTTGCCCTTTTGTATTTCTTTTTTTGAGGATGGTTTTGATCACTTCCTCCTGTACAGTGTTCGGAACCTCATTCATAATTCTTCAGGCACTCTGTCTATCAGATCTGACCCCTTGAATCTATTTGTTACTTCCACTGTTTACTATTATAGTCTCCTTTTTGCAGATCTTAAAATGTGGTTAGTATTAACCTTTACTAATGATTTTTCTAATCATGATTTGAATGATGAATGTAAAGCTCAAAATTAGCATCTTGAAATTCTCCACAGGATAAAAATTTAGTTTATTGGTAAATATCTAATGATAACTGAATTAACATTTTTGTTTGAGTATAATACTAAGAAATTAGCTCTTTATTGATTTACTTTTATATTGGAGGATGTGAAGAATTGAATTCATCACAGTTTCTTTGATCTATTTCTAAGGCTAATGTGCATAGGCAAGAAAATGTTTTCAAGGATACACAGTCTGAATTATGTGTTGGAAAAGGAAGGTCTGTGTAAAAACAGCTTTTTGTGGCTTAATTCTCTAAGTGTTCCATGCACTTTTAAAAGAAAAAGTTGTTTTAACATTTAATTGATAATATAATCTATTGGTAACCTTTATAAGCTAATTCCTATATTTTAATGGAAATATATATTTGAGATTTTGAATCAGCTACTCCTTCATTAAATTAAGAAGCCATTATTTTAAATATGGTCTTTATTCTTTTTTAAATGCTAAATCCATATTTGAAATAAAAATTATATCCTTGGTACTACTTATTTAGACCTATGCTTCAAATTAGCCTTTTTTCTTCCACTAGTGCTTAAGGAAATTAAATGATGTATCATTTAAATTGGTACATAAATTGGTACATAGCATTGCTTTGTGGTGAAAAACATAGATTAACAAAAAAATTCTTTTGAAGACTTTGGGAGAAATATAATAAATAGAAATCTGATACAATATTAAGACCTAAAGACAATCTATGTAATTATTCTATAAATAGTCTGATTTTATTATGTAATAAATTTAAAGAAAAATCCATAAATAATTAAGAGAAAGATGATATGTATTGAAAAATAATATAAATTGTGCAGGAAAAATAACTTTGGTCAGCTTTATAGAGATAAATTACTGGTCTACAAGGAGAAGGTCCAAATAAAATATACTTCAACTTAAACAAAGCACTTGATGATCCTCAAAATTATTAAGCTATTGTTTTGAGTACTAACACTATTATCTATATTGAAAACCAAGCAAAGTATTAAGTGACACCATATCAAGTTGAGTTTCAAGCTCAAAGTTTCATTTTTATAAATACCTTTATTTGAATTCTACTCAGAGTAAATTATAAATATGCTTACCTTAAGGACCTCCTGAGATATAAAAATGTTTCTTTACATCTTGAACCATCCTAATTTATTTAGGAAAGGCACAAATGCTTCTTCTCTGTATTTGGCATTGTAAATTACACATTCCATTTTATTTACAGACCTTCATTTCTTGCAGTGTAAAATTAAGCAGATGAAGTAAATAGAACATCTTTCAGCTTTTGATTCTGTCCTGCAAATGACTTTTCAGAGAAACGTATATTAGGTGTGAGTTTAATTATCATTTAAATTTATAAAAAGCAAATTCATCTTAAAACTATTTATGGAGACTCTGTTACAGAGTCATATGGCCACCTCTAAAAGATCTTTACAAAATAGTGAAGGAATTTTACTTGTAATATTTGAAAATAAAAATTGTAGCATACCTACATTTCTGGCTAATTTCTGAAAGGATATTAGTTCCTGTTCATAATGACCACAGCTATTGGCAATTAATGGCCTAATTTAAATATTAATAACTATTGCACCATACAACAATAAAACATAAACAACCACCAAAAACCCCAATGTTACTTCAATGTCAATGATAAAAAATATTGACACATTGTCCATATGATCAAAATATTCATATAAAAATACAGAATGTCTCCAAATTTCATAAAGTGGTTTACAATATGAAAATATACCAAAAGTACTGAAAAATCTAACATACCCTATTTTAATATTTTAAAGAAATCAAATTAAGTAACCTTAATATTATACAGTATAAAACAAAAACATACTTAAATAGTATAAATCTGTATAAGTAAACATGTCTCTAAAATAAACATTCACTGTTTTGATTTTTCATAGTCTTTTGTTTCAACAGTTCTATATAGCTTTAAATATGCATTTAATTCATAAGTGTGTTCATTAAATATTTAGTGAGCCACTTTGCATTTTCAATAAGGCATTATGTTAAATACAGTGGGTGGAACAAACAAGCCTATTGCCCAAAAGTGTACTTTCATGGAGAAATAGACTCCAAATCAATAATTATAGTTGACACTTCAACAGTACATGGGTGAGGGCCCCTCTCAATCCCTCCCCCCCAAACTGACAGATAAATTATAGCTGGTCTTTCCTGTACACGGGTTCCTCTGTCTCTGTGGTTCCAGGTCCGTGGACTATTAATGGTGGATGACATTGGTAATATGGTAGTATTTACTACCAAAAAATAGCCGTCTCTAAGTGCATCAGACCCAGGTTATTCAAGGGTCAACATTACACACTCAGTGGTGTTTTTTTAGTGGATGTTTGTGCTTTAGATGCTGTGGTAGACTGAATAGTGTCCTCTGAAGATGGCCACATGTTTAGAAATGTGGAAACTGTGAAAAGTTACTTTGTATGGCAAAGAGATTTTGCAAATGTGATTAAGGACCTTGAGATGAGGAGGTTATACTGGATTACATAGGCATCTCCAATCAAGTCACATAGTCCTTAAAAGTGGAGATGCTTTGTAGGCCATGGTCAGAGAGAGATATTTTGTTAATCTGTAATAGAAAACTGATTAAGAAGCACAGGGAAAGTGGAACTTAGTTGAGCAAGTGAGGGAAAGCTTTGTGTAGGACTCTATGTGAAATTTACAGATGGTAAGAAATGCACTAGGTAGACAAGTTGGAAGAACTGTCCATGTGTAGGCAAAAACATTGATGAAGTCATAGAGAAGTTAAAGAATGTGTTGTTGAAATGTACAGTTGTTCACAATTGGCTATTATAATATGCAACAGTGGAATGGAGGGAGAAATAGTTTATGTCCAGAGATGTTACTTTTTATTTAAAAAAATGTAAGTAATTTTCCTATGCCTTATTGACAATTTTACCTAAAACCTATCTGATTCAGCCTATGAAATTGTTACCTAAAACTGTCATTTTATAGTATGACTTAAGAACAACTAGTTAGAAACAAAAACAATTTGATAGGCATCTGGATTTTTTAAAAAATAAAGTATAGTTTATTTACAGTGTTGTATTAATTTCTGTACAGCAAAGCAATTATACATATGTTTTATTTTTTAATATTCTTTTCCATTATGGTCTATTGTAGTATACTGAATATATTCAATCGCTCTCTGTGCTATATGGTAGGACTTTGCTGTTGATCCATTACATATTGTAATATCTTACATGTTTTAACCCCAACTTCCCACTTCATCCCCCTCCCAGCCCCCTGCTTGGCACCCACAGGTCTGCTCTGTATGTCTGTAAGTCTGTCTGTGTCTCATGGATAGATTCATTTGTGTCATATTTTAGATTCCACAGGGTATCGTATAGTATTTGTATTTCTCTTTCTGACTGACTTAGTATGATAATCTCTAGTTGCTTATCATCTGACATTTAATTAGTTTTGCTAACAACCATATTCAACATATTACTCTGTGTTGTTAAAAAGACCATTTTCATCCTGAATTTACATTGCTTCAAATTAGGACATTCTAAATATAGTGATTAGACCACTACTTCTTTAAAAACAAAATATCACTCTTACCCTCTACCTCTAGCTTGATTGTCAAAATATAAGACCTGCTGTTACTTTTAAATGATAATAGTAAGCATTAACAATTTTAAGGTCTTTGTGTGTCTGACAATTTATGTTCTTTGAATGTTTGTTTCACTTTGTTTTAGGTTCTATTTAAGAAAAAAATTTTTCTTTGTTCTGTTTCTAGTTTATAATGTCATGTTATTTGCTAATAAATTGTCACTTAAACTTTTTGTATAGAGAGGGTAATGAATTCCTTAAATTCAAGTAAATCCATTGATCTAACTTTTCAATTACTTACATATCAACTAAGCCAAATGGTTGAGACTGCATCATTATTGCAGTCTTGAAGCTGCTGTTGGTAAATTGAAAGTAGTGATTATGATTATATGACTTATTAAATATTTAAGAATGATTCTGTTAAAATAGAATTCAGATCTTGTCATTTCTCTATTCAAAATCCTCCCTGGTTTCCCATGGTTATCACCATAAAGGATTAGATTCTGAAGTTAGATTTCAGAAGCTGATATGCTGTGGTCCCCAAACTCTGCCCTCATCTCCCACTTGGCCATCTGTGTCCCCTCCCCTCTTGTCACATTGACCTTGTATTTCCTAAGACATAAGAGTCAGATCCTGCCTTTGGGCTCTGTTCCCTCTGGCTGGAGTGTTCTTCACCTGATAGTCACATGCTTTGCTTCCTTATTTCCTTCAGGCCTTTGACCAGGATCGCTTGTCTATTGACTAATGCCAGTAAGAATTTAACTGACTACTATTATCTAAGGAAATTGATATATCTAAATATTTCTTTACACCATCCCTGGGTATTTCATATTATTTCATTATTCATTCCTATATGGAATTATTCCCTTCATTTCTCTACCCATTTATGTTCACCTTACCATTATGTGCACAAATGAAGCATTCCTTGATGTCCCAAAGAGAAATTGATTGCTGCATTTCTCTATTCCCATGACTGACTTACATGCTTTTATAAGGACTTACATGTTTTATAAGGAAGAAAAGTCCAGGCAAAGCAGCTTAAATGTTAAGAGCTTGATTGATGAGGCTCAGCTTTCAGTAGACAAACACCAACAGTTTTCATCCAAACCACCAGGCATTTTTCATCATAGTCAAATGGAGAGCCATAAGTTAAAGCTACCCTCTCTTTACCTCATGGGCCCTCAGAGGCAGATAGCTCTGCTTTTCCCAACTTTCTTCAACTTTTCTCTGCAGAATAGCTTTCTATCCTCCTTTGGCTTCATTGTACTTCACAGCTTTGAACTGTATGTGACTTTGTCTAGACTTAGTTTTATAAGATCTTTCATTTCTGGATGAGATGAATCTAATGGTCTTAGTTTTGCAATTCCAAATTTATGGGAGGAAAAGACTGTTTGGATTATCTTCAACTAATGAATTGAATTCCCATAGAACAAGTGACCTGGGCCAAGTGTCCACCTGTGCACTCAGCTCTGACCAGCAAATGGGGTTATTTAGGAGCAACAAGGTAAAGACCACATAGGCTACCCATTCAGAGAAGGCCCTGGTGAAAGGAGAATGGGCTGGGCATATGGTGGACAATATATCTTTTTGACATTTGATGTATTTATAAGGTGTGATGTTCCACTGTTAGGCTGTGTTTATCCATAAACCTGTGAACTCAACAATTATGACTTTTCATCTTTGTGACTCTAATATGAAAACTTTAAACATTAAGTCAGGATAATTAAAAGGATTTTTCTGAGTAAGCTATATTTGTGTTGGTGAAAAATGGGTACACAATGAAAATATGTAGATCAAGTATTGTGTAACAAGGTACTCTGCTGGGCACATACCAATGGAAAAATAGTTGGCTAACACCGGGACTATTGTGTCTAGCCATGGGCATCATTGCTTGTGATGAACCCTAAGTAGTTAAAATTCAAACAGAATAGGGGGACTGGAATGCTGAGGTTAATGGGCATCATATCATGTAGCAAGAAATTTGAAAAACATACAAAAATTGTTGTCGTTCAGTCATTAAGTTGCGTCCGACTCTTTGCGACCCCATGTACTGCAGCACGCCAGGCTTCCCTGTCCACCACCATCACCTGGAGTTTGCTCAAACTCATGTCCATTGAGTCACTGATACCATCCAACCATCTCATCCTCTGTCACCTCCTTCTCCTCTTGCCCTCATTCTTTCTCAGAATCAAGGTCTTTTCCAACGAGTCTGCTCTCTGCATCAGGTGGCCAAAGTATTGCAGCTTCAGATTCAGCATCAGTCCTTCCAGTGAATACTCAGGACTGATTTCCTTTAGGATTGGCACAAAAACCAGGGATATAGAGTAGGTATTTTTAGTTAAAGAATCTTATTTCAATTAAAAAAATTGAAATAGAAGTAAATCTAGGTCTTCAGAATAAATGAAGTGCCTCTCAGTTCAGTCGCTCAGTCATGTCCAACTCTGCAACCCCATGGACTGAAGCATCCCAGGCTTCCCTGTCCATCATCAGGTCCTGGAGCCTGTTCAGACTCATGTCCATTGAGTCAGTGATGCCATCCAACCATCTCATCCCCCGTCGTCCCCTTCGCCTCCTGCCTTCAATCTTTCCCAGCATCAGGATCTTTTCCAATGAGTCAGTTCTTCACATCAAGTGGCCAAAGTGTTGAAGCTTCAGCATCAGTCCTTCCAATGACTATTGACGACCAACATCCTTTCAGATTGACTGGTTTGTTCTCCTTGCAGTCCAAGGGACTCCCAAGAGTCTTCTCCAACACCACAGTTCAAAAGCATCAATTCTTCAGTGCTCAACTTTCTTTATGGTCCAACTCTAACACCTATATATGATTCCTGGGGAAACCATGGCTTTGACTAGATGGGCATTTGTTGGCAAAGGAATGTCTCTGCTTTTTAATATGCTACCTAGGTTGGTCATAGCTTTTCTTCCAAGGAGCAAGCATCTTTTAATTTCATGGCTATAGTCACCATATGCAATGATTTTAGAGCAAAAGAAAATAAAGTCTGTCTCTGTTTCCATTGTTTCCCCATCTATTCGCCATGCAGTTTCTCTACCATTAGTTCCTCTTCACTTTGGAGGAACTTTCTGCCAAAGTGAAGAGAAACTAATAGCAGAAAGAAGTGCTTCTCGGGAACCTGGAAATAATGTAAATTAGATATCTACTAAAGGTATAAAAATAATATCTAACAGTATAATATGGATATTTCCAGTCTTAGCAAATTCTGACCTCCAGACTAGTAAGGTTATTGGATGAATTATGGACCTATATGGGTAGATAGCACAATACTTATTCTCACAATTTTGCCCCTTGTTGTCATTCACCACTGAGTCACGTAAGCTGCTGCTTATCAGGATTTCAGTTACTCACAGCTTATCAGGTCTTAGTGGATGCAAAACATGCATGTGAATATCTATGTCCATCAGGAATGGGTCTGCTACAAAATGCAATTATTGGAATGTGAGTGTGAAAAAGGCAGATATGGTTAAGGTCTCTAAGAATGCCCATGAGAGAGTATAGCTTGACACAGGACATTTATCTCTCCAAGCCAAGTGGTTTGTGAATCTCTATTAAATAGTTGGATCCATTGCATCATTAAATGTTTGAATTAAATAATGAATTTCCTTTGTTCTTATTTCATGCTCAATCAACTTTTTTATTATAATTTGTGTTATTCGGTAGCTTGTTACATTAGGACAATATGATATGTAGTGGAAATGAGGACTTAACCCACTCAATTATCCTATTCATGTTAAGTTTAAAATACTTGCATTATGTTATATTTATTTGAGTTGCCTGCGAATAATAGTCTCTGAATCCAGTCCATACCTGTGTAAGTACAGGATAGCATCTCAAGCCTAGTGAGTAAGATATTGGCAGCTTGTGAGGTGTATCAACTTCTGTGCAGAGATTCTGAGGGTCATTTAAGGTCTTGTCATTATAAATAATTTCTTTCTTTCTTTCTATGTATATATTCAATGTGATACCAATCAACAAACCAAAAGACTTTTTTTGTGAAATACAACACACTGATTCCATAATTTACATGGATAAAAACTGTGACAGAATAACCAAGAAAAATTTTAAAAAGAAGTACAGTGATTATGGTCTTCTTTTGCTACATGCCCCCAAAGTTCAGTAACCTGTAATAGAAGAAACAGAGTAATATATACGTGAGTAGGAAAAAATAAAGTTATGTGGAACACAGATTCCAAAAAGAGTTTCCATGAGGAAATAGTTTATGATAGCATTGTCATTTTAAAACAGGAAGTATAGTCAATAAATGATGCTTTGCGTACTGGCTACTCATTGGTAAGTAAATAAAAACCTTTTTACACCACACATATTTGCACAATACAGCCTCATGTATAGATGAAGTCAAAAGGTAAAATTAAACATATTCAAAGAGTAAGAAATAATAGTGGAAAATAATTCCAGTTATAATATTTGAGAAAGATCTTAGTAAGAATAAAAGCCCAGATACCATAATGCAAGTACTTATATACTTTACAAAACTAAAATGAAGTATTCTTTATTGCTAAAATATAACTTTGAAGAAATATTAGAAGAAATATTTCTAACAAATATAATAGGCAAATACAATAGGCATAGGGTATTATGAAACACCTATAAAACAAAGAGAGAAAGATACCCAATAAAAATGTTTTAAGATTAAGAACACAATTCAGAGCACAATAAATACAGAGATTTTCATATATAAACAGGTGTTGACCTCACAATACTCTGAAAAATGTATTTAAGCAATAATGGTTATTTTAATTTATATACTTGACCATAAACAAAGAATTATAATATCTGCTGCAAATGAAGATACAAAAAATTGGACCAATCTTAGACTGTACAGATAAACCATTTTGAGAGAAAATTTAGCCTTATTTTAAAATTTAATATGTCCGTCCCCTTTGACATGCATTTTCTCTCTAGGAATCTATCCAGAGTAATAGTCACAGATTACTACTAGGATGTAAGTACAAAATGTTCACTAAAGAATTGTATATCATACTGTTAAATTGATAACATACTAAGTGTCCATAAATAAGGTCATAATTGAATAAATTGTGATACATCTAAACTACAGCCTTTAAAGTCAATGGCACAGAATTATAAAAACTGGCAAGGATCAATTTTGAAGCTATGAGGTCAAGGAGGAAAAAGGCCGACTCCATAAAATTTGATCCTTTTTATGTAGAACTAATGTGTGTTTATACCTGTACAAGTACAGACAGGCTTTCCCAACTTAGGAATAATACATGGTTTTTAAAGAAGACTGAGTGCCATAGAATCGATGCTTTGGAACTGTAGTGCTGGAGGAGATACTTGAGAGTCCCTTGGACAGCAAGGAGATCAAACCTGTCAGTCCTAAAGGAAGTCAACCCTGAATATTCACTGGAAGAACTGATGCTGAAGCTCCAATACTTTGGCCACCTGATGCGAAGAGTCAAATCATTGGAAATGACCCTGATGCTGGGAAAGATTGAGGGCAGGAGGAGGAGTGGGCGACAGAGGATGAGATGGTTGGATGGCATCATAGACACAGTGGACATGATTTTGAGCAAACTCTGGGAGATAATGAGGGACAGGGAAGCTTGGGGTGCTGCAGTTTATGGGTTGCAAAGTGTTAGACACAGTGAGTGACTGAACAACAACAAATAATTTTTTCATGTATTACTTGATCAAACATGTTTTCTTTAGTAATTGATGTTTTTACAGAGTATTGTAGTGTATTCTCAAGCCAAAATAAGCATCAGTGAATAAAAGAGAAACAACACAGACGGTTTGTTTAGTATATAGTTGGCACTGACCACGTTCACATTGGGCCCAGATGACTCTATCAGCAAGGCCAAGAAATGGAGGGAGGGGCAGCATCTGAAGAAACAGATGGCAGTTGATACACTTTATTTCTGTGATTCCAAATGTGAACGTCAAAATAGTTCATCTCCGAGTATTCCTTTAATCAATCATCTGCTATACTGATGCCACTCACAGTGCCAGCCGTGTCTCAGGCATTCTTGCCTTGTTCACTCATTGGATGGTGACATTTCTACTAGAAGCTTAACTAGATGTCACATTTAAATATGTTCAAGGCATTTTTGTGCAAATTGGCCCTTTCATTTAGCCCATTAAGCTTAGTGCCTTTTTCCAGTTCAGACGAGAAACAAGCACTGAATTTTCTAGGCTTTCTAGCAGTGATAACAAAAACATAAAGTGACAATGATTGAGAACTGTTGCGATGCACAGGAGTGCCAAGTGTTAGTAACGCTTTTGTTGCAGATAATGTAAGAACTATTTTAATTAACTTGAGTTTAAAAGTGGATTAAATTGTTCTCCTCAAGCATTCAGCTATGATGATAAATTTGCTGGTTTTAAATTATGATTTGGGCTAATACCATTTAAATAAATCTCATAGCAATAATTCCATTGTATAATGATTTTAAAAGCTACTTATTTTTGTCTGCTTTCCTACTTTATGAAAGATGTGATATAATTCTGACAGCTGAATATAGCCCACTTAGTTTATCAAAAAATACTTGTGTCCTAAAATAATTATGTTACAATGTGTTTTTTTAAGCCAATTAATCAAAGAGTTTAATAGTGTTGATTTTCCTAAGGTGAATGTATTTTTACGTTGTGATTAATTGGTGTGATTACCATTTAGCTGCCCTGATTAAATATCTGTTTAAGTATCATACTCAAAAAGTAACTTGTGTAACAATTTATAAGCCCATATATAAATTTGCTTTCTGAAACATAGGCACCAATAAGGAACTTGTATGTGTTTATAAAAGTTATGTGTGTATGTACACATATATGTGTGTATGTATATTATATTTTCCACATTATGTGTGTATATACACATATGTTTCCCTGGTGGTCCAGTTGGTGAAGAATCTACCTGCAATGCAGGAGTCCTGGGTTCTATCCCTGGGTTGGGAAGACCCCCTGGAGGAGGGAATGGCAACCTACTCCTGTATTCTTGCCTGGAGAATCCCCATGGATAGAGGAGCTTGGCGGGCTACAGTCCATGGGGTTCACAAAGAGTCAGACATGAATGAGCGACTAAGCACACACATATATACATATATGTACATACATGTATATTACAGGCTTTCTTTGTGGCTTAGACAGTAAAGAATCTGCCTGCAAAGTGGGAGATCTGGGTTTGATCTCTGGTTTGGCAATATCCCCTGGAGAAAGGAATGACAACCCATTCCAGTATTCTTAACTGGAGAATTCCATGGACAGAGGCTACAGTCCATAGGGTCACAAAGAGTTGGACACGACTGAGCGACTAACACTTTCACTTTTCATATATATTACTTTCTACTTTCTACTACTTTCTAACTACATACACCTACAAGTTATTAACCTGTAGCATAAACATCTCCTGACACCACTGTTTAAATTATTTTATTACTTTGGAATAATAATTACAAAATGTTAAAGTTCAAGTTTTGTAATCCTTAATCCTCTGTGTCTGAGAACATGCCAGAGAGCAAGTAAAACTTTTGTTTTGCTAGAAACTTCTATCATAAAGAGTTCAGGAGAAGAAAAAATATTTATTTCACAAATAATTTTCTACTTTATGCTAGTCACTGTTCAAAACATTTGGAATACATAAGAAAATAAAACTGAGAACCTCGTGCTTATGGGATTTCAATGATGAATAGAGGGTCAGTGGAAATGAACATCATAATTCAGTAAAAGAGACAGAATATCCAGTGGGAACTTATCACCTGTGGGTTGAATCAAGCCTGCCACCTGTGTTTACATGGCCTGTCAGCTAGGATTTTTGTTTTTTGTTGTTTTTTTTGTTTGTTTTTTATTAACATTTTAAAATGGTTGGAAAACTTCACAAGTGAACATTCTATGACATGTGAACTTAAAATTCCTGTGTTCTTAGTTTTAATTTAAGCATTGTGATAAAATATTATAGAAGCTTTAATGAAGTATATCCATGCTTATGGGTTTAAGAATTGTTTACTGCTGCTTTTGCACTATGGTTTGAGTAGTTGAGACACAGACCACAGGGTCTACAAATCCCAGAATACTTACTATCTAGTCCTTTGCAGCAAAATTTACTGAACCTTGTATTCTGTAACTTAGTAATATTTCAGTTTCTTACCAAAATTCACAATTAATTAGTATATCTATTGATAGATGCACTGATTTGTAGATTTCAGTTTATTAATACATTACCTTGTTGAAATCCTCTCCATATTAAAATTCAAACATTAGGGTATTTTCTGATAAGAAGTATAAAGAGGTCCAGTGAAGTCTACCAAATGTGTCCATTCCATTAACATCTGTATTCCTGTTAGATAAATGTGGAATTCAAAGTATGATTTACGTTAACAATTATGGAGAACATCCTATGTCAAAATGCTTTAATTGCATTCTTAAGTTTAAAGTTATCAGCTGAAATACATTTTTCTTTTCTCATTTTATAGGCAAAGACAACTGAGACACAGGAAATTTGTGCCATGTCCCTAAAGTCAGGTTGGACCTAGGGGGTGTGTGAGCCTTGAATAAGTCCTAACCACCTGACTCTCAGTCTGTCAATAGTATTATCCCTCTACCCTGGATCCCCGTCTAAGTCATGTATTACACACTGTATTGGTTTTCTGGCTCCTCAACTCCGCTTAGCAATCAAGCGGAAATGCTGAAATTTAAGTATTATCAGCAATTTGGGTTGAAATAGTTCAAATTGCCATCTAAGTCTAGAATAAGTGAATAAATCAAGTTTATTTTATTGGCCAGACATGGTAAACAGGCATGCTCCCTATTTAATGATTTCAATTCTGCTTTTATCACAAAACAACATGGATACTTGATAAAGCCTAAACCCCATCTAAGCATCTTTCATGTTTATTTGGGAGTAGCAGTTATTTTCTATTCTTTGGTGAGAACTAAATTTGTGCATGAGTTGGTGGGATGAATGATGGAATGGTGGGACAGACGAGAGCTTATAAGATTGACCAAGAGCAAAGATCAAGGTTAGGTGGAACAGGACTGATTTTATCATAGACTGCAGCAATGATAACCACAGTTAACAGTGAGCTACTGGCTCAAGTAAAAATAGAGAATTCAGATGAATAGGCTGAGCAAATGTCAAGGTATGAAATAAGCCTACCTAGTCCATAAAGGTTTACCTGGACAAGGATGGGATCAAAAAGGAGGCCAAGGTATATGAGAATTTAAATAGGAGAGGGGGACTGTGGGCTCCTCATTTTTACGAAGTTTTAAATATGTTTCCCATCACTTGTGGATTCTAGCTGAAGATGGGATCATAATCTACTAAGATTTTACATTTTTTAACCTTTTCCTGGTCTCTCTAACTCTGTTTTTAATTTTCTATCTTATATAAATTGTTCATAGAGACTAAATCAAATTATTAGGAAGTGAATCGGGGGGGTGAGTGACTCATTAATTCAAAATATATCCAGAGTTCTCTTTCTCAGATCAGATACAGTGCTAGTTCTTAGAATCTGCTAACATAGACCACCACAGTCTCTCTCCGTTTTAAGTTTACTTTTTTTATTGCAAGAACACATAGTAAACTACTATTACATAACTTATTATCCAGTTAAAGGTATTAAAAATGTTATGAAGGAGAAGTACAGGGTACTTTGAAAGCTTATGAAAGAACAGAAAGAGTCAGGCTAGAGTTTTGAAGATGCAGTTTTTAAGCTTGGAAATTAAAGATAAGTAGGGGTTTCTTTAAATAAGGCTGGAATGTGGCAGAAGAAAGAATATTTACACAAACCCCGAAGCTGAGAGAGGAGGAGTGCATCTCTTTAAAGAACAGAACTGAAAAGGAGTGGAGTCAGTAATGCAGAGTATGAGCTGGGGTGGGAGGGGAGATGCAGAAGGTAAAACTAAAGGACCCAGGTGGGGCGAGGGGGAAGTCATGAATGCAGTTTAATAAAGGCAATCCCAAAGAATGCTCAAACTACTGCACGATTGCACTCACCTCACACACTAGTAAAGTAATGCTCAAAATTCTCCAACCCAGGCTTCAGCAATATGTGAACCATGAACCTCCAGATGTTCAAGCTGGTTTTAGAAAAGGCAGAGGAACCAGAGATCAAATTGCCAACATCCACTGGATCATCAAAAAAGCAAGAGAGTTCCAGAAAAATATCTCTTTCTGCTTTATTGACTATGCCAAAGCCTTTGACTGTGTGGATCACAATAAACTGTGGAAAATTCTTCAAGAAATGGGAATACCAGGCCACCTGACCCACCTCTTGAGAAACCCATATGCAGGTAAGGAAGCAACAGTTAGAACTGGACATGGAACTACAGACTGGTTCCAAATAGGAAGAAGAGTATGTCAAGGCTGTATTTTGTCACCCTGCTTGTTTAACTTATATGCAGAGTACATCATGAGAAATGCTGGGCTGGAAGAAGCACAAGCTGGAATCAAGATTTCCAGGAGCAATATCAATTACCTCAGATATGCAGATGATACCACCCTTATGGCAGAAAGTGAAGAAGAACTAAAGAGCCTCTTGATGAAAGTGAAAGAGGAGAGTGAAAAAGTTGGCTTAAAGCTCAACATTCAGAAAACTAAGATCATGGCATCTGGTCCCTTCACTTCATGGCAAATAGATGGGGAAACAGTGGAAAAACAGTGTCAGACTTTTATTTTTTGGGGCTCCAAAATCACTGCAGATGGTGATTGCAGCCATGAAATTAAAAGACGCTTATTCCTTGGAAGGAAAGTTATGACTAATTTAGATAGCATATTAAAAAGCAGAGACCTTACTTTGCCAACAAAGGTCCGTCTAGTCAAGGCTATGGTTTTTCCAGTGGTCATGTATGGATGTGAGAGTTGGACTGTGAAGATAGCTGAGCACTGAAAAATTGATGCTTTTGTTTTTTGTTTTTTGTTTTTTAATTTTTTATTTTTTTTATTAGTTGGAGGCTAATTATTTCACAACATTTCAGTGGGTTTTGTCATACATTGATATGAATCAGCCATAGATTTACACGTATTCCCCATGCTTTTGAACTGGTGGTGTTGGAGAAGACTCTTGAGAGTCCCTTGGACTGCAAGGAGATCCAACCAGTATATCCTAAAGGAGATAAGTCCTGGGTATTCTTTGGAAGGACTGAGGCTGAAGCTGAAACTCCAGTACTTTGGCCACCTCGTGGGAAGAGTTGACTCATTGAAAAAGACCCTGATGTTGGGAGGGATTGGGGGCAGGAGGAGAAGGGGACGACAGAGGATGAGATGGCTGGATGGCATCACCGACTCGATGGACATGAGTTTGAGTAAACTCGGAGTTTGTGATCGACAGGGAGGCCTGACGTGCTGCGATTCATGGGGTCACAAAGAGTCGAACACGACTGAGTGACTGAACTGAACTGAACATGATTTTAACAATGTTATCCTACCAATACATTGAAGTAATTTTAAACAGAAGCAGGGCTTTTGAAAGGAACACTTTAGAGAGTGGAGTGAATTGGAGGAAGTTCAGAAGAAATGTGAAAGACACGTTAGAAAATAATTACCGTGATCCAAGTGAAGGCTGAGCTAGAGGAGCAGTGGTCAAGGCAGGAGAAAAAACATAGATGTGAGAGAGATTTGGAAAGTTGAACTATATGTTTCTAGTCATTAATTGGATGTAGGAAGTAAGGAAGAAATTTAAGAATGATTTTAGCTTCATATGGCTGGTTGAATGAACATACTGTTGACTGAGAGAGTGCACTGGTCCAGGACTACAGCTGACTGGGAAATGTCATGAGTTGAGTTTGAGATACTGAGTTTGAAGTGTCTGTGAGATATCCAAGTCAAGAGGTTGAGGATTTAATTAGTTTCGAGTCTGATGCTGAATGCTTTCATAACAATGAGACACAAGTCTCACCCCTCAACAGACCACATGCAAGACCAAGCTGTATTCTCTTTTTAAGCATTGTTACTGCTTATTTTGGCGATAATAAGCGACTTTTTCCTCTTTTCATAACACATCACTCTCTCTGAAACAGTGACTCCTTGCTAAAAAGAGAAAAAAGTTGAAAATAATAGAGTCATGGAAGCCATGGTAGTGGGCTATGCAAGAAGGGCCTGTGTAATGAGAACACAGTATTGGGTTGCCCCAGAAGTTAAATCAATGTTACGGAAAAACTCAAACGATTTTTTTGGCCAACCCAATAGAAGAACTCCCTAGGGGGCTCTAGGTCATGTCAAGGAAAATGAGTCAATTTTGGATGTTGATGACAGCTCAGGTAGGATATGTACTGAGAAAAAGCCTATTGGATGTAATAGCGTGATGGCTGTTGGTGAACCTGTGAGACATGTGCTCTGTGAACAGGGGCAGATTGAAGATATGTTTAGCTGTAAATTATAGATGAAAGATATGAAGAAAGCAAATCTATCAAGTCTTGCAAGAAATGTATCTGTATGAGAGGAAGGAACTTTGATAGTAGTGATAATATGTATTATGTATTGATAGTAGCAATACAGTAATTTAAGTGATCTATTTTATGATGAAAGATACTGGAATGTGTGTTTGAATACATATGTGTAATGAACAGTTTTTCTTAAAAAAATATTACATTTAGCCTAATGGCATAATGCTAGAATTTATGTTAGAGCAACCAATTAGACTTTAGTTTGAGTTTCTCAGAAATTAATCTCTGTCCATGGGAATTAGGCAAGTCAAGCTGATGCTTTCAACCATTTTGCTTCATGTTCAACTTTTGTATGTTGAACAGGATGAAAGGCAAGTAGCCAGAAATTTTTAAAGAAATTGGATAGAGATATCGGAGAGGGAAAGCATTTTATCCACAGGGCTCTTGTGTGAAGAAAGCATGAAATTATTGCCAGGGAAGTATCAACCGACCATCTCACCCCTTCAGTGGAGCCCGTCCGCAACCCTGGAGAGTAAACACTGCCTGGCTAATGTAAACAGCAGAAAATTAACTTTTTCTCACATTGCTTATAAAATGTGTATAGCAATGGACAAGAAAACTGTGTAACCGAAATAAAATGAACTGTCAATTTCACTCAGGGAAGCACTTAAGACTAGTTATGCATGTAAGCTGCAGCAACTCACTTAGTCATAAAAATCAATAAGATTGCCACCTGGGTCATCAAGGGAACATTGCCACTGCAGGAAAACAAATCTGAGCTTTCATAACAATGAGACACAAGTCTCACTCCTCATCAGACCACATGCAAGACCAAGCTGTATTCTCTTTTTAAGCATTGTTATTGCTTATTTTGGTGGTAATAAGTGACTTTTTCTTCTTTTCATAACACATCACTCTCTCTGAAACAGTGACTCCTTGCTAAAATACTTTATACACTGCAAAGAGGTGAATCACTAGAATAAGAATTTCAGATTGAATCCTGCTTCTAATATCACATTCTAAGTGAAATAGCATTAAGTGCTATTCAATGCCAATGCTAAACCTTAGTTTCCTTAAAGAAGAATGAATTCAGTACTGTCAAATTCATGTTTCCCTTGACATTTCAGGTTAGGCACATAGACTTTGACCCACAGGTGATATATAATAATGTTAGACTCTGTCATTTTTTTTTCACTGATACATTTGTACTATCCTATAATCAAGAAATAGTCATTTGATTCTTTGGCACTATTCGACAGTTACTGAAAGTGGTTTCTGGACTAGCATCCTGAAATTTATCCCTAGCCCACCAGCATGGTTTATCATTTATAAACATTGTTTACAAAAAGAACTCAAAGGTAAGGATTAACTTGTATTTCTCAAAAAATGCCAGAAGATTCCACTAGTTGATCATCATCTTCATCTATTATTCTTCTCTCTTGGGATGGTCTGGATAGTTTCCACTTCAGGAAGGATTTTCTAAGGCATTTAGGTCCTTAGATACCTATCTGAAAAGGATGGATGAATTGGGATGAAGCCCTATTTTTGACCTGCTACTAAAGCTCAAACTCTTTTAATAGTTCTCACACACCTTTCTTCATTCAGTTCCTTTCCATTTGTTCAGGATCATTTCTGATTTACCCCTTGTTCCCAGATCTGCGACCTTTATTGACGTATTTCCTCCAGTCCAGTCAAAGGTACAGGGTCAAATTTCTGGTGGCTGAACTCTTGGATCATTTTCTAGAGAGATGCTCTATAAGAACACATTATACATAAAAATATTGTTTTCGGGTGAAGACTTCATTGTGTAGAACAAATTTATTTTGGATTGATTCATTTCAAGCCAAAATATACTCAGTATCCAAACTAAACATAGGTAGTCCTGTTTCAATTATTCTCCTAAGCAATGTATCTAAGACTGTTTTGTTGGAAAATTTTGATTGACTGATTGACAGAGTTTTCACGTCTTTATTGCTAAATTGCAGTAATTAACCACAAATATAATGGAACCACTTTAGTGAGAAGTTTCCAAATGTTGTGTATGAACATGAATTCACTTGATAGTTTTCATCAATCCTCCCTTTCATCTGTACGTTGTCATGCATCCTTTTCACTCTATGTAGTAGGAATCTTGATGACATCTTTGCCAACTTCCATAAATTTCCATTGATAATTTGGTTTAGAGTACACTTTCTGTTCTAAATTTAAGACAAAATCCTGTCAGTGTTAAAGACTTCTATGTGAACTTAATTCCAATTGTACATCTTACTCCTCTTGAGCTGTGGTGCTTATTGCTTGGAGTAGAGGAGAGGAAACTGGTCTCTCTACCCTCTTCCATCAACTACTGATGCCTTCTGTGTTTGGGATCAGGCAGGAGGGAGAGGAAAAATTGAGATATTGTTACGCTAGTGGAGCAGGGAGCTATGGGGCTTTATCTGTGTGTGCTAATGCTGAGATAGAGATAGTCTCTCTACTGGTGATGTGAATATCACCTTCACCCCAAGTATGACACAACTAAATATCTCACTCTCCTAGAGTGCAGAAACTAGCCCTGTCAGGAATAAACACCCCAGCTTCTTCTTAGAGTTGAACATCCTGAAAACTCACAACCGCTGCCTCTCTACTAACCCAGTGCTCCTTCACACCCTGTCACTAGAACTGTAAATCCACATGAAGATGACGAGGAAGGTTTAATTTAATGGGACATGAACTGGAGGTTGCTGCATATTCTTACCAGCATTCTTTCAAGCCCTGCAGAGCTACTTTAGGGCCTTCTTCCTTCAGAAGTCTCTAGAATTGAAGAGAACTCTGGACTGTGAAAGATCTCCCCAAACTTCACAAGGTACATGTAAAGTGTCTCCTCTTTCACACCATGACAGAGGAGGTCTAAACAAGGACATCACCCTTTAGACACAAACTCCCAGAATGCTCTCCCAAGAACTCTACACCTGGAGGGATTGATGGCTTCTACAGCTGAGCAGGTATCCAGCCCAACTCAAAAGGCCAATTTCCCATAGTTCCTTGTACCCCCGAACTTCACGAGAGATGAGGCACCCTGCACCACCACCGCCACAGACATTTCTTGGAAGGGACGCATTTCCCTCCATCCTCCCTTTGGGGGAAGTGAAGCTAGTCTCCTATTCAGTATTTATTCTTACTGTTTTCCTCACCTTAAATATTTTTTTTTATATTGGAGTAGAGTTGGTTAGCAATGTTGTGTTATTTTCAGGTGTACAATAAAGTGATGCATTTATACATAAACATATATCTGTTCTTTTTCAAATTCTATTCCACTTAATTTATTTTAAAAGAATATGGTGGGTTGTAGACAAGGCTGGTTCTGACCAGTGGTCTCTCAGTGAACCCTGAAAAAGTGTGATGGTCACATGTCCTAGAGTCTCTATGACAAAGAATGTGTGGCCATTTTTTTTTCACAGTTTCAGGACCCAAGGATATATTCTATAAGCCATTTGACATTTTCCCCCAAGTTTATCACACAGCAAGAGTATAAGGGATTCATTATTCAATCCAGTGAGCCAGTTTGAGACACCGACTTCTAATTTGTGAATTCTCTATTTTGTGTTACCACTGGCTGAAACTTAAAATCCAGGAAAATATTTTAAGAATTTCTCAAGTATTCAGTATTTGCATCAAATGCATTTTTAGTATGTAAAACAGAAGTAAGGATGTTGCCTTGATCATATCAACACATTTCAGTGTTTTTCCTCTTTTTCTTAATTCATCTAATTTCTTTCTTTGCCATCAAATCACATTACTTGCTTATTATTTTGTTAATAGTGAAATGGGAATAATAACTATCCTACAATTGTGTCGTGTATTAATTTGTTAATTTTGCTGAGCAGTTGAGAGACCAAAGCACTAACTGTTATGGTTGTCTGGCAAATGAAGTTGTCTCCAACAAAGCATAGAGAAGGAGCTGCTGAGTTACAGTAAATTCAACCTGATGCTGCTATTAGTTTAAATGCCTTAGCTAAATGGTACCAACTGAGATCATTAACTTTGCTTTCATAGCTATTTTCTTAATGTTACTTAGCAACTTCACTTTGAAAATACCCATTGCACATCCCTGTAGCCTAAGGAGTATCATTAGTAGTAAAATTGCATGTTTGATTGCATAGCCAGAGAAGAGTTAATGGTATATCCTGAAGATCTATCACCAGCTGCACTGAGACAGCTCAGACAGCATGCATCGACTGCATAGGCCCCAGAAACAGAGCCCAATAAAAGGATAACAATTTATCCACCATGAATTCAGAATATGAAAGGAATCATTTCTATGTGTATTATGTTGCAGAATACCAATATCCATGTATTATTGTGTAATGAATCCATATATCAACAAGTTTTGTGTAAGATCAAGATGATCTGAAATATGAAATTCTAAAATGTACCAAATGTTCCTGCCCTGAAAAAAAAGTATGAATATTTCTTACTATAACCTAGGAATAATGATGCTTTTAACAAATGTAAATGCATTTGGTGATATGAATACTTGTCTAGGGTGATGACTTCTTGAGAAATCAGCACAATATAACAACTATAGAAATGCAAAAGTAATCAAAAGGTTACAGTTAAGCCAATTATTTATTCTTTCTTCCAATTTTATGTATTTTTTCAATTGTTTATAATTAGTACATATAGTTTGTTTTTTTGAAAGATAAGCAATAATATTCTCTCTCAGCAAGGTATTTTAATCCAATTAGTACTCAGTAGCTACAGACAAGCACTCAATATGACAGGCACTAATAATTTTTCAATCACAAAGACAGAGTTTTAACTAGCCTTATCATCTGTTAATGTGACGCTTTTATATTTTGAGGTACAAAGGCATTTTCTGTTCAGTTTCTCTTACCAGAGTCATTCACTTTTCCTAAGAGAAGAAGACAAGCGAAACTACTTAACTACTGTTAATAAGTTAACTCTTCTTCCATGACTTCATCCCGTAGGCTCTGGTGCTGTTAATTGTATGGCACCTCTCCCACTCGTCTCCTTTTTGGTTCAATTTTCTTTAAATATAGTTATTCTCTAAGATGTACTTCCTCTCTCTTGCTTACACACTATTTCCTTTCACTGTTACATTTGTATAGTTGATACTTAAATCAGTATTCATCTTTTCACCCACCCATCCATCTATCCAAATATTTATTCGTTCAACATGTATCGAGTGCTACTGTGTGTCAGCTAAGTAAAGCAAGTGGTGGGAATTCAAAATGATGAAGAAACAGCCCCTGATTTGAGGGGTAAGCAAATGTTGGAAATTTCTAACTGTATATAGACTGACATCCCCTCAAAGTTCAATATCTAAAGTTAAGCCTTTGCTTAACCCAAACTATACCTCCAGCCACGATTATCTGCTTCTGTTCATGATTACTTTCAGTTTCTGGTCTCCTGACCCTGTCCTCCCCATGATGCCCACTAAATCAATCTCCACTGCTGCCTGAATTTCTCTGTTACTTCACATCAGGGCCACTTTGGTTTGCCAAATATCCTTATTTGTGAAAGATTTTAAAACTTTATCTTGGTAAAATCACGATGGGATAAACATTTAAGTATATACAGTGTCTTCTATGTGCTAATGCACACCTCTCAAGTAATAGTATTAGCTAGCATTTCTGAAATGTGTTGATTAGTTTCTGTATGTCACACACTAGACTAAGAACTGTTCATTCTTATTTCCAAAACAAAACACAATAGCCTTATGACAAAGATTCTCTTTTTATCACCTGTTTAGAGGCAAGAAAACAGTTGATTAAGGTCATAAAGCTAAGGAATAGCTGTCCGGGTTTAAAAACAGGAGGTCAAATTTCAGTCTAGTTTCTTAACTTATCTCCTGTACTCTCTATAAGACTAAATTCTCTTTGTTTTTCTTCTGTTCGTTATGCCCCTAATTCTAAAAAATATACTTTTCTTTTTTAAAATATAGACAATGGCTATTGGCTCCCTCATAGGAAAGAAGACCGTTCAACTCATTTTCCTTAAATCAAATTCTAGTATTTTTCCTTTCCAAATAGAGATTTTTAGATAATTTGTATTTTATTTATATCTTTATTTTAGTTTCTCAAAAAGGGCATATTACTCAGAATTATTCTATACATTGCCTTTTCACCTGAAAAACATCTTACTAATATACTATGTCTGCACGTTTCAGTTCAGTTCAGTTGCTCAGTCATGTCCAGCTTTTTGTGACCCCAAGGACTGCAGCATGCTAGGCTTCCTTGAAAATCACCAACTCCCAGAGCCTGCTCAAACTTATGTCCATCAAGTTGGTGATGCCATCCAACCATTTCATCCTCTATTGTCCCCTTCTTTTCTTGCCTTCAATTTTTCCCAGCAAGAGGGTTTTTTCGTATCAGTCAGTTCTTTGTATCAAGTGGCCAAAGTATTGGAATTTCAGTATCAGTCTTTCTAATGAATATTCAGGACTGATCTCCTTTAGGATGGACTGGTTGGATCTCCTTGCAGTCCAAGGGACTCTCAAGAGTCTTCTCCAGCACCACAGTTTAAAACCACCAATTCTTTGGCGCTTAGCTATCTTTATAGTCTAACTCACATCCGTACATGACTACTGGAAAAACCATAGTTTTGACTAGATGAACCCTTGTTGGCAAAGCAATGTCTCTGCTCTTTAATATGCTGCCTAGGTTGTACATAATTTTCTTCCAAGGAACAAGGATCTTTTGATTTCATGGCTGAAGTCACCATCTGCAGTTATTTTGGAGCCTTCCCACCCACCCTCACCCCCCTGCGCCAAAATAAAGTCTGTCACTGTTTTGATTATCTCCCCATCTATTTGCCATGAAGTCATTGGACCAGATGCCATGATCTTAGTTTTCTGAATGTTCGATTTTAAGCCAACTTTTTCACTGTCCTATTTTACCTTCATCAAGAGGCTCTTTAGTTCCTCTTCACTTTGTGCTCTAAGGGTGGTGTCATCTGCATATCTGAGGTTATTGATATTTCTGCCTGCAGTCTTGATTCCAGCCTGTGCTTCATCCAGCCTGGCATTTCACATGATGTACTATGCATGTAAGTAAAATAAGCAGGGTGACAATATACAGCCTTGACGTATTCCTTTCCCACTTTTGAACCAGTCTGTTTTTCCATATCTGGTTCTAACTGTTGCTTCTTGACTTGATACAGATTTCTCAGGAGGCAGGTCAGGTGGTCTGGTATTCCCATCTCTTGAAGAATTTTCCACAATTTTTTTTGTGATCCACACAGTCAAAGGCTTTGGCATAGTCAATAAAGCAGAAGTAGATATTTTTCTGGAACTCTCTTGCTTTTTCTGTGATCCAGTGGATATTGGCAATTTGATCTCTGGTTCCTCTGCCTTTTCTAAATCCACCTTGAACATCTTGGAAGTTCTTGGTTCACGTACTTTTGAAACCTCCCTTAGAGAATTTTGAGCATCACTTTGCTACCGTGTGAGATGAGTGCAATTGTGTAGTAGTTTGAACATTCTTTGGCATTGCCTTTCTTTGGGATTGGAATGAAAACTGGCTTTTCCAGTCCTGTGGCCACTGCTGAGTTTTCCAAATTGGCTGACATATTGAGTGCAGCATTTTCACAACATCATCTTTTAGGATTTGAAAAAAGTTCACTTGGAATTTTATCACTTCTACTAGATTTGTTCATAGTGATGCTTCCTAAGGCCCACTTGACTTCACATTCCAGGATGTCTGGCTTTAGGTGAGTGATCACGCCATCATGGTTATCTGGGTCATGAAGATCTTTTTTGTATATTTCTCTGTGTATTCTTGCCACCTCTTCTTAATATCTTCTGCTTCTGTTAGGTCCATACTGTTTCTGTCCTTTATTGTGCCCATCTTTGCCAAAAGTTTCCTTTGGTATCTCTAACTTTCTTGAGCTCTCTAGTCTTTATATTCTATTGTTTTCCTCCATTTCTTTGTTGGCTGTCTAAATTTCTATGCTACATTGTCATGTATCAACATTCATTCATTTAGTGCCCTCTTAATGGGTATTGAGGCACTTATATTTCCTTTTTCAAACAGTACAGCACTGCACAAGGGGACATGTCTGTGATTCTAGATTTAGAACAAACCTCCTGGAGGTTTGTTCCGTTTATTTAGTGAAGATCCTCTTTCTTGGCTTCTCCCTGGACATGGAATATAAGCCAGACCATCAGTCCTGTGAGGAATGATTGGATGGAGGCAGAGTGCTGCATGTCACTTGGTGTTATGATCCTCAGTGAATAACCCTGCTTAGCCCCAACTTTTCCTCTTGCCTTCCATACCACCACAGCCAAGTCTGAACCTGTCCTTTCTACTTTGTCTAAAATAGATCAGATGCCATTTCTACCTTAATAACCTCTACTGCAGTATTTTCTCAGAAGTTGCAATCTGCTTTCCATATTCAAAAAACATCTCTTATAGTTCCCATGCAGTGGTGATCTTTCTCAGTCTCTACTAGTGCCATTTATTCTGAGCTGGAAGACTAAATCAAAATATTTTGTTGTGATAAAAACATAAAATTATGTTTGTTCTTACATGTTCACTGGAAAATAAATGGACACCTCCTTCTCTTCAGGATTCCTCTGCATTAGTGCTGTATATTTGTTTCCAAGTTTAACATTATTCTATTATGTGTTTCTCTACCTATTTCTCACCTCAGCTTCAATCACGTATGACATGCAATCCAAAAATAAAAGTAATGAAAATTAGAAATTCATTAACTATAAATTCAAGATAGAGACCCAAAGACTGGAAAACTAGAATATATATATATATATATACACACACACACATACTGCTGCTGCTAAGTCAACTTCAGTTGTGTCTGACTCTGTGTGACCCCAGAGATGGCAGCCTACCAGGCTCCTCCATCCCTGGGATTCTCCAGGCAAGAATACTGGAGTGGGTTGCCATTTCCTTCTCCGATGCATGCATTCATGCTAAGTTGCTTCAGTCATGTCTGATTCTGTGCGACCCTATGGACAGTAGCCCACCAGGTTCCTCTGTCCACAGGATTCTCTAGGCAGGAATACTGGAGTGGGTTGCCATTTCCTTCTCCAAGATACACATACTGACTGTGGGTTATTCCAATTGCAGTGCACTTGATTCATCTGTCTACTTAACTATAATGAATTAACAATAGGGGACTGTGAAAAGAGGTGAGAAAGAGAACTAGTTACCACATACTGAAAACTGAGCCACCAATGGCTGTAATGAATATGTGATGGAGTGGTGTGAATCTGCTGTTCTGATCATTACCTGTGCTCACCTGTTTGTGAATGCCTCATCAGTTCAGTTCAGTTGCTCAGTCTTGTCTGACTCTTTGCGACCCTGTGGACTGCAGCACGCCAGGCTTTCCTGTCCATCACCAACTCCCGGAGTTTGCTTAAACTCATGTTCATCGAGTTGGTGATGCCAGCCAACCATCTCATCCTCTATTGTCCCCTTCTCCTCCTGCCTTCAATCTTCCCTAGCATCAGGGTCTTTTCCAGTGAGTCAATTCTTGATGTCAGGTGGCCAAAGTACTTGAGTTTCAGCTTCAGCATCAGTTCATCCAATGAATATTCAGGACCGATTTCCTTTAGGATTGCCTGGTTTGATCTCCTTGCAGTCCACAGGACTCTCAAGAGTCTTCTTCAACACCACAGTTCAAAAGCATCGGTTCTTTGGCACTCAGATTTCTTTATAGTCTAGCTCTCACATCCATACATTACTATTGAAAAAACCATAGGTTTGACTAGCTGGACCTTTGTTGGCAAAGTAATGTCTCTGCTTTTTAATATGCTGTCTAGGTTGGTCATAGCTTTCCTGCCAAGGCGCAAGCATCATTGTGGGAGCATGTTATTGAATAGTATGAATTTGGAATCTGGATAAAAAAAATACAGCACAATTTCATAAGGTACTTATCTGAGGAATAGCAATCATTTTCAATATTGGATAAGACACTGGTTGTGTTTGTTTTGAAACATAGTGGATTGGTTTCTAAGGTGGAACTAGCTAGGAGATTTTTAAGGATGACCTTGAGTGTATATTATTTTGCCATCTTTGTTTATTTAAAAACCTAACTCCTGTGTAAGTCTCTATTGCATTGGAGTTGAAGGTAAATAATGTGTGAGATAACAATCTCCCTTAGAAAACAGTATATGATTCATTATATGATTCTTATTCTCCAACAAAAAAAACCATGTATAGATTCCTCAGGGAGAGCAAAGTATTTCTTGGCATTTACTCTGATACAAATTTGTGAATGGCTGTGTGTTGAGAGAGCAGTGAATGAGAGCATGAACAAGATGTTTAACAACTTTATACATGAATCTACAAGTTAATTCTGACAGTGATGGGAGGAAAATAATTAAACACAAGAGTATACTGTAAGTAAAACCAGTGAAGCCATAGGAGATATTCATTAAGGAAATCAATGCTCGGTGTCACTAGGTGTATTTTTTTTAATGATTCCATTCAAGTCATCTTGCAAGACACATCCTTAAACTTGATTAACCTAGAAATCCAAGTCTAGTCCAACTGCCTTTAGAAACATATGTGAAATAGAACCAAAGGTCTCAATTAGTGATAAAAATTATCTTGGTTCCAGCTTCTTAGTTGCTAACAAATGATATGTAAAATAAATTAACTAAAAAAATTAGTCAAAGATACTAGAATACAGTTTTGTTGTCTCAGAAAAACATAGGACAGTTTAATTAAATTACCAAGATCAAATAATTGACTAGTTTTCAGACAGTCTGTATCTGTTTTTTGTTCCCTACCTCCATATATTATTAAATATTAGTCAATAAAAGAAATGTCACATTACTGTCATTGTCTAAATTTAAAAAAGAATGAATATGTAGAGTACATTCCACGTGTCTTTTCCTAGTTTTTTCTTTCCTGGTCCCAGTTAATCATAATCTCGTGGCCTCTTTCAGAATGGACATTAGTGGTGCTGATGTAAAGATAAGGGTCTCCTGCCTTGGACCATGACTTACCTGAGTTGAGCCATGTTCTTCTTTGTTCATCTTGTGTTGACTAGGAAAATCATTCTGAGTCATCTCTCAGAGCATCATTTGAACAGGAAAGATATATCCTGAATCATCCCCAGTTTCTCCACCCTTGTATAGAGCCCACCCACAATACCTGTTGCCGTGATGCCAGCTTTCCTCTAATGTGTTTTTATTTCCCAGAACTATTACAATAGGAATTATTTCTCTTACTGGCTTATCTCCTGCAAATATTCTGTCTGAAGAGTGGGTGTCTATTACTGGCTCAAATATGTCACAGAAACTGAGTTTGAATAAAAAGAACCATCAAAATAGTCCAGTAATCAGTTAGTAGTGGCAGCTAGAGTTATCTGTAGTTCACATTATATTTTATATCAAGTGTACCCAACAGCTTGACATTTTTCTAGGAAAATTCATACGCATGACTTGACATCTACTTTATTCATTCCAACCCCCAGGGTAGACTTTAAGAATGCTCCTGTACAGCTAATCATTAGTAATTGATCCTGCTGATCCTTGGTTTCGAATGTGAAATCATGCTACTAAACAAACAAATCTATGTATAGCTATAAAAGAATTCTGGCAAACCTTGGCTTTAAAAAATTCTGAGTAAACAATTTCCTTGTATGTGTTAATGCTTACTGAATAATAAATCTGGAGGGAAGGAGGATAAGTCAGGAGCAATCAATCCTTTAAGGACATTTGGCTAGCTTTGGGGGAGGAATATTTTAGAGCTAAACTTCATTCATTACAACACATAAATCCTTTGTGGATTAAAAGTTAAGAGGTGAAAAAATTAAAGACAGAGGAGAATAGAAGTATACTGTTTTCTCTATAAAAGAAAATGCTTTTTCTTTGAGATCAGTGGGATAAAATTAAAATGAAAACATTAACATAATAGATATGCAAATATCTGTAATTAAAATCATTTAAAATTAAAATATTTTTACATTATTAGGAGAATCGTTAAGACAAAAAGCTGGGTGCATCAGAGCAACCAAGTTGCATGGTTCCAGGGAAAATCATTCACATAATTATATGACAAACAGTTACAAAAATGGTAATAATAATAGTAAACACAAACATATTAGATTTTAATGCTTAAAATTATTAAATAAAAATAACTAATTTTAAAAGAAATATAAAACTTTTTTCATAATAAATTAGATTTTTTTAAATTTAAATTTTATAGTAGAACAAATTTTTAAGACTTGAAATACTGTCTTTTCCCCAGAAGGAAATAGAGCCCTGCATGATCATTGCCTCTGAGAGTGAAAACTGGCAGGACATTTTTTACAAGCCATTTATTGTGTATTTCCTAGCCAATGTTCTCGAAATCGAACTTTAAACAGGTATATGTGAATATAATACAGAATTTGGATGAATATTTATTCACAAAGATATCTATTATGTGACCTGAATTTTGAACAATAGAAGGATCATTTTATGGTTCATCCATATAGGGAAATAATTTATAATCATTAATAAGTATTGATAGTATACACCCAGTTGTTGTCTTTTTGTAATAAAAAAAGGATTTACATAGCTGTATGTGAACAGAGCCTGTTCATGTGACGCCTGTCCTGCTTTAGTTCATGGGGTTGCCAAGAGTTGGATACAACTTAGTGACTAAACAACAAGAACAGCAATGTGAACCAGGGACATTTTCCATCTAGCTCACATCCATATCCCCTGAAGAGTGCCTGGCATAAGACACATGCTTAGAAAAATAGAAAAGCATTAGATATTAAGAAATGTATTATATTCTCAAGTTAGCAATGATTATCTATTGCCATAGGATTGTAAGTGATACTTGCACCTACATATAAATCATCACTTTCCAAATTTTTTCTAAAAAATCACTTCTTGTATTATTGGGGAAAGTTTATTTTTTAAAGATTCCAGCTACCAATACATTGTTGTTATACAACTATCCACTAAGAAAAGATAAGCCTTCAAGGAATCTCTCTTAATGAATTTGAGAATTAAATGCAGCATCACCTGCGTTGGAATCATCTGGCATATTTACTTAAAATGTACGTTTCTGAGCTTGGTTGGGGGGTGGAACAGAATCTACATTTTTATCACATTTTTGTGCCCCTTTTTCTTGTTTACCCATATGGTTCTCAGTCACATTAAAGCAAGAGAATCACTGAATTAGGAAGATAATTAAAATTCAGCAAAATCTAAACAGCGGGAATGGCTTTTTAGAGGAGTTTCTTAAAAGCCTGTTGAAAATGGCTGGTAAATTGGTGTAGCAAACTTTATGTGAGAGGCTATGACTATATGAGGGATAATGGAACCCTCAGTAATAATCTTCAGCACTAGATAGCATTGAGTTTACAGAGAAAAATCAGTTTAGATAAAATATATGGCATGGAGTTTGTTTCTGAAAACATACGAATGTGAAAATTAGTGCTTACAGTAAACGGTGACTTTTCCTCACATGAAAAGCAAAAGCATCAGTGATAGATGCTGTATAAAATATTTCTAAATTAGTAATCTTTGATTCTGACTAGCATTAGGCAATAGATGTCTGGTATATGTGTAATTTACATGTTTTTTAAATTCTCTCTCCCAGATCAATTAAACTCTACTGATATTCTGCAACTCTGCATTTCAGACGATTTTAATATATATGCCCAAAAGCTTAAACCACCCAGCAAATATTTATTAACTACTTCTTATGTGTAGGCATAGTTCTAGGTGTTATTTATGAGATAGTAAGAAAGACAACACTTCTGCCTCAAGAAGGTTCTAGCCTAATGAAAGTGAAAGTCGCTTGGTTGTGTCTGACTCTTTGCGAGCCCATGGTCTCCTCTGTCCATGGAATTCTCCAGGCCAGAATCCTGGAGTGGGTTGCCATTCCCTTCTCCAGAGGATCCTCCCAACACAGGGATCAAACCCAAGGCTCCTACTTTGCAGGTGGATTCTTTACCATCTGAGCCACCAAGGAAGCCCTATCCTAATGGTTGAGCACAGATAGTAAAAACAAAAATATAAGTTTAAAAAGATAATAAATGCATGAAGAAAATAACATAGATGAACATGGTTGAGTGAGGGTCCTTAAAAGATGCATATTCTTTAGCTGAGGTGGTCATCAGAACAGCTTCTGTGGAGAGGTGACATTTGGGTTAAAGTTTGAGACAGTCAAACAAGGGTCTACAGAAAAGCACCTCAAGAAGATTAAATAACAAATAGGTTCTAATAAAGAACAAATTGATATAGTCAAAGTTTGGAAGCAAGACCAGTGTGGAGAAGATGGAGACAAAGTGAAATAGACTGTCTGAGCCAAAATATGTGAGGCCATGTATGGTAAGGCAAGTAGCTGAGACAGATACTGGAGGACTTTAAGCAAAGGAAAAATATGGTCATGTGACTGGATTTTAAAATATCACTCTGACTACAGTAGACTGAATGTTTATTTCCCTCCCAAACTCAGATGTTGCACTCCTAACCTCTTATTTGATGGTTAGGAGTTGGGGCCTGTAGGAAGTTATTAGGTCACAGGGTGGAGCCCTCATGAATGAATTAGTGCCCTTATGAAAGGGAATCCAGAGACCTTCTCCGCTGTTTGCCATGCGATGATACAATGAGAAGTTTCCAGTCTGAACCCTGGAAGAGGGCTCTCCCCAGAACCCTGATCTTGGATTTCTGGCCTCTAGAACTTGGAGGATACATGTCTGTTATTTTTAAGCCACTCCATCTAGAGTTTGTTATAGCAGCCCATTGACTTAGACATTTAACTGTGAGTTGACAAAGTACTTAGAGCCCAACTAGAAGATACAAGGCTGTTATGTCCTAGACAAATCACATGGCTGGAAGCAGTCTTAAGATGGAGACAATTGATTAGATTTTCCTAGGCAAGAATACTGGAGTGGGTTGCCATTTCCTTCTCCAAGATTTGTAGCTAGAGTGACTAATACAAAGAATCAGAAAAGGAGGAGTCAAGGATATATACTATGCACTGTGGCCTGAGTTGTGTACCTCAGAATTCACCTGTTGAAGTGCTAGAGCCCTTCCAATGGTGTTTGGACATGGGACTTGTAGATGGTAACTGAGTGTAGGTGGATTGGAAGGATGGAGCCTTCAAAATGAGATTAGTGTCTTTGTAAGAGATGAGAGTTCTCTCTCTTCTGTAGCCCTGTGAGGACACAACAAGAAGCTGGCCATCTGAGACTTGAGAATCTTGAACTTCCAGCCTCCAGAGCTGTGAGCAAAGCAATTTCTGTTGTTCAAACCACCCAGCCTATAGATATTTCATTTATGGCAGCCTGAGCTGATTAATTAGCTAATGTTTTGAGCTGGATAAACTAGGTGGTACTTTGTACAAATAAGATAGAACTTGGAGAGAGTTTAGTGTGTGGAACAATCAAAGTTTGGTAAATAAAATATGTTATTTGATCTCCAAGTTGTTACTGAGAAATATAAATAACCTCAGATATGCAGATGATGCCACCCTTATGGCAGAAAGTGAAGAGGAACTAAAGAGCCTCTTGATGAAAGTGAAAGATGAGAGTGAAAAAGTTGGCTTGAAGCTGAACATTCAGAAAACTAAGATCATGGCATCTGGTCCCATCACCTCATGGCAAATAGATGGGGAAACAGTGGCTGACTTTATTTTTCTGGGCTCCAAAATCACCAGATGGTGAATGTAGCCATGAAATTAAAAGACGCTTACTCCTTGGAAGGAAAGTTATGACCAACCTAGACAGCATTTTTAAAAGCAGAGACATTACTTTGCCAACAAAGGTCCATCTAGTCAAGGCTGTGGTTTTTCCATTGGTCATGTATGGATGTGAGAGTTGGACTATAAAGAAAGCTGAGCACCGAAGAATTGATGCTTTTGAACTGTGGTGTTGGAAAAGACTCTTGTGAGTCCGTTGGACCTCAAGGAGATCCAACCACTCCATCCTAAGAGAGATCAGTCCTGGGTGTTCATTTGAGGGTCTGATGTTGAAGCTGCAACTCCTTTGGCTACCTGATGCAAAGAGCTGACTCATTGGAAAAGACCCTGATGCTGGGAGGGGTTGGGGGCAGGAGGAGAAGGGGACGACAGAGGATGAGATGGCTGGATGGCATCACCGACTCAATAGACACGAGTTTGGGTGGGCTCCGGGAGTTGGTGAGGGACAGGGAGGCCTGGCATGCGGCACCTTATGGGGTCACAAAGAGTCAGACACGACTGAGCAACTGAACTGAACTGAACTGAAAGTTGTTAAATAGGGATTTGGATTTTTTTCCATCTAGGACTTAGGAAGACTCTCTGTGTGCTGTGCTTAGTCTCTCAGCTGTGTCCAGCCCTTTGCGACCCCATGGACTTAAGACCAATAAATCCATTGCAGGTGGATTCTTTACCATCTTAGCCACCAAGGAAGCCCTATCCTGATGGTTGAGCACAGACAATAAACACAAAACATAAGTTTAAAAAGATAATGACTTCATGAAGAAAATAACATAATTCTCTATGGAAACATAAATATTTAGTTATCAGTATAACATGATGTCTAAAATTTTTGACTTGACTAGAAAAGAATGCCAAGAATTATAATTTTGAGAAATGCCCTATGTCAAACAAGTCAGGTGGTAGTTGAATAAATCAAAGGATAATGTTTTAAGATGGTTAATACCAAGACCTGTTTGTATGCTGATGATAATGAACCACAGGATGGGAAGAATGTATGATGCAGGAGAAAAATAGAATATTCACAAAAGTGGAAATACTCAGAAGGTAATAAATTGCAAATATGAAGGCCACCAGATTGATGAGTTTGGTGGATAAAATGAGAGGATGTTTTATATGATTACATCAATTTTCTCTAAGATAGGGGGTACGATTATCATCTGAGAGTGGAACAGAAAGTAGTGTTAGCTGATGGCAAGTTTTCATGAGATAGGAGAGCTGGATGAATGGGAATACTTTAGTAAGTACAAATGCAACAATGGGAATTATTTGCCTGAGAGTAGAATGCTTGAGATCATGATGGCAGAGTCAGTTACATTTTGGAGGATGACATTTCATGAATGATGATGTATGGAGGAGAAAGCAGTGGAAGCTAACAGGATCAAGAGCTAAGAGATCAAGATGCTAGATGGATTCTCTCTATGAATGTTGATGTTTTCAATAATTAATACAGAGTTAAAGTGGAAAAACAGATGCTATCTATAAATGGATTATAAATAAATAAATGAGAGGTTAATAGTTGACATCAAAGAAGAGAATGTGCCTGAGATCAAATATTTTTAGAGGAGCAGGGAATTTGGAAAGGATAAAGGAAATGAATGGTTTAGAAGCAGCAAAGAATGACAACCACCTCTAGGTAGTAATAAACATGTGCTGTATCTCCCAAAATAAGTCACCCATGGACAGAGTTCTCAAAGATCAGCTAAGTAGACATTTGAGAAGAGAGGTGAAATTATAAAGTACACATCTTAGAAAATTAGAAAGTAAAAATAAAAATGGGTGTTAGTCTCTCTAGCTGTGAGAGGAACAATTTTGAAAATTGTGATTAAAAAATTAAAATGAATAGTCCATGCAGTTGTGAGATTTTGTCCAGGATCTTCAAGAACGGGGATGATGATGTTTAATAAGATATTTTAAATGCATCTTGTGATTACCTTCAACTGATGGTGGGTGGTGCTTTAGTTGGTAAGTCATGTCTGACTCCTTGCATCCCCATGGACTTTAGCCCACCAGGCTCCTCTGTCCATGGGATTTCCCAGGCAAGAATACTGGAGTCAGTAACCATTCCTTTCTCCAGGGAGTCTTCCCGACCCAGAGATTGAACAGGGTCTCATGCATTGCAGGTGGATTCTTTACTGCTGAACCAGCAGGGAAGCCCTCAACTGGCAATATATTGTCTAAATACTGGCTAGGTGGTAAGCGCTGAACATGAGTGACTAAATGTATACCTAAAACACACACTCTTCATCTTTCAAACACTCATGCATGCTTAAATAAGAAATATAGTAGAAGTTGTTATTTTCTCAAACAGGAACATACTGTATCCTACAGTATTATTAATAAAAATCAGACTGATGCAATTCTTACATCTTTGGTTAGGCTTATAGCATGTCTTGATAAATGTTCTAGGAATTATCCTGGAAAAGTGGAAGAACAGTTCCTTTAAAAGTGGCTGTGATGTTGAAAGAAGAAAGAAATGAGATTGTTTCTGTGACTACACTAGCTGGTGAAGGGGATATTAATTGAGGTGACAAAAGCAGTAACTCTGAGTTACATATAAATGAATATACCAGTCTTTTAGATTGCTATATAACATTTTTAGACCTCAGTTTTCTTATCTGGAAAATTAGGATCTTTCGTATCTACTTTGCAGCACTTTTGTAAGCATTAAAAACAATAAAGAGATAGTATCTTAATCACATTTCTACAATGTTGAAAGTCCTAATAAATAATGTCTGTTGATGGTTTTCTCTTGTTTTCTGATACAGGCAGGCGTTACCTCAGTGAACATTTGAATGCCAAAGCTAAAATCTCTATTTTTATCATGAGTAATCAGTCTGTTTATTTCATTCTTCTAGCCTATCTTAATGATATTAGCAGGTTGGATTCTATTTCTAAAATCAATTCTGTTGCCTCTTGGAACTCTATTTTATCTACAGTTATTCTTTAGTGTTTCATCTGAGAAAGAAAACAGTTTGTATTTTGCTGATTCATTTCTACTCTTCAAGATCATAGAAATATTGTTAATATTTTTTATTCCTCTCAATAAACCATGAATTTTCAACTCACAGAGAAGAAAGAATCATAAATGGGACAGGAGAGCAGTGGGATAGAGAGGCTCTCTTGGACCAACACAAGGATAAAGAGAAATTGGTTCTGTCATCTCAAGTAGAGGGAGAATTTAGGGGCTGAAATTTCAAGATAAGGCACAAAGAAAAATACCAGGGGCATGATATAATAACCTTAAAGTATTTTTTTCCCTGAGAGTTTTGAGGGGCAGTGGCGTTTTAAATGGATTTTAAATAGACAAAGTTAAGGGAAGTATGAAGGAATCTTTATTGTGTATTGCTGATGTTGGCAGATAACAGGATTAAGTTTTTAAAAGCAAATCAATATACTATTATCAATACATTATGAGTTTTGAGGAATAATGAATAATTTATCTAAAAGAGTGTTTTAATGAATATAATTTGTATTTCAATGAATAGGCAGAAAGGCATTAATCATGTTGAAAAGTGATCAGTATAACTTCACCTTTCTTTCACATGAGAAAGCTGTTGATTATTAATCCTCTGGAGTAGAGGGACCACAGGTTTATATTCCACTTGGTAGCCAAAGGAGAAAAAAAATGTTTGGCTGATATAGTGTGCTCTGCTTAATCTACTGCTGCATTACAAAATGCCCCAAATGTCCTGGCATAAAAGTGAACATTTTATTATCTTCATGGATTCTGTGAGTTAAAATTGACATACAGAGCACAGAAGACAATTATTTCTATGATGTCTGGAACCTCAGCTGGGAAAACCCAAAGGCTGAAAGTGAGGTGATAGCTGAGGACTGGAATCGTTTGAAAGCACGCTCACTCACAGTTCTGGAGGTTGATTCCTAGCCTCCGTTAAGGCTGCCCGCTGAAGCAGTGCCATCTGGCCTCTCCAGGATCCTCTCTTCTTCTTCACAGCTTGGTACCTGGCTTCTAAGATAAGCGTCCCCAGAGCTCCAGACTGAAGCAGCTTTTATGATCTTGCCTCAGAAAGCACGAAGTAGTCTCATGTGTGCTGGGTGCTCAGTTGGGTCCGACTGTTTGAAACCCCATGGACTTTTCTATCCATGGAATTTTCCGGACAAGAATATTGAAGTGGGTTACCATTTCCTATTCCAAGGGTTATTCTCAACCCAGTGATCAAACCCGTTTCTCTTGCATTTCCTGCTTTGGCAGATGGATTCTTTACCACTGAGCCACTCAGGATAGGCCGAATTCAAAAGGAGGAAACATGAACCCATCTTGAGTAGAAGGAATGCTGACATCCCCTTGTAAGAAGTGCTCATGGCTGCTTTAAAATATAAGATCTGCTTAATTCAGACACAAGTACTATCAATTTTATTAAGCATCTGTTTCTGGGATCTATTCCTGACTTCTCTACCTCCTTGATATTTATTATATTTGGTTCTTTATTACAGCTTTAATAACTTGTTTACTGCAGGTTGAGGCTAACTCTTAAAATGAGTTACAAGAGGAAGATGTTTTGGACGATCTTGTGAGTGGGGAACAGATGATGCTACTGGTTTTAGAGACAAATTATTTACTTGGTATTATCACAACTGTGTCATCTTTGGATAAATTTTACTATGGTAAATATGTTTTGCAAGATGAATGCTGTCCAGTATAAATGTTTCACAAAGAAAGCTTTGTGAGAATATTTTAGGGGACATTGAATTTGGATTAAATTTTGAAAGCCAGAAGAATTTTCTTACTATCTAAGATGACCAAGATTTTTTTCTGGAGCCATAATAGAAAAATATTGGGAAAATGGCTTACATTCAGGATGGCTTACATTTTCCCCTGAGATCCTATTAATTTATTACATCTGGTGATTTGAAGACAGAGTGGTGCTTTAAATGATACCACTGTAGTCTAAACTTTCTACTGTAGAGGTTGAAAAACAATCAAAGTGAATATTTTTATTCCTTTTTAGTATAGTATGATAAAAAATTAAAGTTAAGGGAAATCTCTCAGTAAAAACCCGTTATTTAAAAATGATACAACTATGGTCCAGAGGTATTAAATAACTTATGCCAGTGACATTTGATAAATCTGAGTCAGGATCTGAGTTTGGTCTGCGCAGAAGGAACCATTGCATTATTCTTCAAGGAGATCTTATTAACTATACACAACAGATACAATGCATTTGGCCATCAGTACCAGCATTAAACTAAGTTTATCCAATTAAAATTTGATGAAAAGCAAAGAAGACATGGTGGTTCAGACAGTAAACAACCTGCCTGCAATGCAGGAGACCTGGGTGTGATCCCTGAGTCAGGAAGATCCTCTGGAGAAAGGAATGACAACTCACTCCAATATTCTTCCCTGGATAGTTCTGTGGACAGAGGAGCCTGGTGTGCTGCAGTTCATGGTGTCACAAAGATTCAGATATGACTGAGCAACTAAGAATACATTTTAAAGCCTCCCAAGTATCTTTATTGTGACTATTTGGGCAATCTGGGAGGTGAAGAATTAAAAGTATGTAACCTCTATGGAAGATTTCCAAAAACTATGGAAAATCTAAAAAAAGATCTAACACATCAGAAAGAAGCAGAAACTTTGTCAAAGGGAAGAGAGGATTCTGTTCTGGGTAAGAACAAAATGCACTTATTGGGGAATTTCAAGAGGGACTGACATCCTGTCGGAAATATGATATGGAGAAACGCTTTACAAAGACAAAGTTAGAAATGTCTGAAAAAGAGAGCTGAGTCATGAGCAAACTCTGGGGAGGGATATATATGTGTATGTGAAAGGAGAAAATGTCATGCCTGGGCATTGATTATGAAAGAAGGAAAAAGAACAAAAACTAAAACATCATAATTTTGGTCAACCAATCATATTTATGACTAAATGTGTGGGAGTGTGTCATGACACAAGCAAATCAGAATATTATGCTTGGTTAATTATAATAACTGAGCATGAAATTTTGAAACAGATAAGCTTGACAAAGTATATTCAGGGCCCTTAAGACATTTAAAACAATGTGAAATAATTTGGATTTCACATTTGATATTTAAATATAGTACTTTATTTGCTCAAAGCACATGTTGGAATCATCAATGATCTTGCATTTAAGATATTCATTTACTTTATACTTCAAATGAATCTTTCCTAAAAGTAGTAGCATCTAATTGATTAAATTGATTGTGATGACTATTTTGTCATTATTTTGATATCACAGTGATGCCTTCTGATCATGGAATGCTATTCAGTCAAATAAGATTCTAATCACTATACCATCTCTGAATATTGATGGAAAAGTGACCCAAGATTTAGTTATATTCTAAGGACTTATTTGTGATACCAATCAAAGTACATATTCCCTGTATGCCTAAAATTCCTGGATCTATTTATAGAAGTCTAGTTCAGATTTTACATAATCCAGTATATGAGTGTATGTTTGGTGTATAAATTTATGTGTCTGCCTTTACAGCTGTAATATGATTTTGTCATTTATAGTGCCTTTCTGGGGGTTCCTGGGTGGCTCAGTGATAAAGAATCCACTTGCTGACTCAAGAGTTGCAAGTTTGATCCCTGGGTCTGAACAATCCCCTGAAATAGGAAATGGCAACCCACTCCAGTATTCTTGCCTGGTAAATCCCTTGGACCGAGGAGCCTTGCGGGCTACAGTCCATGGGATCGCAAGAAGTCAAATACAACTGAGAGACGATGCACACATCGCCTTTCTAGGACTAAAAAAAAAAAAAAAAATGTCATTGCACTTGACTCAGCAGTCTTGTATATTCTACAAGCATCCATGAAACTCTGGCAGGCTAACTTGTTAGCTTGAAATAGATGAAAGTGTCAGGCTTTTCATAGTTCTTGACACAACTTTTCTAATTTCATTTCTTGCTGCTCCCTGTCTGCATGACACTTAAGGTGCATTACTCACACTTCCCAAATATAACTTGCAATTCTATATCTTAATTTATAGGTTGCTTTTCCATCAATTTCCACTCAGGAAACATTTATCCATATTCTTCTTGAAATATTTTTTTATATCAAACCACTCATTAGACATAACTTTTGACTCTTTAGTTTATATTGTTAATGTAGTATCTGCTACTTTATTTTGCATTAAGATCAGCTTTGTATGATATTATTCAATATGATATTCATTGTGGATAATTTTTATTCCAAGTGCCCAGCACAGAGTTTTCAATAAAACATCTCAATAAATCAACACAATGAATGTTTCAGAAGTTCATCTAGATTTTTTTCCAAAATATACTCTAAGTAACTGTAATTATTTAAAGGGAAAATAGGACCAAAACCAGGGTAGGATTCCACACCTTTTATTTCCTTATTATAGGAAATGTTTTGTAATAGGCTAAGACTGAAAGAGAAATAAATGCCAGCAATCAAAACACAATCCCAAAACAGCAGGTGGTTTGAATAGTTGGTTTGAATAAGCAGCCATCCTACTAGCTCTGATATAGATTTAAGAGTTGCCTCTGGGAAAAATGACAAGTCAAAACAAGAACTAAGACAGTCACCCAGGGATGTATGTGCGAGACAGTGACATCAATAGAACCAACTCTTTTCAAACCAATGACAAGTCCTGAGTGCTGTATCATTCCTTGAATTACTAATGATACTGCTGATATTGAGTGCTTGTTTAGATCTTTGAGTGTATTATATATTCTCCTATAGTTGACTTGTTAATGGACTCTAACACTGAGAAGTTCTTGGCCTAGAGATGCTGTTTAAATTGCCCAGGCATTATCAAATGAATCAACTTTAGTTTAATCCATTATTAAACCAAAAATAATATATAAATAACCTTCAAAAGAAAAATAATGTACATCAGAGAACAGAAAAGTTTAGCATTTTATTATTTTCCTTCAATTGCATTACCTGCATTTGTTCTACAAACATTTGTCGAGCTTCAGCTATGTTTCAGAGAGTATGGTGTATTTGTTTCATATTGTTGCTATAACAAATTACCACAAAATTAGTGACATAAAATATTGGGTTAGACAAAAAGTTTAAGTTCTTCTGTAAAATGGTACAGAAAAATGAACTTTTTGGCCAGCCCAGTAACACCCATTTATTTTGTCATTGTTCTTTAGGTCAGAAATCCATTTGAGATCATTTGGGTTCTCTGCTTAGGGTCTCACAGGCTGAAATCCAGAATCATCTATACTGAGGTCTTATCTGTAGATTATGGGGAAAAATCCATTTCCATGTTCCTTCAGGTTGTTGGCAGATTGAACAGAATCCTTTTAATTCTTTGACTCTCTATGGCTCTCCCTCTTACTACAAACCACAGAAAACCATCTACTTTTAAAGTGCTCATGGAATTGGAAGTTCAATAGTTATTTGTGTGAAGTGGGGAGGGAAATCAAGAAATGATGTCCAGGTTCCTGGCTTTAGCCACTGGTTGGGATGATGTGCTGGTTTCTGTAAAAAGGAAATGGGGAGGGAAAATGAGCACAGGGAAGTGAAGGATGGGAAGCTCAGTTTTGAACATGAAAAGTTTGACACCTTTTTAAGCCAGCCAAATATAGATGTTTGTAACACAATTGGGTGTACTACTGTTGAATTCAGATGAAAGATCTGGGTTGGAGCTACTCAACTGACAAACCAATTGCATATGGTTAATTGAAGTCATAATCAGTCAGTTCAGATTAGTCGGTCAGTCATGTCTGACTCTTTGTGTCCTAATGAACTGTAGCACGCCAGGCCTCCCTATCCACCACCAGCTCCCAGAGTCCACACAAACCCATGTCCATCGAGTTGATGATGCCATCCAACCATCTCATCCTCTGTCGTCCCCTTCTTCTCCTGCACTCAATCTTTCCCAGCATCAGGGGCTTTTCCAATGAGTCAGCTCTTTGCATCAGGTGGCCAAAGTATTAGAGTTTCAGCTTCAACACTAGTCCTTCCAATGATCACCCAGGACTGATCTCCTTTAGGATGGACTGGTTGGATCTCCTTGCAGTCCAAGGGACCCTCAAGAGTCTTCTCCAACACCACAGTTCAAAAGCATCAATTCTTCGGCACTCAGCTTTCTTTCTAGTCCAACTCTCACATCCATACATGACCATTGGAAAAACCATAGCCTTGACCAGACGGACCTTTGTTGGCAAAGTAATGTCTCTGCTTTTTAATATGCTGTCTAAGTTGGTCATAACTTTCCTTCCAAGGACTAAGCGTCTTTAATTTCATTGCTGCATTCACCATCTGCAGCGATTTATAGTAATAATACTGAAAGGTGATTCAGAAGTCTTATTAGTGAAAGGTAATTCCTGGAGAAAGAATGCAGCATGAAAGGAGAAGAAAATCTAAGACATAATACCCAGGTTGACTAACAGAAATGGCTCAAAGAAGAGCCTACATAAAGGATACATAATAAAGAAGAACTAGGGCCGTTGCTGTTATGCAAGACAAGGAAATGAGAATTTCAAAAAATTTCAAAGTTGAAGAAAGTAGGCAACATTTTTGAACACTGTAGGCAAGTCATGTTAAAAAAAATAACTGATGTATGGATCAGGCTTAGTGACAAGGGATTCATTGGTTATTATTTGATAAAGTTTGGTACAGTGTGTGTGCAACCCAAAATGAAGTGGTTTTAGTTATAAATGAAACCTGAGGAATTTCTCTTTCAGTAATATCTATAATTGCTATTCCCTGGGAGAACCAGTTTTAAGTTAGGCTAAAGGTTATAAGAATGTTCAGAGAAGAGCCTGACAAAGAAGGGGAACTTGCTTATGGTGAACCATGGGTACCGGAGAGCACAATGGAATGGTTTTTAGAAGAGAGGAGAAGAGAGACAGCGTACTGTTGGATCAGGAAAATAAATATGTATTTTACATTTTTTAAATTTAAAAATTAAATTCTAGCTGATTTACACTGTTAGCTTCATATTGTAAATATGAAGTGACTTTACAACAGTGATTTTACAGATTACACTCCATTTAAAGTTATAAAATATTGGTTATATTCTCTGTGCTATATAATATATGCTTATATATTTTTACACATAATTGTATATTTTTCATATATTTTACACATAGTAGTTTGTATTTTTTAACCACTTACCCCAATTTTGCTCCTTGCCAACCCCTCTCTCCAGTGGTAACCATAAGTATGTTCTCTATATCCTATCCATAAATCTGTTTTATTATATTGATTGATTTATTTTTCTATTCCACAAATTAACATACAGTATTGTCTTTTTCTGTCTGAACTATTTCACTAAGCATAATACCTTCCAGGTCCATCCATGTTGTTGCAAATGGCAAAATTTTGTTCCTTTTGTCCTGAGTAATATTGCACCAATGCTCAATGTCTGGAAACAACCTTAGTGTCTTCTTTATTTATGCTGTTGGACACTTAGGATACTTCTATATATCAATTGTAACTAATGATGCTATGAACACTGGAGTGCATATATCTGTAATAAATGTGTGTTTAAATGAGAATGTGGAAGATGTGGGTTTGAATCCGGGGAGTTCCAACAGTGTAATGGTATACAATTTATTACATTGAATTAACATCAAAATAACAAGAGATAGAAAAATAAAATGCATCAATAATGAAGGTAGAATAAATATTATGATAATCTTCTTCTAGAAAGAAAGTGATCAGGCTTCTCAGGATTCAGTAATGAGCTGGACAGAGTTCACGTTTCTGGTGGATGGAGAGTGCTTATGCCTCTAGATGGGAAGGGAGCTGCAGAGAGTCTAGCTTAACTAGAGAGCTCCAAAAAGAGACTTACTTCTTTAAAGAACTGAGACATAGGTCTCCAGAAATTGATTGCATAGGAAATCCTGTACAGCAGAGGGATGACTATTAATAGATTTGAAGCCAGTAGTGGAGGGAAAGGGTAAGACGTTGGAAGAAATGTTCAGGTTAGTAAGGTCAAGGCAGTCAGGACCACATACTACTAAGTACTTAAATTTAATATGCCTTATGTAAGAGGTAAAAAAATCATCCTTGACTCACAAAATAAATACAACATTTGGTTGGTAGGAGTGTACTGAATAAAATGAAATATTCTCAAGATAAATAAAGAAAATTTAAAATATCCATCTCAAATTGTTCCTAAAGGCAGTGATGGAATCAAAATGAATATATTTGTATAGACTTGATACATGCAAAGCATTATCAATTGAAAGGTCAAGGATTAACCTTTCTAAAATCTCAAAAATTTAAGATAAGTTCCAACTCTCCCCAATTGGGTTATCTCACTTTATTGCTATATAGCAGTTTCAGGTAGATATCCTGGGGTTTATGGAATGGTAAAATTGAGAAAAATATAAGAAAAGAATATAGAATCAGTATACAGGGTACTTTTGAGAAAAAAATGCAATAACTTATGCCAAAGAAAACTGTATTTTAGAGCCAGCTGAGCATCCATCTCAGGATTCATAATGTTCAGATCTTTAGGATGTTTTCTTAAAAAAAATCAACTACTTTTAGTTACTGATATTTTCCAGGCCTATATCAAAACAGTTTTTACTGAGTTATATAGCATCTAACAAGAGTCATCAAAAAAGATAGACAAGTATGGTGCTAAAAAAAGTAATATTAAAATCTTGTAAAAGTATTTTACAGAAAAGATGGTAGTCAGTCAATATCCCAAAATGTCTGGCTTCATCTATTGGCTGGAGAGTGGAGAAGGTCTTTGAGAGAAGTAACAAAGGGTATGAGCAAGTTTTTAGTGGGGAGCAAAAAGGGCAATAATTTTATTTATAGGTTTAAAAAAATTATTGGAATATAGTTGATTTACAATGTCATGTTAGTATATTTTTTATACTTTAGATAATTGTATTCAGTAATTAGATATATACATCTGAAATTCATGGACTATATCAAATCTAGAGATAGAGCTTTGAAAATTGTTAATTTAGAATTGGGATATGAGATCTCCTAATTTGAGCATCAGGGTTAAAAAACATAAGAAAAGTTTAGAAGAGAATAGAAATCTAGAAATACCCAGTACTTTGGGGTCAATCACAACAGCAGATTTAGTGAGACAAAGAGACGAAGGATGCTGAGTATAATTTGATCCAAAGGGAATGAATCACTGGAAAGGGAGACATAAAAGATTCAGGAGAGACAAATGACTGATAAAGAAAAGTGCAAGCAGGTCCAGGAGTGAGTAGGGTTAAGAGTGTGGTGGACAGGTTGACCTTGAACAGACCTTACCTTGGGGGACTGGAGGAAAAAGAGCCCTAAAATATCCACTAGTTGCAACATGTAGGTAGTGGAGTTAGGAGGAGCTGTGGGCTTTCATGCCCATCATGGCTTCAGAGTTCTTAAATAATTAGTAAAGGCAATCATCTCTGGGAAAGAGAGGGAGGAAGTCTATGGAGCAAAGTAGGAACAGATCTAAACAATCTCTAGGGAAAATGGAAAGCTTACCAACTGCAAGGGAAATTACTGCAGATCAATGCTGAGGGCCCAGTGAGAATAGAAGCCATGCATTTATATTTATGGATTCATGTTGTTTTTCAGTGGTCTTCAGCTGTTGGATGCAGGAACTCCCATGTGGCACTTTGGAGTAGGGGAAGAAAAAAATGATAGACTTAAAGATACTGATGGAGTTCAGTTGATCTATCCTGTGACTCAGACTCTGTAAGAAATAGAATGAGGTCCAAAGATCTGACAAATCAGGAAAGTTGGAGGGATGCTGAGACTGGAATTCAGAATTTTCAAAACTATGCACAGGTATAGGAGGAATGGATGCATACTATGTATTGTCTGGAAGGGGGATATAATTCAGACATATAGATTTTTGAGATGACGTATTTGTTGCAGTCAAGAATAAACTGTAGAAATCAAGAGTCAGCTGGATGTGAAAAGCAAGGGAAAGGGGAAAGTTAATTATTCAATAAATATTTATTGAAGAACCTCTATGAGTTCAGGTATTATACCTGAGATACAAAATGCTGGAGATACAAAAATGGCCAAGACACAATGTGCTAATTTGCTTCAGTCGTGTCTGATTCTCTGTAACCCCCTGGACTGTAGCCGGCCAGGCTCCTCTATCCATGGGATTCTCCAGGCAAGAATACTGGTGGGTTGCCATTCCCTTTTCCAGGGGATCTTTTTGACCCAGGGATCAAACCTGTGTCTCTTACTCTCAATTAGATCGGTCTCCTGGAATGATTTATGTTTCCAGCTTAGGAAACAATGTGGATGAGAGAGTGACAGTGTTAAATGACCATGTCAAAACTTATAATTAATACTCGTTTAGCTTTAGTAGCTGATATGAAAATCCAAGTAGCAGTATAAGCCATTTATCTATATGGCTATAGATAAATTTGAATTATGAAGAGAAGCCTGTGTTGAATAGGAAAGACTTGGTGGAGTATACGGTGTAGCCCTGGAGAGCACGTGGGCAGCGTGTGAGGGAGAGGGGAGGTTCCTGAACTCCGAGATTGTAGGGCAGGGAGAGGAAGAAAAGAGCCACTGAAAGAGTTGTGATGAGATCAGGCAATTTGCTTTTGAGAAAAATGAATAAGAGTGTTCCAGAAGAAGAATGGTTCCTATAGTCCAATAAGTCAGAGATCCCGAGGAGAAAGACCAAATTGCTTGAATAGATTTGGCAAATAGGAAAGCATCGATCATCTTAGCAGGTGCAATTTCAGCAGATTGGCGTGACATACATTCCTCTGGGTAGAGGAATACATGAAAGACTTAGAAAATTATGTATTATCAATGATGGCCAGCAACTTTGAAGGTTGTCTCATAATTACAAAATATAGTCTGTATCTTCGGTCTTTTAAGTAAAAAGGTATGTATGTTGACTAGAGAAATTTACAATAAGAAATATAAGGTATACATAAAATGTCCAAAAATTAACCTAAACAGAGAAGAAAATAGAATGTCGTAACTATAGATGTTGGGGGTGGGGTGGTTAGGGATGTATTATTTGTAGGAATAATAATGATTTTTAAATTTAGTTTTATCACTAGTTAATGAAAAATCCCTCAGTAGTTAAAGCTAAATCCAATTTTTCACACACCTCAAATGAAATCTGTGTCCCATAAAGAGTGAAATTATATGCTTTTGAAAATAAAGTAATAGATTATTTTGACATGGACAAGTAATTCCACATATTATTGCCTTCAAATTTAATGGTGATACCAAATGTAAACATCTTTTACATTTAACGAATGACTCTTGATTTCAAGGAAAAAAGAGACCACCTTTCAGAGCTTTGGGAAGTGAACATATGTTTAACAGTTCCATTGCATTTTCAACATAATTAGTTGTCTAACTATGTATCCAAATAAAGCTAATGAATTTCCATGTACAATTAACTATGATTTATCTAAGGGTATTACAGTTTGAATTATTTTCTATCAACTTTTTCATAATTATCTTTTAATATGAATTTGCTAATTATTTATGGACAAATTTCATTTTGAGTAAATTAAAATCTATTTCCACAATGCAGCATATATTGAGCAGCAGTTAAGAGAGGTGGTTGTAGAAAATTCAGCTTTAATTATTTCCCCCCCAAAGGAGACTTTGAGAAGTTAGGCAAATAATTTATTTCAGTTCTCTTTTATAAATAAATTAAAAATAAATGAGCCCTTTAAAATATTTTAAGATTTCTTAAAAGTCCATACATCTTAACTTAGTTTCAACAGCTTCATGTTTGATTGATCTTGGTTTGATTTATTTTGCTATTTAAAGAGAAGAGAGTATTTATTGTATATTTTCTGTGAGTTTGTGTTAAGAGGCATGTGGAAGCTAGAATATAGAAAATTTATGACTTTAGGATTACTCCTCAAATAGAATGTGCTTATAAAGTATACAACAATAAATCCAACTTGGCTTAAAATATTAGCCAACCTATATATGATTTTTAAATTGGTTAGGAATCAGATACATGAAATGCTAAGCAAAAGCCATCAGAAATAACATATGGGGTAGCTAAATCATGTCCAAACAATTTAAAACTCTTAAAATATTTTGGAAATTCTTACCAAATTATATAGTAATATATATCCATATTACCTATATTTTAAAACATATTAGATGCTTATTAGGAAAAAAGTAACAGTGTGATTTTCGTGGGCATAGAGCTAGACTCGGTATAATTGATAAAATGAGCCTAAGGAAAAACACAGATTTTTTTTATTTTGCTTTGTTTTAAGAATTGCTCGTTCAAAATGTCCTTAGAGATTCTCTTTAAGATTGATATTCAGCATATAGAATTAATCCATATTAAAACTCCATCTAGTTTAATTCCTTTTTTACAGCTGAGTAATATTCTATTTTATATATGTACAACATATATAATTACATAATATAATTACATATATTTATATGTAGAAACATATAATTACATCCCCAGTAAAGCCAATTCTTCTCTATCTGTTCATCTGTCATTGGACATTTAGGCTGTTTCCATGTCCTGGCTGATGTAAACAGTGCTGCAATGAACACTGGGGTACTAATGTCATTTTTAATTATAGTTTTCTCAACATATATGCCCAGTGGTGGGATTACTGGGTCATATGGGCCATATGGCGTGAAGTAAGTCAGAAAGAGAAAAACAAGTATCGCATACTAATCCATATATGTGGAATCTAAAAGAATGGTACAGATGAACCTATTTCCAGGGCAGGAATAGAGACACAGATGTAGAGAATGGACATGTGGACACAGGGTAGAAGGAGGTGGGATGAGCTGGGAATGCGTATTCACATGTATACACTACCACATGTAAAACAGGTGAAAGTGGAAATGAAAGCTACTCAGCTATGTCCGACTCTTTGCAACCCCATGGACTATACAGTCCATGGAATTCTCCAGGACAGAACACTGGAGTGGGTAGCCTTTCCCTTCTCCGGAGGATCTTCCCAACCCAGAGGTCGAACCCAGGTCTCCTGCATTGCAGGCAGATTGTTTTCCAGCTGAGCCACCAAGGAAGCCCAAGAAGACTGGAGTGGGTAGCCTATCCCTTTTCCAGTGGATCTTCCTGACTCAGGAATTGAACTGGGGTCTCCTGCATTGCAGGCAGATTCTTTACCAACTGAGCTATCAGGGAAGCCTGACCTAGATGAGTAGGTTATGGGGGAGGAAGTCCAAGAGGAAGGAGATATGTGTGTGTGTGTATGTGTGTATAAATACACCTGATTCATTTCATTGTACAGCAGAAACTAACAACTGTCTGAAGTAACTTACTCCAATTAAGACTTTTGAACTTTGTGGGAGAATGTGAGGGTGGGATATTTCAAAAGAACAGCATGTATACTATCTATGGTGAAACAGATCACCAGTCCAGGTGGGATGCATGAGACAAGTGCTCCGGCCTGGTGCACTGGGAAGACCCAGAGGAATCGGGTGGAGAGGGAGGTGGGAGGGGGGATCGGGATTGGGAATACGTGTAAATCCATGGCTGATTCATATCAATGTATGACAAAACCCACTGGAAAAAAAAAAAAAAAAAACAAGTCAAAAAAAAAAAAAACTATAGTCCACCTAGAGGGATGGGATGGGGGAGGGGGAAGCTTCAGAGGCTTGGGATATATGTAGACATGTCTGATATATGATGTACAGCCGAACTTAACATTGTAAAGCAATTATACTCCAATAAAAAAAATACTTAAAAAAAAAAAGAAAAAGAAACAGCACACACTGTCATTTGTCTGGGCTACAGAACTTTGAAAGACTGTTGCCTAATGATATGAAAGAGAGACATTTGTGAGTGATGAAGCCAGTATAATTACATCCCCAGTAAAGCCAATTCTATTGGATACTGAAGAAGTGCCCACTGGGAGGATTATCACCTGTAAGAATGGAGAGATGCAAGGTCAAGTCATGTCTTGTATAACATAATCTACATATTCTAAGAGAGTTCTGTTTATTTTTTTCTTTTTATTTATTTTTCATTTTTTAATTTACTTTTTAATTGAAGGGTAATTGCTTTACATAATTTTGTTACTTTCTGCCAAACCTCAACATGAATCAGCCACAGGTATACATATGTCTCTCGTGCAATGTGCTGCTTCTGCACTGTCTTTACAACCAGTTTTATGGAAGCTCAACTTTTTAAACCAGTATATCTTGCCAAGATTCTTACCAATCGAAATGTGATGTTCAATGCTTTGTAGTTAAAGTGAGAAAGCCAGGCATATCTCAAACAAAAGATGAAACAAAAATAACAGTAGTAGTTGTCATTTTATAGAATCATGTCCCAGCCCTCTCATGTCATTGAGTTATGTGGATCATTCAACCCACTTTTCTCTTTTAGAGAAATTCACAATCAAATATAGAAAATGGAAAACCCATATTATCTACTATCTGGCTTCCCTGGTGGCTCAGAGGGTGAAGTGTCTGCCTGCAGTGCAGGAGGCCCGGGTTCGATTCCTGGGTCGGGAAAATTCCCTGGAGGAGGAAATGGCAACCCACTCTGGTACTCTTGCCTGGAAAATCCCATGCATGGAGAAGCCTGTAGGCTACAGTCTATGGTAGGTTACAGTCTGTGGGGTCACAAAGAGTCGGACACGACTGAGAAACTTCACTTTCACTGCACTTTATGTTGAAATATAAGTATAAATATTAATGTATGTTAAATAGAAATACATAGCATTGTACCTAGTGTTTTTATTAGAATAAAACTTGAAATCTACAGTTTTATATTTTCTGCTTAGACATTAATCATGCAGTGAACTGATTAGCTAAAAATAGAAGTGAAATAGAATAATTATTTAAAAAGTTCAAAAAACAGTTGTCAGGCATAATGTCAGTTTATAGTATTTCATGAATACTGATACTTAAACTCAAGAACAGTAATCACATAAGCAGTGGAATTTTGACTTGACTATTATACTTTGAAGATAACCTTCCTCCATGTGTATTGAATAAAAGAAAAGCAATTATTTAGCATGTTTTTATGACCATACTGTTAAAACAATGCAAAATCATAGGTATACTTTAATGTTATTATACATTAATCAAAGTCTAATACATTAAAAGCCAGGGCCCCAAAGACCAAATCTCAATCCTATAACAAAACACCAAAACAAATATACTTTGTTATTATACATTAATCATAGTCTAATCAAATCAAAAGCAGATCTATATGTCAAACTTTAAATAAAGGGAAAGCAGAACTAAACAGAATTAATAAATCAATCAGAGAATTGCAGGTACAAAATACTTTGTTCCCCCTAGTCTACCTTAACAATGAATCTTGAAAGATTGGGAACTTTGAAGAAAAGAAATTGGAAGGGGGCTTGTATCTCCCACCCCAGCAACACAAGCAGAGAAAAAATATTTAGTTTACCATTTTATTTAAGCATACCTATATAAGGACAAACTTCTGAACGGAAACAACAGACGGGTTGACATTTCCTCCATAAGGTGATAAAGAGAAGAACTTGTAAAATTGACCACCCAAATCTAAAAGCAAGGACCACATGTGGGTTATACAATGTATTACAGCTGTGTGACATCATAAAGCCTTGTGTTTAAGAGACTGAAGTCCCAGAAGAGGCTCTGTATCTTTAGAAACTATCTGTAACAATCAGCAGGCTTGCTTTCTTCTTTTTCTGAATTTTAGTTTTTTTCATCCTTAATATGGACTATGATTAAGTTATTGTGGGAAAATAAAATGAGATAAGGAAGGTAAAAGCTTTTAGCCAGTTCCTGGCACTGAGGAAGTCTTTTGTGAAGGTTATTTATCTTTATTATGAAAAATATTGACTCTTGGGCAGCTATTCTTTTTACTCTCAGTTTATAAGTAACATTAATAATTAGTGTTATTTTGTGCTAATATATTCCCTATTAACATTTATCTCACTGGCTCAAGTAGGTGTCAGTAGGATGCTTTTTCTGGCTCTTTCCACCTCAAACAATACACCACCACTGGACCTTCAGCAACAGGCAGGATCCAATCAATTTCTGTCATTCTACTTCTGAGTGCCAACCACTAGGTCCTGATAGATTTCCATGGGTTTACCAGTGCATTACAAATCAGTTACCTGACTTGTTTCCTTGGTGAAATGAGATGAGAAATCTGGTCTAGGCCTACCCAGGATATCTGTGTAGGTTTCTAGCTTTCTGTGGAAAGTTGGTCTATTTCCTCCATGTCACCTCTCCTAGAATGTTCATTAGGGTGATGCTTATAGAATAGTAGTACACAATTTCAATACTTCAACCAAGAAATAACCACCAAAATAATCTTCGTGCCATGAAGGATGGGACTCATTTGGACTAGCCTTTTTTATATGGCAGTCAAGATTTCTATCAAAAGAAATATGTAGAATACATAATGATATATTAATATGTTTAAGAAGTCCTAATTACCAAAGAAAACTTGTTGTAAAATCACTTTTGAACAAAAAGCCCACATACATACATGTGCATTAAATCTATACCACCAACAACAAAACTAGCTAAAAGTCCTTAGGAGTAGAATAAAAATGCCTTAATAAGTAAGAGTCTATGGAATTATATTTGAAGTTTGGAAAGGATTTTAAATATTATTTAGTATTATTAATATCATGTGTGTTATTTAATATCACATGTGTTCAGCCTTGTTCATTGCATTAACTCATGTTTTAAACTTAGAGTAAACCTAGAAAAAATAGTTTTACTCCCGTCTAATAGGTAAGGAAACTGGTGTGGAGACAAACCTACCTCCAGAGATAACGTCTTTTTTCAAACCACATGCCATAGTACTATGGTTAAAATGCCAATGTAATCCTCTGATGGCATTTTACCCTTAGTTAATATGAAGATGATTTGATCATTAATCCCTTATTTTCTAGAATCTTATGTGAAGGAAAGCACATCTTCTAAAACATGAAATGTCTTGCAAATATAATACAAATACTACTTGTAATTCTACAGTTTAAATTGTATATAACATTTAAAAGCAAGTTCCAACTTAAGATATATAAATAATATGCCTTCTAATAAAAAATCACACAAATTGTGTTTCCTATTATTTTAACATAATCTTGATACTTAAAGTTTTTGATCCAAATTAGCATGTAGAGGAACTCTAGATTTTGGTGTGAACATAAACATGAAAAAATGTGCTGAACCGAAAGTAAGTAATGGTAAAGTAAGTAAATAAAGATTTAACCAAATCCCACCCACTGACAGAATGACAGGAATCTTGGATTAGAAGATGAGCAAATCAATTGAACAGAGAGAAAGAGAAATCATACAAACTAAGTTTGTCTTTGTAATTTCTGATGAAAACAGACATTCCTGACTAAGGCATTGAAATGTTTTAAAGTTCCTAAAATATTCTGACAAAAATTGCAAAAGTGTGGCACAAACGAAATCAGACTGTGTTACCTCCCTAATCCCTCTTAAAAAGTAATGCATGCGTCTTTGAGGAAAACGGAAACATGACATAGTAAAGGACAGCAAGGTGGAATTGCTACATTTTTTTTCTTTGTTGCTCTGGGCTGTCATTTTCGCATAAATGTTAGAAAATATGACAGTGTGTTTCTTACATTTAAAATTACCTATTTCTTGCTACAGCAAGGACAGGGCCCGTCCTTATTTAGGCTACACAGTCCTTGTTAATGATAGAAATCTCCATTTTCATATAAATAACGTGTGATCTGTCTGATTTGATCCATCTGGCTCTATAGTATTAATTTTAACTGCATCCCGGGATACCCAGATAAAACCAAGGTTAAGCACATCTCCAAACATAGGCTTCCCAGGTGGCACAATGAAAGAATCCTCCTCTCACTTCAGGAGACACAGGAAACACAGGTTCAATGCTTGGATCAGGAAGATCCCCTGGAGTTGGAAATGGCAACCCACTCCAGTATTCTTGCTTGAAAAATTCCAAGAATTGGGGGATATGGTGGTTAATAGGGTTGAAGAGTCAGACACAAGTGAACACACACACACATAGTTAAACCTATCTATCCTTAGATTAAACCACCTTTCCCAGACTCAAAACAGGTATTTTGGATAATTTTATCTCCATGCTTGCAACAAGTTATTTATCTTTAGACTTCTTTTCTATTACCAAATTCAAACTTTCTTTGCTAAGTATGTCTTAGACATTGCATTACTAGAAACTGGTTGACTTTATTGGTATTTTTGTTTGTAATCATACACAGTATGGCTTCGCAATATTTGTGTTTGCTTTACTGTAGTATTTTCTAGAAAATATAGACCCTGAAGATCCATTAATGAATCAGTTTATGGATTCATGAGATTAATCCCAGATTCAAGGCCAAGAAATGGTTTTTTGCATTTCCTTATCACAGTGTCCTCGCAGATTCGTGACAAGCATCATGACCTGGAATTAATTATCATAATAAATATTCAAAGTGTATGCAAGACATATCAAGAACAAGACTAATAGTAAATGGAGAACAGGGTAGACAGGTCCCTGCCTTCAAGGAGCTTTCATGCTAGTGTGATTTCTCATGGTAGGGTACACATTTGTCCATATTTAGTGTCTAATTAGGGTGCCAAGGATGAAGCCTTCATCCTAGTCAATGAAGAAAACACAACAGTGCAGGAAAAAAAAAGGAGAATTTGCTGTTCATCTTTTTCAAATTCTTTCCATTTTCAGTGACTTCATTTTTATTTTACATAATTTAAAATTTACTTTCCATTCATAATTAATACAAAATGTTGACTGTATTCCATGTGTTGTACTGTATATCATTGAATCTATCTTATACCCAATAGTTTGTACCTCACACTCCCCCACTCCTATTCTGCCCCTCCACCCCACTAATCATTAATTTGTTCTGTATCTCTGAACCACTTCTTCTGTGTTATTCATTAGATTGCTCTATTTTTTACATTCCATGTATAAGTGATATCATACAGTGTTATCTTTCTTTGATTTATTTCATTTTAGCATAATTTACTCTAAGTCCATCTATGTTGCTGCAACTGGCAAATTTTATTCTTTTTGTGGCTGAGTAATATTCCATTGTTTACATGTACCATATCTTCTTTATCCATTAGTCTGCTGATGGACACTTAGTTTCTATGTCTTTAAAATTATAAAAATGCTGCAGTGAACATTGAGGCCCATGTATCTTTTCAAATAGTGTTTTTGTTGTTTTCAGATGTATACTTGTGAGTGGAATTGCTTGGTCATGTGTTTTTAGTATTTTGAGAAACTTCTATACTGTTTTCCACTGTGGCTGAGCCAATTTTCATTCCCACCTATAGCATACAAGGATTCCCTTTTCTCCACATTCTTACCAACAAGTGTTGTATTCTTTTTGACAATAGACATTCTGACAGGTGTGAGGTGATATCTCATTGTGGTTTTGATTTGCATTTTTCTGATGGCTAGTGATATTGAGCTTCTTTCTATGTGTGTTGGCCATCTACATCTCCTCTTTGGAAAAATGTCTATTCAGTTCTTCTTCCCAATTTTTAATTGTATTGTTTGTTTTTTATATTGAGTTGTATCAGCTCTTTATATATGTTGGATATCAATTCTAACCTGTATACATGTATAAAATGGAAAAAAAATTCCATTCTAGTTAAAAAGACATTATAATGAATAGCTATACCAATTAGTTTCAATTAATAATAAAATAGGCTCTGGTAACAAGAGCTCCACTAAATACTATAATAATACCCTTAAAGAGAGAAGCTGTATCTTTTGCCTCAGTATCACTCAATTTGCAGATGTTACAGATTTAACACATGTTGAGAAGAAAATATGATCTCAGAATAATGAATGAAGGAGTAGTCGTCTTCTCTTCACTGGGAACAGGCTGCAGTGTGAATATCAAGGATCCACGTTCAGAAGTACTAGTAGTAGATACTGAAGGCTGAAGGACCTGGTAACCTCATTAGACCCGTTGAAGGTGACCATTAGAGCTAGTTCAAGCTGTGACCATTCATGAATATGGTACATCAGCTTATCCCAGTACTCTGCTCTAAGGGAACTAAATAGAAATACTGATAGGTGATTTTCAAAACTTTTCCTAAAGAAGTAGACTACACATATTTCACATATGATTTCTGAAAAATAACAAGATTAATTTAGAAAAATTAACTAATACCAGCAAAATAGATAAACTCCAAGAAGCATGTTTTGTAAATAGCTCTGGGTAAGCAGTATCTGTGGAGCATAGAAACATACTGATTTTATAATAAATATTATTTATTCCAAGTGGATTTTAATGGAGTAAGACTAGAAAAGATACTACATGACCGATCAGGGGTATGAAAAAGTCAATTAGTTAAAATGAGGCTATAATAAGAGCTCAAATTCTGAGACATGAAAAAAAATGTAAGTTTTAAAAACTTTTTACTTCTGAAATTGCATATACTTTGTTAAAATACTTTACAGTCCATTTTAGGACTCAGTTCAGTTCAGTCGCTCAGTCGTGTCCGATTCTTTGCGACCCCATGAATGGCAGCACGCCAGGCCTCCTTGTACATCACCGAATCCCGGAGCTTACTCAAACTCCTGTCCATCGAGTCGGTGATGCCATCCAGCCATCTCATCCTCTGTCTTCCCCTTCTCCTGCCCCCAGCCCCTCCCAGCATCAGGGTCTTTTCCAATGAATCAACTCTTCCCATGAGGTGGCCAAAGTATTGGAGTTTCAGCCTCAGTATCAGTTCTTTCAATGAACACCCAGGGCTGATCTCCTTTAGGATGGACTGGTTGGATCTCCTTGCAGTCCAAGGGACTCTCAAGAGTCTTCTCCAACACCACAGTTCAAAAGCATCAATTTTTCGGTGCTCAGCTTTCTTCACTAACAGTTATTGAAATCTAAGCTATAAATTTCAGCATTTGTGGTTGTGGTGTCTGAAGTCCTTCAAGAAAAAAAAAAAAACATTCCTATTTCAGCTAAAACCTCATATACACTGTATATTACAGGTCACCAGAAAAGAGTTTCTTTTAAGAAGAAGAATACATTACTTTTGAATCTTTTTATTCAAACACAAACTTTAAATACTTAAAATACCTTCAAAAAATAGTAAAAACAGGCATTTAAACACAAATACATTTCTATATACAAATATAGAAAAATTTCTATATACAAATATATAGAAAAATAACCTCATTTATGTAAATGCATCAAATATTTTAATATCTTTTAAAAAGGATAGAATCATTATGTGTTTTGAACTAAGTTAAAAATACTAGCTGTACATCATGACTTTAAAGTGTTTGTTAGCCAGAAGTGAATTTTTCCAGCTATTGACATCCAGATCATTGTAGGTTGTTTCCTCTCTGCTCTAGAGCTTAGATTCTTAGCACTAATGAGTGTTACTCAGAACTTGTTTAGTCATTAGGTCATGTCTGACTCTTTGTAACCCCATAGACAGTAGCACACCAGGCTCCATGGGTCCTCCAGGAAAGAACACTGGATTCGGTTGCCATTTTCTTCTCCAGGGGATCTTCCTGAACCAGGGATCGAACATGCATCTCCTGCACTGGCAGGCAGATTTTTACCACCCAGCCACCAGGGAAACCTGGAGTACCTAGAGATACCCTGCTTCTAAAATTCTCTGCACCCTCAGCATGCTCTCTACTGTGTAATTTTACTTGAATATACAACAGGTTGGTCTAAATCAATGTACAGCCAACTGTGTTCACTATCTTTTCCCCCAAACAGAAGCTTCGTATTTCTCCTAGCTAATAACAGTATTATCAGAGACTAGTCAATAAATAAATTTACTTTCTTTCCTTCAGCATTGCACATTTAGCATTCATTCACCTTAACGATTCTAAAATCCAGCACCTAGGACTGGTTAAAAAATGAAAATGTGGATGCCTTGTTCAAAGATACTAAAAAGGTCTCTGCAAAGAGAGCAGAACTTTAAGCTGTTTGTGGGGACTTCTGAGCATGGAGCCCTGTGTGACTGCACAGACCACATGCCCACCATCATCTCCATAACCTCGTATTTAAATCCTTTGATACCATGAGGCTGTCATCCTTAATATTCTTGAAGCTGCATTAATTTCTGTTTTCTCGCTTCAACCCCATAGTTGATCCTCTTTATTAGGGTTAACATCCTCAGCACTGTAACATATTGGACTAGAAAAGTCTTTACTATGAGGGCTTCCCTATGCATTTAAAAGCATTGAGCAGCATCCATGGTCCCTATTTATTAGATTCCAGCAGTGCCCTTCTTTACCACAGATTGTGATAGTCAAAAATATCTCCAGATATTTCCATATGTCCTCTGGTGGTTCAGCTGGTAGAGTCTGCCTGCAATGCGTTAGACCTGGGTTTGATTCCTGGGTTGGGAAGTTTCCCTGGAGATGGAAATGGCAACCCACTTCAGTATTCTTGTTTGCAGAATCCCATGGACAGAGGAGCCTGGTGGGATATACTCCATGAGGTCGCAAAGAATCGGACACGACTGAGTGACTAGTGCTTTCTGAAGGAGAAGATTTCCCTTTGTGTAAACACTGCTTTGTGTTAACAGAGTGCTCTGTACAAAATATGGAAGTGGTTAGGCTACCCCCATCTTACAACATTGGAAAAACTGTCCCAAAACCATGGGATAAAGCCCAGCTCTTTATCATGATACCCAAGTCTTCATAACTTGGCCTTGTGTATCTCTCCAACTCAAAACAGAGCTCTTTTCTCTACCTTGGATTACACAGAATGTTACATTGTTTTGCTAAAATTCTGAATGTCTTTATGCCATCCCACATAGAACTATTTTGTCCTTCCTGTCCTTAATTGTGCCTAAGTATGAGGTACTGATGTGCTGTTTCTAAATCTAATGTGATTAAGAGAGGTCTAAATATTCAGTCCTTCATAGAATTTCCACAAATTAAAAGAATGAATTCATCTTCAGAAACATTACATTGAGGGAATCCAATTTATTTTAGAGCATATGTTCATATAGGGAAATTTTCTAAATAGAAAAACTTCTGTTGTGTCCTTCATAAATGATTATCATGCTTGATTTTGTGCATGTCTAATTCAATATACTGGTCTATATATTCTTGAAAAGTAGGGAACGCTCGCTATACATATTTATATCTCTGAAATACAGTGTATTACTTAACAGATGCTAGCCATTTATTATTTGCTGAAAGAGAAAGAGAGAGAGGAAAAGGGAGAATAAAGGAAAGGATGCAAAGAAGAGGAAGAAATAGATGAAAATTATTTTGAGAAGAGTTCTTGGTTCATTCATTTGCTTGTGGGCCATATTGTTTGGAGTACTGATGCTTTCTATCTTTGTTTTACTATCTGGTAGGGCCACTCCTCAGTATTTGCTCTTCTTTTCCACTTAGTTCTTTTCTTTCCTTTTTACCCCCCTGACTTGACTTTTTATTTTTGGCAGGTAAATTTGAGCTCCCTGGAGCAGAGAAAGTATTCAAGCCTAGGTAGCCCATGAGCATCTGGACAAACCAAGAAACATAGTAGAAAGTTGCTGTTCAGTCACCAGTTGTGTTTGACCTTTGCAACCCTATGGACTGCAGCACGGCAGGCTCCTCTGTCCTCCAGTATCTCCTGGAGTTTGCTCAGATTCATGTCCATTGAGTCAGTAATGCTATGCGACCATCTCATCCTCTGCTGCCCCCTTCTCTTTTGCCTTCAGCCTTTCCCAGCATCAGGGTCTCTTCCAACGAATTGGCTCTTGGCATCATGTGGCCAAAATATTGGAGCTTTAGCAATAGCCCTTCCAATGAATATTCAGTAGAATTAGAAACACACAAATATTAGCATACATGAGAATTTAGAACATAAGGCATTCAGTAGGAATTTAGAAACATACAGGAAAGAGACCCAGGTTCAATCCCTGGGTCAGGAAGATTCCCTGGAGAAGGGAATGGCAACCCACTCCAGTATTCTTGCCTGGAGAATTCCATGGACAGAGGAGCCTGGTGGGCTGTAGTCCATGGTGTTGCGAAGAGTTGGACATGACTGAGTGACTAACATGCATAGAAACATACAAATATACATGAGAATTTAGAATAGGATAAGGCATAATTTCAGCTGAATGCATTAAAATGGACTTCACAGAGAAGTGCTGTGTGTATGACTGGTATAATTATTTAAAAAGGTAAAATTGAACCCACACTTCACAACATAAACATAAATCGGAGATTGCTGAGCCAAAGGGGAGGCCTTCCCTAGTGTAGTTAGATACTGCTGCATTCTGTGACGGAGGGGTCCTGTCACTTGATCTGACTAATCAAAGATCCAGCGGTCAGCAATACAACTATTCACCATCAGAAGAAGAGCACTAAGCCTCTCTATAAATGGGCTGCAGATTCATAATTAGACAATCTTTCCCTGCCTCTCAGCATATGCTTATCCAGAAACTTCTTCATCATCATTAGTGTCATCACTACCATTTCATGAATAAACGCAGTGCTAACATATACAGAGCTCTTTCTAAGCACTTGATATACACTGTCTTTGAAAGACATACATAATCTATGGTTGCCTATTATAGGAGATTTCAGTGATGCCGTAGTTATCAATGCATCTATACTAATGTAATCATTAAAGGTTTATAATTTAGCATGTTCAGATATATGCATATTTACTAATGGATGTTATCAACTTTGTCCAAAAATACTTACTGAATTTTACAGAAAAAAAAGGAAGATATAGTTTTGCTTTTTAAAGTATCTGCATCTTCTTGAAAAGAATATCCAGTTTATATAGGAAAGATATTATAGAAATGAATCACACACTTGCAGATCTGTCCACATAATTTTGGTAGAGTGTTGATAACATTTCCTGTGATGGTGGACCAGTTCTCAGGGAGCAACACAGGATTTGGTGACTGGTGTTCAAGATATGTCCTTCACTGATCAGTTGACAGAAGATTCCAAATCACTGTTCCTCATGATTACACTTTGATTATGAATTTAAATCACTTAAAGTCCATCTGTTCATCAAAGAGTAATTTACTGTCAAATCCAATAAGTGACAGGAATTATTTTCCTTTACTTCTGACCTTGTTTTTGGCACAGAGGAAGTTGGTTCAAATATAACAAATTTCCCCTTGACAGCTGGACAATTGTTCCTTGTGGCAAAACGAGAAAGCTGTTGCATAGAATCGACAGCCTGGATGCACCAAATATTTTACCATTCTAAAATGTTCTTTTGAATGCATATATTGTTTTCAAATTTTCCTTTGCTTTGTTTAATAATTTTCTACCTTTATGCTCAGTTAACTGTATGAAAGGCATATATCTTGTCTCTGACAGACTTTGGTATATAACCCATAGGCTTCTTTTATTACTATTTAAAACTAAAATTCCACTTTTTTTCTTTTTTCTATCTTCCTCCATAATTTAAGACCTCTAGTGAACTATAGCTTTTTAAAAAGTGAAACATGATGCAGCAATAGGAAAGACGTCTCTCTTACCCTTAAGACTGTCATTTCCTTGAATTTGAAGTTCAGGTTTTAAATTTATCTTTACATCTCCACCAAATAGCACAACTGGTAGAATTTCAATAAAAAATTCCTGGAAAATCATTGGGGTACTTTTAAGAGGCATAGTATCATATAATCATTTGTTATGAATAAACCATTTGCATATAAACAATCTTAATTTGGCTTATCATATAATCTTCATCTTAATATGCCATAATCATAACACAACTGTACAATAAAATCCTAACCTTTCAATTGCATTTATATAATACCAATTACTTGTTTGGACATTTAAAGGACATGATTTGTATTATGTTTTATTGCATTGTTCTTAAAAGTTAATATGCATTTCATTTTATGTCTCCTCACAAGGCCAGTGCATTTTAAGAAGCAAAAAAAAAAAAAACATAATACACAAGGCAATTAACATACATAGAACTCAAGAAATAAGGCCATAACTGACCATTTTCTTTTCCTCTCCTTTCCTTTCTTCTTCTTTCCTGTCCTTCTTTTCCATTTTCTTTTCTTTCATTTTTTCCTTTCTGCAGGGAAAAATTAAGTGGTCCTTGTGAGCTAGGCATTTTGCTCTGTCAGATGAATAAAAAACAATGACTAGCTTTTAAGATAACACATATCAGAAAATAATAAAGAAAGTTGAATCGTTATATAGTGTTTAGTTTAGCTCAGTCACTCAGTCATGTCCGACTCTTTGTGACCCCGTAAATCGCAGCATGCCAGGCGTCCCTGTCCATCACCAACTCCCGGAGTTTACTCAAACTCATGTCCATCAAGTCGGTGATGCCATCCAGCCATCTCACCCTCTGTCGTCCCCTTCTCCTCCTGCCCCCAATCTTTCCCAGCATCAGGGTCTTTTCCAATGAGTCAGCTCTTCGCATGAGGTGGCCAAAGTACTGGAGTTTCAGCTTCAGCATCAGTCCTTCCAATGAACACCCAGGACTGATCTCCTTTAGGATGGACTGGTTGGATCTCCTTGCAGTCCAAGGGACTCTCAAGAGTCTTCTCCAACACCACAGTTCAAAAGCATCAATTCTTCGTTGCTCAGCTTTCTTCACAGTCCAACTCTCACATTCGTACATGACCACTGGAAAAACCATAGCCTTCCTTGACCAGACGGACCTTTATTGGCAAAGTAATGTCTCTGCTTTTTAATATGCTATCTAGGTTGGTCATAACTTTCCTTCCAAGGAGTAAGCGTCTTTTAATTTCATGGCTGCAGTCACCATCTGCAGTGATTTTGGAGCCCCAAAAAATAAAGTCTGACACTGTTTCCACTGTCTCCCCATCTATTTCCCTTGAGGTGATGGGGCCAGATGCCATGATCTTAGTTTTCTAAATGTTAAGCTTTAAATCAACTTTTTCACTCTCCTCTTTCACTTTTATCAAGAGATTTTTAGTTCCTCTTCACTCTCTACCATAAGGGTGGTGTCATCTGCATATCTGAGGTTATTGATATTTCTCCTGGCGGTCTTGATTCCAGCTTGTACTTCTTCCAGCCCAGCGTTTCTCATGATGTACTCTGCATATAAGTTAAATAGGCAGGGTGACATATACAGCCTTGATGTATTCCTTTTCCTATTTGGAACCAGTCTAGTGTTCAAGGAGCTTATAAATAGTCCTGGAGAACTGAATACTCAGTTATGTCTCATATTAATAATTATTCCAATGAGGAAGAGATTAATATTCTCTGAAATAACTGCTGATTGCTCTGAGAAGAAGGTTCAGCTGAACTAGGTCTTGAAGGCTGATTAGTGTTTGAGGAAATGGAGAGGGAAAAGACGATGACCAAGGGTATTAATTGAAGTAGAAGAATAGAGTCAGTGTGAAAGTAAAATTTAAACATGTTTAATAGGTAGGAACGGGCTTCCCTGGTGGCTCAGACAGTAAAGAATCTGCCTGAGATGAGGGAGACCTGGCCTCAATCCCTGGGTTGGGAAGATCCCCTAGAGGAGGAGGGCATGGCAACCCACTCCGGTGTTCTTACCTGCATAAGCCCATGGACAGAGGAGCCTGGTGGGCTACAGTCCATGGGATCACAAGAGGTAAGAACACAAACCTCAGGGACTTTGATTCTAGATTAAAAAAAGCTAAAAATTCAATAGAGAATTCTAGATCCCAGGGTTACGTAAGTAAAAGTTTGTGTTTTCCCAGTATGAGGCACAAGATGTATTACAGGAAGAGATTTAAAGTTAGACTAGCTGAGAGGTTAGCTGGGAGACTATGAAATATTACTGAAATTTATAAACATTGCAAAAGAAGGGGCACTTGGTCTTAAAAACAGACTGGTCAGATTTCCATGCACATGACTGTGTAAGTCAGCATTTTCTTGCTTTTCTGGAATTCAATCAAAAACATCGATGAGAATGAAAAATAAATCCTGCAAGTTTTATACTTGGCAAAACTAAGTAAAATGTATTCTCTGTAGTTTCAAATATACAGGAAAGATGCTAAGATTGAAAGTACAGAAAAGAAAACTGGAAAATAATGAGAGGATTTGCTTAAAGATGATATTGTTTTAACAAATATGTATTGAGCTTTTCCTGTGGTTCAGACCATGATTTAGACACATGGGGAAAAAATAATAAAATATAAGTTTCTGCCCTCATTGGGCTTATGATATAGTTGAGGTGAACAGACAAAACAATTAAAACAGTGTCATAAAGAGTGATAAGTGCAATGAACCAAATAGATCAGGGAATAGAGAGTGTGCCAAAGGAAAAGTTTAATTTTAAATAAACTGGTAAGAGAAGGTACCATGGACTGAATGTTTCTATCTCCCCAAAATTCTTGTGTCGAATCCTGAAACTTCACTGTGAAGTACTTGGGGATAGGTACCTTAGGAGGTGATCCAGTAATGACAGTGGGGCCCGCATGGTGGGATGAGTGCCCTTATAAGGAGAAAAACTAAGAGAGCTCACTCACTGTCTCTCTCTCGTGTCTACCATGTGAGGAAAAGTGAGACGATGGCTATCTCCACATGAGGAGGAGGTCCTCACCAGCCCCCAGATATACTGGTACCTTTATGTTGGACTCCTAGGCTTCCAGAACTGTGAGAAATAAATATTTGTTCCTTAAACCACTCAGATTATGGCCGTTACTTATTGTAGCCCAAACAGACTAGGGAAGAAGGTCTCTTAGTCTGAGGAGGTGATACTTGAGGAAGGAACTGAGAGAGAGAGAGAGGTAAAAGGAATATCGTGGAAAGGCCTCGAGACCCAGCATGCTGAGGGTCAGCTGGGAGACCCGTGTGGCTGGACCTGAGAAGGGGACGCAGGCAACTACCAGGAAATGTGATGAGAAAGAGACCAGGAGGCCAAGTTGTGTGGGGTTTTTCAAATGAGAGTGAATGTTGGACATTTAGTTGAAATGACAGAGGAAGCCACTGGAGGGTTTTGAGCCAAAATGTTCTTGTGGTCTGGTTTACATTTTCACAGGATCATTTTGTTTGACTTCAATACTGAGACTAGGCACAGGGTTCAGTGTGGAAGCAGAGGCACCATTTATGAGGCTTTCTAACATACCAAGTGAGAGATAATGGTGAAGTGAGTCAATGTGACATCAGTAGAGATGCTGAAAATGGGTAGAAACAGACCCATGATGAAGGTGGAGAATTTGGCACTGGATGAAATTTACAATGTGAAAGAAAGTTCCAGCTGACTCCCAGGTGTTTGGCTTGAGTAACTGGGAGGATGGAGTAATTGTTTGTTTTGGGGGGGAGAGCAATAATTTGGTTTTAAAAATGTTAAATTTGAGATACCTCTGGCATGTCCATGTAGAGATGTTTAGTAAACAATCTATACCTATGAGTTTAGAGTTCAAAGAGGAGATCTGGGCTGGAAATAAATCTGAGAGTTGTTCCAATATAGATGGTATTTAAAGTCACAGGACTAGGTGAGGTCCCCAAAAGAATGTTGTTGTTGTGGTTGTTTTCTAAAAAAAGCTTACAGAGCTTCTCTCAGAAAATGACAAAGGTGAAGAGCATACATGACAGTGTACCAGGTTTTGAATTTGCAATTGTTGTTCACACGCTACATGATGTCAGACTCTTTGTGACCCCGTGGACTGCAGTGCACCAGGCTTCCCTGTCCTTCACCATCTCCCAGAGTTTGCTCAAATTCAGGTTCATTGAGTCTGTGATGCTATCTAACAATCTCATCCTCTGTTGCCCGCTTCTCCTTTTGCCTTCAATCTTTCCCAACATAAGGGCATCAGGGTCTTTTCCAATGAGTTGGCTCTTCCCATCAGGTGGCCAAAGAATAGGAGTTTCAGCTTTAGCATCAGTCCTTCCAATGAATAGTCAGGGTTGGTTTCCTTTAGGATTGACTGATCCGATGTCCTTGCAGTACCAGAATGAAAAGGACCAGTGCTAGGGCTGTCTTAGGACCTGTTTTGGTTCAGAGGAAAGAAGAGCAGGGATAGAGCTTTACTGGGAAGCTCAGACAAGCCAGGTTTGCATGTGGGAAATATCAAAATTATCCCAAGATTTAGATCATCCTTCATTAAATTTCATGAGACAGAATAGTTATAAACAGAACACTGGGTTTTCAGTACAAGATGCTAATTTTTTTTTCTTTGAACTGGGCCTGATGCAGTTCTCTGCACTATGCTGGATGACAGTCAGCTGCCTAGGTTGTTCCTCATACCCAGAAAGTTGGTGGCTGCCTGATCTCTTAAGACCTGACTTTATTCTTGGGCAAGGCACTCAAACTCTGTCTCATCTTATTCATAGCAAAGGATTGCTACATCTCTCCCTTCTCTGAGAGTCTGTTACCCCTGTCCCCTCATCCCTTATTCAGTTCAGTTCAGAAGCTCAGTCATGTCTGACTCTTTGCAGCTCCATGGACTGCAGCATGCCAGGCTTCCCTGCCCATCACCAACTCCTGGAGCTTCCTCAGACTCATGTCCAGAGTCGGTGATGCCATCCAGCCATTTCCTCCTCTGGTGCTCCCTTCTCCTTACCTTCCATCTTTCCCAGTATCAGGGTCTTTTCCAATAGTCAGTTCTTCACATCAGGTGGCCACAGTATTGGACTTTCAGCTTCAGCATCAGTCCTTCCAATGAATATTCAGGACTGATTTCCTTTAGAATGGATTGGTTGGATTCAACCAGTACATCATTTATTAGCATCTGCATTAACAGCACAATGAGCGGAATTTTATTGCTTTAGGATAAAGATCCTGTGATCTTTAAAGGATATTTGCATGTTAAATGATCTCCATTTAGAGGGCACATTTTAAGGGTTCCTAAATTATAGGATGGTTTCCCAGGTGGCTCAGTAGTAAAGAATCTGCCTGTCAATGCAAGAGACTCAGGAGACACGTGTTCAGTCCCTGGTTTGGGGAAGTCCAGTGAAGGAGGAAATGGCAACCCAATCCAGTATTCTTGCCTGGGAAATGCTATGGACAGAGGAGCCTGGTGGCCTACAGTCCATGGGGTCACAGAGAGTTGGACATGCCTTGGCAACTAAGCCCACATGCACATGCTGACTACTGTATAGGCATCATTCTCGTTAACAATTGCAGGATAAGAACAGTATTGGCATCATCAGTGTTCTGTGCAGGCATAAATTCAAGAAGGTTGAATAATTTGCTCTATGTTGTGTAAGTACCACTCTTGGCTGACTAGAGAGACCAGGATATTTTCACTACACTTCATACTTTAGTGCAGCTACCCCATTTTACTTCAAATCCCAAGTTTTATACATTGCTTAAGGTCTACTCTATCCATGTGAACCAATTGTTTCAAATGATACCTACTTAAATTTTTATTAATGAGTCTATATTTTATGTCCACCATGAAAATTTCCATAGTTTTACACCAAACAATTATAGATACATCTTGCAGGAACACATTTACAGAGTCAGGAACAAATTTATGGGAAAATAAATCACAAAATCCATAAATTTTTAGTAAGAATCTGTATTTTCATGCTTCTTTATGTTTCTCCATCAGTCTTAGAGAAAGAAAGTCACAGAAGTTTTAATAAATGGAAATTGTGTGCAAGTATTTCCCATCAATTTCACCATGGTTAATTTAGCAATGGATTCAGAGTCCAGAATGCCTTGGTACATTATAACCTCATCGAGTTTCTTTGGAGAGCTGTGCACTTAGACATGATGGGGCCAGCATTTAGTCACAGTGCTTATGCATGGGACAAGCCCAAGTGGTGCTATTTACTTAGACTATGAGATTACTAGCACCTCTGGAGTTGAGCAGTGCACAACCTCTACAACTGTACATTGCAATCTATGTGGTATAAAATGTAGTCCATTTGGAACCATGGAAAAATTTGAAGTTATGTATTGCAAATGTGTTGTACATATCATTAGTAGTAGAAACAGAAACTTCTGAAAGTCACATTAAGGCATTTAATTTGTAGTACATCATGATAGAATTAAAATTATGCACAATAAATATTTGTATGTTGGTACTCTATCACTTGCTGAAAATTATTTGAAGAAGATTATCATTATGTAGATATGTACATATTTACATATATATTTATATATCTAAATATAATTGTTATATGTAAACATAACTATTTAAATGATATTTGTGTTCAAGATAAGCATAATGGGAAGAGGCAAATATGCTGATAACAATGATTAGTAAAGTGGTTGTAACAGATGGCATATTCACTCCTGTGTTTCCCAGCAACCAGTATAAGGAGGGACGCCAGAATTGGCAAATTTATTCTCCTCCAAACAGTAGGACTATCAGTTTTCGAAGGTCAAACACAATTTACTGTGCAATCAATTCTAAAATAAAATTGTGATGTGAACCTTTTTTTGAGACATGGAATATACGTTGTACAAATGCATACATTATTAATGCAATTTTTATAACAAATATGGGCGATTTTTATGCAACTGTTCTAACAACTTTAGTGGAATATTGCTTCTAATGAAATAGTCTCATATATAGTGTGGAATATAGATTATTAAGAAAAAGAGAAGAGTAGCTTTTGCTGTAAAGTAGGCCAAGTGAAATTTATTTCAACGTGAATTGTTAGTTGGATGGCAAACAATTTGATAGTGTGATTTGACTTGACCTAGCATTTGTATTTTGTCATACTCAGAGGGAGATTTTCTGTATACTTTACAAATTAGATGAGTTTATAGAGAATCAACACTGTTCTGAGACTTGAAAACCCAACCATGATTTATTTATCTATTTTTCCTGAGGTGGATGGCTACATCATTTCTACATGGATTGAAGCACTGAGATTCCTTCAGGCAAAACTCTGTTGTTTTTTTCCCTAAAAAAGTCATTTTGATTTCATCGCAACTTTGAAAAACAGCTGATTAAAAAAATGCCTGAGTATTGGCAAGTATTTAGCAAAGGGATTTTTATTACAAATCTTCAGCCCAGTGATGATCCTTAAATATTTATCTTAAGCAGTAAGTCTCCCTTTATGACCAGTAGGATAATTTCAATGGTGAAGGAGCCTTGCATAACTGGACAAATTTACTTAGAATGCTTTGGCAAACAGTGATTTTAGTGATACCAGAAATAAACGTTAGATTGATAACTAGGAATCTGTCCTAGTTTTTGTGTATAAAATCACACCATCAACTAATAAAGGCTCATTTCCCTGTTTACTTTTATAGAAGGTTATGCATTCAGTTCATCTCTATATAGTCTCAGACCATTATAGTGTAAATTAAACAATACAAGATTAAAACAATAGTTTACAATATATCACTTGAGGTTTTGATCCGTTCTTTCAGTATGCTATTCTTGCTACATTTGAGTCTTAACAATGGTCATAAACTGTACAATTTATAGAAGCAATAACAGCCAGGACTTTTGACCATAGCTGGTTTTTCTTCTAATCAAAAGCCAATGATGGAGTAAGAAAAAAGTGATAACATTTTATTTCTTTCTTGGTCAGTCTGTCTCTGAAGGTTGAGACAGTGATCCATAGCAGGATGGTGTTCGCTGGAAATTCTGTAGTTCCTGATGTGGGATATTGAGTTAAAGTCAAAAATAATAATAAAATAAACTGGCATAAACACCAAGTAAAGATCAAATTTTCAGTGAATAGAGCATTTTTCCTACTGAAAATGAGGCAGATTACACTTTGATTCAATTGAGAAGATACAAGAGGATACCGAATGTGAGGTGTTAATTGAAGGTTTGGTGGCCACCATGCTATGCAGGCTTCAAGCTGCTCAGGGCCGTCCTTTCTAATAAAAGCAGGAAGAAAGAGGGCTCGATTTCCCAATGGGAGGACAGCAATTCCAGTTTCCATCTGTCAATAATGCCTTGTGATGTGTTCTGTGAGCCAGCCTTTCTTAAGTGGCTTTTGAAGAAACTCTTAGAAGTTATTTGAACATCATAAGACTGCTTGGAGAGCTAATGAGGACCTTGAAACATTTCACCTTTATCATCTGAGCTTTTCAGGCTTGATTGGTGTTATTTGCAAACAAAGAAAAGGAAGGATTACAAACAGAAACTCACCTTTATCCCTTTATCTGAAAGAAAGCACAGGATTGACTCTTGAGTAATCAAATTGGAAATCTAGGCACATAGGTGTATAAAAATCTAATTTTATGCTTATAGGTGAGTCTGGCTAGAACTTTTTTTCTTTTTAGTTCCATATGCTTATTCCTAAATACAAGCCTATAGAGAAAAGGCAGTCCCAATAGATGAATAGACTGAACATTTATTATGTATTGGTCACTGTTCTACACACATGTTGTACATTCTTCTATTTAATTCTCACATACATACATACAGAATAAATATGATACATATTGGTTCTATTAGTTGTCTCCATTTTATTGATGAATGACTGAAACCCAGTGAAGTAAAATAAGTTACTCAGCACCCCAATGTAAAAAAGTCAGCACCCTATATCTGCGGTCATGTTCTTAACTGCTGGGTTACTATTCAGTCGCTAAGTCATATCTGACTCTGTGTGACCCCGTGGACTGTAGCCTGCCAGGCTCCTCAGTCCATGGGATTTTCTAGGCAAGAATACTGGAGTGGGTTGCCATTTCCTTCACCGGGAGATCTTCCTGACCCAGGGATCAAACCTGTGTCTCCTTCATCGGCAGGCAGATTCTTTAACACTGAGCCATTTGGTGGCCCTAACTGCTAGGTTACCTGCTATTCAGTTTTGCCTGAAAGTAGACAGTTTTTTCAGGGATTCACAGGTGGTGCTGGTGATAAAGAACCCGCCTGCCAATGCAGGAGACTTAAGAGATGCAGGTTCAATTCTTGGGTCAGGAAGATCCCCTGGAGGAGGGCATGGCAACCCACTCCAGCATTGTTGCCTGGAGGATCCCATGGATGAGGGGACTGGCGGGCTACAGTCCATGGGGTCACACAGAGTCGGACATGACTAAAGTGACTTAGCATGCACACAGACTTAGTTTTGGAAACACCATAGAAAATTCTAGACATTAAATCTCACTCCAAAATATATTTCTTCAATGAAGAAAGTATATGCAGTTTGAACAGCTGTCAGAAGCAGAATATTTAAACAGCCTTGAAGTATGTTGGTGAGAGGCACACATATGTTGGAATATGAGGCATCCCGTAAAAATACAAAGAAATGAGCTCCTAGGCTTGAGAGCTCAGTGTTTATTCTTCTGTCATGAATTAAACTAATGTTTCTAGCTTAATTCTATAACTTTTTTGTCTCTATAAGTTATTAAAAAGAATTTAAGTGTTTCAGAGATGATATTGTGAAATCCAGGTTTTCAAGGCAGAAATAATGTACTACCTGGGGGAGGGGTAGGTAATAAATTGGTTGCTTCAGTTATGGATTCATAGATTCATCTAAACAAGATTCCAGGCGCTAAAAACTTGAGAATACAAAGCTATTGCTTCCTTTCAAGGGAAACAAGCCTGTAAATAGCAAATTACAACTTCACAAGAGAAATGTTTAAATAAAGATCTATGATAAGTGCATGGGGATATACAAAAGGTCTGTCTTACTCTAGGACAGAGTGTTGATTGTTTGAAATGCAGATCTAAAGAGTCTTGTTAGGTTAGGGAGAGAGAGAGCCACTGGCCTTTTTCAATTTCTGCTAATCTGTATTAGGTAAGCAGAATATCTGATCTGAAACACAGCAAAGAGACATGAACTGGGGACCTCCTCGATTCTGAGCAGAGACAGGCTGTCAATAAACTGGAACTTGTGGTAACATAATTATTTGGAAAGTATGTTTATTTACAAAATAAAGCCTTCTGTACTTTTACAGGAAGGGTGATTAGTTGGATTTCTTATACGATGTTTGTCCATACAAAGGATTCATGAAACACACGAACAGCCTATTTGTGGTTTAATGGATGGATACCGCAGAGTTGGCTGAGTGCCTTCACCATCTTTGCAGTCATGCTCTAGACATTCCGAACTCCTAACAGTGCCCTGGAAACCAGAGGGTATCACCCTGCACCCATGCCCTGCCCACCTGGAAAGGCCGCCTGCTGCTTTCACCTGCCCTGCTGTCCCTTCAGTGTTTGCTTCCACTCACTTCCTCCAGAGAGCCAGTTCCAGTGACTTCACCTTGTGGTTCAGAAATGTGTTCATGGCGTCCTGTCTCTATTACATGAATCAACACTCTGCCTTCAGACTGTTTATTTAACTATTTCTTTACTCATTCTTGATTTTCCAGTGTGTGATACAGGGCAAGCTGTACAGAACTTGGCAACATATATTTGTAGTCTCAGTGAACAGATGTTGCTAATTTTGTTAAAAAAATGTTTATGACTTCATTTAAACATTCAAATAGGTTATCATAAGGTTTCTGTCCTCCCTAAACTTTTATACCATTTTTAATGCTGTTATTGCACAGCACAGCACATTACAATACTACCTAATCACAGGATATGAAAGTTGAAAGGGGATTTGGAAGTTGACTAGTTCAAACCTTTGTTTTCTCATCTGTAAAATAAATAACAGAAAGATTATATCATTTATCTAGGTGGCTCAGTTGGTAAAGAATCTGCCTGCACTGCAGGAGACCTGGGTTCAATCCCTGGGTTGGGAAGATTCCCTGGAGAAGGAAAAGGCTACCCGCTCCAGTATTCTGGCCTGGAGAATTCCATGGACTGTATAGTCCATGGGTCGCAAAGAGCCAGACATGACTGAGCAACATTCACGTTCTCAGATAGTGAGCATTATGACCAAGACTTAGAATCCTTACTTCCTAATTTCCTTTATGGGGCACGTCCTATCTGTTCCACGTTATATAATTTCTGAATTGGAATATAGAATTTTAAGTCATTTTAGAATTTAACTCATTACTATATAATCATGCTTTTGTGTAGCACTATATGGCAACACATTCTATATTCTTGCCTGAAAAATCCCACGGAGAAAGGAGCCTGGAGGGCTACATTCCATGGGGTCAAAAAGAGTTAGACACAACTGTGTGGCTGAGCACAAACACTCATGGTAGACGCCGAGTACATATTTGTTGAATTGCTTCTAACTTCCATGTGTAAGGCCATATTTCCTGCATATCTTGAATAGCCCTGAATTTATAATCAATGGCAATGGGGGAAAATTTAGGGCTTAATGGTATTCTTTAAAAGTAATGATGTCATGTCTTTTAATAATTCATATCACACAGGACCACTGAATCAGATGCCTCAACTTACAACCCATACTTAAATATTGAAATTCTATTTCTTTTCTGTCATGACAAAGTATCTTAAGAATATTAAAACTGAATTCATAGTATAGTCCAGTGAATATTTGAGAGCTATCAGAAATGAGTTCAGGTACTAAATAAAAGAAAGGCTGATATTACAGTACCAGAAGAGCTTTTGAACTCTTAATAATTTTGAAACAGTCATTTTCCCCTGAACTTGAACTAAATAATTCAGCCTATTTATTTTTTACTCAGCCATGGGGCATGTTTAAGGATTGCTTTTAACTCTTGAGAATAAAGGTGTATACATATGAAATGGTCATATAAAAAGAGGTATCTTTTACAACAGATAAGATAAATATGTGTTGAATAAATCAATTTGTATTTCAAAGAAGATTGCATGGAGTTCAAAGTTGTGTTTTATTAAATTGATGAACATTATATTGATTTTCAGTTATATTTTCTACCTGTTTCCTTCTTTTATCTGAACATGATTGACTGTAGCCCTAAAGTATCTGAGAAGAGGAGAGGGAAAATTCTGAGAAGAGAGAGATGAACAATAGAGAAACATGATATGAAAGATAATGTGCTTGGCCTCACACTGACCTCTCTACTCAGCATCTTCCTCTCTTGACCACTGATGAGCAGTAGCTTTCTTATTCTAATAATTCTTATACCATTAAAAAAAAAAAAAAGGTCATTTTGATAACTAAGCAGGTCTGATCATTGTAGGTAGGCTTGCCTGATGGCTCAGTTGGTAAAGAATTCGCCTGCAATGAGGGAGACCTGGGTTCAATCCCTGGGCTGGGAAGAGCCCCTGGAGGGAGGACATAGCAACCCACTCTAGTATTCTTTCCTGGAGAATTCCTATGGACAGAGGAGCCTGGTGGGCTACAGTCCATGGGGTTGCAAAGAGTTGGACACGACTGAGGACTACGCACAGGTACATCTGATTATGCAGCTTCAGTCTTCACAGTGGCACAAGGACATTCTATTAACATGTTATGTATAAACATCAGGGTCTTTATGTATTGAAAGGATGGTGAGGGACTTATTTGGCACTCTGGATGTTAGGAGTTTAACAGAGAACATCTATTACTATTAAAGTACTACCGATCATGTGGGAGAAGAGGCTAGTTATTTTGGTGAAGGATTAACATGTAGGGAGGCAAGTTGGTGAAGAAGACTCTCCTTACTGGCTTTGCATTGGGAGAGTTAAGGAATGGAGACTAACTGTCACATGATGGGAGACACAAAGGAGCCTCTCCCTGCAGCTGGGCTGACCTACTGTCTTCAATGTCTTTAATGGTGGCCATGCTTTGTTGGGGCTAAAGGAGGGCCATTGCTCTGACCCAGAGTGTAGGAAGTGGTATGGAAGTGAGATCCAGAAGTAAGTTTTCAAAGGGGGGATTAGGAACAAGTAAACTAAACTTATTTATTCATTTGTTTATATTCCCTTAATTATTTTTATTATATTTTCTTCAATGGACTTTTTAAACAAATCTTTAGATATATCAGTTTTTCTCTGAGCTCTACTGAAAGGAAGCAGTGAAGGCATTTTTGTCCAACCTATAGATTAAATTTAACATGGACTGTGCACTCGTGGGGAACAGCATGGAGGTGGAGTGATAGGTACTTTCCAAGCATCAGAATAAAAAGGGATGCTTCAGACAAGCAGTGAAGTCATTTGGTGACTCATCTCTCCCTACTTATAGATACACCAGCCAGGACTGGAACCTGAGAGACCTTAGGTTGAAGGATCATAAGGGGTGAACACAATATTCAGAGCATGAAAACCTAGTTGACTGACTGACAGTTATTTAAAGAAAAATACTGAGTAATTGGGAAGATTTCATGGAGTTGGAGGTGTTAATGAGTTCTTTTGCTGAGATGTTAACACAATTTTATGAGTATTTGGTTATCTAAAAAGTAACATTTGTGATGATGTATGTGAACGTCTATGTGTTAGATCACAGTGAAGAAGCACAGGCATTTATATACTTGATCCACTGTGAGATGCTGACTGTGCAACTGGGGGCTGAAGTAAGTACTTACCTTTTCCAATCTTCCCAGAATAGGTAGTTCTATTCCATAGAATATAAAAGATGCATAAATATTTTCTCAGAATATCTGTTCAATTATCTTTCTCTTCTGACTCAGACTGCAAGTAATTTTGCCCTCCTAGCTGGTGGCTAGCATGCATGCAATTATGGGCAAGGTTTTTATATCACCACATATTTGTTGCTCATTTGCTAAGTCACGTCTGAATCTTTGTGTTCCCATGGATTGCAGCACATCAGGCTTCCCTGTCCTTCACCAACTCCCAGAATTTGCTCAAACTCATGACCATTGAGTTAGTGATGCCATTCAACCATTGCATCCTCTGTCATCCCCTTCTCCTCCTGCCTTCAGTCTTTGCGAGCATCAGGTCTTTTCCAGTGAGTCTTCTCCCCATATAAAGTAGACAAAGTATTGGAGCTTTAGCTTAAGCATTAGTACATCAAATGAATACTCAGGGTTGATTTCCTTTATGGTTGATTGGTTTGATCTCCTTACTGTCCAAGGGACTCTCAAGTCTTCTCCAGCACCACAGTTCCAAAGCATCAATGCTTCGATGCTCAGCCTTCTTTAAGGTCCAATTCTCAGATCTGTACCTGACTACTGGAAACCACATATAAAGGGAGAATATTTTAGTGTAGAAAGCATGAGTTTTAGATGCCGACAGATCAGAATTTGAATTCTAGGCCCGTTCCTTTCTCACAATATGATCTTAAGAAAGTTATTTTTTCTCTTTGTTTCATCTTTTTTTATCATTAATATTACTATAATAATACTAAGTTTCACTATTATTTTTGTCTTCTTCCCTTTGTAAGAAGATGTATTGAAAGTCTGTTCTCTTTTTAGGCATGTTCCTGGATGGTTGAAATATACCTTTGAGCAAAACTTTACACTGTCTCTGGCCTGGTGGAGATTTCAAGATAGTGAGGTGATTGTGTAGGTTAAATGTACATTCAGTTCAGTTCAATTCAGTCGTTCAGTCGTGTCCAACTCTTTGCAACCCCATGAATCACAGCATGCCAGGCCTCCCTGTCCATCACCAACCCCCAGAGTTTACTCAAACTCATGTCCATCAAGTCAGTGATGCCATCCAGCCATCTCATCCTCTGTCGTCCCCTTCTCCTCCTGCCCCCAATCCCTCCCAGCATCAGGGTCTTTTCCAATGAGTCAACTCTTTGCATGAGGTGGCCAAAGGTATTGGAGTTTCAGCTTCAGCATCAGTCCTTCCAATGAACACCCAGGACTCATCTCCTTTAGGATGGACTGGTTGGATCTTCTTGCAGTCCAAGGGACTCTCAAGAGTCTTCTCCAACACCACAGTTCAAAAGCATCAGTTCTTTGGCGCTCAGCTTTCTTCACAGTCCAGCTCTCACATCCATACATGACCACTGGAAAAACTAGCCTTGACTAGATGGACATTAGTTCACCTAAAGTTTCTCAGTAAGTATGGGCACATTTTTTTCTTATAAAAGGCCCTCAAAATTCCTCAGGGACGTTTATATAAAAGATTCAAGTATCTCTTGTCAATTGCTAAATCATGCAACTTGTTCAGAGGCTAAGAGAATATGATCCATAGGATAATACTATTCAATACATCAAAGGTTTAACACACGTTTACTTCTTAGATTTTAAATTGCTCTACTTTTTTCATAGGTGAATTAAAAGGAGACAAAAAAGGCATAAATGACTTGAGATTATAGTAAGATAAATCTTGTGAGTGGAAGCATTTCAGACATTGTCAAGTCAGAATTAATTGTAACTTGTGCTGCAGTGTTATGTCTAAGGATTCTCCAATTCTGTTAATGGCTTACTTAATTGACAATATAATCATGGCTCGGAAGGGTGTGAAATTAAAATCTTAAGAAGCATATAAAATTACTGTGCAATTCAAAAGTTTCATGTGAACATAGCAATGCAGTTGGAAAGTGGCCTGTTTATGATTGATTCTTCTTACTTAGACAATTTCATTGATATCTTAGTCTTTTTGAGCTGCTAATATAAACTGAGGGGCTTATAAACAGCAGAAATATATTTCTCATAGTTCTGAAGACTGGAAAGTCCAAGATCAGGGTGCAGGTGTATTCAGTGTGTGAGGACCTATTTCCTAGACAGTCATCTTTTTACTATGACCTGACATGGCTTAAGGGGGAAGATTGTGCTTTGGGAACTCTTTTATAAAAGCCCTAATTTCATTCAGGAGGGTCAACTTTCATATGTATTTTCACTTTCAGTTCAGTCACTCAGTCGTGTCCGATTCTTTGCGACCCGGTGAATCACAGCATGCCAGGCCTCCCTGTCCATCACCAACCCCCAGAGCTTACTCAAACTCATGTCCATCAAGTCAGTGATGCCATCCAGCCATCTCATCCTCTGTCGCCCCCTTCTCCTCCTGCCCCCAATCCCTCCCAGCATCAGGGTCTTTTCCAATGAGTCAACTCTTCGCATCAGGTGGCCAAAGTATTGGAGTTTCAGCTTCAGCATCAGTCCTTCCAATGAACACCCAGGACTGATCTCCTTTAGGATGGACTGGTTGGATCTCCTTGCAGTCCAAGGGACTCTCAAGAGTCTTCTCCAACACCACAGTTCAAAAGCATCAATTCTTCGGCGCTCAGCTTTCTTCACAGTCCAACTCTCACATCCATACATGACCATTGGAAAAACCGTAGTCTTGACTAGACAGACCTTTGTTGGCAAAGTAATGTCTCTGCCTCCTAATATGCTGTCTAGATTGGTCATCACTTTCCATCCAAGGAGTAAGCATCTTTTAATTTCATCGCTGCAATCACCATCTGCAGTGATTTTGGAGCCCAAAAAAATAAAGTCAGCCACTGTTTCCCCACCTATTTCCCATGAAGTGATGGGACCAGATGCCATGATCTTAGTTTTCTGAATGTTGAGCTTTAAGCCAACTTTTTCATTCTCCTCTTTCACTTTCATCAAGAGGCTTTTTAGTTCCTCTTCACTTTCTGCCATTTGGGGGTTAGGATTTCATAATTTGAATTTTAGGGGAACACAAATGTTCAAACCATAGCTGAATCAAATGAAAAGATTGACCTAAAATATTGACCATTTGTCTGTTAAAGAAAAACTGTCAAAAAGAGACACCTGTGATGTTTCTAACAATTACAGAGTAGATCAGAGTAGCATTTCCCATCTAGAGTCCATAGATTGTTATCTGGAAAATATATAGCACATGACTTCTTCAGGTGTCTGGATTTTTACCATGGCTGAACCTTTTAAGATATTTTCGTAAGTGTCTGTTTTCAGTTATTACCAGTGTCTCAATATTATTCAAATGCAGACATGATGTTACTCACAAATGACCATAAGTAAGAGACGGACTTTAAGTTTTGTGTTTCAAGAGTGATGGTTGTAATGTTGTATTTACATTTTCTTACCCTATGTCTCTCCAACTTTGTGATTTATAACTTTGGTAGAGGTACACATCATACCAGCCACAAGACAGACTAGCATCAAACCTGTGTCTGTGGACTAATGGCCTGGTGCTGAATGAGCTTTCCAGAGCAAATGGCCTGCTTCAGTATTATTACATGTTCTCTTAAATGAATTAGAGTATCTTATTTCAAATAGGAAATGGCTGATTTATTTTAAACTAAAATATTTTATAATACTTTCAAATTTCAATTGATATTAGGTAAATGAAAGTGAATATTTCAGTATTACAATATAGCAGGGGGGAAAGTGATTATGTAAATTATATACATACTGATAGGATAGAAATCTGCATATTGGAATATCTACTGCCCTTGTATTTTTTATAGTATCATCATAATACAATAAAATTAGCACCCTATTGCATTAAAAGCACATACTTATTAGGAAAATGGCCAGGAAAAATAATCACTCACTCAGGGAAGTATTAGCATGAGATATTTTGTCTAAGTGTGTATATCACTTGAACTTCCTTTGAACTCTCTGCACTTCTTGCTATTTATGACAAAGAAAGCCATTGCTCACAAACTATTGTGTTTGCCTTTGAAGCAGCACCAGGAGATCAGTGACAAAAGGCAGAGCTGAGATTAGATGCCGAGGGTTATTGTCTTGCTTTGGTCCCTAAGCTATGTGAAATGTCAGCTAATTGAAAATGGTAATTATCCTACACAACAGCCTAAATGGTTTCATTCTAGGCTATGTGTTGCCTTTAAATTAATAGTCATTGATCTTCTGGTTTTTCACAATTCTTTCTTGTCCTTTTGTCAAATTATCCAGCTATCAGTCCTTGGAACAAAACCTATCTCACCATTTTTATTGACCATGGTTTAATGAGTGACCTGACCTTCCTGTTTGGATAGACTGTAATAGGTCCATCCATCTGAGGATCTGTCAGCCAGCGCCGTGTAACCTTTTACTGTATATTTGGTTTCTTGGTAGAAAGGTTTTAAAATGAAAACTTCAAATAATTGTTATACTGAGGCTATTTACACTTATTTCATATACTGATTTCATATACTGATTGGGAGAAGTCATATTAATCACAGTAGTAGAAGATCTTCAAAATATGATCTACTGAGAAAGGCTGTCCCCTTGAGAAATGAATAATATATATTCAAAATGTTCAGCTTGCTTCTAATAGGAGTACTTCATACCAAATGGCTCTGAGGGAAATCTGTATGGTATAATTCTTCAGACAGAGAATTAAAATTTTCAGTTATGATGAGGGAAAAATAAAATGATCACGTAGAAGTTAGAAATACATGTTCTCATAGCTATAAAATGAACTCCAAGTACCCTCTGATCCTGTAAAATTGAGTTACTTTAGAAAATATTTCTGAGTAACCTAATCCTAAGTTAAGGCTTCCTAATATAATGGGTGAAAAACCCAAACACACTTGGGCTTGATCTGTTTGAGCAAAGTTAAGAGTGAGGGGAATTATTCAAATATATTCAGGCAGAATTCTCCACTCTGGAGGTTAGGAGTCTAACACAGAGAGATTATGGAAAAGTTACATTGTGTCCTTAGTTCAAGCCTTGTCACAAAGTCATAAGCTAATTTTTGAGTGTGAGGGAAACCAGTGTATTGTCTTTCTAGTCATACTGGAAATAGGAAACACTATCCATTATTTTTACATCATTAAGTGTAACTATGAAATATATCCACAGACTATAGAGACTGCTGCTGCTGCTAAGTCGCTTCAGTCGTGTCCGACTCTGTGCAACCGCATAGACGGCAGCCCACCAGGCTCCCCCGTCCCTGGGATTCTCCAGGCAAGAACACTGGAGTGGGTTGCCATTTCCTTCTCCAGTGCATGAAAGTGAAAAGTGAAAGTGAAGTCGCTCAGTCGTGTCCGACTCATAGCGACCCCGTGGACTGCAGCCCACCAGGCTCCTCCATCCATGAGATTCTCCAGGCAAGACTACGGGAGTGGGGTGCCATTGCCTTCTCCAATCTTTGGGATAGATGTCCAGAAAAACAATTGCTGGGTAATAAAGTACATGTATGTTTAATTTTCGATCCCTGGGTCAGGAAGATCCCCTGGAGAAGGGCATGGCAACCCACTCCAGTATTCCTGCCTGGAGAATCTCTATGGACAGAGGGGCCTGGCAGGCTACAGTCCACAGGGTCCAAAGAGTCAGACATGACTGAGCAGCTAACACCTTCACCTTCATGTTTAACTTTATTAGAAGTTTCCAAACTCTTTTTTTCAGAGTGGCTTACCATTTTACATTCAGCAAGGTATGAGATCTCTAGTTTGTATGCTCAACAGCATCTGCTATTTTCACTATTTTTATTTTTATTTTTTTAAATTATTTTATTTTATTTTATTTTTTGGGGGGGCTTTGTCATACATTGATATGAATCAGCCATAGATTTACACGTATTCCCCATCCCGATCCCCCCTCCCACCTCCCTCTCCACCCGATTCCTCTGGGTCTTCCCAGTGCACCAGGCCCGAGCACTTGTCTCATGCATCCCACCTGGGCTGGTGACACACCCTGAGGCATGTGGGATCAAACCCATGTCCCCAGCATTGAAAGGCAGAGTCTCAACCACTGAACTGCCAGGAAGTCCCCATTTTCATTATTATTTTCTTTAGCCATTCTGATAAGTACATAGTCATAATTCCTTGTGGTTTTAATTTGCATCCCCTGACTACTAATAAGATTGAACATTTTCTCCTATGCTTGCTTGCCATCCACTATTCCCTCTTCAGTGCTATGTCTATTCATGTCTTCTGCTCATTTTCTAATTGTATTATTTTTTCCTCTTGACTTTTTATAATATATTCTGGATTCATCGCAATAAATGGCTTGCAAGTGATTTCTCTCAATATCATCTTCCTCTTAAATTGTTTGCAGAGCAGAAGTTTTTCCTTTTGATAAAGTCCAGTATATCAACTTTTTCCTTTTAGGACTGTGCTTTTGAGGGTGAAGACTATAGAGAGTAAGGATGTGCAAAGAAAGTTGGTGCTAAAAATAGTTGAAGGTAAAATTAATCTGACATATTGAATGGTGAACAAATACCTTTTGTGCTCTAAATGTTTAGATACAAATATGAAAAGACTCAATCCTGTTGAAAAATTATGGCCTTATATGCAAAAAGAAAGCAGAAGGAAAAGGTTTGGGAATGAGAGACTGTTTGGCCTCTTTTGTTAAAAAATAATTATGACAAAGACTCTGGCCTTAACTAAACTTGATTTAGGCTCCTTTTAAGACCTCCAGTCCTCGATCATACATCCATCTTTCTTGGGCTTGAATCACACAATTGTAGCAGGAACATTGCTGAGTTAGTCTGGTAACAATCATTTACCCTCCCATCCCTGGTGGCTCAGATAGTAAAGACCAGGGTTTGATCCCTGGGTCGGGAAGATTCCCTGGAGGAAGAAGTGGCAACCTACTCCCATATTCTTCCTAGGAAAATTCCATGGACAGAGGAGCCTGGTGGGCTACAGTCTGTGGAGTCACAATGAGTCGGACAAGGCTGAGCTACTAACACGGCACTACACTACCCTCAGTATCTGATAACCCTCAGTATGTGATTGCATTCTTCATCCCCCAGATGATAGGTGATCACCCTGCCCTTCCCTCAGCATCCCAGTCAAGTCTGTTAAACCAGAATTTCCCCTTCACCTTAGCTGTTTGCTCTCAGTGATGTCCTTCCCTCCTTCCCGCAGACCGCCCCCCACACTAGCCCACCCCCCACTCCTCAGCAAAGAACTTCATTCATCCATGTCCATGCTGTATTCAGAACTCAGCTCAGTTCTATACTGAAATTTTGTTTCTGTTATGGCAACAGTTCCAAAATAAATACATTTACCATTTTAACGACTGCCCAGGTATGGCTTTCTTGAATGGTTTTTGTGGATTTAACCACTTTAGGCTCTGGTTCTTTTGCAATTTCACGGAGCTTTATTTTATTGCCAGCAAAAGTTGTTTAGAATGCCATGTCCCACCTGTCCTGTCCTGAGATCAGTATCTCAGAATAAGTGATGGTAGTTGCCAGAAGAACCAGGCACTGATCTGTGGGACATCTGCAAGCTTCCTGCCCTGCACAATTCTCGCCTCTGTCCCCCGTCTCTCAGCAGCCAGTAGAGGAGGCTGGGGGCCATGCTTTTGGCCCACTCCGGCTGGTGATTGGAATTGGCTGATGCTTAATGACCATTGTCTGTGAATTTGAAAGCATGAGATGAGGGTATTAGGGTATTTCTTCCCTGAAAATTCTACCTTTTATAGTAAAAATAATTTTAGAGCCAAATCCTGTCCTGTGTAAAAGAAAATCAACCAAAAATCAAAGTGATCATACATTTCTTGTATAAACAATGAAGTTTAAATCCCAGAACTTCTGTCCTTTTCATGCTCTGATACTTTGTAACAAAGGCTCTCTCAAGCTTGTAGGTATGAAAGAGCATACAGAGTTAGAGCTGGATATTGCTGTGGGGAAAATAATAGCAATATTTTTTCAATACACAGTCTACATTCAGATCTTTGCTGTTCCCTAGTAAACTATCTGGCAGCCAAAATGCTAAGTATTCAAAATACCTGGCATTTGCAATCATTGTGATTGTAAACCATTGGCACTGGGTTTATTTTCTTGAGTCAGACCATTTTGCACTACTCTTAAATATCTTGGCATTAGAACTTTGTTTTTGATACAGATAATTTCTCTTGCTATTTCCCTGTTTCCCTCATTGCTGCCCCGCATTTAGCTGCAATTTGCTCTAATTGAGTCATCCTCATGATCATGGAGAATTTGTTTAGCCATTGCAATTTTTAGCTGTAATCTCATTTTGAATTGTTTACTCTGATGATTAACATTAATGCATGAAGACTTGGCAGAGAAAAAAATGTTATGTGGAAAATGTGTTCTTTAATAGTTAATATAAACCTTCAGATGTTGGTTGTCAAAGGCTGCAATCTCTTTGATCTTTAAAAAGCTTACCAATGAAGACAGTTCTGTTGAAGAAACTATATTGTTCAATCCAAATATTTTTGGGAATCTGCTTTGAGTCTTGAGGCTTTAGAAATTTGCATAAATGATCTAAGTCTCAGTAAGCCTGAATGAACAGCAACTATTTGATGGAATCATTTATAGAGTCAGACACTGGAGTGTTGATTATCTACAAAAGTGATCATTCACTAAGTGATTATGCTTAACTTGACATGAACTTAATATCCCACTGGTCATTTTTAATCAATAAGCTGAAATATAATCAGGTTGGAGAACATATTAAAGTACATCAGTGCAGGGAGAGAAAAGAAGAAAATGGCCACATCAGATTGAATTATTTGGGAAAGTTGAAGGGCAATGTGGTTTAGCTTCTGCTGTGTTACTCTATGCGAGGAATGAGCTCCACCACAGGGCTTGAGGGCCAGAGGTCTGGACAACAGGGCTTTGGCCAACATTGAACTGTCCCAGCAAACAGGAAAGGAATCTTACACTCTTGATTCACATTTTTTTTTTGTCCTAATAATGCATAGCTAGTGGTGCTGGGTTATAGGCATCTCTAATCTGTGCCTGATAATTGGTGTAAAATTGGGTCACTCATTTTTTTTCCTCGATGTTCATTTTGTCATTCAGAAAATAAAGGGTACTGAGAAGTTACCCTTTAAGTACATCTTTAGTCTATAGGCACCTCTAAAATTCTTATACATTTGGAGATGACTGCTCTGTAGTTACTAATACAAGTCATAATTCCAGAGAGTTCAAAATTCGAGACTTTGACTTGACAATCCTATTTCTATGCTGGTTAAAACCCAGAGATTAGATTGAGTCAAGAGTCTATATTTGTATAGGGAAGCAGAGTAAGGGATCCAGGAAAGGGTCTGCTACTGCTAAGTCACTTCAGTCATGTCCGAGTCTGTGTGACCCCATCCCTGGGATTCTCCAGGCAAGAACACTGGTGTGGGTTGCCATTTCCTTCTCCAATGCATAAAAGTGAAAAGTGAAAGTGAAGTCACTCAGTCGTGTCCGACTCTTCGCGACGCCATGAACTGCAGCCTACCAGGCTCCTCCGTCCATGGGATTTTCCAGGCAAGAGTACTGGAGTGGGGTGCCATTGCCTTCTCCGAGGAAAGGGTCTAGAACCCTGCAAATGAGTGTCACTGACTAGAAGGAAAATAAGGAGAGAATGGGCTCCTGAAGCCATGAGAAGAAAGCCTTTAGCACAGAAGAGAGTGGTAAACCGTGTTGAAAGCATCTCAGATTTTATGGACAGGAAAAGAAGAGCTGCCGTCACACTTAGCTGCTTTCAGCTTGACAAAGTTGGGCTCCTGACAATGAAAGTACAATCAGAGTATTGTAAATAGAGAAAGGTGCTGACAAAGGGGAGAATGTGGTTATGGGTAGCTCTTTCTAGAACTTTTATGGGTAGCAGAAGAAAACTGGCAGAGCTGGAGGAAGCTTTGAAATTAGGGAAATTGATCCTCCTGTGTTTTTTGTTTTTTGTTTTCCTTTCTTTCTTTTTTGACAGGCATAAGAGAACACAAGTGTAAGGCATAATATAGTAGAAAGAAAAAAAAATCAATGATGCAGAAAAGAGATTGGATGATTGTCTAGGATAAATCCTCAGCGAATGCAAGACTATCGGTTCTGGAACACAAAGCAGTTGGTATTTAATAGAAATGGAGTCCCTGAATCCACATAACAATGATTTTTCTTAAACTTAATTGAGAAAATTATAGTAGAGAACCAACTATGCTTGTGTGTAGTAGTAGATCATGATGTAAAAGGCAGTTCTCTTTATAGATCCTGGTCAACAATTTTAAAAGTAAAATTCCTTGAGATAACTACAGTTAGAGGACTACAGTTAGAGGACAGAAGGATGCAGGACAAATATAAGAAAACACAAAGTGGAAAAGTAGGAATGAAACCACATCTTCAGTGGAAATATGGGAATTTCAGGAAGTAGCAGCTGATTGGCAAGATGTTTCTGGAGTTCAGTACTGACCCAGGATCTTTTAACAAGCGGTTTCAGTGTGAGCACTACTTTGTTTACATATTTCAAATGAAGTACAGTACAGTGTGAAGAAAACAGAAAAACACAGAATTTTAAAATTTAAAATGATTTTTATTCCTAGGACAATATTTTTTTTTTCAAAATAAGGCCTGTGACACATAGAGGATTATAGCATAAAAATATACTTCTTACTGTGAATAGCTATAAGAAAAGAAAATTCATCTAAGAATGTTTAACCAACTATGAGTTTACCATATCACTGAAATACATCTACTGGTAACCATTCAGGCTGGATGTAATCCTGGGCTGGATGAAGCACAGGCTGGAATCAAGATTGCTGGGAAAAATATCAGTAACCTCAGATATACAGATGACACCACCCTTATGGCCAAAAGTGAAGAAGAATTAAAGAGTCTCCTGATGAAAGTGAAAGAGGAGAGTGAAAAATTGGATTAAAACTCAACATTCAGAAAATGAAGATCATGGCTTCCAGTCCCATCACTTCATGGCAAATAGATAGGGAAACAATGGAAACAGTGACAGACTTTATTTTCTTGGGCTCCAAAATCAGATGGTGACTGCAGCCATGAAATTAAAAGGCGCTTGCTCCTTGGAAGAAAAGCTATGACCAACCTTGACAGCATATTAAAAAGCAGAGACATTACTTTGCCAACAAAGGTCTGTCTAGTCAAGGCTGTGGTTTTTCCAGTAGTTGGGTGTGGATGTGAGATTTGGACAATAAACAAAGCTGAGCGCCGAAGAATTGATGCTTTTGAACTGTGGTGTTGGAGAAGACTCTTGAGAGTCCCTTGTACTACAAGGAGATCTAACCAGTCCATCCTAAAAGAAATCAGTTCTGAATATTCATTGGAAAGACTGATGTTGAAGCAAAAACTCCAAAACATGTTGGCCACCTGATGTGAAGAACTGACTCAACTAGAAAAGATCCTGATGCTGGGAAAGATTGAAGGTAGGAGAAGAAGGGGATGACAGAGGATGAGAAGGTTGGATGGCATCACTGACTCAATGGACATGAGTTTGAGTAAACTCTGGAAACAGGTGATGGACAGGGAAGCCTGGCGAGCTGCTGTCCATGGGGTCACAAAGAATCGGACATGACTGAGCAACTGAATTGAACTGAACGACCTTCTGATGGCCAGATAGTACTTGCATTTGAGGATAGTCTTTCCCTCGTGCTTGTTGTGCTGTGGCAGACCAGTCCATTCTCAGACATCATGTCTCATTCTAAGAATGGAAAACACTGTGGTAGGGATAAAAATGCTCCTCTCCAAAGATGGTCATGTCCTCATGTTCAGAACCTGTGAAATGCTGCCTAGCATAGCAAAGAGGACTTTTTACATGGGAGTAAGTTAAAGATTTTGAGATGGAGAGATGTTCCTGGGTTATCTGGGTGAACCCACTATAACCAGAAGAGTCCTTATCAGTAAAAGGAGTCTGGAGATTCAGAAGGAGAGGTGGTGATGGAAGGAGAGTGATACAGAGTGAGAACAATTCACCTGGCAGATGCTGACTTTAAAGATGGTAGGAGGCCAAGAAACAAGGGAATATGGATGACTTTTTCTATGTATGTGGGAGAACGCACGCGCGCGCGCACACGCACGCGCACACACACACACACACACACAGATTTTTCCCTAGAACCTCCAGATGATTTTAGCCCTGTGAGTCCCATTTCAGACTTCTGAACTCCAGAACTGGAAGATAATAAATGTGTGCTATTTTAAGGCACCAAGCTTGTGGTCATGTCATAGCAGTCATAGAAAACTGATATAAATGTGAAAGGGCAAAAAGGGGGGAAAAGGAACATGCCAGCTGAGTTTGTCATGTTATATTAGGAAAGCATATGCCTTCCTAGAAGCCCTAGCAAGTTGGCATTTGTCTGTATCTTTTTATCCAGACTTTATCCATGGCCACCCTGTATCAATCAGTAACCCAAAATAATTTAAATGTCATCAGTATTTGACAATCACAGTCTATGCCCTGGGCCTGAAGCAAGAGATGTTTTCCTTTCTAAGATCCATTGCTGTCTGTCCTTAGCAGGAAAAGATAGAATCTATTGGAAGGGAAAATGAGGCTGAAGAGGAATGGACTATGGATACAGGCCATGAGGGGTTGCTGGATAGAACAAGTATTGGGACATGGGAGGTGGAGCACATGCTGAGACGTAGGGTGAAGAGCAGATGTTGGGGTGTTGGGTCTGAGAAGGTATTGGTAAGCTGGGCTTATAGCAGATGGTGTCTGCCATGATGCCCAGCATTTCCCATCTGCCGGCAAGCTTCACTGTTGCCTTTCAAAGTTTCAAAGTTGTCTTACCTTCATGTCCACAACCAACATTCTTTTTCAATCTAACACCTTCTTTCTTTCCAATTGCTAAAATAATCAACTACTTTCCCTCCTTTGGTCAATTTTGCATCAGACTCACCCCTGTTTTATTTTTTACCATTATGTAGCCAGCATAATCTTCTAAAAATGTATTTTATTAACCCCTTGTTTTTTGACTAGTCACTTCTCACTGAAATTAGAATTCAGATAAAAATCCTTGACTGCCTTGTCTTCTCAAGCATTGCTTACAGAGAGAAAAAAAAAAAAAAAAGATTCTTTAACAAATGTTTCAGCTTTCCAGTCTGAGCTATCATTATTTTTTTGAGAACTTTTTTCTTTTAGACAATTTAATTTTACCTCATGATCATGTACTTACTTGTGTGCTGCTCTGATTAATGCCCCTTTTAAGTTATAAGCTCCATTATTGTAGAAGCTAGATCCATTTTTACTCAATATCGTATTGCCCTTAACTATAAAGTGAATGAATAATGGGTAAAAACAAACAGGCAACAGTAACATTTTTGACACTCAAATTGTCTAATCTAGTGGGAAAGAAATAATGAGATGACGATTATAAAAATTGTAAAAATTACACCCTTTAGAAAAACCACAGACAAGTGAATTTGGATCTTTATATGTCATCTACACCTTGAATGTGGGTTTGAAAGATGATATTAAAGGGATGTTGGAAGATAAGACATTTCAGGTTTAGTGAACAAAACCTACTGAAGCAGGTTGATAAATTCTGTGCGAGATTTTGTTGTGTTATTTGTGTTTCTTTCTAAATATGAGTGACATAATATTAGTGATATTGCAGGAAGTTGACCTTTCAGGTAAAATCATACCATTAAATTCTTACTCACCATCTACCAACAAATACTTTTTGAGTGCTAATTGTGAGTTCAAAATAAGCACCAGAGATAATGAAGTGACAGAAAAATGAAGATACAGTTCTTGGTCTCATAGAAAAATTCTTTTTCTCTAGTTTTTAAAGGTTTTATTTTGTCTCTAAGACAACGTCACAAGTTCATTGAGAGCAGAAGATATCACTCTTCATATTTCTCCAATTTCAGTTATGGCAACTATAACAGAATCAGGCAAACAATAATTGAGCTGTGAACTCCAAGTAGATTTATTAATTGAATAATCAAGATATTTCTAGATGGTAAAAGTACCATAATAAGATGGTTGATAAAATATCGTGATGCCACCTTGAATCATTACAGACCTACCTTACAATAGGTGAGTAAAATGAAAAGAGACATTTGAAACTTAATGTAGTTAGATGGACTAATCCAAGGCAGCAATTATGGATTATTTAGGCTGAAAATTCACTTAGAAGTCTGTACAATCCAGAATTCTAATTATAATATTAAATAAATACAACTTCCACATGCCCCGTCACATTCTGCATTGTCTCACTGCAGCTTGAATGTTTTCTCTACTTTGGAATTTATCAGACTAATCAAAACATCTAATGCTGGTTAACATGATAGTCACCTGACTCAATTACATGGGCTGTCAGATGAAATTGACAGATGGATCTCAATGAGAACAAACATACTGTTGTCTGATTCCCATTGAGGAATATACTGATAAGTGACATGTGCCTTCTAATATCATTGTTGTTGTTTAGTCACTAACTCGTGTCTGACTTTTTGCGACCCAATGGACTGTAGCACACCAGGCTTCCCTATCTTTCACTATCTCATGGAGTCTGCTCAGCCATCTCATTCAACCATTTCATCCTCTGTCGACCCCTTCTCTTCATGCCCTCAATCTTTCCCAGAATCAGTGTTTTCCAATGAGTAAGCTCTTCACATCATTATCCTTAGATAAACATTTTTTTTCTATTGGTATCACTCTAATTATATATACATATATTGTAATATATATGCTATATATTCACTATAATAGTAGTGATTGTGGCTTAAAATTTGCAAAATTTGAACTGCATAGGACATGCTTTAAGAAATATAATTCTTTCAAGAAGAAGAAAAAGATTTTGTTAATATGAGGAGTTGAAAAGTGGAAATCAATTGAAAATTAATAGCGTTTTAGTTCTCAGCATCCAAAAATCCATCTTAACTTTACATTTGTCTTTTTGAACATCTAGAAATGTTTTGTTACTTCCACGAAAGCAAACAACAAGAATGGCGATAAGACTCACTTTAATTTCTAATATACTTAGTGTCTCACTGTCCAATGACTAGTTACATGTGACTATTGAAGTTTAAAATTAATTAAAATTAATTAAAATTAAAAATTCAGGTTTTTAGGCACATCAGCCACATGTCAAGTGCTCATTGGTTCCATGTGGTTAGTGGTTACTCTTTCAGCACAGGTATAGATAGATTTTTATCTTTCTGGAAATTCTCATTGATTTAGTGCATTCAGATATTTGATCGTCATCTCTGGGAAGTTAGCAGAGTGCTCGGAGGATGAAGGATTTCCCAAGGTGAGAAACGGGTTTTCTCAGGAGGCCACTGGTACAAATGACAACCACATGACTGGGAGAGAGTGAATTTGTGACTGTAGTTGCTACAGTCTGAAGGGAATTTGCAATCAGGAGACTATTTATATACTCAGTTGTTTCTGAAATTGCTTTGTCATGATTCACCAAGGCAGGTCATCATGACACGCCATGTGCATTTTAAGGTAGGATAGTAACTTATGGATAAGAGGGTATGATTATGAGATTGGCTACTTCTAAATGTGAACCTCCATTTGTCTTAATGAGTGGAGAGCACTCATTTTTTTCTTTCAGAGAGCAATGGTTTTCATCATTCCACAGTGGAGTGTTTACTGCAAGCCATTTTAAAAATGCTACTTACATTCCCCAAATTTATCCTGATAAAGGCCCAGTTTGACAGTTACTGTGTCTGATAAAGTTAATATTAACTCTCTTTTGTTACTTGTGGAACCCCTGTGAGAAATAAATTAGTCCATAATAAATGTCATTATTAATAGAACAGATGATATTGTTAATTGCCAATTGAAGTACTGGTTTCTATTCTAAGGAGTAGTCATAAAATCCAAAATCCTGGCCCTGACCCAGGCTCTGTATAATTTCCTAAATCCAACACGGGGAATACAAGTTATTTACGCTACAGTGTTTGCTGCCAGAGCCGGGCTCCTCTGTCCTCTTTTAGTTGCCTAATGTTTACTGTTATGTAGAGTGTTTTTTGCATCTTGTGATTCATTTCTATATAGCCTATCATGGCCCTTGAGATAGGTTTATTCCTACCTAACATATAATGTAATTAGGAGGAAAAATTAATTGAAGTTGTATGCATGTAGTCTGAAGGGTAAATTTTATCCTAAAAGGACATAACATGGTTCCTTATCATTTGTCCACATCAACATCGTTAATCTCACCCTCCTCTTTCTCAAGGGCATCAGGTACACCCATGTTTGTAAAGAGTCAATGTTGAGTTCAAACTTGGGAGCCAAGCTGCCACAATTGAATTCTGGATCCACTACTTATTAATTGTGTGCTAGTAACCTTCTGACTCATTGTGTGTGCTAAGTCGCTTCAGTTGTGTCTGACTCTTTGCAACCCTATGGACTGTTGCCCACCACACTTCTCTCTCCATTGGATTCTCCAGGGAAGAATACTGGAGTGGGTTACTGTGCCATCCTCCAGGGAATCTTCCTGACTCAGGGATCAAGCTTGTGTCTCTTGTGTCTCCTGCATTGGCAGGCAGGTTCTTTACCACTAGCGCCACCTGGGAAGCCCTGTGACCCACTGTACACATCTGTAAAATGAGTTTGAGAATAATGGAGATGCTCTTTTCATGGATTTATTGTGATTAAAGAAGTTAATTGCAAGCAAAATTACTTGGAACAAGTTTCAGCACAATACGAGTCCTCACTGAAGGTGAAAAGCTTTTGCACTTTCTCAGCCATGATGTGGTGCAATTGACAGTGCCTCATCAATGTTCTAGAATCAGTCACTCATTCACTTAGGGTTTGTTTGCTTTTAGTTCCTTAGATTTTATTACAAATACTTTCCTTTTTCCACTGGAAAATAGAGATAAATAAGAAACAGTCTCTCACTTCAGAGAGTATATGTGCCTGAGTGTGATATCCTTATCTTTTTTTATGTATTTGCTTATTAGCCATAAGTAAGAGTTTTAGGAAAAATAGATGCAGTAGTTATTTAGCCTTATTGGAGAGACTATTGAAAAGAAAAATGAGTCATAATAAAACCTCCCATTTGATTGATTATACAATTTTGTTGTGTTTTGACATAAACTAAATTTATTCTTATAATAATCTCAAGGATCATAACAGTATCTCAGGCAAAATATCTCAACCTTTGTCCATACTACATTGCTTTTCTGTAAAAAATATCATGGCTCCAAGCATGGACTTTATACAAAAACAGAAAAAACTAATCTCTATAGTAAGAAGTACAAGCAGTGGATACCATTACTGGGATTGTTATCTAGAAAGGAATTTGACAGGGACTCTTGAGAATGTCAACTTCTGTTTCTTCATGTGGGTCAGGTTGTATAGTTTGAAAATTCAAACTATACACTTATACTTGCATTTTTCTATCTGTACATTGGGCTTCCCAGGTGGCTTCACAGGTAAGGAATCCACCTGCCGATGAAGGATATGCAAGAGACACGAGTTCGATTCCTGGGCTGGGAAGATCCCCTGGAGAAGGGCATGGTAACCCACTCTAGTATTCTTGCCAGTAAATTCCCGGGGACTGAAGAGCCTTATGGGCTACAGTCGTGGGGTCGCAAAGAATTAGAGCATTCACACACACTCACCCACACACATTCTCTCTCTCTCTCTGTATATTATACTGAAAAAAATGTAAGCACATGGCATACACATACATGTTAAGGTATTTGTGTGTGCATATAATATATGTGTGTGCATTTATATATATGTTTATCTCCACATATATGTATGGATGGATGTGTGTATTCTGTGAGTTCAGTCCAAAAGATTTCCACATTATGACTATGACTCTGGTATATAAAGAGAGAAAGCTTATTAAGCAGTCTCAAACTTTCCAAACTAATTTATATTAAAGCATGATCTTACCGAAAGCCTTAGACTTATGCATCTCTCTTCCATGATAGAATGGTAAGTAGATCCTATACAATACTTATTTCAGAACCTCTTCCAATTCCAAAATGCCACTGAAGCTTAAGTTAATTAAATTACATAAATTCCAGGCAGTGATGGGAACAGTAATATTTAGTATAAGTGCATATTCTTGCAAAAATCCCTCCCTTACAAGGCGTGCTGATACATCAACTTGCTTAACTGCTGGCATTTTTTATATGTCCGAAGGGAAGACATACTTAAGTAGGTTAGTTATCCCTTGGCTTGTGAATTGCGAACGTTTTTGTTGTTTGCTAATAGTCCTGCAGGGCAGAACTCATTCAAAGCCAGACAGGAAATATAATGATATAAAGCCAAGTGTTTACAGCACATATGCTCAGAATTTGCAGTCATTCTGTGTCATAGGTGGTGGGCTCCTGCAGGCGTTCCATTTCACTTGATTCATGATGATTGGGGCTTTGAAAGTGAAATTGACTAAAATTAATTCTGTTTGTGAAACTGCCCTCTGGAAAGCTAATCATGCCTATGTGGACAAATGCACTGATAGTATTTCATGGCAATATCATTTAAAGTCTTGAAAAAACACAGCTGTTAACAAATGAAACATTAGAAACAGCTTTTTAACAAGTAAATGTTGGGGGAGCCATTTAAAGTTTAGTCAGAATTATGTATAATTTCCTGAGCAAAGATATTAATATATCAGTTATTTTCTAATAAACTCAAGTATTTGTATTTAAGTCAGCATACTTGTGGGTTTCCCTGGTGCCTACAGTTCAGTTCAGTGGCTCAGTTGTGTCTGACTTTTTGTGACCCCGTGAACTGCAGCATGCCAGGCTTCCCTGTCCATCACCAACTCCTGGAGCTTGCTCAAACTCAAGTTCATTGAGTCGGTGATGCCATCCAACCATCTCATCCTCTGTCATCTGTTTTCTTTCTCAGCATCAGGGTCTTTTCAAATGAGTCAATTCCTTGCATCAGGTGGCCAAAGTATTGGAGTTTCAACTTCAACATCAGTCCTTCCGATGAATATTTAGGGTTAATTTCCTTTAGGACTGACTGGTTGGATCTACTTGCAGTCCAAAGGACTCTCAAGAGTCTTCTCCAACACCACAGTTCAAAAGCATCAATTCTTTGGCACTCAGCTTTCTTTACGGTCCAACTCTCACATCCATACATGACTACTGGAAAAACCATAGCTTTGACTAGATGAACCTTTGTGGGCAAAGTAATGTCTCTGCTTTTTACTATGCTGTCTAGGTTGGTCATAGCTTTTCTTCCAAGGAGCAAGCTCCTTTTAACTTCATGGCTGCAGTCACCATCTGCAGTGATTTTGGAGCCCCCCAAAATGAAGTCTCTCATGGTTTCCATTGTCTCCCCATCTATTTGCCATGAAGTGATGGGACCAGATGCCATGATCTTCATTTTTTGAATGTTGAGTCTTAAGCCAGTTTTTTCACACTCCTCTTTCACTTTCATCAAGAGGCTCTCTAGTTCCTCTTCACTTTCTGCCATAAGGGTGGTGACTCTATATATCTAGAGGTTATTGATATTTCTCCTGCAATCTTAATTCCAACTTGTGCTTCATCCAGCCCAGCATTTCACATGATATTCTCTGCATATATTAAATAAACAGGGTGACAATATAGCCTTAATGTAATACTTTCTCAATTTTGAACCAGTCCATTGTTCCATGTCCAGTTCTAAATGTTGCTTCTTCTCCTGCATACTGGTCAAAACCCTGGTGGCTAGTGGTAAAGAGTCCACCCACCAACCAGGAGGCCCAGGTTCAATCCTTTGGTCAGTAAGATTCCCTGGAGAAGGAAATGGTAGCTCACCCCAGTATCTTTTCTTTGAGAATCCCATGGACAGAGGAACCTGGTGGGTTATAGTCCATCGGGTTACAGAGAGTCGGACACAAGTTAGCAACTAAAACAACAACATCAGCATGCTTGTAATTTAATTAGGGTCTTTGTTTCTTTCTGTTTGACAATATTTGTAATCATGGAGTAGAGAAAGACTGAAATTCAAGATGGCTCTTCTACACCTGAAATCTGATGTAGGATCCTGATTTAACTACTAAAAAAACAACAACTTTATTTTCCAGGATGTTTTACTTTTTATGTCCATTCACCAACCTAATTATTTCATTAATATTTATTGAATATTAGTGTGTTGGGCAATTTACAATTTGCTACAGATACATGTTATAACTGACCAATTCTCTGGCCTCATGGAGCTTCTATTCTAGTGGAGAAAGGGCAGAACAGAAATCAGTAAATGGTTTAATATATGTCAGATAATGATGAAATGTCATGAGGAAGATGGGCAAGATAACTTAGATAGAAAGTTTCAGATGAGATGGGATATTGGTGTTGCTATTTTATGAGGAATAGAGAACAAGTTCACAGAAATGGGGGATTATAGTGATAGATACCTGAAGGAAGTGAGGAATGTACCCATGGGGATACTTGGGACATAGATGGTCCCCCAAAATCACCCAGATATTGCAATACCTGTTTTCAGAAGATCTCAGGATATGAACTTACTTTTTTCATATTCCCTACAGCATTGATGAGTAAATATCACCATGTTCTTTTGCTTGTCTAGAAATACAAAATATTGACAATATCTGGAGTGTACACAGGGGTGGGGCTATAGTCTAATTCGCTAATTCACAAGCCAGAGACTCAGCTCAACATGGAAATCAGAAAAGAGGATGGCCTTTCAATCTCAAAAAAAAATTAAATATCAACTTCTAAAAGGGGGTAATGTAGGGCAAATTTCTTGTAAATTTCCCCTAAACATTACAAATGTCTTTTTTCCCAAAATACTGATCCTTTTTTCCTGGCATGGTTTTTTACACTCTTGTGGTACATTCTTATTTTTCTTATTTATGCCCAGTTCAATATTTAAGTGCATTTTTTCCTAAAATCTCCAGACTGAATTGTTCATGCTTCTTTATGAATTTCTACAACGATCCCCAAGTAACTTCCTGACTCTGCCCATTTCTGTTGGGTTGTTTTAAATGTCTCTATTTTCCCTGTGAAAAATCATCTTTTCAGCTTCTCCAGTGTTGATTACAGTGCTTTGTACATTTCTAGAATATTAATGGATGTTTTTTAAATAAATGAGAAAATTATTAACTTACTGGTATAAAAATATGTGGGACCTCACTAAAGTGCTTGTCCATTTATCAGGATCCCTGCTATACTTTATAGAGGAATGTAAGGTATTCCCACAGGGTTTAGAGTTAGAAATCTGGTTCTGTCATTTTAAACACTTCAGTATGCTTCTGTTTCCTTAATTCTAATGTAAACTTGTGATTAATGCCTGTCCCTGTTGGACTATTTAGGGTCACAGTGGCTAATATATATATAAATGCTTTGTAAATTGTGTTCTTCACCTATTTGTTTCTATGACTAGTTATAATATAATATATATATATATATACATATATGAAAAAACTATGCAACTGTGTCACATGAAAAGGACATAGAATGAGGTAGAACACAGCTAGGATACCTAGGGAAACTGGGAAGACTCAGGTGAAATTTTTAATATATGAACTATAAATTTCTGCTTAAGTGACAAATCCAACTGTTAATATGTTTTCTTGTCAGGAGACATCTACTCAACTACAGATTATTTCAGGATTAAACCTGTGCTAGTGGTTTACTATCAGATCTATATTTATTAAAATATGAATTTGAAAACTATTTGAGATAGTTTGATAGAAGTGTTATCCTAATTAGTTTTGATGGATTCAACATATCACAAGCTATCCTGAAAAAAGTTGTGACTTCTGTCTTCAAACTCTCAAAAGTATGACCTGCTAAAAGCGAAAACCAGAATTATTTTATATGATTAAAGGTCAACCATTGATTCCATTTCTAAAGTTAGTATATTTTAAAATCTTCAATTTATATATATTGTAATGTTCTATGTTTATATTCAGATTAATGATTTGTGTGCTACAAAAAATTTTTTTAGAATTTTTTTATTAGAGCATAGTAATTTACAAAGCTGTCTTAGTTCCAGGTGCACAACAAAGTGAATCAAGTATACATACACTTATATCCCCTCTTTGTAAAGAGTCTTTTCCCATATAGGCTTTTACAGAGTATTGAATATAATTCCCTGTGCTATACAGTGAGTTCTTATTAGTTATCTATTTTACATATTTTATTATGTCAATCCCAATCTCCCAATTTTCCCTTCCCCTCTTCTTCCATGGTGGCCATAAGTTTGTTTTCTACATCTGTGACTCTATTTCTGTCTTATAAATAAGTTCATTTGTACTTTTTTCAGATTCTACATGTAAGTGATAGCATACTATATTTGTCTTTCTGTATCTGACTTATATCACTCAGTATGACAATCTCTAGATCCATCCATGTTGCTGCAAATGGCATTTTTTTGTTTGTTCTTATGGCTGAGCAATATTTCATTGTATATATGCACATCTTCTTTATCCATTCTGCCTGTTAATGGACACTTAAGTTACTTCCATATCCTGGCTACTGTAAATAGGGCTTCACTGAACATTGCGGTGCATAAATGTTTCCAAATTATTGTTTTCTCTGGATATATGGCCAGGAATGGGGTTGCAGGGTCATATGGTAGCTCTGTTTTTCATTTTGTAAGGACCTCCATACTGTTCTCCACAGTGGGTGTACCAATTTATATTTCTACCAACAATGTAGGAGTGTTCCCTTTTCTCTATATCCTCTCGAGCATGTATTGTTTGTAGATTTTTGATGGCCATTCTAACAGGTGTGAAGAAATACATCATTGTAGTTTTGGTTAGGACTTCTCTTAATAATTAGTGATGCCGGACACCTCTTCATGTGTGTTCTGGCCATCTATATGTCTGAAGAAGTTTATTTAATCAATACTTTCTTACATGAAAATAAAGGTTCTCTCCATATACAGGGAGAGCCTGTTCTCCAAAATCATTTTTGTGGCTAACCGAGATTCCATGATAACATTATAATGGAATATGAAAGAAGTATTGTGCTTGTAAACCATGTAGGTTATCCAAGTCAAATTTTTTCCTCTAGTAGGTACTAAGATATATATTGTAGAATGCTTTTTTCCCCTGAATATTACTCTTAAAACTAAGTAGTGCACTCTCAAACTATCCATTTTTTTCAAACTACTTCTTTACCACTTCCATTCAAAATGTTTCCTAAATCTTCTTAATTCATTATAAATTCAGACTATGTCAATTCTGACAAGAAAAGTAAACCTCGTAAAATTATTATACTGTGTCAAGTAGTATTTCCTCTTATGCCCTCAATTTTCATCTCTCTGGGTTCAAAGGAGGTTCTTTTTTACTGAATTTGGTTAAAATATATCCTTAGCCTCCATAATTGCAGAATCATTCCTTCTTCAACTTCACAGTTTTTTTTATCTTTTCAGTCCACAGTCTACATCATTTAAGCCTGTCCTCAAAAGGCAGACTCCTGTCCCTTTGATGTTTCTTTTTGCATGCTGTGATCTGGACCTGAAAGACTTTCGTTTTATCTTTCTTGAAGTCCAACAACACCATTTGTAAAAATCAGGTATAGGTTCAGTATTTTGCACACCCAAAAAACTGTGTATGCTTAAATACATCATAAATTTCTAATGATGTCAACATTCCTTTTTCTGTTTTCTTTTTCATTTTTTATAAAGTAGTAGCACACTAGGTTTCTTAATAATTGACTAGATCTTGAAAGTATGTAGCTGTGTATTTGATCAAAGGGACGATATTATAGGCAACAGAGTCAAACTCAAGCAAACAATCCTGTAAACACGAGGCCATGGAGTAATCAGCCCCTTCATTGGGAAAGCTAGGTGAATAAAAGTAAATATTCATAAACTTGTTGAATTTCAAGCACAATTTTTAGTGTTTCATAAGTGAAGGAAACCTACCTCTTGTTAACAGTGCCTGGAAATCCCCACACCACTGTCCAGTCCATTATTTCTATCCAGTCTCTGAGTTTGCTTTGATGCCCTATTAGGAGGATAGGGAATAATTTTTCCTGTCTGATAGTCATAGAATAAAGCCGCTTCACCCTGAGCTGACTTCAGTATGTCAAACCAATGACTGTTCTCTCACAGATAAATGACAGAAAACCTGTTGGTTGCCTTTTAAATTCACATGGATCCAGCCCCCTTTCCAGGCCTCCAACTGTGCAGCTCTCCTTTTCTTAACACAAACTCCACAGGTTCCTGGTATTGTTTTTTAAGAGTTTCTGCAGAAGTTGTGTTTCTTAAAGTTTTCATCTATGAGACATGTTTGAGCCATGCATATTGAAATACACACATTAATTTGAAATGGGAACCCTTTCTTAGCATGTTTCTATATGTTGACCAGAACGGTCATTCTTGGAGAAATAAGATAAATTGTATGGAAACAATTTAAATAGGGGACTTCCCTGGTGGCTCAGTGGAAAAGAATCCATCTGTGAAGCAGGAGACGTGTGTTCGATCCCTGGGTCAGGAAGATCCCTGGAGAAGGAAATGGCAACTCTCCAGTATTCTTGCCTGGGAAATCCCATGGACAGAGGAGCCCGATGGGCTACAGTCCGTGGGGTTGCAAAAGAGCCAGACACAACTGAGCAACTAAAGAATAACAACAGTTTTAATGGATAAGGGGAAATGGTTTAGGGAAATTCTCTTTAGTATAACATCATAAACAGGATTTAATGAAATAGGGGAATTTGTTACTTTCTGTTTAGTTTAACATTGACCGTTTAACTGTTTCTATTGGGTACTGAGTTGTAGTTAACTAACGCAAAGGCTTTGGATTCAGAAAGATCTAGTTGTGAATCCTGGCTCTACCAGTTTGACAAGACACTTCTACTCTGAATAGATATCCTCATAGGCAACATGGGAATAATGCTTTAAACTTGCTGTGGAGACTAAATAAAATGACAGATATGGGTCTATGGCATTGTCTGGTATATACTATGAATTCAGTCAGTTTAATTTGTCTTATATCTTTAGAGGTTACAAAAATATGCATACACAGTTCAGGTGTGGAAAGTAATGCAGAATAAGAATTTTCAGTACACTGGGTCTAATCGTAGGAAAAATTTATTTCAACACTACCTATCTCTATTTTTGAGTTTTTCAACTGTATTTTTATTAGTCTTAAAAGGAAATGATAATATATAATTCCTTTGGCCCCCAGACTTTATTTTCAATATGTGGAGACCAAAAGTGTAAAATAAGTACAGCCATATCACAAATAGCAATAACTACCTTTAAAACAGTACCTTAAATGCTACCAAATTAGAATTTTCTTATCCCCCAGTGAATACATTTTTATTTAGTTTATTTTAAATTATTTTAAATATTTTGATTATATGGGGAATGTTTCTGTGCCTCTATTGTCTCATTAAAAAAGAAAAAAAGAGCTTTGTAAGTTAGAAATAGCTGCATTGGAACACATTTACAAAGATAACTTGGGGACAGGGGCTAGGAGTCAGGATTCAATCTTTCTCTTTCTCTATGTCCTTTTCCTTCTTCCTCTTCTCTGCCTCTCTGTCTCTTCCCAGCAATCAAAACTCCTGTACTCCCTCTTCTAAGTTTCTTACTAAAACCTAAGTTTTGAATACTCTCTTGTTCCTAATTTTATTCCATTGGTTTGAGAATTAAGCATTCTGTTCTCTGTGTGTATTGTTGGTCCTGATGTCTTATATCCAAACTTATCAAGCTTACCAAAGTAATATCTGAAGTTAAAAATTTATTTACCACCGTCTTGAATCAAGCAAATTTGAAATATTTTTATTAACATCAGAAACCCTGATTATAAGTTAGTGTTATTTGCTATACTAGAACTTCCTTACTTTATTATTGGTAACACCACAAATAAAATATTATTATTATTGCATTATATAGATGGTGTTTCTTTCATTTCAGTTAAATACTTAAAGTTCTGCCCTCATCATTGCTTCTTACATCTGATTTTTCATCTGGGATAGTTTCATTCTTTAAAGTTTTTTGATGGTAAAATCTCTGAGTAAAATTATCTGAAGGTGCATTTCTCTAATATTTGCTCTCAGTTCATAAGTCTAGAAAGATAGATATTTCCTCCTGGCACATTGGAAAGAATATCACATTGTCCATGACGTCATTATAAACACTAGAAAATGTGCTGTTTAATTTATTCTTCCTCAGAGATAATCTGGCTTTGATCTTGCCTTTGTCTCTGATAGTCTGAGGTTTCCCTGGCCTGAGTTAGTGTGTGTATCTATGTCAAGGGGGTAAATCTCTTGGTAAATTTCTTCTGCTAGTACTTGCAATTACAATGGATTTTTTTCTCCTGTTTTTGGCAACTTCACATTGCGAATTCATGTTTAACAGGCTACCCCAGGACAATCTTGAATGACTTGGATTATGTTTTTCTCCAGAAAAATAGTTTAATTTGGTTCTGAATGATGTCACAGTGTGCCAAATAATGTGTTATTAGCACACCTTCAGTGTGACACCAGTCTGAGAACACTTTCATTTCTCAGATCGGGGAGTGGTGGTGGCTCAGATTTAGGGGGAATGTAAATTCAAAACGCAGCAACATGAGAGAACAGGAAGGCCTGGAAGACTCTTGCCTAGAGGACATAGAAAAGGAACAGAAACTAAGAGTTTTTTCACTGAATCATTTCCTAGACAATCCCCCCCACCCCCCATTTACACCTTCACTGAAACTGTAACACTTAAACGTGCCCTGGTCTTACTTATGCATCTGGAGGTCAGAATCTATTTTGTACCAGTATAAACTCTAGTCTCTCATTTCCCCTAGGTCTGTTCATTACAAATATTCTGAAATTCCTAATTCTTATTACTATCTTGATCTTTAGAGTTAAACTGGCATCAAATTCTGTTAAAAAAAATTTTTTTTTAAGCTTTAACTTAATCTTAGTTTTCTCTATCCCCAGAAGTTTCATGTATTTTCTGTTGAACTCTACAGTTAATTACCATGTATTATGTTATGATTTTCCTGCATCTGAGTATTTTCTGTGAATAGGGGATATATCTGAATTCCTAATTCTCCACATTGCAGGCAGTAATGCTGCAAGTTTCTTTCTAAATTGTATTTTGTTGTTGTTCATTCATGTTGACTCTGCAACCCCAGGCCCCATGCAACAATGCCAGGCTCCTCCGTCCTTCACTGTCTCCCAGAGTTTGCTCAAACTCCTCATGTCCATTGAGTTGGTAATGCTATCTAAATTGTATAGATCTTGTTAAATTCAAGTTTAATTAGTGATTATTCATGTTGGAAAAATTAAGACCATGCGTAGTGTCATGAGATAGAAACCAGCAATTTACAATAGCAAAGAATTATAAGAGAACAAGTTTTAAGATATTTAAAATTTTAGCTACAAGTCTAAGTACTACTGGAAAATATTACTCAGTTACCAAAGCACTGGCAAGATAATTTTGAAATGAGACCCACAACACATCCATTTCCATGACTACTGAGTTTCAGGCAAAACTCATTTTGATGATAACTTGCTCTGTTTTTCCATATTGAGAAGAACACAACGTGGAAGTATTGACAAATATATACTGTGTGTTATTCAATAGGGTTTTCTCAAAACCAAACATAATTCCCAGGTAAATTAGAAACGAAATAATAAACAGCTCATCCTCTTGTTCTGCATATCTCTATGAAAAACAAAATTAAACGAGGAACTTAGCTGTGAAAATAAAACTGCTTAAATAGCTATTCTGTGTTATTAGCAGCAATAATCTTGGGTTTAGTTTGAGGATCAAACTGACAGAACTTAATAGGTTTTAGCCAGCACCGAGTTTACCACGTTGAAGAGAAATTCAGGACAGGAAGCATACAGCATCCTTACCAAGAGAACAGAGCTCCCGTTGATCTCTTGACTCTCCTGACATCCCATTCATTCTGACTTACAACATACTTTAGAAAGTGGTTGAGTATGTAACCAGGTTGAAATCTTTTCATGTTCTATACCTAGTTAGTCAGACCTGTTATGTGTATTTTCTCATCTATACAGGTTTGACCTGGTCTTGATCAGTCAGATATTCTCACTCATTCATTCATTCTCATTCCTTCCCTCTCTCCTCCCTCCCTTGCTTCCCCTGCTCCACCCCGCTTAGAATAGGTACATTCCTAACAATTCCCTGTCTTAATATTACAAAGAAAGGAACAAAAAAGCATATACCACATTGTAAGACTTCCCGGAGGCTAGCTGTTAACCTTTTTCTCTTTCCCTGCATATGGCAATAAAAGATTGCCTGCTAGACAGAACGCTGAAAGTAACCAGGGAACTCTCCTCCCAATCCTTCCTAAAAACTGCAATGTTATGTTTGGGTACAGGAGACAAAATAGCGATAATTCTGGAATGTTCCTAATGTAGAAAGCAAAAGTTTGGATGTAAGGATAAGGACACACAGATGAGGTGAACATCAAGGGACTGGTTTTTTCATAAAAGTAACAGTGTTCAAAAGTAGTTACATTAGGCGGCTCCAGTGTTCAAACAATAATAAAACTGGGTTGACAGTGGGTAACATAACAGGAATTTCTCTGACAGGATGAAGCTTCTCCCAAATGTTATTGGCAACAGCACATATATTTTGAGCAAAACTGTTTGTTCTGAGGAGTGATCTCAGAAAAGAAACATGAAAATTACTGTGAAAAATCAATCTGTTGTTCTTTTTTTGCCCTGCACAATGAATAAATAATTCTTTCGGCTTGGATAAATAGAATCAATTGACAAGATAATATTGGAAGTATTTTCATACATGGTATTGACAGCTGTCAAAATATCTAGTCAAAATGGTAGGGCAGGAAGAGATGGAGAGACATGAGGGCGATTATATATTTTTTTAAAAATGAATCAATGGGAATGCATTAATTCATTTTATAACTCTCACAGATACTAGCTACAAAAGTATATAATACTGGAACAAATATTAAAGTAGAAAAAAGTTATATTTGTATAATGCCACACATGTACGTTGATACCCTGGTTTACTCAGCAAGAAAATACTCTGGTCTGATCACTTAAATCTTCTTGTTACACAATTACACCAGCCACATTTTTCTTCACTTAAAATAGAATCACGGCTTTGACTCCATTTTTACCATGAATTCAAAATCATCAATCCAGGATTTCTAGCTTTAGATAAAGTATAATAAGCTATTAAACCTTACTGTGTGCACAGAGAAGCACTTTGAGGACTCAAAAGAAGATAATGGCAGGTAGATTGGAGAAGAAGACCAGAATTCAAAATATCACTGAACTGGTGGTGAGTTTCCTCCAGTATCCTCTGACCTAGACTCAAGATATACTGAAACATGGAAGTGGGTGTCAGCAAGCACATAGGGAACCCCAGGAAAGCTCTCTAGTTTAGAATTCAGGAGGAAGAAAATGGTTTTTTGGTAGCAGCAGTCATAGCAGGAAGGGTCTACAGTCAACTAAAATCTAGAGGGACACCTTCACCTCTTGATTGAAATAATTGTGTTTTTGTGTGTGTGTGTGTGTGTAATTGTGGTCTCAAGAGGGTAAGGTCAAGCTTCACTGCTCCTCCCACCACATGCCTTAGACATGAGTACAATTCACAAAAAGAACTCCAGAATGAAAGAAACAAATCCCAAGCTTTTTTTCTGGTTAGTAAAACAAACAGAAAGGGATCACGAGAGAACTGGAAAGTACTGGGGAGATCATACAGAGAGAGCTACTCATGAAAACTAACTCATTTTTTTAAAATGAATCCCTAGGATTACATTCAGATAAGTTTATCTCCTGCTATACTATACACTGAAGACATTGAGAATGGAATTTTGTTAAAAACAATGACCCCATTTCTAGACTTAACTGAGTGGTGCACAGGTAAGACACATTTGAATAGCATTGTAAAGAGTTTGAAAATGGAATTGGCATTCAATCCGCAAGTCACAGAAGGCTGGTCAAATCCAGTGACTTAACTCCAAATGAGTTGACTTCTAGTTCCAGAAATTAAATGATCCTTCATAAGCTGGATATATGACCCAGATTCTCATTAGTAATATTCAATATCCCCAGGATAAAATTGAAAATTACCCAGGATATAGGTAACAAGGAAAACATCAACTCATATGTGAATAGTCAAAAGATGATGACATTGATGTGACACAATATCAAGAACCACAGTTTAAAGAGCTACTATAAAAATATTCTGACAAATGTGAATATTCAAGTAAGAAGGGGAAAGATAGAAAATATCAGCAAATAACTGAAAAATATAAAGAAGAAATAAGTAGATCATTTAGCACTAGGAAAAAACCACTGACTGGAATCCATGCAGAATAGAAATTGCAGAAGAGTTAGTAACACAGATAAATAGAAAGTATGCAAGATAAACTACAGAGAGAACAAAGATTGAAAAAACTGAATAGATGTTGACAGATCTTTGGAGTAATTTCTAACATCTACCATTTGTGTCATTATTATCCCAGAATGAGAAGCAAAACCGTTAGGAGCAGGAGAAAACATTTGAGCTTCCCAAATACAAGAAAGATATAAAGCTACAGATTCAAGAAACTCAGAATACCCTCAAAAAGATAAACTCAAAGAAATTTGTACTTAGACGTATATAATCAAAGAGCTGAAAACTAAGGAGATAAAAGAAAATTATTTAAATCATCCAGAGAAAAACAATTGTATGAATGTCTATAGATTTCTTATCAGAAATTATAACAAACAGGAAAAATGCTAAATAAAAGAACTATCTCTCCCAAATTCTAAATCAATCCATAGATATTTCTAGGAATATTTGTGAAGTAAAGCGATTCTTAGATAAAGGAAAAATAATGAGAGATCTGTGTACTATCAGAATTGCCTTAAAAGAACTACTAAAGAAAGGAAATTATACCAAAAGGAACATCAGAAGTGAAGGAAGAGCAACAGAAATGATAAATATTTGGGCAAATATGATTGATTTCTGATTCTTTAACATCTCACAATTGAAAGCAAAAAATATGACATCTGATGTGGTTCTCAATGTATGAGTCATTTAAGGTAACTATATCACAAAGGGAGGGTAAAAAACTTTCATATTCATAAGGTTTCTACAGTCTAATTGAAATTTTAAACCTAAGTAGACTGTGAAAATTTAAGTATTTGTACTATAATCTCTGTAGCAACTGTCACCCCTGTGCTTTACAATGAGAAATATCCAAAAGCACAATAGATAAATTTAAATAGAATTCAAAAGATGATCAAGTATCTTTCAGGCAGAAAAAAAATGAAAGAAATGGTGAAAAGCAAAGGAAACTATCAGAAAATGAATGATGAAATGATTGACCTCCAAATATCCAGTAAGTACTTTAAATGTATAAGGTCTAAACACACCAATTAAATACAATGATTATCAGAATGAATTAAAAATATAAAAGATAGGTACACTATCTATAAGAAATTCACTTCAAATATAATGATATAAGTAGATTATATGTAAAGGAAAGGGAAAAAGCCACATACGCACACACAAAACAGAAGACTGCTGGAGTAGCTATATTATTTAGACACGTGAACTTCAAAGTATGGGAAATGACCAGAGATTAAGGGGGGCCATTATATATGAAGATGAAACAACCTCAAATACATATTTGAGGATAACAGAGTTTCAAAATAACCATAAACGCAAACCACTAACACAATTGCAAAGACAGACAAATCCACAATTACAGGGACTTCACTCTTTTTTCAGTAATTGATAATACAGTAATTGAAAAAATAGTACAAAAGTGGACAAGAATATAGAAGAACTAAACTGCATTATCAACCAATTGGTTCAAACTGATATTTATAGAACCCTCCACCCAACTATAGCAATATATACAATCTTTCTGAATACACATGGAACATTCACCAAAATAGCCCATATCCTGATTAATAAAACTTCAACAAATATTAAAAAATTGAAATCATGTGTAGTATATTGTGATCATAATGGAATTGAGTTAAAAATAAATAACAGAAAAAATTCAATTTTCCAAATATTTAGACATTTAGAAAACACTTCTAAACAATCCAGAAGTCAAGGAAGAACTTTCAAGGAAAATTAGAATATATTTGAAATAAGTGAAAATGAAATTTCAGCATATCAAAATGCATGCTCTGCAACTAAAGCAGTTCTTAGAAAGAAACTTGTAGCATTAAATGATAAGTGATTAAATGAGAAAAGGAAAAAAGGACTTTCATTAAAAAAAAAATTTAAGCTTCCATTTTAAGGAACTTGAAACAAGAAGAGGGAAATAACTCTACAGCAAGCAAAAGTAAGAGAGTAAGAAAGTTAAGAGCAGAATTTCCTTAAAAAAATGAAAACAGAAAAACATTAAAGAAAATATGTATTAAAGAGCTGTTGTTTGAAATGGTCAAAAAACGGTAAACTTTGAGTAGGACTGGGAAAGATAGAAGACACACACCATCAAGATCAAAGATAGCATATACCAACAGATCCTAGAAATAATAAAAAAGACAGTATAAAAATACCTCAACAAGCTGTACTTGTACCATTTTGACAAATTGTATGAAATATATTAACTTCTCAAAACCACAATCCACATATACCCAAAATAAATATCCTCCATAGCCAAATGACTATTGAGTCTATAGTTAATATTTTTTTTCTGCAAATTAAATCATCCTGGTCCCCATTATTTCTGGAAAATTCTAAGAAACATTTAAGAGTAATTTTTATTTACATATATGACATTCTATATAGAAAACCCTAAAGAATCTCCAAAAATAATCCTATAATTAATAAGAATTAATAAGAGATATTACCAAGATGGTAGGATACAAATTCAACAAACAATAGTGGTTACATTTCTATATAGTTGTTGTTCAGTCACTCAGTCCTGTTCAACTCTTTGCAACCCCGTGGACTTTAGCATACAAAAGATACAATAACAATATTGGGAAATATAAAACAGTGTCAAAAGAAATCAAGGAAGACTTAAATGAAGACATAACACATTCATGGATTTAAATGCTCAACATAGAAATGATATCAATTCAAAACAAAATTATGTCTATATTTAATGTAAATCCAATCAAAATATCAGCAGGATTTTTTCTTCATATAGATAGGTTGTTTCCAAAATGAATATAAGAGACACAAAAGTTGTGAATAACCAAAACAATTTGAAGAATAACAAAATAAGAAACTTGGATTTTTTATTTCAAAAATACTATAAAGGTATAATAATCAAGATGGTATAGTATTGTCAAAGGGATGGACATATAGATCAATGGAACAGAGAGGATAATCCAGGGAGTAGACCCACTCATATAGGGTTGGTTTTTTTTTTTTTTTTCTGACAAGATACAAGGGCAGTTCAACGAAGAAAAGTTAGGCCTTTCAACAAATAGTTTTGGTACATTTGGTTATCCACATCCAAAGAAAAATAAACAATGAGGTAAAGTCTGCATCTTAAAACTTAGCTCAGATGTGATTGCAGATCTACAGATAAAACAAAAAACTTTAGCAATTTTAGAAGAAAAATTGGAAAGAAATCTTCATGACCTGGAGTTTAGACTTCTTAGACCTCCCACCTAAAGCAAGTCTATAAAAGGAAAAAAAAAAGAAAAAGAAAAAGTAAGACTCCATCAAAATTAAAAACATTTGCTCTGTTAAAGATAGACCATAGAAAGAGCAAAAGTATTTTCAAACCATGTCTGATAAAGGATTTGTATCCAGAATATATAAAGAAATCTCAAAATACAACAGTGAAAATCAAATTTAATAGGGCAAATGATTTGAATAGATGCTATACCAATGGAGACATTTGGAAGTCAAATAAACATATGAAAAGATATTCAAAATCAAAACCATTAAGAAAATATAAAAATCATGAAATATTACTACACACCTATTAGAATGGGCAAACTTTAAAAATTAATAATACTGAGTGCTGATGAGGATAAGGAGCAACAAGAATTCTCACACATTGCTTGAGGGGATGCAGTATGTACAACCACTCTAGAAGAGAGTTTTGGTAGTTTTTTAATGTTTAATATTAATATCAACTTACCATAAGCCCAACAATCTCACTCTTTGCTGCTTACCCCAGAAAACTAAAAACTCAGGTTCACACAAAAGCTCATACATGAATGTTTGTAGCAGATCTATTAATAATGGTCAAATCTGGAAACAACCTGAATATACCTCAGTGGTTGAATGAATAAGCAAACTATGGTACACTGATATTTTAGAAGCCTACTAAGCAATTAGGAACTTGTAAGAGCTCCTTTTTGGGCACACAGAATGTTGAATGAATCTTAAAAGCCTTATCAAAAAGTTACAGTCTTCGTGTTTCTATGAATATCCCTAAAATGTTGAAAATTTATTTGTGGAAAACATCATGATTGACATGGTATAAGGATGGAATATGGTGAGAAAACAAAGGGACAAAATAAGAGGTTTTGAATCAGAAGTAATGTTAAGTTCTGTATCCTTTATTTGATTGGTGGTTACATGTGTATTTGCATAAGAGTAAATTCATAGGACTGTAGCCACAAAGGATAATTTTATGTTAATATAAACATTTAAATTTTATTTTATATACCAGAACTGGCAAAATACTTGGAAAAAAATCTACATGAAAGTGCAAAGTAAGGGTTTTCTCTGAAAAAAAGTTAAATCATAGACACACACACTCATTTTCCAAAATTACATGTGAGAAAATAACAAGCTTTAAGAAAAAAATAGGACACTATTTTTATTTCCAAAATTAAAATTTCAAGATAAAATTTTGATCAAAATAAGACAAATTCTGAGATCATTTTAGAAAAAAAAAGCTTACATGAAGTACACTAAAAAAATAGCTGTTGATGACAAGATAATACAAAGAAAGCTCTACATCTTTTTCAAGAAAAGTAAAACCAAACTTAGGCATTTTTTCCCCAAATAAATTCTTGAGGATCTCCAAAATATAGTTTAAATGTAACTCTTAGTTGACCTAACTTACCACCTGCAACTCTTGTTTGATGGCTCAGAGTAAATTTCAGAGAATACAGCTCCTACCTGCTTTCTTCTTCTTCTTCCTTCTAGTCCCCCTTCTCGCCCTCCCTTGCTCTCTCTTTTATGGTCCTTCAAATCTATAACATTCTTGAAGGGAACTTTGGCATCACTTCTGTGTGTCAAGTCTTCTGAATAATTCCTCTGGAGTCTTCTACCTTTGGTTTACACTTTGAGGATCAGAAGAGTGTGATTCTTCACTTTATTACTCTAACCTATGTCAGAATTGATTAAAATTTTGAGAATCAGGAATCCCATTGGAATCCTAGAATATCCACATATCTATTGGCCATTGCATTGAAGATTTTTTTTATTTGCCTCTAATCATGTCTGCAACTTAGTTTCTCTTCAATTTCTTGGCAGCTCCAAATATGCAGTTTCCTAAATGCAAATGTTCATGTCTTCATGCTTTTCCCCACTAATTACCCCAATGTTTGCATTCTTTTTTATTTTTTTATTTATTTTTATTAGTTGGAGGTTAATTACTTTACAATATTGTAGTGGTTTTTGTCATACATTGACATGAATCAGCCATGGATTTACATGTATTCCCCATCCCGATCCCCTCTCCCACCTCCCTCTCGGTGCACTGGGAAGACATTCTTTTTTTAATTAAAATATAATTGATTTACAAAGTTGTGTTAGTTTTAGGTTTACAGCAAGGTGACTCTGTTATATAAGTAAATATATATATATACATATATATATATATATTTTTTATGTTCTTTTCCCTTATAGGTTATTACAAAATATTGAGTATAGTTCCCTGTGCTTTCCAGTAGGTCCTTGGTGGTGATCTGCTTCACGCATAGTAGTATATATGTGTTAATCCCAAACTCCCAGTTTATTCCTCCCCTCCTTCCCCTTTGGAAACCATGAGTTTGTTTTCTATGCCTGTAGGCCTGTTTCTATTTTGTATATAAGTTCTTTCGTATCATTTTTTTTTTTTTTAGATTCCACACAGAGTGATACCGTATGGTATTTGTCTTTATTTTTTTTAACTTACTTCACTTAGTATGATAATCTCTAGGTCCATCCTTATTGCTGCAATTGGCATTATTTCGTTCTTCCTCCATGGTAGATTAGTATTTCATTGTATAAATATATTGCATCTTTTAAAAGCAAGTAAAAAATTATTTCCTTTATCATATCTGTCCTAATTATTCTCTATTCCTCACGTGATAGATTGACTACCTTATCTATCAGCCCATTCACCACTGTCCTCACAGCTCTTGAATTTGCCTCTATTTTATTACTTCATTGTATTTAAATTTTGTCTACTTACCAAACTAAATAGTACCAAGGGGAAATTTTCACTTACTAACTCATATTTTTTTACTTTTTCAACATTGCCAGCAATACTTACAGACATTCAAGAAGTGTTTGATTATAAATATAAAAATGTATGCATGCATGAATGAATTCAACATTTCTTGCCTTCGGTTCTTTCTTTAAAATATCCTCCATGAGACTTTTTTTTTTCATTCTGTAGTATGTGAAGGATTTGAAAATGTGTTATTTACAAAAGCTGGCAGAATAGATGAAATCCCTTCTCACATAAGACTAGACAATTGTTTTCATAACCAGTTTAGATAACACTGAATAAACTCGCACCCACTCTACCTATAGCATCTCTGCTATGATGTTAGCAGAATTTCTGAAAACAAAGCAAAGTTATTTACAAGTTATTCCATTGAGAATTGAAAATGTTATAACAGGCACATTATTTTGAGTGAACAAAAATGTTGAGATACTCTTATTTAGCATTAAGTGGAAATAGCTTTGCAGGTTCTTAGAAATAAAATATATCATATGCAAGTGAAAATTTTCAGTAATTGAGAGAAGCCTTTATATATTTAATGGCTTACCTTCTTAAGTTTTTAATTTTTCTATCTGAAAAAGTTATCTATGTATTTGAAATCGGTGAAACCATTTCATGTATATTGAGTGGACCTATTACTGAAAGGAAGTGCTGTTTTAATATTCAGCACAATAAATAAACATTTGTTTATTAATCACCCAACCATATTAAGAACATCATGGTAGATAATGAAGATTAAAATAAATTGTCTTATTTCTTGTCCTCAAACTGGTTACACTGATAAGGGTCATGGACAAGCACTCTTAAAGCTATTGATACAAGGAAAGTAAAAATGTATTATGTTTCAGGTACTATACTAAGAGTTTCACAGAGTTTATCTAATTAAATTTTTATAATAAACAGATGAAGTGAGTAATCTCATTTCTCATGTAAGGAAACAGAGTAACTTGCTCAAGGACACACAGTAAATAGAGGAGCTGGAATTTCATTATGAAGCTAAGTTTAAGCAGCTCACAAGGAAATTTTTGGTTTCCTAGTGCATATAAAATTGATGTTTACACTATACAGTAGTCTATTAAGTGTGTAATAGTATTATGCCCCCAAAATGTGCATGGCTTACTTAAACAATTTGCTACTAAAAATTGGTAACCGTCATCTGAGCCTTCAGAAATTTTAGTAATCTTTTATATTCTGCTGGAAGGTCTTGCCTCAGTGTTAATGGCAGTGGGTTGGTTGCTGAAGATTAGGGTGGCAATTTCTTGACGTAAGACAACAATGAAATTTGCTGTATCAATTTACTTTTCCTTTCATGAATGATTTCTCTCTAGCGTGGCATGCTGTTTGATAACACTTTACCCATAGTAGAACTTCTTTCGAAGTTGGGGTCAGTCCTCTCAAACCCTTCTGCTGCTTTATCAGCTAAGTTTATGTCATATTCTAAATCCTTCATTGTCATTTCAACAATCTTCATAGTATCTTTACCAGGAGTAAAGTCCAGCTCAAGAAACCACTTTTTTCACTCATGTATAAGAAGCAATTCCTCGTCTGTGGAAGGCTTTTCATGAGACTGCAGCAGTTCACTCACATGATCAGGCTCTACTTGCAGTTCTAGTTCTTTTTCTGTTTCACAGTCATCTTCAATTACTCCCTTCACGGATGTTTTGAATCCCTCAAAGTCATCTGTGAGGGTTGGAATCAACTTCTTGCAAATTCTTATTAATGTTGATATTTTGACCTCTTCCCATGAGCCACAAATGTTGATGGCATCAAAAACCATGAATACTTTCTAGAAGGTTTTCAATTAACTTTGCTCTGACCCATCAGAAGGAACACCATTTATGACAGCTATGAGCTGTATGAAATGTATTTCTTTAATAATGTCATGTGATTTTATATTGTGTTTCCCCGGTGGCTCAGAAGGTAAAGAATCTGTCTGCAATGCAGGAGACCTGGGTTAGATCCCTGGGTTGGGAAGATTCCCTGGAGAAGGGAATGGCTACCCGCTACAGTATTCCATTATTTTAAATTACTCTTTGATCCATGGGCTACAGAACATATTTGTGTTAGCAGGCATGAAAACAATATTAATCACATTGTTTATCTTCATCAGAGCTCATGAGTGACCAGGAACATTGTCAAAGAATAGTAATATTTTGAAAGAAATCTTTTCCTTAAGCAGTAGGTCTCAACAGTGGGCTTAAAATATTCAGTAAATCATGTTGTTAACAGATATGTTGTCCACATCTTGGACTGATTGTTCCATTGATACGGCACAGGAAGAGTAGATGTAGCATAATCCTGAAGGGCCCCAGCATTTTAGAAATGGTAAGTAAACGTTGATTTCAACTTCAAGTCGCCAGCTACCATAGCCCCTAACAAGAGAGACAGCCTGTCCTTTCATGCTTTGAGGTCAAGCATTGACTTATATCTAGCTGTGAAAGTCATAGGTGACATCTCCTTCTCATATAAGGCTGGTTTGTCTACATTGAAAATGTGTTATTTAGTGTAGCCACCTTCATTAATTAATCTTAGCTGAATCTTCTAAATAATTTGATGTAACTTCTGCATCAGCATTTGCTGCTTTCCTTAAATCTCATGATACAGCCTCTACTGGCTGAAAACTTTTCTCTTATAGCTTCCTCTCCTCTATGAGCCTTCATAGAATTGAAAAGAATTAGGGCCTTAATTTGGGTTAGGCTCAGCTGGTAAAGAATCTGCCTGCAATGCAGGAGACCTGGGTGCAATCCCTAGGTTGGGAAGATCCCCTGGAGAAGAGAATGGCTATCCACTCCAGTATTCTGGCCTGGAGAACTCCATGGACTGTATAGTACATGGGGTCACAAAGAGTTGGACATGACTAAGCAACTTTCACTTTTGCTTTGGCTTAAAGGAATGTTGTGGTTTGTTTGATCTTCTATGTAGACCACTAAGATTTCCTCCATATCTACAGTTAGGCTGTTTTGCTTTCTTATCCTTGTGTTCATTGGAATAGAACTTTTAATTTCCTTCAAGAATTTCCTTTTTCTTCACAACACAGCTGACTATTAGACATCAGAGCCTCACTTGCAGTCTATTTTAGCCTTCTACATGCCTTCCTCACTAAGCTGGATCTTTTCTTGCTTTTGATTAAAGTGAGAGATGTGAGATCATTTGACCATTCCTTTCACTTGAACACAGAGAGAGGGAGATGGGCAGGGGAAAGATATGGGAAAACAACTGATTGGTGGAACAGTCAGAACACACACAGTGTTTATTAAGTTTGCTAACTTAATCTCTGCTCTGCCCCAGGAAAGGTTAATTTCCCATCTGTGCTATCTCATTTTCCTACACTCACCATCACCTCTTGGCATGTTTCTTGTCTCACTAGCACATCTCTTCTTCTTCTTCTTTTTTTTTTTTTTTTTTTGCATGTTCTCGTCTCTTTTTTTAATTGCTTTGTTTCTTCCACACCTACCATAGTGTCTCACATAGAGTAGACACTGTAAATGTTTTAACAATGAAACCATAAATAAAGATGCAATGGGAGACAAAGGAGATAAATGACATTTGGAATTCTCCCTTTAAAGATCAAAGTGAACAGTATGGTGGTACGGCAGCCAAGGAAGTAAGAAATAAACTTCAGGGAGATATATTTCTAGAATTTCACAGGTGCTGCAAATCAAACAAACAAAAACACCTACATCTCTATATATTGAGGAAAACAGGAAGCAAAACCAACCCATGTGTTTCTTCATGGCTCACTGAACTCTTTAGTACAGGAGACAGTGAGAAATGACTCTAGCAATAGATAACTTTCCCCAGTCCGATAGCAAATGAAATCAATGCTTAGTAAATACAGAGGCCTAAATTAGCACATTTGATATGTCACATTTTGCTAATTGATATGCATTTGACCCTAGAACAATAGGGGTTTGAACTGCTAGTATCCATTTATTCATTTTTTTTCCGAAAGGTGAATACTACAAGATCTGCAGTTGGTAGAGTAGCTACAGATACAGAGGAACTGTGGATGTGTGTGGCTGATGAAATTATAGGTGCTTAGTAAGTCAGCATCCCTAACCTCCATGTTCAATGATGAAGAACATGGTGCACACTAAACATACTCTGAACAGTAGAATGCTAGCAGAATATATAAATGATTTTAAGTGCCCATGTTATCTTGGGCATAAATAATAGAAATATGTTACACATATAAATAGGGAATAATGCAATGTTTATATTGTGTTATAAATGATTTAAATAGAGAATACCAATTTAATCCATTATTTAAAAGAAACTAATACAATTTTTGAAGTATAATTGACAGTATCCTTTTCTGACATATCTTTCCTTATACTTATTGCCTTAAAAATGATTTTAAAGTGAAACTTTCCTTTTCCTTTTTCCTGCTTTATGCTGCTGTGATTTTTAATGATATATTCTGAAATCATTTTCAAATTTTTGTTTTGCTTTTATTTAAAAAAAATCCTCACAACCTCTTCCAAGAAGCCAGAATAAAAGGCGTGAGTTAAAGGGAGTGGTTGAGAATGTGGTAGAGGCAAATTTTGTCTTAAAATGCTTTCTTGGGAATATCCGTTCCATACTAACCTGTTACTGTATTGCCTAGAATTAAGTGTGAGATCAATTTATGTATATTGAGACTTTGAGCAGATAACAATACTGGAAAAAATGAAGTGTGTTTCCTAAGATTAAAGAAAGGCCCTTAAAGAGGACCTGTTATGTAGAGAGTGTAGAGAGGAGTAAAATTGTGGTGCTGGGTACAAACGAATGGCTTTAGAGAGCCACCTTGCTCTGTGTGTGTGTGTTGGTGGCGGGGGCGGGGGGGGGAGGGGGGTTGGTCTCTCAGTTGTGTCCAACTCTGCGACCCCATGGACTGTAGCCCACCAGGCTCCTCTGTCCAAGGGATTCCTCAGGCAAGAGTACTGGAGTGGATTGCTCTCTCTTTAGGGGTGTATTATATGTTGACTTGCATTGTGGTCTGTCACAATTACAGATGACATAAGTCTCAGAATTTCCAGTCTTGTGTCACTGAACTCGTGAGATACATGCTCCCTTGCTGGTTTCAGGAAACTGTTTGCAGGAAACAATGTTACTGAATCTGCCTCTATGTTACCTTAATGGACTTGTGTGACTCTGGTTTCTATGTCTTGGAAAGATCAGTGGCACAGACAGAATTTCCACAAAAAATGGCCAATGCAAATTCATTCTTCTCAACTAGGGAGTGAGACATAAGTCAGGGTGACAGCTGGCAGCATCCCCAGTATCAGACCCTATCGATCTATGGCTTCTTAGCATTAGTTTTAAGGTGTTCATCTGGTCGGAGCCCTCATTCATTCCTCTAGCAACTGTGGTGTGGTGGGGGAAGTGAAGTTTGAGTTGTAAATGTGTGGGCTTTTCTGGACAATGAAATACATTGTTCTTACCAGTTTATGATTTTAATTTAATTAATTTAAAATTAATTAGTTTGTTTTTTCATTAAAGCTGTAAGTAAGTTCTAGATTGAGATCTTTTTTTTAATTTTTTTTTTTGAGATCTTTTTAAAGGGTGTGCTCTTCATGAAATAACACATTTTAAAGTTAATTTTTATTGGAGTACAGTTGACTTACAGTGTTGTATTTTTTTCTGATGTACAACATAGTAAATCAGTTATACATACCCATTTATCCACTCTTTTTTAGATTTTATTCCCATATAGATTATTACAGATTTCTGTAGTGAATCAAGTTCTCTATGCTATCGGATAGGTCCTTATTATCTATTTTTACCTTTAGCAGTGTGTAAATGTCAATCTCAATTTCCTAGTTTATCCCTCCCCAGCTTACCCTCTGGTAATCATAAATTTGCTTTTTATATCTGTAACTCTGTTTCTGCTTTGTAGATAAGTTCATTAGTAACCTTTTTAAAATCCCACATGTAAGCAATATCTTATGATTCTTGTCTTTCTCTAACTGACTTTCTTTACTCCATATGACAATTTCTAAGTCCATTCATGTTGCTCCAAATAACTCTGCCACAAACTGTAGGAAAAATGCAAATGTTTTAAGATATTTTCTGTTGCTTATGATACCATCTTATCCCAAGCTATATAATTTCTGGGAATATTTTTAGAAATTGTATTCCCTTTCATATTATCCTGTGTTACTTTTGTTCCCAAGCCCTATGTGTTTTTTTTTTTTCTTTGTTTTGTTTTCCTTTTTACTTAAAGAAATGCAAATTCTCTAAAAAGTCATTTTGTTATAATTGTTATAATTGTCTGAGTTATGATTGTCTCCTCTCTCTGATGAATCCTTTGATATTTTCCAACAATGGAAGAAGGGAGAACTACGATTCACAGCCTGTGTGTTTCCCCACCCCTTCCCAATTCCACCGTCTCCTGCAGGACTTTCTCTGTGGTCACTTTACCTCCCACCACATTCTGCTTGTTATATAGTGACAGAGAAGTGGGCATCTGAGTCTCAAAGTGAGTATTACTGTAGTCAAGTTCTGGGAGCCCTCATTCCTGGTTGGTTTGTACCTTGGATGTCTGACCTAGAATCCGTCAGTAGGAAAGGAGTAGAATAGCTCCTGACCTTCTTTAAGACCAGCAGGCTTGTCCTACTTTCAGTACTAAGGCGTGTACTAATGAGCTTTCGATAATTTTGCTCAATCCTACCCATTCACCTTATATTTCATTGAAAGGTCTCCACTATTCTGTCCACACGATTTCTTAATCATTGGGTTCTAGATGGGTTTTTTCCCCCTATTTTGTTTTGTGAAAATATATGCATTTTCCTCTTTGCAAGTCACCATGAATACTTTAGTGACAAGTTGGGAGAAATAACAGAAAGACGAGCCACTCTAAATGCATTTTTAAATGAAAAACCCAAAGCAATAAGTACATTTTCCAAGATAGCTATCTGTAAAAATTTCAATAAATAAAAGACATCTTAATTAACACAGAAAGAAATATCTCTGAGAATTAACTGTGTACAGATGCCAATAGATAGGGAAGTCTTTTGGAGGAAGCTATCTTCTGGATTTTAATATTCCAGATGTTGATATGTTATTCTCCCCTGCTTCTTCTTTTTCATTTCCCCTCTGTAATATGCCGTGAGCTCTTCTGCATTTTCAATGCTTTTTTAGAAGAGAAGGGGGGTGGCTCCTCTTCACGCTTTGGAGATGAATGATATCATCAGTCATCAAAAATTCACATGGATCATTACTGCATTCACATTAATTTATGCTCAATTAACACACTCAGAATCAGTTTTCTGTGGCATTGAGCCAATTGGCTTTACCGCTTCTGGCTCTGAAAGGTTCATTTTGTTTCTGTTCACTGGTAATACAATGAGCTACAGTCCTCATCCCTGTTCTTAAGTCTTCAGGTCTTTGTGCATGAATTGAACAAGGCCAGCAAGGGGTAAAGAGGCTGTGACTGAGTTGCTGGCTGAGAGCCCTGGTCTTGCATCTTGGCAGCTGGTTCCCACACAGATGTGGGGCGCCACACCTGAGCAGCAGCGTCATGGAGATGTGTCATGAAATGGTCCCCAGGAAGAAGACTCTGCTAGATTCAGAGGGACAGGCAGAGTAGGCTTTCCACCGCTGAGTCCCTGAGCTCTTCTCTGAGGACTGAGGCAGTCAGCAGGGCTCGCTTTCCTACAGTGCAGATCAACAGGAAGAGAGCTCCTTTAATTTCCAGACCTTCTGGAAATAACCCTTTCAGTTCAGTTCAATTCAGTTCAGTCGCTCAGTTGTGCCTGACTCTTGAGACCGCATGAATCGCAGCACGCCAGGCCTCCCTGTCCATCACCAACTCCCGGAGTTTACTCAAACTCATGTCCATCAAGTTGGTGATGCCATCCAACCATCTCATCCTCTGTCGTCCCCTTCTCCTCCTGCCGCCAATCCCTCCCAGCATCAGGGTCTTTTCCAGTGAGTCAACTCTTCGCATGAGGTGGTCAGAGTATTGGAGTTTCAGCTTCAGCATCAGTCCTTCCAATGAACACCCAGGACTGATCTCCTTTAGGATGGACTGGTTGGATCTCCTTGCAGTCCAAGGGACTCTCAAGAGTCTTCTCCAACACCACAGTTCAAAAGCATCAGTTCTTCAGTGCTCAGCTTTCTTCACAGTCCAACTCTCACAACCATACATGACCACTGGAAAAACCATAGCCTTCCTTGACCAGACGGACCTTTGTTGGCAAAGTAATGTCTCTGCTTTTTAATATGCTGTCTAGGTTGATCATAACTTTCCTTCTAAGGAGGAAGCATGTTTTAATTTAATGGCTCTAGTCACCATCTGCAGTGATTTTGGAGCCCCAAAAAATAAAGTCTGACACTGCTTCCACTGTTTCCCCATCTATTTCCCATGAGGTGATGGGACCAGATGCCATGATCTTAGTTATCTGAATGTTGAGCTTTAAGCCAACTTTTTCACTCTTCTCTTTCACTTTATCAAGAGGCTCTTTAGTTCCTCTTCACTTTCTGCCATAAGGGTGGTGTCATCTGCATATCTGAGGTTATTGATATTTCTCCCGGCAATCTTGTTCCAGCTTGTGCTTCTTCCAGCCCAGTGTTTCTCATGATGTACTCTGCATATAAGTTAAACAAGTAGGGTGACAATATACAGCCTTGACATACTCCTTTTCTTATTTGGAACCAGTCTGTTGTTCCATGTCCAGTTCTAACTGTTGCTTCCTTAGCTGCATATAGGTTTCTCAAGAGGCAGGTCAGGTGGTCTGGTATTCCCATCTCTTTCAGAGTTTTACAGTTTATTGTGATCCACACAGTCAAAGGCTTTGGCATAGTCAATACAGCAGAAATAGATGTTTTTCTGGAACTCTCTTGCTTTTTTGATGATCCAGCGGATGTTGTCAATTTGATCTCTGGTTCCTCTGCCTTTCCTCAAACCAGCTTGAACATCTGGAAGTTCATGGTTCACGTGTTGCTGAAGCCTGGTTTGGAGAATTTTGAGCATTACTTTACTAGTGTGTGTGGGAGAAGGCAATGGCACCCCACTCCAGTACTCTTACCTGGAAAATCCATGGACGGAGGAGCCTGGTAGGCTGCAGTGCATGGGGTCGCGAAGAGTCAGAGATGACTGAGTGACTTCACTTTCACTTTTCACTTTTATGCATTGGAGAAGGAAATGGCAACCCACTCCAGTGTTCTTGCCTGGAGAATCCCAGGGATGGGGTCGCATAGAGTCGGACACAACTGAAGTGACTTAGCAGCAGTAGCAGTTACTTGTGTGTGAGATGAGTGCAATTGTGTGGTAGTTTGAGCATTCTTTGGCATTGCCTTTCTTTGGGATTGGAATGAAACTGATCTTTTCCAGTCCTGTGGCCACTGCTGAGTTTTCCAAATTTGCTGGCATATTGAGTGCATCATTTTCACAGCATCATCTTTCAGGATTTGAAATAGCTCAGCTGGAATTCCATCACCTCCACTACAGCTAAACATGGGAGAATGTGCAATTCAAAATTGAAATCTCTGTCTGTGGCATTCCCCAGGCAGGAGTATTAGAGTGGGTTTCCATTTCATTCTCCAGGGTATCTTCCCAACCCACGGATTAAATCTGGGTCTCCTGCATTGCAGGCAGATTGTTTACCATTTGAGATACCAGAGAAGCCCACATTTTTTACTGTTCTAGTTAATAACTGAAGACTTTTTTTTATAGTTTTTCTTATTTTATTAAGATATGTATTTCTTTTTATTTTTTGTTAATTCATGCTAGGAGGATTTCAATAAGAGTTTATTTAGAGAAGTGTACTTTAGACATGTATTAACTACTTATTCATAGTAATTTACTTAGAATATAATAATCAGGAAAAAAAAAAGGGAGCGATGCTAAAGGTCGTAGCAAGAATCATACCTCTTATTATTTTTTCTGCCATTTATCTGTCACCTATCAACATCTCCTCTGATGTAAAACCCACATTATTTAACAGTGGTTCTTTCAAACATGCTCTTTATGTTATTATGTTAGGGATATAATTCCCAGATCTGAAGATTGGGAAGGAGGAGACAGGCTTTGAGAATGCCATCAGCAAAATTGCTGGATGGGCTAGTCAACAGAATAGTGAATATCTATCAGAAAGATTTGGAGAAACTTAGATCAGGAAACTTTATCTTGAGTTCCAGATTCAAGCCCAGATAAGCAATCTTGAAGGAATGGGATGTAAAGGAAAAAAAAAAAAAATGGAACTACCATTTATTTTATGCTTACCTTAGTGCAATGCATTATTGTATGTGCCTTATATCTCATATCAGACTCAGTAAAATATGACATGAGTATTGTATTATCCCTAGGCTTCCTGGGTGGCTCAGTGGTAAAGAATCTGCCTGCTGATGCAGGAGATGAAACAGACTCAGGATTGATTCCTGGGTTGAGAAGATCGCCTGGAGGAGGAAATAGCAATGTACTCCAGTATTCTAGGCTAGGAAACCCCATGGACAGAGGAGCCTGGCAGGCTACAGTCCATGGGGTCATAAAGAGTCAGACATGACTGAACACACACTATATCATCCCTATTGCACAGATGAATAAGTGGAGGCACAGAAGGTAAGGAACATGCCTTGGACCACACAGTTAGTCATGACATGCTGGGATACAGGTCTCCAGGTGTCAATCTAGAGCCTGCTCATTATCTAGGGCTACATAGCCTCCAGGAAAAAGGAGTCAGAAGCTTTGGTGCGGGTGTGTGTGGTGGGGAGAAAATTGGCTAAAGTTGGGTGAAGATGCCTTAAGTTCAGGAGTACTTTGAATGGAATAAGGACAAAATTACCTACTAAGACCAGTAGACTGTACAAGCCATTCATTTTTCTCCAACAAAGAATCCAAGTGGCATATTGCAGAAATGCATGACTCTTCTCTGTAATAGCAAACCAAAAACTACAGCTATAGTAACCAAATATCCCAGCCATCCCAGTGATTATCAAGATTCCCTCACTCATCATGATGAGCTGAATTCACAGAAAAATGAAGGGAAAAAAAGGAAGGTGTATGCTGAAAAGTCAGTAAGCAGAAATGGAAAGGGTTAGAGGAAACTGACGAATATGGAGGGTAAACGTACAAAATAACCTGGAAAAACAGTGATCAGGTAAAAAAGCGAAGAGAATAAAGAGATAATATCTTTATAGAAACATGCCAGGAATTTATTTTAATTTGCATAATACCAAAATATTTATCAAGTGTTTCTTTTGTGTTAGATGCTACTAGGCTTAGAACTGGCAATGAATATATGAATGTATAAGCCTTACTCTCAAAAAATGAATTCATAATCTAATGGTTGATAGGCAAAAATAACTGAATTTGGAAAATGGAGAGCAAGGACCTTTGAGAGTCCAAGGAAGTATTCCAAATATTAATTATACTTGGAAGATTAACAATGGCATAGATCCAAATGTAGTTTCTCCCTGTCTAGTTTCAAGGCTTTTGTTCTTAATCCATGACAGAACACCAAAGCTCAGCAAAAAAGTGACATGAAGTTTCAAACTGAAATAGATGCTTGACACGGTAGTGTTTTTGCTTTTGACCTGTGTACCTGCAGCTAACAATACAACATGGCTTAATATTCTGGTCTCTTTCTTCTGAGACTAGGATCTTTTGAATACCCTTGTGTGTGTGTGTGTGTGTGTGTTAATTGCTCAGTCATGTCCAACTTTTTGTGACCCCATGGACTGTAGCCCACAAGGCTCCTCTGCCCATGGAATTCTCCAGTCAGGAATACTGGAGTGGGTTGCCATTCCTTTCTCCAGGGGATCTTCCTGACCCAGGGATTGAACCTGGGTCTTCTGCATTGCAGGCAGATTTTTACTTTCTCTAGGGCTGCCAGGGAAGCCCCTGATAGCTGTAGGCACGGAGACAATTGTTATTTTGTTGGGTACAGTATTGAGAAAACCATGCAACAACACACTTGCAAACCAAGGAGACTCTATGATTCAGTGATTTTAGAAACCGAAGTCATCAGCAAGAATTTTTCAAATACAAATTTTAACTTAAAAAACTAGTAATCACTAACCGTTCAAAAAATTCTGTGAAGATAAAAATCAGACAAGAAGTACTTAAAGCATACAAGAAGCATTAGATTCTAATGAACTATCACTATAAAATTGTATATTGTGCTTTCAATGCAACTATTAATTTCATGGTAGGACTTCTCTGTTAGCTAAGGGTCCCTGTGAGCCTTGCCTGGTATTTAATTTTGTGGGCCAAATATGGGACAGTACAGCAGACTCACGGGTACTCTTTTCTCTTTTAAGGTTCAAAACAGAGCTAAAATATTTTCTTCTGCAAAGTGAATTACTTACCTTTTTAAAAAAGATGCAGCCTGGGGAAAGATTATTCTAGATCTACATAAGACAGATAACCCATATAGCACGGATTACCTAATTTGTGATCTGGAAATTAATTTTGGCATAAAATACATTTAAGTCTATATTATTGGGTCTTAGCTTTTAAAGGTAGTTTTTAACTTCAATTTTTTTTAAATAAAATCAAAGAAATGCAAGTTTGTAGACCTGCTAAATCACTTGGGATCTTACAAGTAAAAATCTCTTCCTACTAGAGCAAAAATGGCTGAAGTGAATTCCTTTGTCAGCAAATAGTGTTGCAAGATAAAAAGAATATGCTGTGAAAAAAGAAACAAGTATTAGGACAAGTTTTTCACTCTGGGAGGTGTTCTGTAAGGCTGATAAAGTACCAGATGTTTCTAACACATCACAGCTTATGATATTTGCTAAATTCTATTTCTTGGTGTTATAATATATGCACATTTTTTTCCTGAACCAATAAAGGAAGCATAACAGAGAAGATGCGTTTTTCGAAAAATAAATGGCTTCCTTTGTAAAAGTAATGTTTTATGGGAAAACAATGCAAATGTAATCACTGATGAAAATTTGAGAGGCGCAGTATAAAAGTGAGTCTCATCCATCACATCATTCATTGGCATGTGATTGTGACAAGAGGTTGAAACCAGAAGTGCATAAAGTATTACAGGATATCATCGATGCAGTTAATTTTATTAAAACAAGAGCTTTTTCAAAATAGAAAAGAAATTGAACAATAGTTTGCAATAAAACTTGGAGTTTTCAAGAAACTCTTTTATATCCAAATATTTACTCACTGCCTTCTGGCAAGGAACACTATAGGGTTGATAAAGATAACACTTCAAATAAAATGACAGATATTTCAAATCAGCTGACATTTTCTGTGATATCAATAAGATATGCTAGCTAGCTTAACATTTCAGAATATAAACATACTTTATTTATCCCTTTATAGCAAAAATGCCATTTGATCAATGTTGACAAAAATCTCCTTTTAGTATATAATTCTTGCTAAGTAGAATTTAGGAAAGTTTTCATTAGTATTCAGGTATTTGATATTGAAACCAAAATCAGTATGATTTTGTAAATAGAAAAAAATCAGATATCCATGGTTCAAATACGTGGAAACAAAGTTTTCTAAATTATTTGAGCATCAGGGATTTCTAGATCTTCCAAATAAGCACTACAGTGAGTTTTATATTATTCATTTGTAGAAAAACTACATCAAAGAAGATGAAAATCAATAAGCCATATTTCAACAAAGGCTTTTACATCATCATATCAATATTCACTATAGTCTATAATTCAGTCATTTCACTTGAATTAATATTTTTGTAAGACCACTCTCTCAGTTATGATGGTTATTAAACTAATGAACAAAATAAACCAAACTTAAAAACAGACTTCCAAGTCACTCAGTTCAGTTCAGTTGCTCAGTCATGTCCGACTCTTTGCGATCCCATGGACTGCAGCACGCCAGGCCTCCTGTCCATCACCAACTCCCAGAGTTTACTCACACTCTTGTCCATTGAGTCAGTGATGCCATCCAACCATCTCATCCTCTGTCGTCCCCTTCTTCTCCCATCTTCAGTCTTTCCCAGCAGTAGGGTCTTTTCCAATGAGTCAGCTCTTTGCATCAGGTGGCCAAAGTATTGGAGTTTCAGCTTCAGCATCAGTCCTTCCAGTGAACACCCAGGACTGATCTCCTTTAGGATGGACTGGTTGGATCTCCTTGCAGTCCAAGGGGCTCTCAAGAGTCTTCTCCAGCACCACAGTTCTAAGTCACTATGCTCTATTAAAAGGAAACCAACACTTAAACATAATTAAGAATATTTTTTCTCACAATTACAAAATTGTGTTATGAGAGCTTCCCTGGTGGCTCAGATGGCAGAGAATCTGCCTGCAATGCAGGAGACTCAGGTTTGATCCCTGGGTCAGGAAGATCCCCTGGAGAAAGGAATGGCTACCCACTGTAGTTTTCTTGCCTAGAGAATCCCATGGACAGAGGAGCCTGGTGGGACACAGTATACGGGGTTGCACACTATGGAGTCGCAAAGAGTTGGACACCACTGAATGACTTAAGCACGCACATACACACACATGATCAAAACTAATATGAAACAAAATTTGGTGTTAATGTTATATATTTCATCTCTCTATTATTCAGTATAATCTTCTACTTTTCGTCTAAGTTTTGAAGTACTTATGAGATGTTATTACAGTAAAATATTTCATATAACTAGCAAGGAAATGCACATTTGTTGGAAGTACAGGTGATTTTTAACAAAATTCGGAGATCTAAGCAAAATGATAGCATTGTGCCCTTTTGGGATATGAGACTCTCATATGCCAGTGGTATCATTTAAAACTACTTAACTACTGGAAATAGAACTGCCATATGACCCAGCAATCCCACTTTTGGGCATACACACTGAGGAAACCAGATCTGAAAGAGACACGTGCACCCCAATGTTCATTGCAGCACTGTTTATAATAGCCAGGACATGGAAGCAACCTAGATGCCCATCAGCAGATGAATGGATAAGGAAGCTGTGGTACATATACACCATGGAATATTACTCAGCTGTCAAAAAGAATTCATTTGAATCAGTCCTAATGAGATGGATGAAACTGGAGCCCATTATACAGAGTGAAGTAAGCCAGAAAGATAAAGAACATTACAGCATACTAACACATATATATGGAATTTAGAAAGATGGTAATGATAACCCTATATGCAAAACAGAAAAAGAGACACAGAAATACAGAACAGACTTTTGAACTCTGTGGGAGAATGTGAGGGTGGGATGTTTCAAAAGAACAGCATGTATACTATCTATGGTGAAACAGATCACCAGCCCAGGTGGGATGCATGAGACAAGTGCTCGGGCCTGGTGCACTGGGAAGACCCAGAGGAGTCGGGTGAAGAGGGAGGTGGGAGGGGGGATCGGGATGGGGAATAAGTGTAAATCTATGGCTGATTCATATCAATGTATGACAAAACCCACTGAAATGTTGTGAAGTAATTAGCCTCCAACTAATAAAAAAATTAAAAAAAAAAATAAATAAAACTACTTAACTGTCACAAGCTTGTGGGGAACTTCAATATTAAAATATAACATAAGATAGTTAACAATAGCATTGTCACTGTAATATTGTGATTAAGGTAATAAATATCAGTCAGATTGGATTCAAGAACAACTGGAATTTCCAGTACTAATTTGCCCTTCGAACTTGAGCCACTTACGTCACCTTTATGAGCATTAGTTTCCACACCTACAAGATGTCAATAATGGCATTTAATGTTCTGCATGTTGTGGGAAATTGAGTGTGATGATCTATGTATGGCTTTTTATTACTGTCTATTAAATAGTAGCTTTTAAATTGCTTAATAATTAGCAATTATAATAAATTACTAAAACAAAAACAATGCAATTTAATATATATATATGCTATTATATGATTCTAGAACCTGTTGAGAATTTTATAAGATGAAAAAATATCCCAGTAATTTGTTTTTAATAGATCTAACAATAAAATATTCACTATTTTAGCAATAAAAATGTCAGTATATATATTTATACACATCTCACACCTCCATGTACAATCAAAAGAATGAGAAGTTTGTCATTTTTTCACCCTAAAATCAGATTTACCAGACTTCCCTGGTAACTCAGCTGGTAGAGAACCTGCCTACAATGCGGGAGACCCAGGTTCGATCCCTGGTTTGGGAAGATACCCTGGAGAAGGGCATGGCAACCCACTCCAGTATTCTTGCCTGAAGAATCCCATGGACAGAGGAGCCTGGTGTGCTATATAGTCCAGAGGGCTGCAAAAGGTGGACATGACTGAGAATCTAAACAAGTTCAGATCAATAGTCCGACAAGACTGAGCAACTAATACACACACAACTTCTTGGTCTGTAGTGAGGCCAACTCTTCCAAAGTTCTTCCATTGAGAGCCTTTCAGGAAAGCAAGGAGAAAGAAAGTGATAGATTGATTAGTATAGTTTGATTATTCTTTTATTTGAAAATAAAAGCACTTATTGCTGCAAACTATTTGCTTTGGGCTACTTGGCCATGATTTGTAGATAGACATTGATGATGGGCATATCATTTTTCCATACAAGGTTTTATGAGCCCAATATATGATCCAAAAGCAGATGTGAATTAGGGGTTCTCTGATATAAGAATGGATATAGGGATGAGTAACACTGAAAACCTCATTAAGTTCCTTCTTTGCAAATAATGATCCATGCTGGGATTCTAAGTGTATTAAAAAATAAAAACCAAAAAAAAAAATTAGGGAGACTTGTTAACTAAGAGGAGCAATTTTCTGTGTTCAATTTTGTGCCATCTTTAAATGCAGATTGTTGTTAAACTGAAGGTCATCACACTTGATGGCACATCACTGTGATTGACTCTGCAGGTCTCAGCAGCCCCCTTATCTATGTTCTTCACCTGTCACAGTGGGTGACTTCTCTTTGGCCTACCATTGGCTAATTATTGGCAAATTCTCCTTTTGCTACTAGCATTTCCCCCTCAATGGAAACTACACAGTGGAAGCAATGTTTCTCTATCCATCATAATGCTCTGAATTGTCAACAATGGATTCAAAGAAAAATGTCCCCTTTTCAATGAGTCAAGTGAGCATATGGATTGCTTCATTTGAAAATCCCATTAATACTGGGGGGAAACGGGTGGTATCTAATGAATCAGAAGTAAGTAATTTGAAAAGTGTGTTTGATAAGAATAATAACCAGAATTGAAAAGCATCAAAGATATTCTGGATAAGATTAATAAGGATATGAAAAGAGGAAAATTTAGCAGAAATATAAGTGGAGAGAGCTGAGAGTCAGTAATATGTCTACCTGGTTGGAATCAAAACAGAGATTCCAACCAGCACATTTAATTAAATATCCAAAGAGACTGTTAAAGAGCAGAGTTCCGTCAGAGCAAACAGTCCTCTGGTGTTCTCTTTTCTCCTTTATCCTTTTTTAAAGTTCTACTTCTTGTTTTCAAATAAAGAGCAAGGGAAGAGTGGAAGTTTGCCTCTGGCACCAGCTTCTCCTGCTGGAAGTTCACAATATTGACAATATATTGATCACAGTATTGACAATATACTCATCTACACTGAAGCTTTTCTTTATCTACCTTTGTTAGTCCTGTGAAGAAATACATACTGACCCTTCCAGTGCTAACCATTGAACATCTCCTCACTCCCTCCAGGCTCTTGTCATTACCCTTTCCACCAATTCCTTCACTGTATAAACATCTCAAGTAACTCCTGCTATAAATGTTGCTCTAAAAAACAGAGGAAACCTCCCTTGATTTTATGTTCCCAAATAGGTATATGAAAGTGAAAGTGAAGTCTCTCAGTCGTGTCTGACTCTTCGTTGGACAAGGCTACACCCCTTGGACTATAGCCTGCCAGGCTCCTCCGTCCATGAGATTTTCCAGGCAAGACTACTGGAGTGGGTTGCTGTTTCCTTAACTAGAGGATCTTCCCGATCCAAGGATCGAACCCGGGTCCCCGCACTTCAGGCAGACTCTTTACTATCTGAGCCACCAGGGAAGCCCTGGTATATAATAGGTATATAATACTCATTGATTTGTTCCATTGTTCAACAAATTTTTGGGGAGAGCGGTGTATGTATTATGTGTGTTCTGAAGTCTAAAATTATAGAAATGTGGAGAAATAAACATGCAAATAATGAAATTAAATGACTAATTAGGGGTCATAGAATGATAAAAGGAAGATAACAGATAGGATAGATGTTGACTTAAAGGTCAATTTTATATTGGAGCAGTTAGTGAAGATGCCACTGAAAGGAATAATGTTTAACCTGAGAATTGAATGCTAAGAAATATTGTGCTGCATGATAATCTGGGTCAGAGTGCTCTGGACAACTCCACAGTAAGTGCGAAGACCCCAAACAAGGCTGAAATTTGATATATTTTAAAAACAGAAGTAAGTCCAGCATGAATGACAGACATATACAATGTGGAACATGAGAAAATTCAACTTGCTGAGCAGAAGTCAGATCATAGAGGGCTTTGTAGACCAAGGTGAGAAGTGCTGATTTTACTTATAACTGGGAAGACATGGGATGGTTTTAAAGAAGGGAATCAAATAATCTAATTAGCTTTTTAGCCTTACTTGGATGTTTTGTGGTGATGGATGCCAAGGAACAAATAATAGAAGCAAGATCAATTAGGAAACTATAGAGCTTGTTAGGAAACTAGAGTTAATATTAAACTAGGGAGGTAATGAAGTAAGTGTAGAGAAGCAGAAGGATTTAGAATGTGTTTTGGATTTAGAACTGACCTCTTGGAGTGTTGGATATGAAATGTAATGGACATCTAGGAATAATTGTTAAGCTTTTGGGTTGAGTCAATAGGTACATGACTCCATTTGTGACTGAGATGCAAAGATGCAGTAAGAAACAAAGGCAGGAAACAACACAAATTGTGATACGTTTAAGGTAATTGGATGTTTCGTTCTGAAGTTTAGATGAATGGCCAGGGCAGGACTTATAAAATCAGAGTAAACACTTAAATACAAAGATATTGGCATATATATACGACCATGTGTAAAATAGCTAGCTAATGGGAAGCTCAGTCAGGCAGGGAGCCCAGTCAGGCACTTTGTGATGACCTAGAGGGGTGGGAAGAGGAGGAGGTAGGAGGGAGGCATGAGTCATATGGCTTATGACTCATTCAGATTGTTGTATGGCAGAAACTGACACATCATTGTAAAGCAATTACTCTCTTTCTGGAATATGTAAAACTCTGTGGAAAGAAAATATCAGCAGAGAAAATAAATGGATTGCAAAGCAGGGCATAGTATGGGCTGAATATTTATATCCCCCACCCCAAATTTACATGTTGAAGCCCTCATGTGATAGTATTTGAAGATGGGGCCTTTGGGAAGCAGATATGCCAGAAAGATGGAGCCCTCGTGATTAAATTAGTGTCTTTATAAAAAGAGAAAGCAGAACTCTCTTTCCCTCTCTGCCATGTGAGGAAGTTAGGAAGAGGTCTCTCAGAAGACCCTGACCAGCTGGCCCCTGCCCTCAACTCCTAGCCTCTAGGATGGTGAGAAATTAATGTTTGTAGTTTAAGCCACTCAGTCTGTGGTTTTGTTACAGAGTTCAAGAAGGCTAAGACAGTGAACTCTCCTATTTAGATGTCTAGCAGAGGAGGGAAAGCCAGAGATTGTTTTTTTTTTTTCTTTTTGTACCCCTCACATGCCACCTACAGAGTGGTGAGGGAAGAAAGTGAAGAAAGCTATTATTCTTTAATGAAATTTTGCTGTGAAGGAGATAAAACACCTCAGTTTATAAACTCACTATCTCAAAAAAAAAAAAAAACCAAAAAACTCACTATCTCAAGATCACTATCTCCAGTAGAACTGTTGCAGTCACCTCCACCAAAACAGTAAAGGAGCTCTTGCTAAGACTTTCAAATAGTCTTCAAATACATTACTTCTGTGATGCTAAATAACCAGGTTTTTCTCATACTTGATTCGTTAGGCTTAGTTTAGCCTCTTGAGTATGAACAAAGTCACCAATCCAAGCCACAAATGGGGAAAAAAAAAAAACCTGGATAAAGAAAATATTTCCATTTAACCGAGCTGTGATATTAACCGAGCTATTTTCCTCCTGAATTTAATGGAAATTTTTAAACTACTGAAAGGTGGTTGATCACTACCTTTTCAGTATAATTTCATTCAATAATAATTTTAAGTATAAAAATTGAATATTTATTCACTATTCAAATTTGAAACTTAGAAAAAGGTGGAACTTTCCATGTATTTCAAGAACATTAACCACCAGAGAGCCAAAATCTAAATGATGTCCTATAAAGGTAGGCTCTGTGTTCAACAGTGCAGTTTTGAGCTTCTGCAAAAACTGTGGAACACTATACATTTTAGTTGCAAATGCTGTACTAAATCTGTTCTTACTGTTGAAGATGTCTTAATTTTTCCAGGAAATGGTAGAATTTAGCCACATTTTTTATAAAACTTCAGAGAGAGAAGTTTGGCAAGCCAGCACCTATTGACTGATACAAGTCATTGCCATTTGGAATAAAAATTGGCTTAGCTTACATAGTTCCTTTATGAAAGTAACCTTGTAGAACCCTGCATGAGTGTATTTTTACATTAGTCAATAGAGAATTTGTTAATTTTCTTTTTTACTGAGGAATGAAATCCATATTAATTACTAGTATCTCTGTCTTTAAATGATAAATAAGTTTTGATATGAAATAAACATCTGGGGACACATCAAAATTTAAAGGATTTAGTAAATATTACATTTCTTGATAAAATAACAGAATATTACATTAACTCACCATCTTCTATAAATGCTTGATGTGTATTCTAAGAAAAGGAACTTTTGGATAGCAACATGAATTTTAAATTCAATAACCTGGAGTATGTGTTAAGTGTTCTTTAGACAGACCAGCTGAAAGACCGAGCACTTTTTTAGTGTTGTTTCAAATACATCACTAAAATAATTCTACTTAATAGACTACCCTTATTTTATAATTTTTCTATAAAATAGGATTAGGGCATTTTAAAAATAAAGATATACTTGATAGTGATTGTGAAGCTTAGAAATTGTGCCTTTTGCATAGTAGGAACTGAAAACCTAATGAAGTAAATTTAGTTTAACTGGGATTTACTGAATTATTGCTGTACTACTGTTAATCCCTTTTTCATTGGAAAAATCATAATTTTTGCCAATTATATCTGCATGTTATTCTTTAAGGAATTTAAGACCAAATGAAAGCTTCTTTTGAGAACACTTAGTATAAGAATAGGGCTTCCCAGGTGGTTCAGTGATAAAAAATCCGCCCACCAATGCAGGAGATGCAATAGATGAGGGTTCAGTCCCCAGATCGGGAAGATCCCTGAAATAGGAAATGGCAACCCACTCCAGTACTGTCTGGAAAATCCCATGGATCTAGGAACCTGCCAGGCTACAGTCCATAGGGTCTCAAAAGAGTTGGACATGACTGAACGACTATGCACATACAGTAAAAGAACAAGAGTTCAAAATATCGGACTATAAAAGATGTCACACAGATTGAGATATTTTTATTAATAGTTGGAGTTTTGCCTTCTTGCCCAATAGTTGGAAATTCTCAGTTCAAGGGGTCTTAAATCAATAATTTGCATGGCTTCTGTGTGACACTTAGGATGGATCTTAACAGAATTTAGATATATGAAAATATAACAGCCTTCAAGTTAAAGATTGCAAATTGTCTACAGTAAACAAATGCATTCAAATAACAGCATCCATAGAAAAAATGATACATTATTTGACTTATAATGAAATATTATTTTGTAAATATGAGACAAACAGTGGAAGAATTATGATAAAGCCAGTCTCATATAATCAAATAAGTTGCAAAAATACATCAAAAAGAATAGTAATTATCTCTAGGTAGCAATTTGGGCTTCCCCAGTGGCTCAAGAGGAAAAGAATCTGCCTGCAATGCAGGAGACATAAGGGAGGTGGTTTCGATCCCTGGGTCAGGAAGATCCCCTGGAGGAGAAAATGACAACCCACTCCAGTGTTCTTGCCTGGAAAATCCCGTGGACAGAGGCGCCTGGCGGGCTACAGTCCCTAGGGTCACAAAGAGTCAGACACGACTGAGCACGCGCTCATGCTCGGGGTTTAGCTCATGAATATAACGGGCAGATGAGTAACCGGCAGTTTCGCAGCTCTACTCAGGCCAGCCTCCAGAGTTCTGATCACAGCTCTCAGCTGGATTCACCTAGTTCAAATATTCCTCATAAAAGATATAAGGAAAGATTTTTTAACTCAGAATTTTATAAAGACACCAAAAATAACTAATTGAAAAAATAAGACCATACCATGGAATCAGAAGTAGTTAGTCATATTAAGCATTGTGTGCTAAGTTGCTTCAGTGGTGCCCCACTCTTTGGGACCCCACAGGCTGCAGTCTGCCTGGCTTCTCTGTCCATGGAATTTTCCAGGCAAGAATACTGGTGTGGATTGCCATTTCCGACTCCAGGGGATCTTCCTGACTCAGGGATTGAATCTGTATCTCTTACATCTGCTGCATTGACAAGTGAGTTCTTTACCACTAGCACCATTAATCATTAAAAATCCCTAATGCATTACACATAATATATAGTGTTGTTCTACGGTTCAAATCCATTCTCTAATTGCTAGGGAACTAGTAGAACACTTAGCAACTTTAAAAAAAGGATTGAGTTGTAATAAAACACATGGTAAAAATTGTAGAGGCTTCAACACAAAAAGTGCTGTTTCTTTTTCACACTCAGGTCATAAGGGTGGGGACAGAATGGAGAAGTGGGCTCACTCTCTGCAATTATGCAAAAACCTAGCTCTTTCATCCTCTAAGGGCTCAGTTTTCCACTGTATTTTCTGGATGCAGCCAAGTGGCAGTTAGAAAATGGAGTACATATTTCCATCCAATTATATTAGGTAGAATTCACTCATATGGCCTTTGGCAACCACATAGAAACCTGGAGAGTGTAGGCTAGCTGTGTACCAAGGAGGAAAAGGGTTTCATAGAGCCAAGGCATTTTCTCAGAGGTTGAAGATTTATAGCTTAAATCAAATATGTGGATCATCTTTTTTTTTCTTACCTAATCACACACATTTTTCTCATCCTCTAACATGTCAATAAATGCTGCCCACTATTCTTCCTTAAGATCGAAAACATTCCCACAGTTCTGTGTGTCTTTCATGTCGCTATCTTGTTGCAGACCCTTCCTCTTTCTCATCAAGATTGATGAACCATCCACATAACTAATCTCCCTCTGAATGTCTTCCAGTGTTCTTCACATAGACGCCACATAGATTCCCAGTGATCTTTAAAAAGCATATGTGACCCTGTCATTTCCTGCTTAAATCCTTAAATAGGAACCTTTCTCTATAACAAAAGTTTAAGCTGCTTTGCAGAGATTGTAATGACCTAAATTCTTGGCATGATCTGACAGAAAGTCATAGTTGTTAGTATCAAGGCTAGCATTATGACTGCAGAAAATTCCTCATTCTGGTTATACCATGTTCTAGGTGTTGAAACTTGGCAGGTTTTTCTGACGCTAAAGTTTATATTCTTTTTCTCTGAGGAATGATATATTCATGTGAATCATCCATAATCTTGTCCAGTCTTAACTTCAAACAATGATGCCTATTTGATAAAATATTAACTTTGGATAATATTGTTGGAACAGAGGCTTTAGTATTTGGAGCTAAATAATACATGCTTGGATATTGAATGAATCAGTATTTTTAGGAGATACTATCCATTCTTTACATAAAATGAAGTATACTAGTTTTATAGTATAAAATAAAGTAATATAGTTAAAATGACCTTATATATTTAATATATTGATATGTGTACAGATCTGATATGATAATCACTCTTATCAGATCTTTCCAGAAATTAAAGTTCTCTGCCTTGCTCAAGTTCAAGAACCACCCCCAGGCCCTCTGCTCCTCTTCCATTGCCTGAGTCATCCACAAAGGCTGCCTTTCTACCAGTGTGAGTGCGTGCTAAGTCGCTCAGTCATTTCCGACTCTTTGTGACCCTATGGACTGCAGCCTGCCAGGCTCCTCTGTCCATGGGATTCTCCAGGCAAGAGTACTGGAGTGGGTTGACATGCTCTTCTCCAGGGCTTTCTACCAGCAGTGATCTCTATTCTTAGTGCCACTACTCTGGTTTCCTAGTAGGGAGGATACGTGCTTTTCCACGAGTTATGTTGTACTTAGGGTAGGCAAAAGCACGTTGGTCTTTCCACACAGCCAAGTGAGATGAGATTGACATTTCATTTGAATGGAATGAAATGTCAGACATTGGATTGTATAGTGACAGGGTATTAACTACACCCTGACACTTTCCCAGACTCCTTTTAGAGTTTTGTGGGGCTGCTTCTTTCTCCCATTCTGGAACTGTCTTTAATTAAAGGTGGATGGCTCATCCCCTATATCTATATCTCCAGCCTCAATATAAAAATTTATCCCTCACTTCACAAAAGAAGGGAATGTTTGTGTTGTCCAATTTCCCGAGTCCCCATTTAATGCCTTAGAATCGACTCTTTTCCCAAAATGATACAACAAATGTCAGTTTCTTTGAGAGAAATGTCCCATCCACAAGGTTGTGGTTTAGACCTTTGACCTTACTAAGATATTCCCACATGTAATTCATGCCTTCGTGTATTCATTCATTCACTCAGTCAGCCAATATGAATTGTGTACCAATTCTGAGGCAGACACTGGTGGTATTCTAAATGAAGAAATCAAAGTCTCCACTCTAATTGAACTTGCTTTCTAAGGGGTAAGAGATAACAACAAATAAAAAGATTTGATGTAACAGATCTGGATATGTGCTGAGAGGGAAAATGATGCAAGATAAGTGGTTAGTGATTAATGGTACAGAGTAGAGTCCAAATAACTAAATCTAGGTTGTGCTCAGTTGTGTCTGACTCTTTGTGACCCTGTGGACTATAGCCCACCAGGCTCCTCTGTCCATGGAATTTTCCAGGCAGGGATTCTGGAATGGAATACCATTTCCTTCTCCAGAGAATCTTCCCAGCCCAAGGATTAAACCCATGTCTCTCTCATTTCCTGCGTTGGCAGGCGGGTACTTTCCCACTGTGCCACCTGGGAAGCCCAGCCAAATCTTGGTTACTAAATCCCAAAAGAACAAACAATGTCATGAGTGACACCAAAAGGGATTGTTACATGCTTTTTCCAGTTCCTTTCATCACCTATCAGAAGATTCCCCGAAACACTGGGTCCCCAGTGTTTCCCCAATTTCTCCTCTTTAAATTTTATATCCTCTAAGTCTGGGTTATCTAGGAATTAGAATAATTATGAAATTGGTAAAACTATATGGAAAGAGTTTCTTTCACTGGGGGTTCAGGTCTAGACCCCTTCATTGGTCACTAATAAATATATTTTAAAGAGTGGTTATTTGCTTGTTTCAATTTCTTTTATGTCCCAATAAGCCAATTTGTTTTTAAAATACACATCTTTTATAAATGAAAGAACATATGACAAACAGAATTATAAATTACCAAAACAAGGTGGGTTTAGGGGAGATGCTAAGTGGTTGTTTAAATTGATATGTTTATTTTTAGAACTAAGTTATTTTGGCAAGATAATATAACCCTTTCAACATATTCACATTTTATGATGAATTTGAGAATGATTATCACTACTTTGTCAGAAAAGATAATCTTCTTTAGTGAAACGTTAGTTTGCCCACTCTTTGCTGATATTTATTATATCCTGGGAATTTTAAATTTTATAGCAGAAATCAGGGGTAAAAAGGATGTTAATATGCATAATTTTGATTTAAAGATAATTTCCCTCTCAAGTGTTGGCTGGAAAATGTGTTTAAAATTTTAAATTTAAGTGTCACCATTATTTTACTATATATTCCAACTCCATAAGCATTGTAAGCTCATTTGTTTAAAATAAAATAGCTCATGAATTTATCTTAATATATTGTCAAATGTCCCTTCAGTCCTTTCCTTTCCTTCCATCTCATTCTTGCATCATTAGAATTTTCATTAAACATATTTCTTTGCACTGAGTTATTTATTATAAGAACATTCACTGACTTGTGCTACCATGCCTCAAAACTGAAAGAAAGAAGCTAGCGTATTATGCTGGGACTTATTATCTATGGCTTTGAGTATTCTTATAAACAATTGGTAGAAAAGAAGAGTATTTGAACAGTAATCTTAAATAGCTCTCCTCTCAATCCCAAGTCTTGTTGTAATATATGCTCAGTAGGAACAGCAGTTCCAGAGCACTCACTAGGGGATAGATGTTTATTTCAAAAGGTCTCCCTTAACTTCCATTAGACGAAATATGTTCTGATGTCAAAGCTATTGCGTTGCCTTATAAGTAAAAAGACCGGATAGAGCAAAGTAAAATCAATGGGAAATTTTGATAGGAAAGAGTTTCTTTTATCCACCCTCCTCCTTTTTTTTTTCCCCATCATAGGCACTGCATTTTTTTCATGTCGTTTGGAGAAATATCTAAGATTGAACTTGTTTATCTCATCAACAAAACTTTTACACCCAAATTAGATTCACAACTGAGAAACCTGGTTTATTTTTTTAACAAGTCCTTTTTCCCAAAAACTACTTGAATGCTGACACTAAATGACAACACAGGGTCCTTGAAATGTGGGTTTGTTGTAGGTCATTTTCTTCATCTCTCAGGGCTCACTGTGGAATAATAAAATTCTGCACACACCAAAGAATAACAACATTGGTGAATGTATCTTTTCAAATTAATGTTTTCATTTTCTTCAAATGCACATAGCATAGATGGGCCTGGAGGGTACTGTGCATAGTGAAATGTCAGATAGAGAAAGAAAAGACTCTGTTATCACTTATATGTGGAATGCAAAAAGTAAATGAATATAACAAAACAAACAGACCCACACGGGTAGGGGATTAAGAGGTGTAGCAAGAATGCATGCTCACTCACATCCTACTTTTTGTGACCTTATGGACTGTAGGCTGCCAGGCTCCTCTGTCCATGGGATTGTCCAGGCAAGAATATTGGAGCAGGTTGCCATTTCCTTTTCCAGGGAATCTTCCTGGCCAGGGATCGAACCCATGTCTCCTTGCATTGGTAGGTGGATTCTTACACCACTGAGTCACCTGCAAAGCCAAGAGGCCCAGACTACTAAGTATTCAATAATAAGCTGCAAGGATACATTGTATAGCACAGGGAAATACAGCCAATGTACTGTGCTGTTCTTAGTCGTGTCCAATTCTTTGAGACCCTACAGACCCTAGCCCACCAGGCTTCTCTGTCCATGGGGATTACTAGAATGGGTTGCCATGTCCTACTCCAAGGGATCTTCCCAACCCAAGGACTGAACACAGGTCTCCTGCATTGCCAGCAGATTCTTTACCGCCTGAGCCGCCAGGGAAGCCCAATATTCTATAATAACTTCAAATGGAGTATAATCTATAAAAACATTGAATCACTGTGTTGTACTCCTGAAGCTAACATAATAGTTTTAAGTCAACTATACCTCAATTTAAAAAAAAAAATAGCTGGGCGAAGGAGGATGATGGTATGCAATCACTTTTTTTCATATATGTTATAAAGTAGATAACTTTATAACTATCAAGGCTATAATTTTCACTCATAACACTCTACATATGTTTGTGTCACATTTTTCATTTGAAGGTGGAATAATTACCAAATTTAATGGGTAGAAAATGAGAAGGTTTTAGTAAGGTGAGAAGTTTCCTCAGGCCCTTTCAAACATGAAACATTAAATTAGATTTTAGTGAGGATTTAATGTATGGAAAATATAAGATTATGATACATTCCCTATACTCAAAGGACTTACAAATAGTGGAGGAAGCAAAACATGAATTACATAACATAAAACAATATATCATTAGATTTCAAATGGATTGGCATATTCAAAATGTAAAACAATTCAGTAGTGCAAAACAGAAACTAATAAAATGAAAAATGCATAGTGTAAGAAATAATTCTTAGAACAGGGTAAGAAATGGAATTATATACAAGTCCAGAGGTATAAGGAAGAACTTCATGTTGGATTTTCAATTGAACTCTGAAAATACCTAAGCCTTTTCCTCAATCTTTTTTTTTTTTTACTTTTATAATGCTTTGTATTAATTGTTTTTCCCAATGAATATTGTCTAAATTCTCTTTCTTGTACTTTCTGATATATCTTATATGCCAATCAGTATTTTTTTTAAATTGAAGAATAATTGCCTTACAATATTGTGTTGGCCTCTGCCATACATCAACATGAATTAGCCACAGGTCTCACACACTAGTAAAGTAATGCTCAAAATTCTCCAAGCCAGGCATTAGCAATACGTGAACTGTGAACTTCCAGATGTTCAAGCTGGTTTTAGAAAAAACAGAGATCAAATGGACAACATCCACTGGATCATTGAAAAAGCAAGAGAGTTCCAGAAAAACACCTATTTCTGCTTTATTGACTATGCCGAAGACTTTGACTGTGTGGGTACAATAAACTGTGGAAAATTCTGAAAGATATGGGAATACCAGACCACCTGACCTGCCTCTTGAGAAACCTGTATGCAGGTCAGGAAGCAACAGCTAGAACTGGACATGGAGCAACAGACTGGTTCCAAATAGGAAAAGGAATACGTCAAGGCTGTATATTGTCACCCTGTTTGTTTAACTTATATGCAGAGTACATCATGAGAAACGCTGGGCTGGATGAAGCACAAGCTGGAATCAAGATTTCCAGGAGAAATATCAATAACCTCAGATATGCAGATGACACCACCTTTATGGTAGAAAGTGAAGAAGAACTAAAGAGCCTCTTGATGAAAGTGAAAGAGGAGCGTGAAAAAGTTGGCTTAAAGCTCAACATTCAGAAAACTAAGATCATGGCATCTGGTCCCATCACTTCATGGGAAATAGATGGGGAAACAGTGGAAGCAGTGAGATACTTTATTTTTTTGGGCTCCAAAATTACTGCAGATGGTGATTGCAGCCATGAAATTAAAAGACGCTTCCTCTGTGGAAGGAAAGTTATGATCAACCTAGACAGCATATTAAAAAGCAGAGACATTACTTTGCCAACAAAGGTTCGTCTGGTCAAGGCTATGGTTTTTCCAGTAGTCATGTACGAATGTGAGAGTTGGACTGTGAAGAAAGCCGAGCGCCGAAAAATTGATGCTTTTGAACTGTGGTGTTGGAGAAGACTCTTGAGAGTCCCTTGGACTGCAAGGAGATCCAACCAGTCCATCCTTAAGAGATCAGTCCTGGGTGTTCATTGGAAGGACTGATGCTGAAGCTGAAACTCCAATACTTTGGCCACCTGATGTGAAGAGCTGACTCATTTGAAAAGACCCTGATGCTGGGAAAGATTGAAGGCAGGAGGAGAAGGGGATGACAGAGGATAAGATGGTTAGATGGCATCACCAATTCAATGGACATGATTTTGGGTAAACTCCGGGAGTTGGTGATGGACAGGGAGGGCTGGCGTGCTGCGGTTCATGGGGTCTCAAAGAGTCGGACACAACTGAGCAACTAACCTGATACATATTGAATCCTTCTGTGCTGGATTCTAGGGCCACAAAATCAAATAAGATTGTTAAGCATTCAAACCAAAACTCATTGAATTGTAAATATTAGTAACTACCTGAACTAGTTTAGTTAAAGGCTTGCTATTAAATAATTTTGGGAAACTTCATGAACCACCAAGGTCAAGACTATTGCTGGGCCTCCTGGAGTTCTGGCTTCCCTGGTGGCTCAGACACTAACAAATCTGCCTGCAATGCAGGAGACCAGAGTTCAGTCTGTGGGTCGGGAAGATTCCTTGGAGAAGGGCATGGCTACCTACTCCAGGATTCTTGCCTGGGAAATCCCATGGACAGAGGAGCCTTGTGGGCTACAGACCATGGGGTCAGAGAGTCAGACATGACTGAGTGACTAACAGGCATCCTGGAGTTAGTTCTAAGAGGATAAAAGGAAAGTTACCAAGGATGAGAGTGGCTATTCTCTTCATCTTGTCTGGGTCTGTCTGTTGTCCTGTCTGCATCATTCTGTTTTTATTAACCAACCATGCTCTTCAATTTATGTACACTCATCTTTACCAATAACTTAACTTTGCGCACTGCTTTGGTCTGCCATGATATGGTCTCAGGCCTGTATTTTCTGTGTCTCCTCAAGTGCTTAGTCATGACTGTCTTGGGTTTCCAGGTTTCTAAGGTGTTTTCAAGACAAAAATAAGTGAATTTTTACTCACTTTGCAAATGCAATGCCTGGCTCTGAGTTAGAAGTTTGTTTCTGCTCCAGCTAAACAAAGCTGGGTGGGAAGGATCCACCCATGATCGCATGGCAGATGCTGCTTTAGAGAGGGTGGGTGCTATAGAAGGGCGTGTAGGAGGAGGGAAAAAAAAGCCTGTCTCTGTCTTCATGTTGCTTCCAGATTTGCAGGGACGAAATTTAGAGAGAGATGAAAATAGTACTTCAGGGCCAGTGAACTTGCCAAGTGGCATGTAAAGAGCTGGACAACTTTAGGAATTATGAGCACTCAGAGCAGAAGAACATTTTAGTCAAACAGTACATCCTTATTCTGTACATCCTTACTGTTTTAACCACGCATGCGCGTGCAGTCTGCACCCACCCACCGTCCCATCCCTGCTCCATTCACCCAGAGAACAGCAAAAGCCTTGAGAAAAAGTCGGAGTGAAAACCTGAAAACAAATGGTGGTTTCCTCGGATAGCATGATTTTATATTTATTTATTTATTTATTTAAATATATAACAAATAACTTTGGCCTTTACAAATTTCACCCTTAACCAACACATCTCTTTGTGCTTGTTTATTAGGGGTGGAACCGGTGAGCAGGGGTATAGAAAGTAGAATAAATAGAGCAACTGTGATGGTAATGTGAGGCTTAACCTCACTAGGTGGAGTGAGTATTGATTATTGGGTAATTTTAAACAGAAAATATACTAAGAGGCAAGCATCGGGAAAAAAAGTTTGCAAAATATGACAAGGAGCTGATATACTTAATAGTGAATTTTCAGGACATGCTTTTCAAAGCCATTACCTTACCAGAATATGTATATGTATTACATGAAGAATGGACTAACAGTAAAATTCATTTGGATATCTTTGCACTAAATAAAGTTTAACAAGTTGATTCTCTGTGTATCATCTGAGTCTTTCACACACTAGTATTTATTATTCACCTTCATGAGGGATAGTACAATTAGTAGCATTTTTAATTCATTTGACTACAGTCCTCAGTGTTTTATTTATCTGTCAGATACATCTCCAATGAGAAGGTCAGTTAATAGTTTTAAATAAATGCCAAATATATATATGCTTTCCTGATGGCTCAGACGGTAAAGAATCTGCCTGCAATGCAGAAGACCCCGGTTTGATCCCTGGGTTGGGAAGATGCCCTGGAGAAGGGAATGGCAACCCACTCCAGTATTCTTGCCTGGAGAATTCCATGAACAGAGGAGCCTTGTGGGCTACAGTCCATGGGGTCATGAAAAGTTAGACATGACTGAGCAACTAACACACATAAATATATAAATGAAAGATGATGTACCCATAAAAGTATGTTTAACCCATTGTTAAACCCCACTACTAAGAAGGGAGCAAGTGGAAACAACATGATTTTTAAACCAATTAGCATACTTCTTTGTTGCAGAGGGCAGAATATTTAGAGAGACCTCTCACAACTTCTGGATCTGAAAGTATTGGGCAATATGTATCAGCGGCACTGAGAAAGGGAATATCATTTGATCTTGTAATTACATTCTAGATATCCAGCTTGAGGGAAGAACCAGAATAAAGGAAAGTTTTTGAGCATAGCTCTTCATGTTGGCATTACTTATAATGACAAAAAAACAAACAAACAACAACTGAAGTGCTGTAAGTTAGATTATAAAATAAATGATGACATATCTACAAATATAATACCATATAGTCACTAACATTGTGGTTTTGAAGAATATTTAATCATCTGGACCAAATCTCTTGGTATAAAATTGATTAAGAAAAAAGTAGAAAATAGTTTTCTTTTCTTGACATTTTTCAAACTTCCTACTTTTTGCATATTTATCAGGGAAAATGTGTAACACGGTAAGTTACAGTTGTTAGCTTTGAAAAGATTCAGGTGCCCTGTTTTTGGCTTATAATTAAGGTGTGTCCCCAGAACTACTCCCATATTTAAAAATTGCAGCTCCAAAGCAGTACAAGGAAAAGGTATTCATTTGCATTGTTTCAGCAACTTGTGAACAGCCTTTTAAATGCAAATACCTGACTGCATATTTCAAAGGTAAAAAATTAAGGCGTTTTTCAAGTGCTGACTTACAGTAGTGCAGTTGGCATAAACATCTGTGGAAGAAAATTTATCATGCCAGAAAATAATTGAAATAGTGGTTGAAAGGTTCCTGAGAGCAACCTTTTATCTGTGACTTAAATAAATACTTTCCATTTCAAAGGCAGCTCTAACTGCACCATATAGTTCAAGTGATCAGTAAAAGGAGACATCTGACTTCTTCAAGGAGTCTTGATTTTTATGTGATTTGATCAACTCACAGAGTATAAATTCAACTGCCAGAGCTAAACATATGCACAGTCTTATCTGAATTCTTGTATTCCAAGCATCTGGTAAAATATGTTCATGTCACTAGCTTCTTTCGAGTCGTGTTTATCATCATCTCCCTGATTGCCTAATATAAGTTTACAACCAGTCTCCTAGGTGTGCTAGTGCATTACAGCTCTCCACAGATATCATAAACAGCGACATCTTTGGTAATGAATGTCAGAATTATGCCAGCCTAAGAGTATATTATCCATCTCCTTGTCTCGTTGCCAACACACCAAGTGCGACACTTGTTGGAAATTCCATAATCAAACAACCCTTAATATACAAATTTTGCACTCGTTGCACCAGGAAGGTCTTTCAGAAGTCCATCAGTTATGAAGACAGAATGTCTCTTATCTAAACAGCATCACTGACTCAGTTATTTCTCATTTTCCTTCAATTAATTTGCCTTCTACTATGGAAACATTGAGAGACCTAAGATTTTAAGGCCAGAAGGGATGCTAGTCTAAACATTTAAATTTGCAAATTAGAAAGTTGAAGATAAGAGTTAACATATTTGCCTAAAATTACACTGGCAACTGGTTGTCTGTTTGGAAGTAGAACTAAAGTATTTCGACTCCTAGTCTAGTGCTATTTTCATTATGCCAGGCAAACTCACCAAATAACTGATTCCCCAAGTGAATCTATTTAGAGCAACCACATTTGATTGCATTTTTTTTTTAAAAAAAGGATATGTACTTTTCTCCCTCTCCTCTCCTCCCCTCCACACTTGCCCTTCCTTTCCTCCTTCCCCTTCTTTCATTTTCTCTTTGTCTTGCCTTTCCCTTGCCTGCTTTCATCTATCTCTCCCTGCCACTCACTCTCTCTCCTTCCCCGCCCCCTCTTCCGTCTTCCTTCTGTCCCTCCTTTTCCATCTTTCTTTCTCACTCCCTTCTTTCTTTTTCCCTTCATCACTCTCTCCCTCATTTCCCTCCTTTATACCTATTTTGCCCCAGCGTCTATGCGACATTGTTAGTTACCTCTCTATGTGCACTTACTTTCCGTTTGACGTTTTCTCTTGCCCAACAATTAATTTATGGAAAGATGCCAATCAGAGCTGGTTATTATATCATCCAAATCCTTAATCCATCTGCTTAAATCTAGTTTTTAGTCAAAGGGCCAAAAAAGATCCGAGTTAATCAAATGCTTTTACAGTATAATTGATAGTAATATTCTTTGGGGAATTTTTGAGTTTATTATAGAAACAAAAGCAAATATTTTCCCTAAGAGTAAGAAGCACATTTCCCCTAAGAGTGCACTTTTAAGGATATTACCTCATCAGATTTAGAATAATTAACTTCGATTTTCATATTCATTATGTAATAGTGTATGGACTATTGGAGCCTTGCCATACCATAAGAACGCAGAATAATAATATATTGGTATATATTAAAACAAACAAAAAACTCTCCTGCATGATGATATCTATTAATTAATATAAGAAGCATCATCACTAATAATTCTTCTATTTGAAGAAAACCATTTTAGGCAAAAGTGTTAGGTAGCAGTTTTCTTCTCCTAACCTACAGACAAAAGCAACTGTTATGTACTTCCCTAACTGTGTGAAGTAAATGTTATAATGTTAGATGAATACAAAGATGAATAATATAATAGTGGTCCTATAAAAAAGTATAGTCCAAAATAGTGAAGTAAAGAGAAAAAATAACTTGTTATAAAAAGAAATACTAGCTGTTGGTGATGAGGCAGTGGAAATAGAAGTTACTTTCTTACCAATGATATTTTAGTAATGATATTTATAATTACATTTAAACTGAATGTAATATATATGTTTACAACATTTGGCTTATTTGCAAATATTAGAGTATTAGGGTACTTTAGTTGATTTTACCAGCCTAATTTGTAAGTGGCAATTTAAAAAATAGTAGATTTAATTGATTAAGGGAAAGGGGAGGAAGGTTTGGTGAAAGAAAGAAGTTGTATTCAGTATAAAGTAATGAAATGGCTGTGCCCTCTAAACAAAATTATAATGATGAGTATTCCCAGGGACTTAAGGAAAATTTGGCCTAATGTCTTAACATACATTGCATTTTAAAGAGTTTTTACTATTCGTATGTGATCACTATCAACTACAACATCTTAGAGTGAGAGTTAACTAAAAACAAAGAAAACACTAAATTCCAGAGAGAGCAGGAGCCTAACTCAGTTGAGTGAAGCATATTTGGAGGCCTAGAGGGAATGCTAGCCCCTGAAGCTCCCTTCACACAACCCTGCACCAGAAGCAGCTGCTTCTAACATGTAAAGATAGAGAATTCAGAAAGATACAGGCACCCCAATATTAATGGCAGCATTATTTGTACTTTCCAAGATATAGAAACAACCTATCAACAGATGAATGGATAAAGATGTTGTAAATATATACAGTGGAATATTACTCATCCATGTGAAAGAATGAAGTAATGCCATTTGCAGCAACAAGGATGGGTTTGAAAGGCATTATGCTAAGTGAAATAAGTCAGACAGAGAAAGGCAAATACTATACGATATCACTTATCCATGGATCTAAAGATACAATAAACCAGTGAGTAAAACAAAACATAAGCAGACTCAAAACTATAGAGAACAAACTACTGGTTACCAGTGGAGAGAGGAAAGTGGGGAGAGGCAATATTGAGGTGAAAGTGAAAGTGTTTGGCGCTCCATTACGTTTAACTCTTTGCAACACTATAGACTGTAGTCCCTGTCCATGGGATTCTCCAGGCAAGAATCCTGCAGTGGGTAGCCATTCCCTTCTCCAGGGGATCTTCCTGACCCAGAGGTTGACACTAGGTCTCCCACATTGCAGGCAGATTCTTTACCATCTGAAAAATCAGATGGTAATTCAGTTCAGTTCAGTTCAGTCGCTCAATCATGTCTGACTCTTTGTGACCCAATGGACTGCAGCATGCTGGGTTTCCCTGTCCATCACCAAATCCCAGAGCCTACTCAAACTCATGTCCATCGAGTCGGTGATGCCATCCAAGTATCTCATCCTCTGTCATCCCCTTCTCCTCTTGCCTTCTTCTCTTTCCCAGCATCAGCGTCTTTTCCAGTGAGTCAGTCCTTCGCATCAGGTAGCCAGAGTATTGGAGTTTCAGCTTCAGCATCAGTCCTTCCAATGAACACCCAGGACTGATCTCTTTAGGATGGACTGGTTCGATCTCCTTGCAGTCCAAGGGACTCTCAAGAGTCTTCTCCAACACCACAGTTCAAAGCATCAATTCTTCAGTGCTCAGCTTTTTTTATAGTCCAACTCTCACATCCATACATGACCACTGGAAAAACCATAGCTTTAACTAGACAGAACTCTGTAGGTAAAGTAATGTCTCTGCTTTTTATTTATTTATTTTTTTTGCCATATAGTTTTTTTTTCCATTTATTTTTATTAGTTGGAGGCTAATTACTTTACAATATTGTAATGGTTTTTGCCATACATTGACATGAATCAGCCATGGAGTTACATGTATTCCCCATCCCGATCCCCCCTCCCACCTCCCTCTCCACCCGATCCCTCTGGGTCTTCCCAGTGCACCACCCCCGAGCACTTGTCTCAAGCATCCAACCTGGGCTGGTGAATCGTTGCTTCTTTATCTGCAAACAGATTTCTCAGGAGGCAGGTCAGGTGGTCTGGCATTCCCATTCCTTTAAGAATTTTCAACAGTTGGTAATGATCCACATAGTCAAAGGCTTTGGTATAATCAATAAAACAGAAGTAGATGTTTTTCTGGAACTCTCCTGCTTTTTCGATGATTCAACAGATGTTGGCAATTTGATCTCTGGTTCCTCTGCCTTTTCTAAAACCAGCTTGAACATCTGGAAGTTCACAGTTCACATACTACTGAAGCCTGACTGGAAGAATTTTGAGCATTACTTAGCTAATGTTTGAGATGAGTGCAATTGTGCAGTAGTTTGAACATTCTTTGGCATTGCCTTTCTTTCGGATTGGAATGAAAACTGACCTTTTCCATTACTGTGGCCACTGCTAATTTTTCCAAAATTTCTGTCATATTGAGTGCAGCACTTTCACAGCATCATCTTTTAGGATTTGAAATAGCTCAACTGGAATTCCATCACGTCCACTAGCTTTGTTCATAGTGATGCTTCCTAAGGCCCACTTGATGTCTCATTCCAGGATGTCTGGCTCTAGGTAAGTGATCATGCCATCATGGTTATCTGGGCCATTACAGTCTTTTTTGTATAGTTCTTCTGTGTGTTCTTGCCACCTCTTCTTAATATCTTCTGCTTCTCTTAGGTCCATACCATTTTTGTTCTTTATTTTGCCCATCTTTGCATGAGAATTTCCCTTGGTATCTCTAATCTTCTTGAAGAGATCTCTAGTCTTTCCCATTCTATTCTTTTCCTCTGTTTCTTTGCACTGGTCACTGAGAGAGGCTTTTATCTCTCCTTGCTATTCTTTGGAACTCTGCATTCAAATGGGTATGTCTTTGCCTTTCACCTCTCTTCTTTCTGCAGCTATTTGTAAGGCCTCCTCAAACAGCCATTTTGCCTTTTTGCATTTCTTTTTCTTGGGGATGGTCTTGATCACTGCCTCCTGTACAGTGTCACGAACCTCTGTCCATAGTTCTTCAGGCACTCTGTCTATCAGATATAATCCCTTGAGTCTATTTGTCACTTCCACTGTATAATCATAAGGCATTTGATGTAGATCATACCTGAATGGTCCAGTTGTTTTCGCTACTTTCTTCAATTTAAGTCTGAATTTGGCAATAAGAAGTTCATGATCTGAGCCACAGTCAGCTCCCAGTCTTGTTTTTGCTGACTGTATAGAGCTTCTCCATCTTTGGCTGCAAGGAATATAATCAGTCTGATTTTGATATTGACCATCTGTTTGATGTCCATGTGTAGAGTCTTCTCTTGTGTTATTGGAAGAGGGTGTTTGCATGACAAATGCGTTCTCTTGGCAAAATTCTGATAGCCTTTGATCTGCATCGTGCTGGTCAAGAAGTGGTTTTCAAGTTCCTTGGGAACGGAATTCTTCAGAAAGCCTTTCAAGGATATAATGCTTGCATTTTTGCATATGGACAGATAGGCTCTTGATAATCCTTCTCCATGGTGGGCAATGCTGAGTAAATAAGTCCTCATCCCAAGGCTCTGCTGTGCTTTATTTCTAAGGATCTCTGGAGCGAAATGAGTCACAGACCTCTTTACATTGGAAGTATCCTATATGGAAATTTATAATGAGAAAGTCCAGGATCTTTTAAACCCCAAAAGCAAGTTGTAATTTTGGAGTTTTCACAGGAGAAGATGGGCACAAGATGAGTTCATGGCCCCATCCATCAGAACAAGACCCAGTTTCTCCCTCAGTCAGTCTCTCCCATCAAGAAGCTTCCATAAGCCTCTTATCCTTCTCCATCAGAGAGCAGACAGAATGCAAACCACAATAACAGATAACTAAACAATCTAATCACATGGACCACAGCCTTGTCTAACTGAATGAAACTGTAAGTCATGCCGTGTAGGGCCACCCAAGATGGATGGGTCATGGTGGAGAGTTCTGACAAAATGTGGTCCTCTGGAGAAGTGAGTGGCAAACCACTTCAGTATTCTTGCCCTGAGAACCCCATGAACAGTATGAAAAGGCAAAAAGGTGGGACATCAGGGAAGCCCCTATTATTGGGGTATGGAAATTTTAAAAAAGGTTTATTATGGGATTAAATGAAAACATGTGTGAAACTTTTGAAAATTATAAAGAAATATAGGTATTTTAAGGTGTATTCAATAAAAATAAAAAATAAGGCATTGGTAGATTTTGACCAAGTCAGGGAGGGGAAAGCGACTCTCATAAATAATGGTAGAACCTTTAGATCCTCATATTATAAATAATAGATGATGATTCAAATATATAAAGGAATATATAAATGGTTTATTATTATGGTATTATTTAAAGTCATATTTATAAAGTTTATAGAGTACTAAACAGAAATCCTAAGATTGTAATATTGTATAAAAAATGAGAAAAATCCACAAGTATATATTTAAAATCACTCTGAAATGCATGTTAGGTAGTACAGAAAAATGTAGGTGGTGAATCTTTTGTGAGTTATTATGTGTTTGTCAGGGAAGGGTGTGATGGATGGTTTTGTAGCTATGTATTACTTTCTAGTGTGTCTGAAATATTATGTACCACATATAAGAAAAATACAAATTTAAAAATCCTAAACTTAGATGGAATAAAGATACAATTTGAGAAACAAAATCTTCAATTTATTGCATGAATATAAAGCTAATACTGTAGTTATTTGAATATTCTGTTTTGGTATTGTCCTTGTTAAATTCATTTTGCTCAGCCTTATTGAATTTTCTACCTTATACTTATTTTAGATACAAATTAAATTGTTACTATATCTTAATGGTATTTTTTAATGAACACAAGTTCTTAATTTTAATGAATTCTAATCTTTTCTACTTTTCTTTTATGGATACTGCTTTTGAAGAACGTCTTTGCCCATTCTAAGATCATGAATATATTATCCTATGCTATTTTCTAAAAGTTCCTTTGTTATACACATTTCTGCCTACAAATCCAAATAGAATTCATTTTCGTATCAAGTGAATGGGGTCACATTTTTTTTATATCTCTCATAAGGATATCTAATTGGTACAATACAATTTACTGGATATACATTATTTCACACTTCATTCTTGGGCATATTTACTTCAAATCAAATGACTAAATATTTCTGAGTTTGTCTCTGCAGTCTATTTTGTTCCATTGATTTACTTCTCTAATCTTCTACCAAAAACATGCTATTAATACTTTGGCTACTTTTGTAATAAATTTTTGTAGCAGATGTGTGTGTTCCTAAATTTACTTAAAAATATCTTCACAAGTCTTAGTACTTGGCATTTCATAAATGATAGATTTATTGATAAATTTGTTTCAGTTTTCACAACAAAAATTAGCAGAAACATCTGCTCTGATTTTTATTGGTATTGAATTATATCTATAGGTCAATTTAGCAAGAACTGACTTGATAGTGCCAAGTGTTCTATTTCATAAACAATGTGTATCCCTTGATTTCTTTAGCTTGTCCTTAATTTCCCTCACGGGGATTTTACATTCTAGAATTTGTATGTTATATTTCAGTGAAAAGGATAAAAAATCAAGGGCTTAGTACATACTTATTACAAAATAGTAGCTAATAAGTATCAACAACTATTGAGCATTTACAGTGTGCTTGACCCTAAATATTTGTTCACTCTCAGCATTTGTTATATGACCTATGGTATAGGTCACACAGTCCACTCATGATAGTAATAAGACCCAAGCCCAGGTCTGCCTAATAGGAAAACCAGTGTTAGCATGGTCTTAAAACCTACCCTGTGTAGTTTCCTATAGAATCTCCATCTATACTTTTATACTGTGGACTACAACAGATGATTTTTAGGTGTATATTTCCTATGCTAATTGCTAATTTATTTATACATATTGGCAAACTTTTTAATAAAAATGTATTTGGAGAGATAGTATGATGTGATACAGAATACAGTATAAACTGTTCTAGTTCTGCCTCGCCCAGTTACAAAGTGTGTGGTCAAGCATTTGAAGTTAATCTTTTTTCTCCTTAGGTCCTTCATGTGTAGCATGGGAATAATAAATCCTAAGCTACTTTCATCAGCAACTATTGAGACTATTAAGTTACATGTTTAAGGTGAAAGTACTTTAACAGCTCTTTATAAATTACATTATTGCTTTGAAAGTCCATTTCTTTACTATATATGTTTCAAATATATTAGAGTATGTAAAAAATGATTTTACCCTAGATTCAGTAGCTCTTTTATCAATGTATCTTATTAGGTCTGTAAAAGAAAACAGTGCTAAAATTTTCCTTTATGTTTCCTGTTAGATAGGATGGCCTTGTAACTAGGTTTGTCTCGGACAGTACAGCCTCCTTAAAATCTCATCATGAATAGGTTAAAAACTTATATGGACACCTCAATATTAGGTGGTGATGGCTTGTTTTTTTTAAACACTTAAGAAATACTAAAAATTATCATTTAAATGTGGCCTTTTTCAATATATTCCAAAAACAGGCTTCTCTAAGACAGTTTCCATATATTTTAAAATTGGCTTCACACTTTTTAGTGTTATCTTTCAACCAGATTGCAGTTTATCCTTTATAGCATAAAAACGCAGCTCATATGTGCACTAGAGTTATCAGTTCCTGTATGCATATCCAAATATGTTCTTTTGTTATGTGTCTGGGGCCTACTGCTTTGTTTTGCTTTTTTTTTTTTTTTTCAAATTTAGATCGCCACACTGAAATTTTAAAATGCCAAGCAAGTACATTTTTATTAAGTTGTAATTAACATACAATGTTATGTTAGTTTCAGGTATATAACGTAGTGAACTGATATTTTATATATTAGAATATGGTTCTCTCAATAAAACCAATTACCATCCATTACCATAGAAAGTTGGTACAATATTATTGACTGTCATTTTCTACGTGATCATTGTTGTTGTTGTTCAGTTGCTAAGTCATGTCCAACTCTTTGTGGTTCTGTGGAATGTAGCCCGCCAGGATCTTCTGTCCTCCATTATCTCCCAGAGTTTGCTCAGAAATGCCATCCAACCGTCTCATCCTCTGCTGCCTATTTCTCCTTTTGCCTTGAATCTTTCCCAGCATCAGGGTCTTCCAGTGAGTCAACTGTTGGGATCAGGTGGCCCAAGTATTGGAGCTTCAGATTCAGAATCAACCCTTCCAGTGAATATTTCGAATTGATTTTCTTTAGGATTGACTGGTTTGATATCCTTGCAGTCCACAGGACTCTCAGGGTCTTCTTTGTGGTCCATCTCTCACATCCATACATGAATGCTGGAAAAACCATAGCTTTGACTATATGGACCTTTGTTGGCAAAGTGATGTTTCTATTTTTAACATGTTGTCTAGGTTTGTCATAACTTTCCTTCCAAGAAGCAAGCATCTTTTATTTCATGGCTACAGTCACCGTCTGCATTAATTTTGGAGCCCAAGAAAATAAAATCTGGCACTGCTTCCACTTTTCCCCTTTCTATTTGCCATGAAGTAATGGGACTAGATACCATGATCTTAGTTTTCTGAATGTTGAGTTTCAAGTTAGCTTTTTCATTCTCTCTTTTCCCCCCTCATCAATAGGCTATTTAATTATAATAATTTTTGGTGGAATATTTAGAATTTTATATGTGTGTGTCTGTATATACATATATATACATATATATATGTATATATATATATATATTTAGTTGCCGGGGTCCAGCCCCAGCAGGATCCAGGGGAACCCTCAGGATGAACGGTGTCGGCGAATGAGAGAGTGAGACAAAGCTTGGGGCTAAGTCTGAAGTTTATTTTTGCACGGCTCCTTTATACCCTTAACAACATCTTTGGGGGAAGTGCATGTTGCTTACACACAGGTCATCTCAAAACATTACAGCAACTTGACCTTCAACAGAAAGAGGATGTCACCCACATACTTTTTCGTTCACAAGAGTCTTTCTTATCATTTGGCCTTCAGGCCTGCTAACATTTTATGGCTTGCACCTGGTGTAACTTAAGCAACTTCAGTAGCCGACCCTGTTTTTCTTATAATTAATCTATTTTCTTTCTAATAAGCGTCATCTCTATGGGAACTAGATAGGATTACAGTTTTACAGAACAGAAATGCGAAGGACTGCAAAAACAGCAGATATGGCACAAAACAGGCTCTTAGTCTAAAAGTTAACCACCTGCAAGAAGTCGCCAGCTAATCTCTATCTAAAGTATTTTCTATTAGGCACATTTGTGGCTATAATATTTGTGGAGCTTTTCTCACCCCGTGAAGGGGCCTACGCTTAATAGTTTCTTTTGTTAGCGTCCTGTGCTTAGGATGTTTAGAACAATCATGAGCATTTTTTGCAATGAGAGCACATATTTATCAAACAAGCCAGAATGCCAGCAAAAGGGTTTGAATTGAAGCATTTCCTTCATCCCTGGCCCCTTCATAGGGTACCAGCGTCCAGGACATTTATAAATTAGGGTTTTAAGTTGGTCTTTATTCAGTGAAAGAGGAGCAGGAGAGCTCTCGGCAGGCAACACAAGAGTCCGCAGCAGGGTAAACAAGAACAACAGCAGAAAGAGGGGGAGGATACAGGGTGGGGTAGAGGCCGAGGCCAACCTGGAGGGTCCCTTATCCTAGACGGCCTTGCCTGTCAGGTATTTTCCTCATGACCTCGTCATGGATGGGGTCCCAGACGGCCTTGCCTGCCCGGTATTTTCTTCATGACCTCGTCAAGGGCGGGACCCCCCATAACAGCTCCCGGCATTTAGTGTCATCTGCAAATAGTGACAGTTTTCCTCCTTCCTTTCCAAACTGGATGCCTTTTTTCTTGCCTAATTTCTGGGGCTGGGACTTCCAATACTATGTTAGTAAAAGTGGTGAGAGTGAGCATCTTTGTCTTGTTCCCAAACTTAGGGGAAAAGCCTTTAGCTTTTCACCTTTGAGTATGATTTTAACTGGGACTTCCCAGGTGGCAGTAGGGGTAAAGGCTCATCTCCTGAGTCAGGAGGATCCCCTGGAAGAGGGCATGGCAACCCCCACCAGTATTCTTGCCCTGAGAATCCCATGGACAGAGAAGTCTGGAAGGCTACAGTCCATAGGGTCGCCAAGAGTGGGCCACAACTCAAGCAACTTCACAGGCACACATGCAGATGGTCTTAGACGCAGACTTGTGATACGTGTCCTTTATGATGTTTTTTCTGTACCCACTTTAATAGTTTTTATTATAAATGGCTGTTAAATTTTGTCAAATGCTTTTTCTACATCTGATGAGATGATTCTAAGATTGTTATCCTTCATTTTATTAATGTAGTTTATCATCCTGAAGAATGTTCCATGTGCACTTGAAGTTAATATGTATTCTGCTGCTTTTAGATGGAACACTGTGTTTGTATCTGGTCTAATGTGTCATTTAAGGGCAGTTTTCCTTATTGATTTTCTATCTGGATGGTCTATGTATTGATGTAAGTGAGGTAGTGAAGTCCCCTACTGTTTTTGTATTGCTGTTTGTCTCTATTTTTGGTAATATTTGCTTTAAATATTTAGGTGCTCCTATGTTAGGTGAATAAATGTTTACAAATGTTTTATCTTTACATCCCTAGAATGAGTCCCACATGATCATGCTGTATCATCCTTTTAATGTACTGTTCAATTTGGTTTGCTAATATTTGAGAATTTTTACATCTATGTTCCTTGATGGCTTAGACGGTAAAGAATCTCCCTGTAGTGCAGGAAACTGAGGTTTGATCCCTGGGTTGGGAAAATCTCCTGGAGAAGGGAATGGCAACCCACTCCAATATTCTTGCCTGGAGAATTCCATGGACAGAGGAAACTGACAGACTACATACAGTCCATGGGGTTGCAAAGAATTGGATATGACAACAACAAGCACAACTACACCACATATCTATATTCATCACTGGTACTGGCCTTTTTTTTTTTTTTAATTATTTCCTTGTCTGATTTTGATATCAGGGTAATCCTGTCCTCAAAAACAGACTTTGGAAATGTTCCCTCTCTTCATTTTTGAAATAATATGCAAAGGATAGACATTGTGTCTTCTTTAACTATTTGGTAGAAACCAGTAAAAGTGGCTAGACTTCTGCATGCTGGGATTTTCTGATAACCGATTCAGTGGCTTCCCTCATAACTCAGTTGGTAAAGAATCCACCTGCAATGCAGGAGACCTGGTTCGATTCCTGGGTCAGGAAGATCCTCTGGAGAAGGGATAGGCTACCCACTCCAGTATTGGGCTTCCCTTGTGGCTCAGCTGGTAAAGAATCCACCTGCAATGTGCGAGACCTGGGTTCGATCCCTGGGTTGGAAAGACCCCCTGGAGAAGGGAAAGGCTACACACTCCAGTATTCTGGCCTGGAGAATTCCATGGACTATACAGTCCATGGGATCGCAAAGAGTCAGACACGACTGAGTGACCTTCGCTTTCACTTTCTTTCACTTTCAGTTTCATTACTAAAGTAAAGTTGCTCAGTCGTGTCTGACTCTTTTTGACCCCATGGACTGTACCTGCCAGGCTCCTTCATCCATGGGATTTTTCAGGCAAGAGTACTGGAGTAGGTTGCCATTTCCTTCTCCAGGGGATTTTCCCAACCCAGGGATAGAACCTGGGTCTCCTGCATTGCTGGCAGACTCTTTACCGTCTGAGACACAAGGAGGTTTCATTACTAGTGATCAGTCTATTTAGATTTTCTATTTCATCATGATTCAATCTTGGGACTTTCTCATATTTTTTAAGTCTTTATTGGAGTTCTGAGTTTCCCCATTCTCCCCCTGAATTTAAGAATCAGCCTTGTGACCATTCCTTGGAACTCTTATTATCATATAAATTACTTATCTCTATTTCATTAGAATTTTTCTGAGATCTTATTTTATTTTTTTTGTTTAGAACATACTTCTCTGTCTCCTCATTTTGTTGGACTTTTGATTTTGTTTTCATGAACTAGGAAAAAATGGCCGTCTCTCCTGGTCTTGAAGTAGCAGCATTGTGTGAAGGCATTGTTCCTGCATAATCTTTTTTTTTTTTTTTTCTTGAAGTTGCTCAGTTGTGTCCGACTCTTTGCGACCCCGTGGACTGTAGCCCACCAGGATCGTCCGTCCATGGGATTCTCCAGGCAACAATACTGGAGTGGGTTGCCATTTCCTTCTCCAGGGGATCTTCCTGACTCAGGGATCGAACCCAGGGATCGAACCTAGGTCTCCTACATTGCAGGCTGACGCTTTGACCTCTGAGCCACCAGGGAAGTCCCCCTGCATAATCTAGATGCCCTTAAACAATTGTTTTTTCACTGTGTCCCAGGGCACATGAGTCTGTCTCAAGCCCTCAACAATATCCCTCCCCAGGGTCACCACATGGGGGTGGTATTCCTGTGTATACTGTGTCTCTGTCTTCTCTGTTCATTTCTATCTGGTCTGTAAATATCCAATCACTGTTTAGTCACCCTTCAGTCTTCTTCAGTTTCAGGGTGTTCATGGGAAGACGTGAGTCCACAGTCTTCCTGTGTCACTCTCTTGGACCCTGTCCCATCTTGGATCCAAACAGATGTACCCTTGGTGTAGTAAACAAGCACTGAAGAAGTAGAGATTTTATCAAAATTACTTAACCATACTAATGTCAACTGCCAATTATGCCCAACAGGGGTTGGGAGAAAATTGTGTTTAGTTTACCTGTTTTCCATAAAACTAGGTTCCCTTTGTAGACTTGCTTAGTATTTTCATAACTTTCTGTCCTAGTTGTGGTGTTAAAGGGTAAACAGGTATTGAAAGGAACTAGCTAAAACTTCAGGAATGAACTGAATTTCTATAGCCTCATTCCAGAACCACAGGAACTCTTTGGAAACACATTGACATTTCATAAAAGCATGTTTTCTTAACATTTTTATAACTAAAAAGACCCATTTATAGGATTGTCTCACAAGAAGCTTAACACTGCTCAAGGAACATTTAAATTTACTGTTATGCCAGAATGGAACAGCATGAAATTTCTACATGACAGCTTCTCACGTGATAGGATTTGGGCTTTAGTGTTGATTGTATCTTCTGTATTTTTTTTCCCCCTCAGCTTTCATCCATTCTTACATTCAGACTGGGGATTGCTTGGTTGTTTTTTCCAAGCCCATGTGTTGAATAACAAACACAGGATTACTTGGTCCTCCTCCAAATCGGTTCTGTTAAAATGGTATCTCACAAAATTGTATATTCTACTACCACTGAAGCAGAATTTACTTTTTAATTCTTTTGTTGTCATTTAATGAGCTTTTGTGGGGAAGATTGCATTAATTGTCTGAGCTAAAAATTACTTGAAACAGGAGTTTTGTTTATTGTTCAGAGGTTTTTTTCAAAGTTTGATTTACGATTATAGCATCTGATGATGAGGTTTCTTTATTTATGTGAATGGAGGGAGGACGTATATTTAAAAATACTTTTTCATTAAGAGTCTCTAAGTTTCTCATTTTAAAAATAATTTAGTATGATGATTCTGGGTATACATACATATTGTTATGGTTATTTAGTTGCTAAGTCGTGTCTGATTCTTTTGTGACCCCATAGATTATATATAGCCCACCGGGCTCCTCTGTCCATGGGACTTCCCAAGCAAGAATACTGGAGTAGGTTGCCATTTCCTTGTCCAGGAGATCTTCTCAACCCAGGGATCAAACCTGTGTCTCCTGCATTGGCAGGTGGATTCTTTGAGCCATCAGGAACACCCCATATATACATATAGGGAGAAATAAATAAATGTTCATGTTTTCAAATGAGAAAGTAAGAGATCATTTAGATTGAAAGGGGAATGTTAATGAGTGAAATAAGTTGTGCTTTTTAAGGGGAAAAGAGAGAAAGATGAACTAAAATAATAAAGTAAAATCAGTTGAAGAGTGTATTTGTTCAAGTGCTGGAGAGAGAAATTTAAGGAGAGACTTTATGTTTGAATGACATTACTCAACATTTTCTATTTGGAAAACGACCTGGTGAAAAGTCCTTAAGTCTATGCCAGTACCTGAGGTATTTTTATCTATTTATTCTCAGCAGTCTTAGTCACAAGAGGCGTATGTGGAAGGAAGGAAATCTTTTTCAGTGACTCACTGATACTGGAAGAAAAATTCAAAATGAGTTGCCAGGAATAAAATAGTAGAATTTTAAAGGAATTCTGTTCTTACTCATTGTGAACTTGCCAACCTTAGCCTGGATAAATTAATCATGCTCTGATAGGGTAGTCCTAGACAGCCAACCTTTGAGCAGCTATTCTTCTCTATAATCAATACAGTAGTTTAGCATTTAAACTTGCCTCCAGGCTAAAGGGCATAGAACTCCCTCTGAAGAATCTTTTTCTTCTATTCATAATTCTTTATGGGTTATATGAAATAATTTTAAGTAAAAAAAAAAAACCCTAAAAAAAAAGGTAAATTATTATTATTGCTATTTTTTCTTCATAATGAACATAAAAATTGGTTGTAATCAAGTTAATTTCAGGTTTAGGTAAAGTACATGAAATAGAATGAACTAATTAATGCTTTAAATTAATTTTTGAATAAAGTTGAATGTTAAAGGTAAGTACACCAATTATAAACTACAGAGTCAAAGTTATAAAAGTGACTTGAATGGTCTTGCATATAGGTGAATTCCTCTATATTTAATATATATAAATTATTTAAATGTATGTAATTGTATATATAAAGTTTTATACTATGTATAAATATGTAAAATATATATAAGCTATGTCAAACAAATAATAATATATTTTACTTTAATAACTGCCATAAAAGGAAACCTTCAAACCTTCCCCTCCTATGTTTTTAAATTTCACACACAGAGTTCTTAAAATTAATAATTGCAATATTTGGAAATACTTATGCATAAGATTTATCACATTCTAAGGAAAATATATGCAAACTCTTCTCTGGAAAAGTTTTCCAGTCACAGCTTTCTTTTAAAAATATGTATATAAACTTTAAAACCTTCCTTACTTTGCTAATCTTTTCTATTTCATACGGTATAGTCTCAACACCTTAGTCTTCCTATGACTTTTTTAGGAATTCTTATTCCTTAGTGTTATTTATTGTGTATTGCATCAGAAGGAATCTGTTATTGAATGACTATAATAAGTGAAATTTAGAGATAAGTATTTTTAAAAGATACTAAGCTATTTCCAATGGTCATCATTATAGTAATGCCCACTCTTTTTTGGTACTATATATAAAATATTAATGCTGTCATTTTCAAAGTAAAGAAAAGAAAAGCTGCATTACCAAATGGTAAAATAAATGAACTAGTTACTCACAGTGTTAGTCGCTCAGCTGTGTCTGACTTTTTGTGACCCCGTGAACTGTAATCTGCTAGGCTCCTCTGTCCATGGAATTCTCCAGGCAAGAATACCGGAGTGGGTTGTCATTTCCTTCTCCAGGGGATATTCCCAACCCAGGGATTGAACCCAGGTCTCCTGCATTGCAGGCAGATTCTTTACTGTCTGAGCCACCAGAGAAGTGATCTGGTTAATCATAGGGACTTTCCCAAACTATGGACTTTATTGAATCAGGCCCATCCTACGTGAGTATTACTCTTCTTTTTCCACTCAGAATGTCAGGTCAGTTAAAAAAAAATATAGGACATGAAAGTAGAACTACTCTACTGCAGCTTATTTCTGTGTGGTTGAGTTACTTATTTTATCATTCTAACAGAGATAGAAAACCTTTATTTTTCTGACAATGTAGGTTATGAATGATATTTATTTCTTGAGGAAGCTCTGTCTAAAAATGTTCACTCTGACCTAAATTAATAATTCTCATTCAAGCAAAGCCAATCGGAATCCACCTCTTCACAAGCTGTTTTCTCTATGGGTTTTAATACAGAGTTCAGCTGTTCAGAGACCTTGAACCAAATCCAAATCAATTTAGAGTTTATCTATATTTTTCACTATGTCTCATGCCACTTTCTGGCATTGAAATGACTTTATGTGTGTGTGGGCCACCATCACGCACTAGTATATACAGAGGTGGAATGTTCAACAAATGTGAACAGACAGTACCCGCTCCCACACAATAAAAATAAACTAGAACCTGTTGCCCATTAACAGTCAAAGAAAAAATAAAATCTGTTACAGAAGGAAATATTTTCTCATCTTATATCCTCAGTTTGTCTTTTTTTCTCATTTTGTTTTTCTGATTTTAAGTGATAAAAAAATATTCCTTTGCTAAGGTGGGATGATAGCAAGTGAGAAGGGGCAAGTTTCTTTTATCAAAAGAAATATTCCTTTTTATATGTCTCGGTCTTGATGGTAGATATAGCTGTTTTTCTGTGACAGAAAACAACACGGACAACTATAGTGCAAAGATACCTAGTGTTTCCCCTTGTTCCTTATCTGTTCTTTAAAGAAAGGAAATTGGCTCTACTTTCAATGTTTTCATTTTAAGTCTAGAGGTTGTGATGTTTCTTACCTCTGCCTATAGTTAGTTTCAGCCCACTGATATTATTTACATGTTATTTGGAAATACATGTATCCATCTATGGGGCTTCCGTGGTGGCTTAGATGGTAAAGAATCTGACTGCGGTGCAGGAGACCTGGGTTCGATCCCTGGGCAGTGAAGATCCCCTGGAGAAGGGAATGGCTACCCACTGCAGTATTCTTGCCTGGAGAATTCCATGGACAGAAGAGTCTGGCAGACTACAGTCTATGGGGTCACAAAGAGTGAGATTTAGAAATTATTTCATTCCAATAATAGAATCATTATTAAAAAATAAGTACATAAGAATCTTACCAATCTTTTTATACATTCTCAGTAAGAAGTAAGCATTATTACCCAGGTATTCAATCTGTCTACTTATTAAACTAGTCTAAGGGATCAAATTCTTCAGCCCCAAGGAGATAGGTTATCTCTTCTTAGTATATATGCTCTGACAACACTTTTGTCATTGTAATAAGTAATTAGAAGTATTTTATATAGTTTATGGCATAGATGGAACCAGAAATAGAATATAAATCAATTTTACCAAATTACAGAAATAACTGGATGTATAAATGGACCTCTTTTGTCAAGGTCCTGAGGCAAAGAGTAAAAATACATATGTCTAGTAGCATGTACCAAAGGCAGTTGTGATACTATTTATATAAAACCTATAAAAGGAATTGTTAAGACTTGTTTGGGATCTATATGTTGACTGTAAATTTAGGATATTTAGTAATAATAATAAATAATAGTAATACTGTATGTAATGTATATCATAATAAGATACAAATATACATTTATCAAAACTCAATAAATGTACACCTAAGATTTATGCATTTCATTTTATATAAAAACAACTTGCTTTCTGGCACTTATAAAATATCAATAAGTATCAGGAAGATGTGCTGGAGAAGGGATAGGCTACCCACTCCAGTATTCTTGGGCTTCCCTTGTGGCTCAGCTGGTAAAGAATCCACCTGCAATACAGGAGATCTAGATTTGATTTCTGGTTTGGGAAGATTCCCTGGAGAAGGGAAAGGCTACCGACTCCAGTATTCTGGCCTAGAGAATTCCATGGACTGTATAGTCAATGGGGTTGCAAAGAGTTGGACACAACTGAGCAACTTTCATTATGGGTTAAAAATCTAAAAATCACTGTTATCAACAACAATAATGGCATTGCTGTTGTTCAGTCCCTCAGCCATGTCTGACTCCTTGCGACCCCATGGACTGCAGCACGCCAGGCCTCACTGTCCACCATCTTGCAGAGCTTGCTCAAGCTCATGTCCATTGAGTCAGTGATGCCATCGAACCATCTCGTTCTCATCCCATTCTCCTCCTGCCTTCAATCTTTCCCAGAATCAGGGTCTTTTCTAATGAGTCAGCTCTTTGCATCAGGTGGCCAAAGTATTGGAGCTTCAGCTTCAGCATCAGTCACTCCAGTGAACATTCAGGGTTGATTTCCTTTAGGATTGACTGGTGTGATCTTCTTGTAGTCCAAGAATCATCTCCAAAACCACAGTTCAAAAGCATCTATTCTTCGGTGCTCAGCCTTCTTTATGGTCCAACTCTCACATCCATACATGATTACTAGAAACACAATAGCTCTGATTATGTGGACAGTTGTTGGCAAAGTAACATCTGTGCTTTTAATATGCTGTCTAGGTTTGTCATAGCTTTCCTCCAAGGAGCAAGCATCTTTTAATGTCATGTCTGCAGTCACCATCTGCAGTGATTTTGGAGCCCAAGAAAATAAAATCTGTCACTGTTTCCAACCCCATCTATTTGCCATGAAGTGATAGGACTGGATGCCATGATCCTAGTTTTTTGAATGTTACGTTTTAAGCCAACTTTTTCACTCTCCTCTTTCACCTTCATCAAGAAACTCTTTTTGGTTTCCTCTTTGCTTTCTGCCCTATATGTGGTACTATCTGCATATCTGAAGTTATTGATATTTCTCCCAGCAATCTTGATTCCAGCTTATGCTTCATCCAGCCCAGCGTTTCATATGATGTACTCTGCATATAAGTTAAATAAGCAGGATGACAATATATCAGGCTTCATGTACTCCTTTCCCAATTTGGAACCAGTGTGTTTTTCCATATCTGGTTCTAACTGTTGCTTCTTGACTTTCGTACAGGTTTCAGAGGAGTCAGGTAAGGTAGTTCTATATTCCCTTCTATATATCTATATATTCTATATATCTCATGAAGAATTTGCCACAATTTGTTGTGATCTGCACATTCAAAGGCTTTTGCATAGTCAGTGAAGCAGAATAGGTGTTTTTCTGGAATTCTCTTGCTTTTTCTATGATCTAATAGATGCTAGCAATTTGATCCCTGGTTCCTCTACCTTTTTTGGAAGTTTTTAGTTCACATACTGTTGAAGCCTAGCTTGAAGAATTTTGAGTATCTCTTTGCTAGCATTTGAAATGAGTGCAATTGTGTGATAGTTTGAACATTCTTTGGCATTGCCCTTCTTGGCGATGGGAGTGAAAACTGACCTTTTCCAGTTCTGTTGCCATGCTGAGTTTTCCAAATTTGCTGACATATTGAGTGCAGCACTTTCACAGCATCAACTTTTAGAATTTGAAATAGCTCAACTTGAATTCCATCACCTCCACTAGCTTCAACTTGACTTCTCACTCCAAGATGTCTGGCTCCAGGTGACAGTGGCATAAACAGCAAATATTGGCAATATTTGAATCAGTAAGGGAGGAAGAAGAGACATGCCTATCCTTGTTTGTTTGTTTGTTTGTTTAAGATAAACCAAATATAGTCAAGTTATTGATACTCTTATAGATATTAGAGTGAGATTTCCCCTTATATCTGCTCTTGGAAAATACTTAAATAGAGCTTTAACCCTAATGGTGAACATAGTATGTCCAGGAAGTGATACTGGCATTACTTTTTAGATTTTGTGTTATTAGTTATAGTCATCTTTATGATCCCGAAACCTGGTATTAAATAAATATAGAAAAATAAACTGGACATTGATTATAGAATTATTTGCATTCAAAAACAAACAATATTTTGTACTGTGAATCAAAAGATTAAAGGATTGAAGTTCACATCACAGCCAATATATGGTAGATTAAGATTTTGTATTATTGCCATGACAATCACCCATAAACACAGATGACTATAAAAAACTAAAAATTAGATTCACAGAAACCTTCATAAACTCCTAAAAGTCAAAACTGGTCAGATTAAGCACAAAACTTCAAAGAAAAAGAAATCATCTAAGTAAAAGAAAACTCGAAGTGTTTCCCAACAAAGAAATTTGTCCAAAGTCATTTACTTGGCAAGACCAGAGAATGGCCATATTTGACTTGCAATTAGGAATACACCTTCAGCAGGAGGGGCTACAAGGCTCACACAAAGGCTTAGTGTAAAGACATGAAGAAACCTAGCTCTTTAGATTTTGATTTAGATTTGGTATGGCGGAGCATGAAAATTTCTTCACTGCGGTGAAGCATAAGGAATCTTGAGATGAAGTCTAGATGTTAAACTCATTTTGTGTGAGTAACAGTAGGAGGTAGGAGGTGTAACAATATATACTGTATGTGTGAGAATAATGTGAGAAGAACAAACCACAAAATTGGAACTATGGAACCCTCTATGGAAACACAAAATTAATCAAAATGTAGACAGTTGGTGAGCAAGAGTAAAGTGAAGTTAATGTCTGGAGACCTTCTCTGAAGGACAAATTAAAACTAATTTAGGTGTTCAAAAGTTTATCATTTTCTAAATAGTACTGTAACATACTAATATGCATTGAACTGTTTAGAACTTTACAGAGAGTCTTCTATGCTCATGTATATTTAGAATCTCCATGAAAGAAAATAATATACAGCATTTCCCAAACTTCAAATAGGACCTTTTTTTTTTTTTTTTTTTTTTTAACTTTGAGAATTGTGAGCAACTAGTAGCCCACAAACTTTCTTGGACATCTTGAGTTGAGAGGTTTGAAGACCGAGGGAAAGGAATAATACCTATCAAACACACGTATATTGAAATAGAGGCACTAAGCTTAGTGCCATAATACCAAGAGAAATCATTAATATTCTCTGCCCTTAAGAACGTATATGTGATCTCAGAAAGATGACACAAAAGAAAGATTGACAGAGACAAAGAAGTAAAAAGGAATGAAAGAAAATATTCATGAAGGATTCACTGGGACTTTTTATAGTCAAAGTTTGTAAAATTGAAGAGGAGCCGTGTTCACGTTTAAAGAGCATGAATGTAATTAAGAAAAACTAAGTTACTTTTGTAAGTGAATGGTAAATGGAAAAAATGTGTAAGAGTTAACCAATGGAAAAGCTCAGGTTTACCAATGGCATCACAATGTTATTCATTTCAGAAGTATGGGTTGAGAGCCAAACACTTTGAAATCATTTTCTTTCATTTACATATGATTCCCCAACTCACTCATCCCTCCATTTTGGACTCACATCCGCAGCAGATTTCTTCTGATATTTCACTGTGTCTTCTAGGATTTCTAAGTCCAAAAAATAGTTTTTAGTGTTTAAATAACCTGACCTCTTTAAAGCACTGAATACGGCTAATGACTCACTCGTCATTGATATTTTCTTGGTCTCCACTGCAACCTTTCTATTCTTTCTACTTTGAAACCTCTGTGTCTGCTTCAAAGGCTTTTGTTTTCCAAGATTCTGTCTTGGACTTTCTTTTCAGTCTATTCATTCCCCATGACTGAGCTAACCTACCCCACGGCTTCATAATGACTGCATTTTAATTAGAGCTTGTTGATATTTCCAGCCTGTAATACTCTCCTGATCTCCAGCCTTGGTCTCCAGATACCTACTCAGCACCTCAACCCATACCCACTATAGACAATATAAACTAAATAATTACTGAATTGATCTTCTATTTCTACCATTTGTTTCTGCATTGATATGTTCAGTATAAATAAATATAACCTTCAGATAATTTTTCTAAGACAGAAACCTGTTAGACATCATTGACTTTAATCTCTGGCCCATTATATCCAATTTGATCTCTAACCTATTATCAAGCCTGTCAGTTTTACCCTGTCTCCAAACTAACATCGGTTCTGCTGCTTGTGTCAGTGCATTCATTCAATCCTCCTATTGCTCACCTTGATGATTGGGTCAGTCACCTCAACTCATATTTTAATATTGCTACTATAAAGGCAGAACTGTTTATTTTGAGTTCACTACTTGGAAGCAGCCCTTTTGGTATGTGGACATTTATGATACAAATATATACAGACATGCACATACATGCACACGCTTTTGGATTTCACTAAAACTACCTAATTATGTCCCAAAGTAGTGCATCCTCAAGCCACACCCAACTCATGAGTTTCATACAACATGGGATTCAAGGAGGGAGGTATCAAACATGCATCCAAGTTGAAGGAACAGAGAATGAACCATCTGACAGATAAATCACATGCATTCAAACAACAAGAACAACTAATCTTAAGAAAAATTGTTATTTATTATCTGACAACTTCCCAGAATCCTGAATGATCTGCCTTTCCAATACTCTGATTTATTTAGCTTTATTTTAAAAAAAATATGGAGAAATATATTTGGGTCCTGCCTTCTCTTGAAACTTCACAGGAATTCCTCAATTAACTTTGGACATTTCTCCTACACGTGCAAACCTCATCCCTTACATTGAATGAGCTCACACTTTTAATGATGGCGTTTGACAACATTGTGGGGGTGGGGCTTCCCTGGTGGCTCAGATGGTAAAAGATCTGCCTGCAATGCAGGAGAACCAGCTTTGGTCCCTGAGTTGAGAAGATCCCCTAGAGAAGGGAATGGCTACCCACTCCCATATTCTTGCCTGGAGAATTCCATTTCACTTTCACTTTGGGCTTCCCTGATAGCTCAGTTAGTAAAGAATCCACTTGTGATGCAGGAGACCTGGGTTCAATCCCTGGGTTGGGAAGATCCCCTGGAGAAGGGAATGGATACCCACTCCAGTATTCTGGCCTGTAGAATTTCATGGATCGCAAAGAGTTGGACAAGACTGAATGACTTTAACTGTCACTTTGACAATATGACTGATGCTTTCGCAGAGGCAAATGTGGTTCTAATAAAAATTTTAGAAATTTTTTTCATAGATCTTATCTCTCATTTTAAAAGACAAAGGACACATAATTTTTATATTATTAATATATATCTATGCAAATGAGAAGAAAAGACTAAAATTAGGCTTTTTCTCATAATCATTGTTCCAACAAGGACAGACTAAGAGGAAACAAAATACACGTATTGTTTGATAACAAAAAATAGATTTTGATTTTAACACAGGTTCATCCAAACAACCATGTCACAAATGCTTTGAAAGTTATCAATCAAAATGTCCTACTGTTAATTCTTCAACATAAAAACTTCAGTATTTTTATATAAATGTAATTTTTAAATAGTGGTTCTTTTTCATTATAACAGTGATGTATACTGACTCTAGATAACACCAGAAATATAGAAGACCTGAGGGTAAAAATTAAAATCACCAATAAGCCAGGCTGCTTAGTTTTTATCTATTTCTTTTTATTGGTTTTTTCTATACACACAAATTTAACCAAGAAGCTATGAAAAGAAAAAAAGAATAATCCAACATCTGTTAAAAATTAAGAGATTGTAAGGAAAAACTTAATGAAATATAAATGCACTTAAAATGGACTTGAAAAAAAAAGTTTACTTGAAAAAGTTACTAAAGAAATTCTTTTTCAGATAGAAACAGAGACAAAGAAAGACAGTATTGGTGTTAGGAAAGACATAGAAAACATGACTATAGATAAACAAAATGTGTGAAATATAAGTGAAATTATATAGAAATAAATTTCAAGATTTGATAGGAAAATTGCTAGAAAAAGCATTTGTATAGAGTCTATTAAATCTTCAAGAAATAATACTCTTTTAAACAGCTTTATTGAGAAATAATTTACATACCATAAAGTCCATATGCTTGAAGAGTATAGTTCCATGGATTTTATATTTACACAGTTGTGCAAACATCTCCATAATCTAATTTTAGAACATTTCATCATCCTCAAAAGAAACCTTGTGCCCATTAGCAGTAACTCCCTTTTCCCCATTTCTGCTTTTTCAAACAGTCCCAGACCATAGGAAAAAAGGGAAAGTTTCAAAGAAGATAATATGAGGCTCCAATGCTAGTAAAATAAAACCAGACAAAGGTATGCAGATATTGTCTATGTGTATCTATGTGTCTGCTTATCTAATCTGTCTTTACCAAATTCTCATGAACATATGTATAAAACATTAGATAAAAATATTACCAATTCAAAATCAGCAGTTTATTGAAATAATAAAACACCCTATGATCAGGTAGGATTTATTCCAGGAAAACAAGGAATGATTAACTTTAGAAAATATTAATTCAGACATATTAAAAAAATAATTGATCTCCTGGAAACATATCAAAAGTACTTAATAAAAGCCAAACATCTGTTTTTTAAATGAAACTTTTAGCAAATTTTAGAATAAAAAGATAACTTAATCCTACAAACATATGCAGCAAAAACCTACTTAAATGAACAGATATTTAATAATATGAGAAACAGACTTACCATTACCATCAAAAATGTTTATACACATTTATATGCTGTTTATATATGTTTAATTAGATAATACAATCATAAGAATACACATAATACAAAATAAAAGTAAACATCTAATTTATTTTGACTTTTAGTTCAAGATTTAGAAAATAAAAATAATAAAAGTACAGAATAAAACATATGATTGTGTCTTGAATGTCTCTGTTAACACAGTATGTGAACATACATAATGCATACATTAGCAAAATACATCTACTCCCTGGGTTGCACCCCTAACCTTAGTGAAAACTATCAGAATAATGCATATCTAAGAATAAGGAGAGCAGTAAGTCTGGAATATCACCAACTAGGAAGTATAGTTTACATATAAGAGTTTCCTGCATAGAGAACATGAAGAATGACATAACTGATGTTTGGGGTATGTGGCTGGATTATATCAGTCATCTTATTTCACTCTTGAATATGTACTTTTGTATTTGTCCTTATTTCCTGTACATTGTTTATTTGGAGTATATTGTGATCTACAGGACTATAAAGAACACAGCTGGGTTTTGTTCAATGCCATGTCTACATTTGTTTTCAAATTGTGATTGTACATCTCCTGCTTTGTCTCTTTGTAAGTATTCTAGCAAGATTGTGATAAATCTACATTCACACCACCATCCGTGTAACAAGGTACATCAACTTGTCAATTTGATAGGCAAAATTTGTATTATCTAGTTTTAATATTACTTTTTTTATTTTAAGGGAGAATAAGCATTGAGAAATGTTTTATTAATAAATCAGATGTCTGAAGAACCTGGACATTATAAATATGTTTTTCTACTAGAGTATGAGTGTTTTCTTCCTGACTGGCAAGTGTTATTTTTGTCGAAAGTTCTTTTTCTGTCTTTATGATTTTATAAAAAAATCATAGAAGAAATATGTATTGATACCTAATATGTGACAGACAGTAGGTAGAGACCAGAAATACACAGTTGCAATTTTTATGGTATGGAATATAGACATAGACACACTTTATCTTGTTATGACTGTCATATGTGCTCTGGAATAGCAAGCAAGCTACTAGGGAGCAAGGAGAAGCATCCAAGTTTTTTGTTTTTTTTTTTTTAAATTGAGTCCTTTCCTTTTAGAATTAAATTCTTAGGATGTCATCTCCCATCCAGAGATCAATTATGGGTACACTGTATTTTGTTCTAGATCTTTATGTTAATATTTTCTTACGTTAATAATTTTTACTTGTATTGACCGTGGTCTGAAATGTCACCTGCCTACATAGTCTGGTATATAAGTGTTTTAATCAGTCCCTAAATAGTAGGGAAAAAGTTTCTTGTTGCCATCTCTGAAAAATATATAAAACAATGGTCTTGAAGAGGAGGAAAAGAGAGACATGGGCATAATATTTTTATCTACACACAATTTTCACAGAGCACAGGGATAACTACTTTGGATGTTGGTTTTGCTTTGTTCTTAGCACATATTTTGGGTCTCTGAATAAGAAGCGAGGTATCACAAGAGAGGTATAGTGCTTTCTTTCCTACTGTTTTTGATGGCTTTGGTCTGCATTTTTTTTTTTTCCTGAAGAAAGTCTGCTTTTATTTTTTTTTTCATTTATTTTTATTGGTCTGCATTTTTGTCACAGAAGTTACCTGCTGTTAGGCCACCAATCAGTTTTCTCAATCTAGCTTCACATATAGGTAGAGATTTCTTGTAGATTCTTACGAATAGGTTTTCTGTCTTGGTATTTGAATGTTATTAAGATACCATTTGTTTTTTTCATCATGTTGGTGCTTTAGTAAGAGGTTGGGAGAAGCACTGTCAGGCCAGTTAACAAGATGAAGGATGAGAAATTAAAGTAGACTTTATGAAAGTAAGTTAGATATGGTCTCCTCTTTGAAATCTCATTGTCTTCAAATGTAAATACCTTTGGTAGAGAAAGCTATTTTATAGCTCCCAGCATATCTGCAAACCCATTTCCAAACTTCTCCAACTGCAGTGAAAGTATTAGTTGTTCAGTCGTGACCAACTCTTGGTGACCCCATGGACTGTAGCCCTTCAGGTTCCTCTGTCCATGGAATTCTCCAGGCAAGAATACTGGAGTGGGTGGCCAGTTCCTTCTTCAGGGGATATTCCCAGCGCAGAGATCAAACCCGGGTCTCTCACACTGAAGGCAAATTCTTTACCATCTGAGCCACCAAAGGAGCCCATTGACTGCAATACATACTCAGACCTAGATAATTATCTTCAGTTTCCCCAGACTCCTTGTCTCACCTGCTCTTCAATCAGCTCCACCTTTATTGAGTACCTACTGTGTGTCAGAGACAGGTAACATGTGAGGTGCTGGTGATAAGAGATGATTAAGTCACCATAGCTGAATGGCTAACTTCCACTGATGACTTAAGTCAACTCAGGAATCATTTCCTCTGGCCAACCAGGACAAAGTCACCCCAAAATCAGCTCTTCAGGTTTCCCTAGAGTATAGTAACTATCATATGAGATTGTAATGGCTTATTTGACCTCAGAAGACTGTGACTAAGTATTTATCTCCATATGTCCAGAGTCTGGCACAGTTACCTTTAACATCAGATGTTCTTTGATATTTAATCAGTGGGACAACAGAGAAAGACTATTTGAAGTATAAAATCACATTCTGTATCCAGTTAAGGTGGGAAATGATAAAAATGCAGAGTGTGGAATTCAAAGGAATAAAAAGAGGATCTAAGTTACTAAGGAAAGATGTACTTCATCATTAATAAAAGCAGGTAACTGGAAATCAAGATGGACTAACAAAAACAACGGAAATATCAGATAAAAATTATCTGTAATTTAGAGGTGTTTCTTGTCATGATTTGCAATAGATAAAGTACACAGGACTTTAGCAAAGTTAGTGTGAGAACACTGCTTTCAATTAAGGGAAACAATGCTTGTATAATTTTTCTACACTTTTATACCTAGACTTTGAAAAGTGAAAGTGAAAGTTACTCAGTCATGTCTGACTCTTTGTGACCCCATGGACTATACTGTCCATGGAATTCTCCAGGCCAGAATACTGGAGTGGGTAGCCTTTCCCTTCTCCAGGGGGTCTTCCCAACCCAAGAATCGAACCCAGGTCTCCCGCCTTGCAGGCTGATTCTTTTCCAGCTGAGCCACCAGCGAAGCCCAAGACTAAATATGTACTAAACAAATTAATATAATCGGGTTTCCCTGGTGGCTTATATGGCAAAGAATCTGCCTGCAATGCAGGAGACCTGGGTTCAATCCCTGGGTTGGGAAGATACCAGGGAGAAGGGAATGTTAACCCTCTCCAGTATTCTTACCTGGAGAATTCCATGGACAGCCTGGCAGGCTATAGTTCATGGGGTCACAGAAAAAGTCAGACACAACTGAATGATAACACTTTCACTTTCATGCTCTTCATTCTGTACAGTTAATTGTTTATTTTATATTGGGTTGCCCAAAAAGTCATTTGGGTTTTTCCTTAAGATAGAAAAACTTGAATGAACTTTTTGGCCAACCCAATATAAAAAAAGTAACAGAGCAAATTAGATATTATAGGATAGAATTAGTTATTTTGTAACTTTTCCCAAAAGTTACAAAATACACATAATTGGATGAAACATAAATTCATATCACCTTAGTATTGAATCAATTTTATAGCCATTATTATAATTAAAATAAATTAAGGATTTAATTATTCATGGGCTCAATGAGCACTTTTTTCACCTAGGGTTATGTTTGTTACACATGCATCTTTTAAGAAAATACAATTGTATGAAAATCTACATTGTTTTTTAGATATACTGCTACTGCACACTTAATCGACTACAGCATAGTTTAGACATTACTTTTTCTACGCCCTGGGAAACCAAAAACTTTGTATGACTTATTATTGCAGTATTGGCTTTATTGTGATCATCTAGAACCCAATCTGCATCATCTCTGAGATGTCCCTGTGTATGTAATGTTGAGCATGTGATCTCCAGCATCAAAGTCCCAGTTCTCCTGTTTGCCAAAGGTGTGAACTTGAGCCAGCCCTCAGTTTGTTTATAGGAAAACTGTGAATGATCCCGACAGAACCTCTTTCACTTAGTGAGGACTCAATGAGTTAATCAGTGTGATGCTGTAAGCATCCAACACAGAATAAGCCCTCTGTAAGTATCGGATGATAATTTCTTCATGTGTACCACACTCATAAAAGAAAAAAAAGAGAGAAATCTCTATATTTCTTTAAAATGTGTACTGGGTAGTATTAATTCCAATCAACCTTTTCTTCTCTCTCTACAAGCATTTTAGTAATATTCTTTTAGTGTTAGAACTCTGCCTTACATTCTTCTGAGAGTAAGTTTAAGAGGAAAGAGAAGGTTTGGACTTTGATAGGAGGGCAGTTGCTTTGATGCATCTTGGTAAATTAGTTTTTGCTTTTGAACGTGATTCTCACAGGAAATGAACTTGGGGATGGATTAGAAAGGAAGGAAGCATGCCCTGGCTGAATGATATTGTCCTAATTGGCCACAGTGACCTTGGAAAATTCTTAGAGATGGGAAAAACAGACCACCCGACCTGCCTCCTGAGAAATCTATATGCAGGTCAGCAAGCAACGGTTAAAACTGGACATGGAACAAGACTGGTTCCAAATTGGGAAAGGAGTATGTCAAGGCTGTGTATTGTCACCCTGCTTATTTAACTTATACGCAGAGTACATCATGCAAAATGTCAGGCTGCATGAAGCAGAAGCTGGAATCAAGACTGCCGGGAGAAATCTCAAAAACCTCAGATATGCAGATGATATTACACTTATGGCAGAAAGTGAAAAACTAGAGTCTCTTGATGAAAATGAAAGAGGAGGTGAAAAGTTGGCTTAAAACCCAACATTCAGAAAACAATGATCATGGCATCTGGTTCCATCACTTCATGGCAAATAGATGGGGAAACAGTAGAAACAGTGACAGACTTTATTTTGGGGGATTCCAAAATCACTGCAGATGGTGACTGCAGCCATGAAATTAAAAGATGCTTGCTACTTGGAAAAAAAGCTATGACCAACCTAGACAGCATGTTAAAAAGCAGAGACATTACTTTACCAACAAAAATCCATCAGGTCAAAGCTATGGTTTTTCTGGTAGTCATGTATGGATGTGAGAGTTGGACTCTAAAGAAAGCTGAATGCTGAAGAATTGATGCTTTTGAACTGTGATGTTGAAGAAGACTCTCGAGAGTCCATTGGGCTGCAAGGAGATCCAACCAGTCAATCCTAAAGGAAATCAGTCCTGAATATTCATTGGAAGGACTGATGCTGAAGCTGAAACTTCAATACTTTGGCCACCTGATGCGAAGAACCGACTCATTGTAAAAGACCCTGATGCTGGGAAAGATTGAAGGTTGGAGGAGAAGGGGAAGACAGAGGATGAGATGGTTGGATGGCATCACTGACTCAATGGACATTGAGAAGGCTCCAGGAGTTGGTGATGAACTGGGAAGCCTGGTGTGCTGCAGTCCATGGGGTCGCAAAGAGTCGGACATGACTGAGCAACTGAACTGACCTGACCAACGAGATCAACTTAAGAGAAGCACCTTGCCTTTCCTGATGTGTTTCTTCCTAGGATTATAAATTATTGACCTCAGAGACCCACTTGATTTAGCGCCTGATGTTTTGCAAGGTTAAAAGACTTAGTATTAGCCTCCAGTAGGAATTCATAAAGAACTTTAATTCTCCCCTCTTGCCTTCAAAGAACTTTTAAAATAAGATCAAAACACAGAACAGAGCAATACTTAAGATTCTCATCTACTCACCAGCTCGACAGCTGTCAGCAACTTTTCTAAATATGGAAAACTCTCTTATGAATTTCCCATTCACGCCTGTGAACTCCTCTCCCGGGCATGTTGGCTCCTTCTGTGTGGCCATCTCTCATCCTGTCAGCATCTAGGCAGGAAGTTTGTGTTCTACTTTTACTAAGTTCTCTCTGCTCCCTGTCCTTTTGGTGCTTGTTCAGCTCACTCACACCTTTTCTGGATCACCCACCTCGAGTTTCGAACGGTGGATTGGAGGCCGCAGACACTCAGATGGCAAAGAATCGTCTTTTCCATCACCTCCTGCAAACAGTAGGAGGTGGCTTTGTGGTTTCTACATGTTTCTTCAAACTAAAACTTTCTGTGTTTCACCAACCACAAAATGTTGGACTCCTGAAGCAGAAGGAAGAGACCCACCACGTGGGCTCCTCTTCCCTCTCGTTTTGTTATCTCCTCCAAGTGGGAAAATAAACTGTAGCTTCATCACAGGTAACAGCACTAAATTCCAGTCCAAGACAATTAAATATTAGCAGATATGTCTTCTGAGATCTTATAAATGTGGATGAAGTTATCTTTTTTTAAAAGGTGACTTTTTTTTTTTACTTTCTTTCACATCTACTAAAAATAGTACTGAATTTAAAAACCACACTATTCATATTATGATTGTCTAAACAATATTCTGAAAACCACTACTGTGCAAAAATAAAAGACCTATGTAAATGGTAGACCATCATATTGTTCCCCCAGCACAGTAGAATGATACAAGTCATGAATTAAAACAGTTTACTGATGACCAATTCAATAATACTAGTTTGAAGCAGGAAAAAATAAGAGAACTCTAAATTCCAAAGCCCCCACCCCAAGCCGGTGATGCTCAGGTACCAACCAATTTTCTATTCTTGCCTTAAACTCTTTTAAGTGTCTGGCACACAGCTAATAATAGTTTGCTTTCTGTTACTTTTCGTCCATAAAGTCTAATATCTTTTTGCCGTCCCTGGGATTCTCCAGGCAAGAACACTGGAGTGGGTTGCCATTTCCTTCTCCAATGCATGAAAGTGAAAGTGAAGTTGCTCAGTCATGTCTGACTCTTTGGGACCCCATGGACTGCAGCCCACCAGGCTCCTCTGTCCATGGAATTTTTCCAGTCAAGAGCACTGGAGTGGGTTGCCATTGCCTCCTACACAAGAGCTACTCCCCATGAAAAGGCTATTTTAGTTTTAAATTTTCTGCTCAAGCTTCTTATCTAATGGTTTTTAAATAAAAATAATAGATGTCAAGCATAAAATAAGCTAGCAAATACTTTTTTTTCTATTTGAATTTATTGCTGTTTACTTAACTGCAGTTTTCTTTTTAATTTTAATTTGTATGAAATAACATTTTATGTTAACAAAAGCACTAAATATATTTTGGCTTGGGCAAAGAAATCATGAATATATGCTAGATTAAAGCCATTCTCTCTGTTAAAATATAATGCTTAATAATAGCATATTATTTTATATTAAATAATATAGCAAAATATATTTTTATCAAAAGTTAAAGATACAGAATACCATATTTTAATCTCACATTAGTTAAAAACTTATGATTTAATCATAAGTGGTAAATAGGATTAAGCTCTTTATTATAATAATGACAATATCTATTGATATGTTTTATTGATTATGGTAATATGTGATAGATAAGTTTTTCTCTGACAATACCATTTTACTTTAGAGTTATTTAATGTATTATTACAGACTTACTAAATGGGTTTCCCTGGTGGCTCAGATGGTAGTGAATCAGCCTGCAATGCGAAAGACTTGGTTCAATCTATGGGTTGGGAAGTTCCCCTAGAGGAGGGCGTGGCAATCCACTCCAGTGTACTTGCCTGGAGAATCCCCATGGACAGAGCAGCCTAGTGGGCTACACTCCATGGGGTCACAAAGAGTCAGACACGACTGAGCACCTAAACACACAACATATATGCTAAACACTTTCATCCACTAATGCCACATCTCTCTTGTGGATCTAGAAATATACTCACAAAGCAGAAAATTATAGGATGCTGTTTTTCATTATGCACTTAATTATTCATCAATTTTTTGCACTCTACTGCTATATATTTTATTATTTAAAAGAAAATAAGAGGGACAGAAAAACATCCAAACTATAGGGGAAGTATCTTGTATTTTTATCTTGTCATTGCCCAGTATTGGGGGAGAAGTAAATCTTTCAAGAGACATTTTTTTTAATAAAAGCAGTTATCATATAATATGTTTTAAACATATGAGCAGAAGGATTTCTTCTTGGTGATAGTTGTTCAAAAGGAGGTAATAATTCCATTTTTGTGGGTAAATGAAAATCCAAAGTAGTCTATCATTTTCTTGCATTACAAGGCTTTGCATGTGTCCAGTTGTGGAGAAAGATCCTAGATTATGAAATTTACAACTAGAGCTTTTCTATGCAGTATGGCCAACACCATTATTTTGAGGCAATTTGCTTCTGATTAAATAGGTTTAAATCCAAATAAAAGATTTTATTCTTTATTTACCCTAATCAGGATGTTTTAGAAGACAATCAAGTGAAGTTTTCAGAAGGCAAGTCAAGGGGAGAATTGCATTAAGTATCTGGTTATAAAAGGCATGACACCTCTTACAGTGTTCTTGCATCCACATTTAAGCAAGACAAGCAGGATTCTTCAGTACAGGAGAGACACACCGATTTCTTCTTTAAGACTCAAAACCATAAGGAGTTTTATAACTCAAATACCTATTACACATTCACAAATTAAGTAAAATTTTTGCTATAATATTAAATTTTGTAAATAAAAATGTAAAGGGAAATAGATCTGAAGAAAATCAACAGAGTTCTACATAAATCCTCTAAAAGAGCAAATATATAGTTCCAGGTCAAGAGAGGGGAACTAACATTTATTGAGTGACTGCTCTATGCCACATATTTTTGCATATATTTACTAATCAGATCTTAATCAGATCTCTTTAAGATTGGGGTTTTAAATTCTATTTAAATTATATATTCAAAAGTAAAGGAACTGAATCTGAGTGTTTAAGAACTTTGTCCAGAGTGAAAGAAACTAAACTCACATGGTTAAAAACTTTGTCGAGGGTCATGAAAATAAAACATAACCAAGCTAACTTCAAGGCCCTGGATGATATTGTCATATACATAGTTCATTTTCAGTGAGCCAACATTCCACAGTGCTTTGTGGTTACATTGATAATTAACAGAGAGGGTTGGGAACTTTCTGTAAAGTCTTGCTATCTAAAAATAAGACCAGGAGTTAGTTTATCAGTTAATCAAAAAATATGATTAGAACACAAAGTTGTAAAAACTCATAAAAACATATATGTGTGTTTGTTCAACATTTATTTCAATTAAATATGTAGACATGCACATTTGTTTGCCAAACTTTTGATTAAACCAATTTCCTTTTTTTTTTTTTTCAGACCAGTGGTGTTTCATTTTGTCTTTCTTATAGGAACACCATACACTTTTATTTCAAGTTCTGTTTGTTTGTCTTAAAACTTTCTCTAACGCAATTTAACCAGTAGAGATTTTTGCCCTTTGGTTTAGAGTTGCCTCGCCCACCTAATTTGACATAAGGCTTTTTTTAGTGACTAACCTTTAATAACTTTCCATAGTATTTAATTTAGTTTATTTATAGTAAGCCAAATTTATTTTTATTCATAGTCACTTAATAATTTAATTGAATTACAAATTAAAATATTAAATATAAACTAATTAGGGAACAGCTAAAACCCAACCAATACAAGCAAAGATCTTCTTGAGTATAAGGCATGTTGTCATTTGACCTAGAAAACTGTTAAATGGGTTTCACAGGTGGCACTAGTGGTAAAGAACATGCCTGCCAATTCAGGCGACATAAGAGATAGGGGTTCAATCCCTCGGTGGGGTAGATGCCCTGAAGAAGGGCATGGAAACCCACTCCAGTATTCTGGAGAATCCCACTGTCAGAGGAACCTGACAGTCTACAAGTCCACAGGGTTGAAAAGAGTCGAAAACAGCTGAAGGGGTATCAGTTCAGTTCAGTCGCTCAGTTGTGTCTGACTCTGTGACACCACGGACTGCAGCAGGCCAGGCCTCCCTGTCCATCACCAACTCCTGAGTTTACTCAAACTCATGTCCATTGAGTTGGTGATGCCATCCAGCCATCTCATCCTCTGTCATCCCCTTCTCCTCCCACCTTCAATCTTTCCCAGCATCAGGGTCTTTTCCAATGAGTCAACTCTTCGCACACGGTGGCCAAAGTATTGGAGTTTCAGTTTCAGCATCAGTCCTTCCAATGAACACTCAAGGCTGATCTTCTTTAGGATGGACTGGTTAGATCTCCTTGCAGTCCAAGGGACTCTGAAGAGTCTCCTCCAACACCACAGTTCAAAAGCATCAATTCTTTGGCATTCAGCTTTTTTATAGTCCAACTCTAACATCCATATATGACTACTGGAAAAACCATAGCTTTGACTAGATGGACCTTTTTTGGCAAAGTAATGTCTTTGCTTTTTAATATGGTGTCTAAGTTGGTCATAACTTTTCTTCCAAGTAGCAAGTGTCTTTTAATTTCCTGGTTGCAGTCACCATCTACAGTGATTTTGGAGCCCAAGAAAATAAAGCCTGTCACTGTTTCCCCATCTATTTGCCATGAAGTGATGGGACCAGATGCTGTGATCATTGTTTTTTGAATGTTGAGTTCTATCTAAGCCGACTTTTTCACTTTCATCAAGAGGCTCTTTAGTTTTTTGCTTTCTGCCAGAAGAATGGTGTCATCCGCATATGAAGTTATTGCTATTTCTCCTGGCAATCTTGATTCCAGTTTCTGCTTCATGCAGCCTGACATTTGCCTGATGTACTCTGCATATACGTTAAATAAGCAGGGTGACAATATACAGCCTTGACATACTCCTTTCCTGATTTGGAGCCAGTCTGTTGTTCCATGTTCAGTTCTAACTGTTGCTTCCTGACCTGCATACAGATTTCTCAGGAGGCAGGTCAGATGGTCTGGTATTCCCCTCTCTTAAAAAATTTTCCACAGTTTGTTGTGACCCACACAAAGACTTTGGCATAGGCAGTAAAACAGAAGTAGATGATTTTCTGGAACTCTCTTGCTTTTTCAATGATCCAGTGGATGTTGGCAGTTTGATCTCTGGTTATTCTGCCTTTTCTAAATCCAACTTGAACATCTGGAAGTTCATGGTTCACGTACTGTTGAAGCCTGGCTTGGAGAATTTTGAGCACTGCTTTGCTAGCGTGTGAGATAAGTGCAATTGTGTGGTAGTTTGAGCATTCTTTGCCATTGTCTTTCTTTAGGATTGGCACTCATGTAACTGTTATGTAGATCCCATAAGAAAGGTTTACTTAGAAAACTAAAGATCCTATTCCCTATTTAAAAAAAAAACAAAACTGATTTTACAGGCAGAATTTAATTGCAGTTAGGGCAGAATCATGATGTTATGCTCAGAATTGATGAGTAGTTATCTGCTTAGAAATCAACAGTACCCATCTTCTCATTAGTTAAAATAAAAATGTTTGGAGTCCTACAAACTTCATTCAAGGGGATGTTGCTTCTAGTTTCTGAAGTCCCCTTTTGATTTCCTTTGAGCTAAAGCAACAGGGATACAGACTAGGAGATTCAGTAGAAGAATATTGAAAATTAACTGATACCACCAATTGATTACATTACAGACCATGGGTTTTAAGAAACCCAGGAGAGTTGAAAGTTTTAAAAGTATTGATCATGGCCCTGAAAGAGACTAATGCATTTTAAAGTCAGTCTGACACTGTGAGCAAACAAATGAAACTATACATGAATACATTTCAACTTGTTCTTAATTTTCATGGTAAAACTGGCTACAAAGTTATTATTTGTTTGGTTTTCTGTGGTAACAGAGTTAGTAAAAATCCATATATGTCTCAATGTATTCTATTTCTGAAACCTACAAAATGTGAATTTATTAAGTTGTGTTCATGTGCTTTGGATCATACACTCCAAATTTCTTTTTTTTTTTTTTTTCACTCCAAATTTCTAATCAGACAACCCCAAATTGTAAAACTAAATATCATGATACTGAAAATGTCAATATGTAAATTGTATCTAAGAGATTACCAAAGAAAAAAGAAGCTTTAATAGCAATTGTGTACTTAATGTAAAACTGAAACAATTTCCTTTCACCTGCTAGAACATTTTGGGGGGGGGGGGGGTTTTTGGTCTGTTCTTGATAAGGTTATAATAGGTTTTTCTTTACTTTTTAAATAATTTGCTCAGGAAACTAAGATTCTGTGTTTTATTAAAATGGAAAAAAAAAAAAGGTTACCATATCAGTTAAATTTATTCTGCAAATCAGACTTCAGTTTGGCGAAGAACTACTTTTGATTTTTAATTACTATTTAAATCATTGTAGTAAATTCTAGCATGCCTGGGAGACTAAAATACATAGCAAGTATTTAATGACACAGTAAAATTCTCCATGACTGATCTTTAAGATCTACTACATTAGCAATATTTTGGGGAAGTCCTCCATACCATCTGCAAAGATAGCTGTTGTAGAAGTTGATAAAACTTTGATATTTAGCTGCCTTTTATTTGAAAGAATGAGGTGATCTTTGCCCACATCACACATTCACAAATAATGCACACACTGCCTGAAAGCCTCTGTGAAAATTAATCCTTTTAATCTTGTTGCCAGTGCTAAAAATTTCCCTAAATCAAATTTCTGTGAGTTTTGATGATGTTTAAAAGTTGTTTTTCTACTATCTGCTTCACCTTGTGGGCAGAAAACCCACCATATCTATATTAGTCTTGAGCATTTTAGGTGAATGAAAGTTATCTTTTGCATCCCATAATTGGTACTCCTATAACCTGGTTAGATATAAGATTTTGCTGCCTGATAATGGTTGCTAATTGTGATGGACAGGATAATGCTACTTCCTCAAAAATGTCCATGACCTAATCCCTAGAAACTTTCAGTATGTTAGGTTCTATGGTAAAGTGGAATTAATGTTGCAGATAGCATTAATGCCATGAATCAGCTGATCTTAAAATATGGGAGATTACCCTGGATTAACTGGTTGGGCCCAGTGTGACAACAGTGTTGTTAAACATCTTAGGGAGAAGAAGTGTCAGGGTCAAGGAGAAGCCATGTGAGACTCAACTCTGGAGGAAGGGGCCTAGAGCCATGGAAGCAACCTGGGAGGATGAAAAGGCATGCAAACAAAATTTCCCCTAGAGCCTCTGAAAGTAAACACAGCACTGTTTATAACTTGATTTTAGCTTGATGGGGCTTGTGTCCAATTCCTGACTTGCGTGCATGCTCAGTCTTTTTTTTTTTTTTAAATTGATATTCACACGTATTTATTTTTTTTATTTATTTTTTTCCATTTATTTTTATTAGTTGGAGGCTAATTACTTTACAGTATTGTAGTGGGTTTTGTCATACATTGACATGAATCAACCATGGATTTATATGTATTCCCCATCCCAATCCCCCCTCCTACCTCCCTCTCCACCTGATCCCTCTGGTCTTCCCAGTGCATCAGGCCCGAGCACTTGCCTCATGCATCCAACCTGGGCTGGTGATTTGTTTCACCCTAGATAATATACATGTTTCAATGCTGTTCTCTCAAAACATCCCACCCTCGCCTTCTCCCACAGAGTCCAAAAGTCTGTTCTGTACATCTGTGTCTCTTTTTCTGCTTTGCATATAGGGTTATCATTACCATCTTTCTAAATTCCATATATATGCATTAGTATATTGTATTGGTCTTTATATTTCTGGCTTACTTCACTCTGTATAATGGGCTCCAGTTTCATCCATCTCGTTAGAACTGATTCAAATGAATTCTTTTTAATGGCTGAGTAATATTCCATGGTGTATATGTACCACAGCTTTCTTATCCATTTGTCTGCTGATGGACATCTAGGTTGCTTCCATGTCCTGGCTATTATAAACAGTGCTGCAATGAACATTGGGGTGCATGTGTCTCTTTCAGATCTGGTTTCCTCGGTGTGTGTTCCCCGAAGTGGGATTGCTGGGTCATATGGCAGTTCTATTTCCAGTTTTTTGAGAAATCTCCACACTGTTCTCCATAGTGGCTGTACTAGTTTGCACTCCCACCAACAGTGTAAGAGGGTTCCCCTTTCTCCACACCCTCTCCAGCATTTATTGCTTGTAGACTTTTGGATAGCAGCGATCCTGACTGGCGTGTAATGGTACCTCATTGTGGTTTTGATTTGCATTACTCTGATAATGAGTGATGTTGAGCATCTTTTCATGTGTTTGTTAGCCATCTGTATGTCTTCCTTGGAGAAATGTCTGTTTAGTTCTTTGGCCCATTTTTTGATTGGGTCATTTATTTTTCTGGAATTGAGCTTCAGGAGTTGCTTGTATATTTTTGAGATTAATCCTTTGTCTGTTGCTTCATTTGCTATTATTTTCTCCCAATCTGAGGGCTGTCTTTTCACCTTGCTTATAGTTTCCTTTGTTGTGCAAAAGCTTTTAAGTTTCATTAGGTCCCATTTGTTTATTTTTGCTTTTATTTCCAATATTCTGGGAGGTGGGTCATAGAGGATACACTAACAATGAGAAAACAGAAAGAGAAATTAAGGACACAATGCCATTCACCATTGCAACAAAAAGAATAAAATACTTAGGAGTATATCTACCTAAAGAAACAAAAGACCTATTCATAGAAAACTATAAAACACGGATGAAAGAAATCAAAGAGGACACAAACAGATAGAGAAATATACCGTGTTCATGGATTGGAAGAATCAATATTGTCAAAATGACTCTACTACCCAAAGCAATCTATAGATTCAATGCAATCCCTATCAAGCTACGAAAGATATTTTTCACAGAACTAGAACAAATAATTTCACAATTTGTATGGAAATACAAAAAATCTCAAATAGCCAAAGTAATCTTGAGAAAGAAGAATGGAACTGGAGGAATCAACCTGCCTGACTTCAGACTATACTACAAAGCCACAGTCATCAAGACAGTATGGTACTGGCACAAAGACAAATATAGATCAATGGAACAGAATAGAAAGCCCAGAGATAAATCCATGAACCTATGGACACCTTATCTTCGACAAAGGAGGCAAGAATATACAATGGAAAAAAGACAACCTCTTTAACAAGTGGTGCTGGGAAAACTGGTCAACCACTTGTAAAAGAATGAAACTAGAACACTTTCTAACACCATACACAAACATAGATTAAAGATCTAAATGTAAGACCAGAAACTATAAAACTCCTAGAGGAGAACATAGGCAAAACACTCTCTGACATAAATCACAGCATGCTCAATCTTGTCCGGACTGTTTGTGACCCCATGGTCTTCAGCCTGCCAGTCTCTTCTGTCCATGGAACTCTCCAGGCGAGAACACTGGAGTGGGTTGCCATTTCCTGCTCTAGATGATCTTCCTGACCCATGGATCGAATCTGCATCTCTTGCATCTCCTGCATTGGCAGGAGGATACTTCACCCCTGTGACACCTGGGATTCCCCATTGGTGACTTACACAATGATAAAATATTGAATTAGCTATTGTTTTAAACCTCTGAGTTTTGGGGCAATTTATTATGGGCAGCAATATAAAACTTATACACTGACTTCTTGGCAGTTCTTAATTTTTTCCTCTAGTTTTAATGAGGTCCAGCTAATTTAAATGAATGATAATGAAAGCAAAGAAAAAGAAGTATTCAAGTTGCTAATGCTGGGAAAGATTAAAGGCCAGAGGAGAAGGGGATGACAGAGGATGAGATAGTTGGATGGCATCACCAACTCAGTGGGCATGAGTTTGAGTAAGCTCCAGGAGTTGGTGATGGACAGGGAAGCCTGGTGTGCTGCAGTCCGTGGGGTGTCAAAGAGTCAGACACTACTGAGCAACTGAACTGAATGTTTACTACCAATGCAAATAATTTTTGGATATATCTATTAAAATTGACATTTGAAAAAATTATCCATTATTGTTGGGAGTAATTTTATTTTTTCTCAGCTTTGAGATATAATTGACACACAGTAATGTGTAAATTTAAGGTGTGCAGCACAGTGATTTGACTTATATATACTGCGAGATGATTACCACGGTAAGTTTAGTTAACATGCTTCATCTCATACAGATACCAAAAAAGAAAAGGAAAAATAGTGTCCTTTTTTCTTGTGATTAGGACTCTGAGGGTTTACTGTTTTAACAGCATTGAAATATGCTGCTGCTGCTGCTGCTGCTAAGTCACTTCAGCTGAAATATGCTACACGATGGTATTAACTATAGTCATGCTGTACTTTACATCCTTAGCATTTATTTGTCTTATAAGTGGAAGTTTGTGCCTTTTGAACACCTTCATTCAATTCTTCCTCCCTCCACACCCCATATCTGGAAACCACAAATTGGATCTCTTTTTTTGTGTTATTTTTACTATTTTTTAGATTGTACAAATAAGTGAGATCATATGAAACTCGTCCTTCTCTATCTGACTTAGGTCACTTAGCATGATACCCTCAAGGTCCATCCATGTTGTCACAAATGGCAGAATTTCTTCCTTTTTATGGCTGAATAGTATTCTACTGTGTGTGGAATATATATGCATACACACAGCAAAATTTATTTATTCATCAATTTATCCACTGAGGTTTTTCTCCATGTCTTGGGTATTATAAATAATATTGGTATGAACATGGGGGTGAAGATATCTCGTTAACACAGAGTTTTTACTTCCTTCAGATATATTCCCAGAAATGGAACGACTGGATCATATGATAGTTTTATTTTTAACTTCTTGAGGAACCTCCATACTTTTTTCCATAGTGGCTTCACCAATATACAAACCCATACACAGGTTCCCTTTTCTCCATATCCTTGCTAGTATTTAGCATTTTTTGCCTTTCAGAACAGGTGTGAGATGATAGTTCATGGTGGTTTTGACTCTTTATTTCTCTAGTATTTAGTCATATTGAGCATGTTTTCATGTACCTGTGAGAGTAATTTGAAAATATAGTTAAAAAAAAATAAAACTGGAAGTCTTTGGTTTGACAGTTCCCAAACTGTAAGAAATGGAATATTTTTTGCCCCAAAACAAAACAAACAAAATTAAGACTACAAGAATGACAGTTAGTTTTAATATTAGTCAGCATAGAGAATAATTTTTTCAGTGTTGAATTATAACAAATATCATTCTAGCTTGTTTTGTTTAAATTATATTTGTGTTAACAGGATATTTACCTCATTATCATATCCTTATTTAGGTTTCTAAATTTCAAAATATATGGCAATTTTCAAGTTCTACCAAAAATATTCCATTTTTAAGATAAATATATACTAATGATAAACTTACATTTGTGTGCTTATGGCTATGTTATTTAGTTAGCAAACAGTAAGTGCTGGCCATGTAATAAGTGCTTTACAAACAGTCCATTTAATCCCCACAGCAAATCTATGAATGAGGTATTGTTTTATTAATCCCATGTTATAACTGAAGAATTCGAAGAACAGAGAGGTTAGATAATTTGCCCAAGGTCCAACAGCAAGTAATGGAGCCAGAATTTTGGACTCAGAATATGTATACTCCTAACTGCTCTGCTCTAAATCAGGAATATTCTATGAATCTCATATGCTTTTTTGTGTCAATGACTCTTCATAATGTCTTCCTTTAGGTGCAATTATTAACCCCATTTGCATATATCAGAAGGAATTAAGACTTAAAAAAGCTTACATGATTGATTTGCTCTAATCTCTGCCCCGCAATATTTTTAATTTAACCAAGTGAGCCTTCTATCTTATGAGACAGTAGAATCTACTTTTACTCGCTGTATAGTTAGTATGTAATATAGCTAAACAAGTAAGAGATTATGACCAACTCCGATCTTGAGTAATCTTAGAAGGTTTTGTTTGCATTACAAATTTGCACTACCACTACAAAATTGCCTGCCACTACTTTTGGGAGCTTGAGAACAACAGGAAGTTTTACAAACATCTAAACACCTAGCTAGAATGGGCAGAAGACAGGCTAAAATCATTACCCACTCCTGGACTTCCAACAAAGTGAAACTGAATTCTGTTTGGCAAGTCTAGTACACTATGGTTCTAAACGTCAAGAAAGAGGATGTTAATGCCACTGACATCTGCAAGAAATTTGGCTCTCCTAAAATATTTTTTAAAAATTCAAACACATATTAGTGTTTTAAAAATTGATTTATATTGCTTCCTTTGATTATGAACTGATAAAACAGAACTATCAGAAGCCTGGCTCTTTTTAAAATATAGCCTGTTTGTTTCACTGTGTTCTTTCCTTCCTATAATCTCTTTATGATCAAATGCAGAATTTTTCAGCCTGCAATTTCCAATTTAATTCTTGTCCTGATTTGAGCTATTAAATTGGACTCCATTTCAGCAACAACTGAACCTACACTGGATCCTTGGTTACCAACAACCGTGGATAGCCATCTGCCTGAATGATTTTCACCATATGTGTTTAAAGTAAGACAATGTTTTATACATGCTTGATGTAGGTAATACTTGAAAATCATAAAAGAAGAGGAAAATCAGAGTAAGCTGTGTAATTGTAAGCAAAATTGAAATTATAAGAACATATTTTAAATCCCAAGAGTGAGTAGAGTTTAGAGCATGTATTTTCTATCATTCCCAAGAAAAGTCAGGTACAATCTAAAAATAGTTCCCAAACTGGAAAAAAGTTAATTTCTTTATCAATTACAGATCAATTCTGAAAACTATTCTGAGCAAGCCAATTGTGATTTGGAATGAAATTTTTCTTTTTGCTTTACTCAGTGGGTCTTTAAAAATAATTTCCTTAGGCAGATTGAACTCCATCTTCTTTTTCCACAGCCTTTTAGTAACATAATAAAATAATAACTTAAAAGATTTTAGCAATTTTTTAATATTCCAAGTATAAGTAAATTGCCTTATTATTGTTTAAAGATTTATCTTCCTTGTTCAATATAATTGACTTTCAGTTAAGTAATACATAGGGTGCCATGATATGTTTAAAGGTGGAAAAAAAAGGTAAAATTGAGTACAAAAGTGGGTACAGGAGAAAACCCATGTAAAATCAACACAGCAGGATATAACAGATATTCCAAAGAAAGTATGTCTGAATTGAAATTTATCATCTATCACTATGTGTTGGAGAAGACTCTTGAGAGTCCCTTGGACTGCAAGGAGATTCAACCAGTGCATCCTAAAGGAAATCAGTCCCGAATATTCATTGGAAGGACTGATGCTGAAGCTGAAACTTCAATACTTTGGCCACCTGATGCGAAGAACTGACTCATTTGAAAAGACCCTGATGCTGGGAAAGATTGAAGGCAGGAGGAGAAGGGGATGACAGAGGATGAGATGGTTGGATGGCATCACCTACTCAATGGACATGAGTTTGAGCAAACTCAGGAGTTGGTGATGGACAGGGAGGCCTGGCGTGCTGCAGTTCATGGAGTTGGAAAGAGTCGGACACGACTGAGCGACTGAACTGAACTATGCCTCCTAATATTATTTTCATAACATGTCTATTTTTATGGTTTGTAACATGACTGAAGCAACTTAACACACACAAAGTACTTTCACCTATATTCCTAGGGCTGATTTTTACAACGGCCATGCAGACTGCTGAGTTCAAATGTTATCTCATTTTTACCCATGTCACAACTACTACAGCTAATCGCTAAGTTGTGTCCGACTCTTGGCAATCCCATAGACTGTACCCTGCCAGGGTCCTCTGTCCATGGGATTCTCTAGGCAAGAATACTGGAGTGGGTTGCCATTTCCTTCTCCAGGAGATCTTCCCAACCCAGGAATCAAACCCTGGTCTCCTACCTTGCAGGCAGATTTTTTTTTACCAGCTGAGCTGTAAGAGAAGCCTGCTATAGCTTGGAGGAGTAACAAATTGGCAAAAGCCACATGGCTGGTGAGGACAGTCCCATGTTTGTTGCCTTCTTTGACTCTAAGACTCAGGCTTTTTCCACCAAGACTTATCACCAGCTCTGTTTAAGCTTATGTATACAGAGTTTGGGAGACACTCCCAGCCTGAAACATTCCCTTGAGAAAGTATGCAGTGAATTGTGGCATGCCTCATTTGGGAGGGAGCCAGTTTTGTCTATTTCCAAAAGTCAGGGAGGAATAGATAAGAAGATGAAGCAGGGATTCTGGGAAGGAGTGTTAGAGCACTGTCTGATTGTTCATAAATTGCTGCCATATGCATGATTTGAATCCTACCCCCTCCATCAAAAGGATAAAAAGAAAACAATTTTACATTATTTTCTAGCAGAGCAGTTAAATGACCTGAACAAGAGAATTCAGGCAATAAGTGAAAAAAAGGAACCAGGATAGGAGCCAAGGGTATCCATGTGTTTCGTGACCTTTCAAGGGGATCCTAGTAATATAAAGTTTCTGAATAATCAAATAAATCTACATTGAAATTTAAATATGAAACTTCACTGTGAACCTAAATATGAAAACTTTATTTTGGAACATTTAGTATCTCAAAACATCATTATCAGTATTACTTTGTATATGTATAAAACTATGAGCTACCAGCAATGTTTAAGTCACCATAAAATATAAATGCACTACATCTAAGTAAAATAATATTATTGATAAACTGTAATTTAGCAACTGTAATGGCAGTGACTAAAACTACACGAGAAAGTGATGAGCACTGAAGATATAGGTTGTGGTTTTGAACAATTAAGTGTAGCTGTAAAAGCAGGCATCTTGAATGATTAAATTCTAATGTGAAGTTAAATTTCTTTTTATTAACTATAATAGAATTCAATCAATCATTTGAAAAATAATTAGTGTAATTGAAAATCAGCTGCTTTCTTGTCCCTGCAGTAGTGCAAATGATTGAAAAAAATCAATTAATATTTGAAATAAACAAATACAGATATATTTAAATAAATTTATTCATATATATGTTGATTTTTCTTTCAGAGTAAAGTACTTGATCTGAATATGATGCTAAAGAAAGCTAATTTTTCCAAAAAAGAAGTTTCTTTGTTAAGAAATTTTTGAGCTCCCAGCAATGTTGTCTTTTTTTTTTTTTTTTAAATAGCATCACTTTTGGTGGGGCATTTTACCCTTTCACCACAAACTGAATACCATTCTTTGTTTCTCATCCAGAAGGGTAGGAACAGTAGAGCCAGGCAGCATGTTCTAATACTTCCTCATACTTTCTTTAGGTAAATAGTTTCTTTTTAAAAAGAAAAATGACATTAGAGTTGCTTATGGTTCCCTATGTCCTAATCAGTCCTAAGATTTAAGCTTTAATAATCCTTTAGAAATAAAAGACAATAAAAGAAATTTCCCCCAAGATATTTTTCTCAGTTTATTATCTCAGCACATTGCTCAAAAAGCCCACTGTAAGATCAGTCTAGCTGTATGATTTATTATTATTATTATATATATATATATATTCAATTGAAAGTAAAGAAGATTGGTTAGCAAAATAGTAAAAAGTCAACTATCTCCCAGGGGGATTGTAGTGTTCTATGTCTGTAGCTCTTTTCTCCCCCACCTGCCACCCCCAAAAAGTAACAGCCTCTTATGGAAGGATTAGATTGTTTAGATATTGACCTCATTAAAGTGGTAAAGCACAACTAGTGTTTCTAGGTACTTTCCATTGTTCTTAGTAAAAAGTAAAAATAATTAATTGTATTTGATTTGGTCTATTGAATTGAATTATACCAATAGCTGCTCCCCTGCCCAATGTGTTTAAGTTTTATAAAACTGTAAGTATACAGAGGTGGGATTTAATCAGAACTATCATGACATTTGTGCAGATAGAATACCTCCCCACAAGTACCTAGAAAGACTGTGGCTGTTGGTCTGATCCAAAGTTATGGTCAATAAAATATATGTATTAAGTTTCCTCAAGTGTGAATAACAACAGTATGGAATTTAAAGGTTTATAGTGAACGCTGAATAGGTTAATGCATCTAGTCTGCTTTTAAGGGTACCTGGCACTAAAGTGTTAGCTATCCTGAATATTCCAATCATAAGAAAATAGAAGAAAGTCATGCTGAACATTAATAATTTATTGTTTGTCCCAGACTAAATTTAATAAACATTTAACAATTACCTCATTGCACCACTCCAGGGACAAGAAGGAGGTTTTCAATTATCCAAGTATTTTCCAACACGAATTCTTAGATTCTGTTATAGTTATCAATTTATTGCCTCTAAGCTTTAAATCTGTTCTTCAATACCTGCTCTGTGATAATGAATGGGATTCCTTTAAGCGTTTCTCCGCAAGAGTGAGCGCGATGCTAACGTCTCTCAGTAGAGGGCGATGGAGCGACGCTGCAGGCTAAGAGGGCATGTGGCTGCTTCCAGCGGCTGCAGCCTTGATCCGCGGGGCAGAGCTGAGGACAAGTGGTGATGCTCGGCTAGTCTCCAGCTGTCCCCAGTGACGCTACATTTCCAGCCCGGGTCGGTAACCCCTTCCCACAGCTCTCCCAGTGTAGACAGAGCAAACGCCTCTTGTCACCCCTGGTATACCAGCTCCTTCTGCGTCCCCGCCCGCCTGCACCCTGCACCCTGCTTCCTCCTTGCCTAGTGGCTGTGGGTGATACCTGGTCTCGGCAAGCCAACGAACTTCTTGGCCGTCCAGTGGACTTCAGCCACACCTTCTCCCACACACCTGAAGCCGAGCCCTGGGGAGGCTACCTGCCAAGCGTGTTTTCTGGGACACGCCCCCTCAGGTCCTCTCCCTGGGGCCAAAGACAGGCTTTCCCTTCCTTACCACATTTTAGAGTTATTTTCCTCTCACTGCTGAATAATTCTTTATATGAAAGCCTCCCCTGTTCACAGTAGGATGTGGTGTCTGTCTCTTATTGTAACTCAGATAGATACAGATTATATAAAGAACATGTTCCAAGATGTTTCTTGTAAATCCTGGATGAATGTTGCTCTTTTGATGTAATCATGCTATTATAGACCCTGTTCTAGGTGCTTTTGCATCTATTAACTCATTTAATCCTTCAACAAGCCTGTTTTCACAGATTGGTAAAGTCCAGGCCATAGCTTCTTAAAATCTTCCTGAAAATAGTAATTTGAGGTGTGTTTTTTTTTTTTTTCAGTTGGTTTGCTTTATTTTAAAGAGTTTTATTCAGTGTAATAAACCCTCTTCGCATGACTTCTCTTCACGTATCTGATGATCATTTGTTCCCTGGTTTTTACTCCAGCCTGTGGGACTGCATCAAGGACCATACACAGCTTATATAAATAGGATATTTGTTCAATAGGTCTTTCTCCTGAACTGGAAGTTTGTTCTGAACTCTTTATGTGGACAGGCCTGACAAAGCAGCATTAAAGTAGGCAGAAAAGGAGCAACTGATGTTCTCTGAAATGGCGAGGAGTAATAAGAACTCCAAAGACTAACTCTCCTCAGGAAGAATGTTTATGACTTGAGAGCATTATTTTCTGGTCTTCACTGGTAAGAAGATCAGGAGTAAAAGCAATTAATGCCAGGGTTTTTCTTAGGAAGGGAAGAGACAGGAGAGCTGTAAAGAGGGATGAAGCTACTCTTCTGTGGAGCTTCCATCATCTTCCCTGTTTCTCTTCCATGTCCCATCCCTGTTTTTCTCACTCATACGGAGCTTAGAACCTCTTGAGGCTTTGCCCTGAAAACTAATTATTACTGTCATTACTTCTGATGCTTCCCCTTTGACAAGTTTGGGGCAATTAGTTCCTCCGTCGTGTTTTCTTTAGTAATAGTGTAGTGGGTTGAATAGTGGCCCCCAAAAGATACATTCAAATCTTAACTTCTGTAACTGTGAAGGTGACCTTATTTGAAGAGAATGTCTTTGCAGATGTAAGATAAGCATCTCACGATGAGACCATTCTGAATTTATGATGGTCTCTAAGTCCAGGAGCTGGTATTCTTAGAAGAGAAAGGTGAGGGAGATTTGAGACGCCGACACACATGGGTGGAAGGCCATGTGAGGATGGGGGCAGAGTGGAGATATGCAGCCACAAACTACCAGAACCTGGACGAGGCAAGGAAGGCTTCTCCCTAGAGACTTCAGAGGCAAGGTGGCCCTGCCAACACCTCGATTTTGGACATCTGGCTTCCAGAACAGTGAGAGAAAATATTTCATTTGTTTTAAGTCACCGAGTGTGTGGTAATTTGTTATGGCAGCCTTGGGAAACTAATATAAATAGAATTCTGTTACTGTCCTGTCCTTCAGAAGTCCTCCAAAGTCTCTGAGTGGCTCGTGTGACCCCGGGCCCTATACCCTTCTCAATAACACTCTGTATTTGTCTCATGTTGTTTCTTTTGACTGCAACAGAAGCTAACAACTCCCAATCCACATTGAAAATTTAAAAATAGTATTTAATATTTAAATCCAGTCTATCTTCAATCTTGCCTTCCTATCCAGATACAGGCTAAATTGAACGAACGCATTCAACTACAAGAAAGGAGATTTAATTTCAGTTCTATGGCACAGAGAATATGCATTCCCTAGATACAGTGGTATAGGAACAAATGCATTTAAAATGAAAGTCAATCAAGACTGATGGGTTTGACAGCTTACTTTCTGAGCTTCATTGGTCCCCATGCCATTTCAGCCATAAAAGTATGTGTATGTGTGTATATATTAAGTTCTTCATTTTTCCACGGGCATTGTTTCACAAGATCCCTTCAGAAATATCCAATATTCATTTTAATTTCAGTCAGAATAAGTATAAAATCAGTTCCCTTTATAACATTAAATTTTAACTTCAAACCTTCAGAGACCTAAGTGTGCTTTACAAAAATCTCCTACCATGCCTTTCCTCCAGCAAAAAAATCATGCAGTGATCTGTTTCTGCCAGTGAAGAATTAGATATGTAAATGGGAAGAGGGTATTAGAAGGCAGACAGCACCTCAGCATAGCCTGGGTGGTCACATGGGTTTTTTCTTCATTAAGACATTTTAAAGTTTAGTTCTCAGTGTAAAGATAATTTAAATTGAAAGAATTTTTGTACCTTGCTCCTGCAATAAGCTCCCTGTAAATGCATGAAGTTTTACAAATGAGAAGCTGTGTGGCACTTTCGCTAAGCAAGGTGCTCAGTGCTAAGGCAACAGAACATTCCTTAAATATCTCCCTTTGATGTCAGACCCTGAAAACCAGGCATTAAAAATGAATAACCCTGCAACTTGAAGAAAAATTAGAGCAAGTAAAATATAATTTAATGAATCCCTATGTGATAGGAAACCAGAGTTCAAATCATTTGATATCAGAAAATACCCTCCATCCCTTAACCCTCAAAAATGTATTAAAGCCAGCTCCATTCACATGTCTCCTAGTAAAAGTTTTTGAACAATTCCAACCCACATTGATCTCTTTCTTCAAGACCTTATCCGTACTTATCTATGTCAATTAGCAACTTATAGTTAGATATCCTTTTGTAGCAACATCTAAACTCAGCCACTTCTATATATCTCATTTCCCTATTGAGATTACAAATTCAGCGAGGTCAAGAACCATATCCGAATCGTCTTTTGTGTCCTTCACTGAAATAAATACTTTTGAAAAGTGAAGCGAGGTAAACTTCAAAATGAAGCGGATCAGTCAGACACATTAAGATTTTAACTAAAGTTTCCGGTATAGTAGACTATATAACTTCACCTGCAATGTTAAACATTAGAAGTCATCTACCTTTAGTCGTCAGTCGTGGGGAAGGTTTCCAATGGTCTCTTATGTTCAAATCCATGTTCTACCTGCCACTCTTGTCTTTTGAATTCTTCTCTTGTGAGATTTTGGTGTCTTTTGCTTAAAATAGCTATGAAGGTATGTCTGCAAAATAATTGATAAGGGTTTTGTTTCCATCAGCCCATCGCCCAGGTCATCAGTCTTGCTTCAGCCCAGAGTTAGCAAGCTGTTAGTAACTATCATTTTGAGGCACTAATGTGTAGGGAGAACTATAAAAGATACATAGATATAGTTATATATGTATATACAGATGCATGTTTGTGTGTGTATATATGTGTATATTCCTGGCAATGACATTGAGAATTTGATATTATTAGCCTTGTTTTGCAGACATGTAAATAATTTCCTTGAGGTTATGGAGTAAATAAACAAAGATGCAAACCCCAACTTAGAATCCACTTCCAAAATTCATGTGGTTTTCATTGTTACTCTGTCTAACAAAGCTACCACTCAGGGAACTCAAACAGGGGATCTGTAACAATCTAGAGGGGTGGGATGGGGAGGGAGAAGTCAGAGAGGTTCAAGAGGGAGGGGACATATGTACACCTATGGCTGATTCGTGTTGATACTTAGCAGAATAAAACAAAATTCTGCAAAGCAAGTATCCTCAAATTAAAAGGAAAAAAAGAATAAGGAAAAGTGAAACTTTGAGAATAAAGAAAATCTCTTTGTTAGTCATTTTTTCAAGTGAAATGATGTCATCTTGTGGATTTACTTTGGTTATTTTTTAGAAGACTTTACAAACAATGTGTACTTTGTAGTCAGTAAAGACAGATGATGTCATTGCAATGGAGGTTACCTGTGAAAATGCTGGTGATTGCAAATGTAGTGAAGCTGTGCATAACTTTAAATTTACCTATAAGAAGATTGATCATTGACTCCCAATTTCATCCACCCATTTTAGTAGAGGTGGACAGGCATTCTTGTTTTCTGTCGCAGGTAATGCAAATGGACTTGTCAGTGGCAAGGTAAAGGTAACAGGAAAAGTAGAAGGCAACATTTCCATTTGTGTTAGCCTGGGAGAATGCTGAAAGCAGACACTATCTCTGGAATATCAGAGTTAGGAAGAAGGGTCTTTTGTTCCTAGTATGGTTGACTTTTGAACAATGCAGGGGTTGTGGACATCAACCCTCCATGCAGTTGAAAGTTCAAGTGTAATTTGTAATTGGCCCTCTGTATCCTCATTCCTCTTTATCTCTAGCTGCTCTGTATTTGGGGTTCCATATCTGCAAATTCAATCAACTGCAGATCAGGTAGTGAAGTATTGTAGTATTTACTATTGGGGGAAGAAAGTCCCTATGTAAGTGGACCTGTGCAGTTCAAACTGTGTTGTTCAAGGATCAGCAGTGTTCTCTCAGCCCAAGATATTAAGTCAATAAAGTAGGCTCCAACTGAGGGAGAGATTGCTGAAATTATTTTCCTCTCCTTATAGTCTTTTCAGCTACAGAACCCCTAAAGTTATCCGCACATATTCTGGAGCAAATATTTCCTATCTGTTGGTGAAAAAGACCGGTGGGGCCTGAGTGAATCTACGTCTCTGGACCTGAACTCTGGGTTGACTAAGCGTGCAGTCTTTCCCCAGGTCACGTTACTAACAACTCAACAACACAACCACTGGGGTGAAATTTCTGAACCTCATTCATTACATTTTCTGTTTGTATATAAAAACTTCCTCAGGAAGCTGAGCACTCTTACATCAACTGCTTAGATGCAATAGTCCTCAAAACATGCTGACATTAGGATCCTTCGGGGTGGAGGGGGTTTTTAAAATCTTGATACACAGGTCATATCTCAGATGGATTATATTAGAATCTTTGGGGGAAAAACTCCAATATCTTTATTTTTTTGAACTCCTTCTGAGCTAATTCCAATGAGAAGCCAAATTTGGTAACTACTGTTTTCTTTTTCTTTTTTTAAATTTTATCGGAATATGGTTGATTTCCAATGCTGTGTTTCAGGTGCATAGCAAAGTGATTCAGTTATGCATGTATTCATTCTTTTTCAGATTCTTTTCTCATACAGGTTATCACAGAATATTGAGTAGAGTTCCCTGTGCTATACTTGTTGGTTATCTGTCTTATATAGAATACTGTGTGTATGTTAATACAAGCTCCTGATTTATTTCTCCCCCTCATTTTTCCCTTTGGTAACCATAAGTATCAATGTCTATTTGCTTCTGTTTTGCAAATAAGTTCATAGGTATAGATTAGATTTCACATATGAGTGATATTACATGATATTTGCCTTTCTCTGACTTACTTCACTTAGCATGATAATTTCAAGGTCCATGCATGTTACTGCAAATAGCATTATTTCATTCTTTTATGGCTGAGTAATATTCCATTGTGTATATATATATACACACCACATCTTCTTTATCCATTCCTTTGTTGATGGACATTTAGGTTGCTTCTGTGTCCTGACTATTATAAATAATGCTGCAATAAATATTGGGGTTCATTGTATCATTTCAAATTATGGTTTTCTCCAGGTATATGCCCAGAAGTGGGATTGCTAGATCATATGATAGTTCTATTTTTAGTTTTTCAAGGAACCTCTGTACCATTCTCTGTAGTGGTTGTACCAATTTAGATTCCCACCAATAGTATAGCAGGGTTCCCTTTTCTTCACACCCTCTCCAGGTTTTATTGTTTTTAGACTTTTTGATCACGGCCATTCTGACCATGTGAGGTGATTCTTTATTGTAGTTTTGATTTGCATTTCTCTGATAATAAGTGATGTTGAGCTTTTTTTCACGTGCTTTTTGGCCACCTGTATGTTTTCTTTGGAGAAAAGTCTATTTAGATCTTCTGCACATTTTATAATATGGTTTTTTGTTTTGTTTTTATTAATACATAGCACTGCATGAGCTGCTTATATATTTTGGAAATTAACCTCTTGTCAGCTGCTTCATTTGCAAACCACTGCCTTCATTGAATAGAATAGTCAGCATAGGGGCTTATTCTGGAAGAGAACTGGGGCCAAGCTATGAGCTTGGGAACCATGCGGATATATGGCATCATTCAGCCATCTTGAAAATACATTACATGGTTACCATTAGGGATAAACTGCAGAGAATTCACCCAGAAGCACTAAAATCCTGTGGCAGTTCTGAATAAAACTAATGGCACGCAAGTTCTATTCAGTGCAAGTACAACTGTTACACGGACAATTCTCTTGATGTGATAGTAGCTTCCAGAACACTTTGAGGAAAGCTATCCTAGAGGCTGTAGAACAGATGGCTGATAGTCAAAATTAATATTCTCCAATCACACAGACAGTGAATTAGTTTTAAAATCATAGCAAGAAAGAGAGGAATAAGGGGAAGTCAGGTAGAATGCAAGCAGATAGGAGGACCACTCTCCCTGAATCCTAGATTCTAGATTAGCAACATTTAGGAATCCTCTCTCCTCTTCTCTTTCTCTCTCTCCTCTTTAGCCTATGTCTCTATCTCTTTCTGACTCTTCACCCTTCCCCATTGGCGGTATCGTTTGGAAGACTAGAGTTGATGTTGAGCAGATGGGGACAACAGGAAATGTGTGCTGTGCTTGAGAGAAGCAGGCAAGGTGTGTCCTGCCACAGAAGAGTTCACAGGTGAACACCCTGAACAGGTGGGTTTTATCTGCTTTTCTTGAGCAGAAAATGTGTGGGGCCAGAAGAGGACTATTATGTATGCTACGGACAGGCAGCCACTTTAGGGAGACCATAACTGAGCTGAGAGAATCATGTCTTATGACTTAGTCCCTCTATTCTGCCTATCTAGAAAAAAAAACGTTCTTATCATGTTTGCCATTTCTTCTGCTATTAACACATCTGAGAAATCACTCTCCTGCTTCCAGTCTCTCACATCTCTTTTGAATTCTGCCTGTGTGTCGCAAGCTGCTTGCTTATTCATACCCATACTTAACACATCCTTTGAGATTTGTCTCTCTCTGCTAAGCTGCTAACTTTCTCACTATTGGTGCTTAACATTCTTAGGAGTTTCATCATTCCTGTTTATTTTTCTTTTATAAGGGAATTGAATAGTCTCAATAAAGCAAGCACAACATTCCAAGGGCTTCCTCCACACGTTTGAAGGACAGGAATTTATTATTGAAGTGAAAGAGACCTCTGTCATTTTCATTGCTCAATTTGGATAACTTTATGTGTTCTTAAGTTGAAATGTAATGGCTGTGTGCAACCCTTGTTAAGGACAGTCTGTGTTCAAAAGGAAAATGCTGTAGGCAAATCAGAGAAATTCAAAGTGAAGAAAGGTGACAAGCTAAACTTTTAAAACGTGAAAAAATACATCTCAAAAATGGAATGGTCCAATGTGAGTAAGATTTCTGGCTAAGCACAGATCCAAAACATAGTGATTTTTTCAAAGACTGGCAGACATAATTGAATGATGATTGTCCATGCAGGAACTGTATTCACTAGTCCATTAAATTGCACACTGAGGTAGCATTTGTGTTATCAGAGATAGTGTATCTTACTAATAATTAAGATTAGTACAAATATAAGCACAAATAAGCTTGACACATAATCTATATGCATGTACATATAAAAATACCTATTCCCGTATACTGAAATAGCCAAAATTATCTTGATGTTATGAGAAGTAATTCCATAACATCTGTACCAGCCATGGCACCAAGAAGAAATAGATGTTACACACACATAAGGGTAGTTGGAGAAAGTTTATTAAGGACCTATTTCCAAAGCTTCATGATGGGATGTAGGAAGAACACAGGAATGAGTGCAGTCTCCCCTCCTAGTGACTACAAAGCGATTACAATCTCCAGGCCTGATTAGGCTCCCCAGATGGTGCAGTGGTAAAGATTCCACCTGCCATTTCAGGAGAAACAAGAGACACAGTTTCAATTCCTGGGTCTGAAAGATTCCCCTGGAGTACAGATTGGCAACCCTCTCCAGTATTCTTACCTGGAAAATTCCATGGACAGAGTTAGCCTGGTGGGCTACAATCCATGGGGTCACAAAGAGTTGGGCACAACTAAAGCGTCCACCGGCAGTGTGGGAGACCCGGGTTCAATCCCTGAGTCAGGAAGATCCCCTGGAGAAGGAAATGGCAACCCACTCCAGTATTCTTGGCTGGAGAATCCCATGGATGGAGGAGCCTGGTGGGCTACAGTTTACGGGGTTGCAAAGAGTCGGACATGACTGAGCGACTTCACTTTCCTTTCCTCTCCTAAGCACAGCACACACACAGTAGTGGAGGAGTTTTTGGAAGCTAGAGAGAGACCATCTTGAGGAAAGGATTTGAGAGGAGCTGTCACCTTTGCTTGAAAGACACATTCAGACCAAAGTTATAAGACAGAAAGGGATCCAGATAAGTAAGCGCTGAGCCTCATTTACTCCAGTCTCTGAAACCTGCCCAAGGAGTCACTTTGGTTAAGCCCAACGAGGAGCCGGAAGCAAGGAAGCCTATTGTTGCCATTCTCATAGATTCGATTTCTAGAGAAGAGAGCAGACTTTAAAAGGATGGAGTGGACCTAGACGAGCAAGTGGAAGTTATCTGGTCCAACACCCAAGTCAGATATGTAATTATAAGATGATTCATTCAATGGACTCCTTTTTTAATTGGTAAAGAAATTTGGAATACAGAATGAACCTTAGTTTTCCATAGCAAGTACTCTGTTCCAAATAACTGCAGTAATTGCTTGGGACATAGAGATGAATAAGGCAGAGTCCACTTAAGGAGTTCACAGTCCACAGGGGAGGTTGCATGTATATAAACAGATAAAACAAGTGATATTAACTACTTTAAGTGGTATCTGGAGCCCTGTTAATAACAGTATGCCCAACGGGGAAATGTTGTAGGCAAATCAAAGGAAATAGAAATTATATATTAAAAAGTAAAAACTGCTACAATAAATATGGCAGAAAGTGCCAACCTGCAGGATATGAAAGTATCCAGTTTCATATTAAAAAAAAAATACATGCATGTAAATGTATATATGACCCCATGTACTGTAGACTGCTAGGCTGCTCCGTCTATGGAATTCTTCAGGTAAGGATACTGGAGTAGGTAGCCATTCCTTTCTCCAGGAGATCTTCCCAGCCCAGGAACTGAACCTGTGTGTCCCACATTACAGTCAGGCTCTTGACCATCTGAGCCACGGAAGACATATATAACATATATATATACACACACACACATATATATATGTAATATATGTAAAAATTTTATCCTTTCTATTAAGCATCTTCACAGAAAAGATAATATTTAAAAAATGACTATAGGTTATAAAACTGTATTTTACATGTTTGTTAGTAGCCTAATGATGTAGTTTCATTCTGAAATAGGTGCTTCAGAAGCTTGCTCTTTGGCCTGTCAAGTGTGAACACGAAAGCAGTAATTTACCTCCATTGACCTAGCACTTGATTCTCATAAGGATATTTTATTTAGCCCTTCTCACCTCAGGATGGAACCAGAAAGGTGAATGTTTCAACCATGAAGTTTTAGCTTGAAATTCTGTTTATAGCCATGGCTAAATAACAGCTGAACAAATGATTATTTCATCTCCAAAGTGATATAAATTCTAGGAGATCTTTACTAAGGAAAATTAGCTCCAAAATATGTCATGTCTGATAAATAATGATGTTGTTAAATTGGTTTTGCAATTACATTTCCAGCAAACTGCAAACATATGACAACTAGCCTTTTCTGAATGCAAACAGTCTGTGATAAAATTCTCCCCACTACCTCTCACTGTAAACCAAGCTATTAAAATATTTCAAAAATATAATTTACCTTTTGAAGTTTCTTCACTAGTCTTCAACACATGTATAGACATTTCAAATGATAATTTTAAAATCCCACATGCAAATCAACTTCTCTCTGTGGTTGGACTTTTAAAGTGTAGCCTGAAGAAATTGGACTGATGAACACCCACTGGTAAACAATTTACCTTAAAGATGTGTTATTTATAAATGAACAGCCCTGTACCTCCTGTGAAAACCTTGAAGCTATTAGAAAAATAGCAAAGCACGTAATCCTGCCTCAATTTTTGCCTTTCCTGATTTTTTTTGTAATAACTTTATTGAGATACATAAAGTGCATTCACCTGGTATGAGTCTTCCATTTAAATACATTTAAAGTGCATTATGCAATGGCGTTTGATATATTGATACAGTTGAACAATTATCAGCACAATCAATCACACTGTTTTTTCAAACTTTAGCAAATACTTTCAGAGCCAGGACCAGGTTGCCTACCATTGTTCTAGGTGCAGTGGGGGGTGGGCAGTCAGCAGGGTGACATATTAATTTCCGGCTCATATGGAATGTGTATTCTTGTGTAAGAAGACATACAGTAAACTCAGAAGCAAGTCCATGTGTAATACATCTTTTTTAGATTTCATTTTTAATTGGAGGATAATTATTTTACAGTATTGTGATGGTTTCTGCTAGACATCAATATGAATCAGCCACAGGTATACATATGTCCCCTTCCTCTTGAAATTCCCTCCCACCTCCCACTCCATCCCACCCCTCTAGGTTGTCACAGAGCACCTGCTTTGGGTTCCCTGCCTCATACAATAAATTCACACTGGCTATCTATTTTACATATGGTAATGTATATGGTTCACTACTACACCTTATGTGATAAATTCTAGGAAGAAAAGCAAAACAGGGGCAAGAACTTAGGAGGTAGGTGCTCAGGAAGGAGGGTGTCTGTGAAAAATGGAGGTGATTGAAGTGAAGGAATGGATCATGGAACAATTGGGAAGAGAACCTTTAAGACAGAAAATGGGCCGATGCACACCTCTGGTGTGGATGTATGCTTGGCATGTTTGAGAAAGAGAAAGAAGGCCATATTGCTCAAACAGACCAGGGAGACACAAAGGATTTGGATGAGAAGGGGTCAGAGGCTGGAGGGTGCACAACCTTGTAGGCTTTGGTAAGTTCTTATTCTGAGTGAGATGGAGGCCAATGAAAGGCTTTGAGCGGAGGACTGAAGGGCCCTGGCTGAGATTTTTAAGGGATCACTGTGGCTACCATGAGAGCTGTACAGACCAAGCTGCTGGGTCAAAGGAGGAAGGAAGGAGTGAGCTGGGAGGCTGTGGCCGTGGTCCAGGCGAGATACTAATGGCTTAGACTTTACAGTGTTGGCTTTCTCTATTTTAACATGGATTCATTAGCACATCAGTTGAGTGTATAATATCCTCAATACCTGGATCCAATGATACTAGTATCTTTACATTTGTAAAATTTAATACAAACTGCATTTACATTCAGAAACCACATCAGTTTTATCCACCTGATTTTAAAATAAGAATGTCTTAAATCCACATTATTCTCATCCTCACTTTTTCCCACATCCCTTGCAAGTGACATTTTCTATTTGCTCCTCTCCTGTCCCATCTTAGATATTTACCTCCTAAAAATCCCTTGGGGGCACTTACCCACTAGAAAAGTACAAGGTTCTTTCTCTGCAAAGAAGGTCTTATCTGTCAACACAAATATTTTCCATTCTTTCTTAAGGGTTTATAAATATGTTTAACTCACTCTTGAGAAATATTAGTGCTTATTTCACTGCCTCACAGAGGTACCAATGATCAGATACTAAGATGTATGGAGAACTGTACCAACACTCTCACTCTTGGTTTTTCTCATATACAGACAGTATAAAGATTATAAGTTTCTGTATTTTTGAAATATGTATTATACCATAAGATTATAAGTTTCTATATTTTTCTGTTATTTAGATCTAAGCATAACAGCATTGACTAAATTAACTTTGCCTTTATTTATTCATCCAACCAATGTATTGATAGGTGTTTGTCTTTGTGTCATTCACTGCTCTTCGTGGCGGGGGTACAACATGAAACATGCTTGTCTTTGAGGAGTCCACAATCTAGATGAAAAGACATGCAAGCATAAAATTATGTAAAAGAGAGGAGAATGAGTTCCATCCATGTGATGATGTCAGAGATAGAAAAGAGGATCCCTGTGTTGCAAGAGACACCATGTATGTAGAACACAATGTCCGTGTTTGTCCTGTGAGCAATGCGGTATTTTGAGCCTGTGCAAATGTGGTTTCTCTGAGCCTCTGCAAAAGTGGTTTCTATGGCAATGCTAAACAACTCTCAAGGGCTATGAAGACCTACTCCAGTCCTGTACCCCGTGAGGATGCTGTGAAAAGTTTCTGACGACTGCCTTTGCTGTGAGGGCCAGGGAGGGGTGGTAAGCAGGACAAGTAGCTTCCCGTGTATGTCGTGAAGACAGTAAGGTGGGAGGAACTTCAGGGAGAGGTCTGAAGAAAATCTAAAGTCAAGAGCTAATTCTTATAGATAGATAAGGGTGAAGGCTATCATGCAGAAAGCATGTCATGTGCAAATGTCCAGAAAAATAAAAGACTATGCAGTATTCTTAGCATTGCAAGTAACCCCAGCGTGAACAGAGAGCCAAGCCTATGAGAAGAGTATGAAAAATCAGTTCAGAACAGCCGACTGTGGATAGATAGTGAAAGGGTTTAAGAGCCCAGGACGTGAAGGTGGATTTTTAGCCTGGTGTTGTCATGATGAATTTTTGCACTTGAAGCAGCCACTTTGGTGTCAGTGGACAGGCAGAATTGGAGAAATGGGCAGAGAAAGCAGAGCTGACAAAGAAGACAGAAAAATAGGTGAGTTCAGTTTTACTCAGTGAAGTTTCAACATTTATGGATGGTCATATACACCAGCACCAGGGTATATACCAGACAGTCGTGAACATGACAGACTTGCCTTAACCCCAAGAGTTCTGGGAGCAGAGAGAGACCAGGAACAATGTGACACAAGCCGAGCAGGTTCCTTCCCTGTCCACTACACAGGCGGCAAATCCGGGGCTTGAGGGTTTCTCATTCTGTCTGTCTGTCTGTCTGTCTCTCTCTCTCTCTCTCTCTCTCACACACACACACTCACACACAGGACACAGTTATAGTCACACTCTGTTTCCTTCTTGAGTCATTGAATCCTTCTCTAAGATCTCCTGATTTACCTGAGAATTGGGAAATGTGTATGGTTTGAGAATATGGCTGTTTTTTCTACTCTGAAGTAAAATACTGAATTTCATACCTTGGTTTAGAAAATAGAACTTCCCTGACAGTCCAGCGCTTCCACTGCAGGAGTCGCTGGTTCAATTCCTGATCAGAAAACTAAGATTCCCCCCCCCTCCCCATGCTCCATGGTGCAACCAAGAAAAAAGAAAAAAAAAGGACTATACACTTTTTTTCTGGGTTCCCCTTCAATAACCTGAATTGTCATGCCTCATATGAGACTGATACCTAAAGATAAAGTTAATAACAGTTATATTTGTATGTTTATGAAGTTACAAATGGCCCTATGTATGATATTTTAATTCACCCTACAAAACTCAGGAGGTGCAGGGAATTAACATTCCTTTACTTTAACATGAAGAAATGGGGATTCATGGAGTTATGTGATGTGCAAACGTTTACAAGTAAATATGTCAAAGCAGCCAGAAGCTTGAATTTGTCTCTTATGTCTCCAAGTTTGTTGAGTAAACATTGTTTGACTCTTGTTGCCAAATGCATTCCTCATAGGTCCCAGTTAGCTTTAATGATGCACTGTTACCATGAGGCTGTTTTCAACCTTGAGGAGTGCTGGAAAGTGTTCCCTCTGACATCTGTAACAAGATGTGGAAGAGGTTGAAGGGTTGTTTCTTTTCTCTGGTCCTTGCAAATAAGAGGATTTAGTTGAAATCCTAAGAATCACAAGTTAAGTGCAACAAGAAAGCAGCATGCATTTATATGTAGGACTATAATTTTCTCCTCTCTCTTTTAATTCTGGAGGATAAAAGCAGTATTCTTTTATTCACAAATATTATTTTTCAGAGTTATTCTACAAATTAAATCCCATTCCTGTCCCTTTATGCCCTGTATTTTGGATTAGAGCTTGGTTCCTTTTATTTTGAAAGCATGAAAGGCATTATTCCTGTTTTGTGTGTTAGTCACTCAGTCTTGTCTGACTCTTTGCGAGCCCATGGACTAGCTTGCCAACCTCCTCTGTCCATGTAATTCTCCAGTCGAGAATACTGGAAGGGGTTGCCATTCCCTTCTCTAGGGGATCTTCCTGACCCCAGGATTGAACACAGGTCTCCTGAATTGCAGGCAGATTCTTTACTATCTGAGCCAAATTGTTAATGAGCAAAGAAACAATTCATGAAACTTAGCTCTTATGGTAAATAAGTTATTCTCCAATCCAAAATAAATAGTTATTTTTCTAAAAATTGCTCCTAAATCCCATGTCTGATTTCATTCTCACAGCAAATAATAGTAGTACAAGGTAATTAAGACTTTGGTGACCTAAGAAAGTTCTTCCACTCATATAAAATTATTTAAACCAGGGAGCAATCCACACAGTGTTAGGAATTAGTATTTTGTGTTCTAGGGAAATGCTACATTCATCATTATTCCATGCTTGTGAAGTATGTTTTGTTTTTTCTATTTAAGCAAAAAAATAAAATTACAAGCATTGTATTTTACATGCTTTCTACAAGGATATATACACCTGAAGAACCAAATGAAATTATCTGAACAAAGCTTTCATGATGTCACCAGTCACTTCCTTGGTTCCCATCCATTATCAAGCTCATGGTTATCTACTCTGGTATCAGGCAGTCTGGCATTCCACAATTTACCCAAATATGCCTCCTGAATTCACTTCCTCTTCTCTTTCTGTTCACTTTCAGTTCTGGAAGTGTTAGAACTGAGTGCTCTTCTACTAATTCAGGATTCAGGGGCAAGGTCTCAGCCCACGCTCTTATTGCAGATTCTGCGTTCCATGTGTTGCTCTCTGAAACAGACACAAGCTATCTGCACTACCTTCCCACTGTTTGTTTTTTCACTGAGCTTACTTGTTGGAAATTGTGTTTGTCAAGGCCAATGTGTTAGATGAACCTTTTCAAATAGTTTTCTTTATTCATTTGGCCATGATCTCATTAAGTGATTACACTGTGTAATGTAATACATTGTGCAATATAATGCATTTGGTTTTATCATGTTTTTCTCTTGCTAGGCTTATACCTTGCACTGTCCTTTCTACATGTTTGTCCTGAATCGAAGTAGTAAAACTTACATCAAAATACAGAATTATGTAGAAGAGCCCCATAAGTCAACTTACACTACATTTTGAAAGCATGAAAAATAAATATAAGTGTTTAAAAATAATTCTTCAGGACGCCTTCATAAAGCCCTATGTGGTGATTAGGGAGGGAAAAAAGTAATGTTTAGATCAATTTAACCTGGTTCAATCAGATTTTTTTTTCAGCTTTATTAATGTATAATTGAAAAATAAAATTTTATATATTTAAAGTATACAGCAGGAAGATTTCGTATACATATACCTGTGAAATGATTACCACAGTCAAGTTGATTAACACATCCATCACTGCACATAGTTACTTTTGGGTGTTGGTGGTGGTAAGAATATCCAAGTTCTACTCTTGGAAAATTTCAAGTATAACAGACAGTATTATTATCTATAGTTATCATCTGTACATTAGATCCTCAAAATGTGTTCATCTTGTGTAACTGAAAGTTTGTACCCTTGGATCAGCATCTCCCCATTTTTATGAGTTCAACTCTTTTTTTTTTAGATTCCACATATATGACACCATATATTATTTGCCTTTCTGTGTCTGGTTTATTTCACGTAGAATAATGCCCCCCAGATTCATCCACATTGCTGTGAATGACAGGATATCCTTCTTTAATTGTTGCTAAATAATATTCATATGTATATATATTACAGTATCACTCTTTTTAATCCATTCATACATCAGTGGGCGTTTAGGTTGTTTCCATATCTTGGCTACTGTGAATCATGTGGCAATGAACTTGGGAGTGCAGCTATTTCTCTGCGATATTTCCTTTCCTTAGATTATACACCCAGAATTGGATCATATGGTAGTTTTATTTTTAATTTTCTGGGGACTGCCTATTTGGTTTTCTGTTACAGCTGAACCAATTTACATTTCCACCAAGAGCGTGCAAGTATTGAAAGCCTCATTCTCTCATTTGCAAAACGCTGTGTCTCAGATCACCTTCCCCTTTCAAAGCTTGTCTCCCTATGATGACACTTGGGTGTCCTAACTGGGGAGCCTGATGTGCTTTCCTGTTCCTGGGCATGGGCCTCAGGTCTCTGTTGCTTCCAGAGTGTGTTATGACTGGTGTCTGATTATCTCTAGGGCAGTGCCTTTTCTCTCTGGTGTTCTGTCCACTGTTGGCTGGTCTCTTCTTTGTCTTTGGCAGTAATAGAGGGTAGAACCAACCAAGTCAAACTCCATTACGCTCTCTTTGTCAGTAAATGTGAACCTCTGCCAAGTCCTTCATCCAGTTCATCAACTTCTAGCCTCAGACGAGGGTCACTTTGCTCCAAAGGGACTGACACCATGTTAGGCCTGCTGATTCGTCTATATCATACAAGGACTGGTGACAGGCTTTGAAGCAAAACCTCAGCTGAGCTTTCTTCTCTATAAACTTATGAAGCATGCCCTAAGTGGGTTGTGAAGTAATAGGGAAAAATTACATATATAAAACATATAAAATTTTGTAATTTCCTAAATAACAAGAACACTTGGGGCATCTTTTGTTCTTTTTAAAAAATTTTATTTCATATTGGAGTTTAGTTGATTTACAGTGTTGTGTTAGCTTCAGGTATACATAGCAAAGTGATTCAGTTTTATACATACATACATATATATATATATATATATATATACACACACACACACACACACACACACACACACACATTATTTTTCAGATTCTTTTCCCATAAAAGTTATTACAGATAATTGAGTAGAACTCCCTGTGGAGCGTCTTTCATTCTGACACTTGATCTTTGATCCTGATTTCTAACACAGAGATCTAAATCCTTTGGAATATCCCAAATGATAAGAATGTCTTTTGAGGCTACCCTCATGGACTTGTAGATAGCTTCAGAATGTGGGCTGGTGACCACAAAGACCAAGTTGCGATCATAAGCTGGGAACTTTCAGCCCTAACCCCTCGTTCTTTGGAGATGAGTGAGAGGCTGGAAATATAGCTTAAAACCAATCATGTCTATGTGATGAAGCTTCTATAAAATCCCAGTAGTACAGAGTTTGAAGAGCTTCTGGGTTGGTGAACACACCTAAATTTTAGAATGTCTGTGCACTTGAATGCCGCAGGACAAAATCTCATGTGCTTAGGGCCCTTCCAGGTCTCATTCTTTGTAAGACACTCTTCATCTGTCTCTTTAGTCATACACTTATTATATTTTTCATAGTAAACAATTAAATATAAGTGTTTCCCTGTGTTTCAGGGGTGAAGCTAGCAAATTGTGGGCCCCAAGGAGTGGGTCATAGAAACCGCTGTTTATATCTGGTCTGTTAGAAATACTGGTGACAACCTGGGACCTGCAGTTGGCATCTGACGTGTGTTTGGTAAGCAAGGGGAAATCTTGTAGGACTGAGTCCTTAATCTATGGAATTAGATCCTATCTCCAGATGGATAATATCAGAATTGAGTCAATTTGTCAAACACCTTGATAATGTCACAGAGAATCACTTGATGTTTGGAAAACCCACACATGTGGTACCAGAAGTATTATGTGTGAAGAGAGGTGAGTCACAAGAGGAGTGTGTTTTTTCTCTATATGCATTGAGACCATATCCCTAAGTACTGGGGATGGAGCAGTGAACAACACAGACTAATTCTCCACCTTTGTGGAGTTTATAGTCCAGGAAGGAGATTTAAAAAGTAAATACATTAAATCATGTTGAGGTAAATAAATTGTATGAAGAAAAATGAAGGGAGTAGAAAATGACTGGAAAAGAGGTAACTGATCCAGGAAGAGCTTATTGGAGAGGCACCACTTGAGAAAAGATATTTGGAAGTCAAGCTGGAATGAGCTGGGTCAAAATCTGCAGAGGGCTTTCTGGTCACAGATAGCAGCGCTTGTGTGCGTCCCGAGTTTGGAATACCTGCGATATGATGGAGGGAAAGCAGTATGGTTATTGGGACTAAAGTGAAGTGGGTGATAGGGAAAAGGGTAGGGGCCAGGAGAGACAAGCTCAAGGAGATTCAGCACTCCTGGAGTGACTTTAGCATGGGTGACAGGACTGGTTGAAGTTTTCAAACCATCTCTGTGTAGAACTGACTACAGCCAGAAAAAAAAAAAAAAACAGTAAAAGATGGACACGTTTGTGGGAGTGCATGACAGTGACTGACTGCGTGGTAGAAAAGTGATTGCAGCTTGATATACATTGAAGGAAGAGATGGAGGTGCCTGCTGATGGGAATGAATGTGTAAATGTTGAGTGAAAATTGAGGCCATGCACTGAGCTATCGGAGACTGCGGGTTGAGATATTGAAGGGAGAAAATCAAGTTTTCTTGATTTGGGGGAAAAAAGCATTTGAATGACCATTAGGCATCACCAGGTGACTGGGTGGATGCACAATTATATCAATAGTCAGGAGCTCAGGAGAGAGGATGGGCAGGAAGAATAAAGGTGGGACTCACTAGCATAGACATGATATTGAGCCTCAGAGGACTGGATGAGATCAACCACGGAATAAATTTACAATGAGGAGAGAAGAGGGTCTGAGTACCTTGAACATCTTTAGAAGAAGGATATAGTGAAGGAGACTAAAAGAAACAACTAATCACATGAGGAACACCTGCAGGGTATGTCTAAGAAGTTAATAATATTAAGAAGGAGGTAATCGACTACATCACATGCCCTGAAAGGGCAAATAAAACATAACCTTAAAAAGTCATTTCAGTGGATTTGTGAAGATAAAACTCTGATTGGAGGGGAGTAAAGAGAGAGTGGGGAGAACTTATAGTTAAATACATCCATCCCCATATCTCCCAAAACACTACTAAAATGTATGTAATAGAATTTTTTAAATGGGCATAAACTACAAGGACAAAGAGTATAGAAAGGAGACAATGAGCAGAACATTGATGTCAACAAAATTTTATCATCTGGGGACACATGAAGTAGTTAACTGATACAGGAGCCGAAATGTAACCCCACATTCAGAATGTCAGCAAGATCAAGTCTGTACACTGCTAACCCCCAAGAAAACTCAGAAATTGGGACATCAGTTTCCTTGGATGGCAGGAGTGTGGGATGGGATTTAAAGCAGGAGGACTGATGGAAAGTCTTTTTAAGTATCTCCTAGACACCAGGCTCCACTCTCCAGACTTGTGCAGATAGGAAATTATCTGTTTGAACTCAGCAGAGGCCTAGAAAATCATTCTCTGGAGAAGTCTGACAAAAGGTTTAGTCTCTGGACACGTTGTTGTTGTTCAGTTGCTAAGTCATGTCGGACTCTTTGCGACCCCATGGACTGCAGCACCCCAGGCTTCCCTGTCCTTCACTATCTCTTGGAGTTTGCTTAAACTCATGTCTACTGAGTTGGTGATGCCATTCAACCATCTCATCTTCTGTCGTCCCCTTCTCCTTCTGCCTTCTTTTACAGCATCAACCAGACTTAAGTGAGGCAGGAGTACAGTCTTATTGAAAACATATTTTAAGTAAAATTCTTAGAGAATGGTAACACACCCCAAACGCCAACTCCTTGACTGTTTCTCAGCTTTACCTTCACAAAGCCGGCTGCCAGGCCTACACCACTGCCCTCCTACTATGAATCAATCTAAAAGCATTACCTTCAAAAAAATAATAAAGAATAAAAACATCACTTTCAGCTTTAAGGATGTGATCCTCTCACAAAAATCCATTTCCTCTTCTATCTAGGCTTACCTTTATCTTCATTGACACCATCCAATTTTTCTGCTACTAGATATGAAACTTCTCTCAAGAGGCTTCCTATATCAGGAAAAGCCAAATTCAATCTAGAGGACAATATCTCCTTTACAAAAAAATGAAAGAAAAAAAATCAATGTCCCCATTCTCATCTTCTTCTAACCTTAGAGTTTTCTATTGAACCTAAGAGGCCATTAATAGTAAAAAATATATATAACTAATAATTACTGTTTTTTTAATCCAGTTCATTTTACTGTGTGTTTTTGTTTTTGTAAGTTGGATATGACTAAAATGTGTGCAGACATTATTATAATTTCTGGTGTGAAAACATATGGCTCATTGTGATAGATAGAAGATCGAGCACAACAACACATGCATCTAGGTGTTTAATGATATTTGATGACATAAATGAAAAAAAAAATCTCGGTTTTCCAAATCATTACTTCGATTCAAAGAGGCAGAGATCCAGCTGCCTTACCACACTTTCTGCAGATCATTATTAAATTCACATACTGTTCTTTTTTCAATAAATTGTCATAGAAGACCTTCAGAATCAGGCACACAATGCTGTTATAACTCTTATGTCCCCTTTTCCAAAGTTTTAAGTGGAGACCTAAAAACAAACCAAACACCTAGACCCTTCAGGCCAGTGCATCCATCAGTACAGTCATACAGTGCTCATCCAAATCTCTCTGCCTAGAGCTTGTGCACAATTATATTAGATTGTGATTAATGTTGTATGTGGTCACGAACGATGGTCTCAGTAAGACTTTCCCATTGTATATATATATATTCATGGTTATGAGCTGTGCTTAGACCTTATCTGGAAGCCAGAAGACAGCATTCATTTTACTTTATAGAGAAATCTTTTTGGTAATTTTGAAAAATTCACACAGCCTTAGTAAGCTTCATTCTCTCTCACTCTGAAATGGAATCCTGGCCCTGGAATCTCTCAAAATAGTCATAACATCAAAGATGACAAGGTCAAAAAAGAATAGTTTAATCTTTCTTTTTTCAGGATTTATCACTACTTTTATCTTCTGTTCTTACATAAAAATTCCCTACTTGTTTCACAATGTGCATGTTATTCATTCATTCATTCAAAGGACTATATCTTGAATACCTTGAATCACATAATCTAACCTTCTTAATTGTGCAGATGAAAAAATGTTTAACCATCAAATTTTAAAGACAAACCAAGGCTACATCTCTTATTGGCAGAGAACTCAAACTAAAACTCAGTCCTTTGGTCCTTCCAACACTTTGGGGACTACAGCCAGTTCTTTTCTAAAAAAATATATATATATATATACATATATATTTAGAGAGAGAGAGCGACCACTTATTTTGAAAGCCCTGTAATATTGATAAGGTATAATAAATACAGTATGAAATGAGAATGTGTGTGAATGTTCAAGATGACACATAATATGCCCCAACTAAATGTTAGAAAAATATAAAGAGAAGATATTCTTCTAAATGTATTTTTATTCAAAGGTTGGTAGCAACATATTTCCATGTAAATCTAGAATCATAATATTGATTGTAAAATACAGACTCCTTATTTATAATTTGTTCCTCTACCTGTTTAATGACAACATTAAAAGAAAATTTAATCATTTAAAGGATCCTCAAAAGGCACACAGATTGTAGAACTTTTTTGGCAAGAACAATGGCTCTGAGGCTCTCCAGTCACGATAGGAAAAGACAAGTGCTTCCCCTGTTTGTTTTTCAACAGTAGTGTAAATATTTGGAGAATTCAGTACACTTTAAAAATTACATATGTATGTTTAGTAAATCACTAACACTCCATAAGAATCCTGCTTACAGCAATTTAACAGTGAGTGTCAGGTCCTATTTTACTTTTTGTTAATTCTTTCAGAAAATTAGAATCTACTTTTATTAAGTCTAAATTGCGGAAGCATATCTTATCCTTCCACACTTTTCCCTCCTGGAGTTCAGCATACAATGCCAGGGGGAAACAATGCTTTCAGCATGGACACAGAGAAAAGGAAATACCTTAGTGCATCTTTGGAGAAACAACACATTGTAACCAGGGCACTTACTTCCCTGTTCTGAAGACATTCAGGAGCCAGACAGATATTTTATCTACATGATATTTCACTAAGTGCATCCTCAGAAGAGACTATAAAACTGCATTTAAGCCTGACATCCTCCTAGCTAAAGTGTTGAGTTTATCAAATAAACAAAAAGAAATCAATTACGTTTCCACAGAGATCATGGAGTGTGTCTGGGTAGTAGGCTGAGGAGTCAGCATCAAGCTTTTTATTTCACAGAAAATCTAAGACAGTGTCAAAGAGAAGCAAAGGGCTGCAATTTTTCCAAATAATGCTGAGGAAACAAACCAGGTTCCATATTCATTTTAGGGTTCCATACAGTGGCATTTTCGCATGTAAGTTTAATTTTGAGTCAGAAGAAAATAAGGGAAAAAAAGGAACACAGACTGAATAGTCTAATGGATGGATCATTATGTTAGACCCTGCACTACAGTAACTGACCTTTTTGGGGTTTTTTGTTGTTTTTGTTCACCCAGTGTTTTCTTGCAGAATTATATTCTAGTGGTACTAAAGACGGGTCTATTGTATTCTCTTTGGAGTTTCATTTGAAAGGAAAGATCAAGGCCAAATTTGAAACCACAGAAACTATTTTCAGTTTATTCACTTGGTGTATTGACTCAGTTCTAGGTCAAGGTGCCTAGGTCATTTCATTTAAATTTTGCTTATCTGAGTATATTTAAATAAGACAAGAAGTCAATTCTTTTCAAACTAAACTTTGAAGACACAACTACTAGTGATGCATGCTCTTTCAAGTTTCAGATGCTTAAGAAAAAAAAATTCCAACTGTGAAATCCTCAGTAGCCTCAAGGAGCTATGTGTATAATTGTTTTTAATTAAATTTCACAGTCAAGCTATAGAATATAAAATGCATATGGATGCAATATTTGCTGGAGAGGTTAGACCATAGCAAAATGTGCTTTGTTGTTTTAATTTCCTTTCACCAATCTCTCATGTGTTTGGAATCCCAGATTTTTTTTTTTAGTTTATCATCTCTAACTTGGATATTTTGGTTTGTTTCATTAAAAGCTTTCTAACTAGTTTTTCATGGGGATTTTAGCTTTTAGATGATGAAGTTTTTTATAGTTCTGATCCCCCTTTACTTAATTCTTTTATCTTATCTATGTTAGATAATTATGAAATTATAAAAAGTGCAATTTTAATGTAAATTTAATGTTTGGCTCATGTAGAAGGTATATAAAGACATGCTTTTGATACTATCTCAAACTAAACTGACACATAAACAATTATCATGGTAAGAGGAAACATTCTATGTTTTATTCCTTTTCTGCCTTTTGATGGACAATAGGAAAAACTTTTCAGCCAAATTTTAACCCCAAATATAAACTAATCCTAAATTGTGACACTGTAGCTATTTAGTTCTATTTGGTAATAAGTATAATTATTATCATCATTCTAGAGATTTTCTTGTATAGGTCTTTGTAAAATAATAAAGGCCGTTTTCATTGTAAGTGGCTTAATAAATAGTTATTTAGCAAAGGATTAGATCCAGAGGTTAAATGTTCATCATGACAGGCACATCTCTTAACCTTATTGCTTAAAATATAGTGGGAAATACAGACTATTAGGCAAGTGATTATAATATTATGTACTAAGTGTAACTGTAACATAAATGTGAACCTAATCTGCATTTAGGGCATCAGAAAAGCTTCTGGAGGAGATGCCTATGCATTAGCTAGGGTGGGGTGGGCTTCCCTGGTCAGTCGGTAAAGAGACTGCTTGCCGCACAGGAGACCAGGGTTCAATCCCTGGGTTGGGAAGGTCCCCTGGAGAAGGAAATGGCAACCCACTCCCATGGACAGAGGAACCTGGTGGGCTACAGTTCATAATGTCACACAGAGTCAAGACACAACTGAAGTGACTTAGCCAGCCCCAGAGGGGTTAACCAGGATGGTAGTGCGATGGGAAAAGGGAGGTTGAGGATGGGAGTAGGAAAAAGGGAAAGAATTTTCTGGGTAGAAGAAAAAGTCTTACAAGGCTTTTATTTGAAAGACAGCGCATGTGTTTGAGGAGTTAAACATAGTTCAATGCAAAGATGTGGAGGAGGATTTATCAAGAGATGAGTCTGCAAAGATTAGTTGGGTGTAGAAAATGAAACAGCTGATAAGACATATTAATGAGTTTGGAATTTAACTTGCTGGCAAAATGGAACCTTTGGTAGGGGGAGTGGTAGAGGGCTGAGAGTGGGTGTTAAGCAGGGTTGTAGTGAAAGGATTATTCTGGTTTTATTGTAAATAACAGATTGAAGAACATAATAGGAAAGCAAGGAAACCAGTTAGGAAGTAATTGCAGTTATCTCTATAAGGAGTCTTTAGTAATGAAGAAGTTTTATGGATTAAGAGGAGGGTTGCATTGTAATATATTTAAGATATTTGACATCAGGATTTGGTGATTTATATAATGTACAGTGGAGGATGTAATAATGATGTCCAGGGTTCTGGCTTAGAGAATTGGAACATGGGATATTCAATTCTCTAAGAGGATTGGATGTTTCCTGTTATTACTTTTGTTATCATGGCTTTTAATTTTTTACTTTAATATTTTCTTTAATTTTTCTATCCATTCACTTTTACTCAAATTTACTCCAATATAAAAATAACCTTACCTTAAAAAAAAAATAACCTTACCTTGACCTTAAACTTCCCTATGAGCAACTGTCTCATTATTTTACCTCTCTAACTCCAAATTTCTTGAAATATATTGTCCTTGTCTTATCCTCCCACCCTTTCACTTCAACCTATTGCTATTGCAGTATAACTTCTATCCCAAACACACTATGTAATATCTTTCTAAAACAACAATAGTTATAAGTCACAGACTCCATAAACTTTTTAACCTCTATCTTCATGTACACTATACATTTCAAAAACTGTCTAATGTGCCTTGATTTTAATTTTTCTCCTTCATTTCCAATGCTAAGCTTATTTCATTATAATACAGTTATTTGTACATTCTAAGAGCAGACTTCTGAAGGAACAGACCAAAATTTATTCATTAGTATATCTTCCACAGGCATTTCATAGCTCTTGGAACATAAGATTCCAGTGTGCATATTTTAAACAAACATTTAAAGCTTCAACACAGTAAAATGTTTTATAAGATTGTATTAATGTGCTACATCTTAGTGTTGTTAGATTTTATAAATACAGAGACAAAAGAGGAATTTAGCTAAATTTTAGAGGCTAAATTTTTGGGAGATAAATCCAGAAATCTGTGGATCACAATGAAAGGGACAGACTCACTATTTCATTTTCCAAAAGCTTTCTTTATTAAAGATTTTTTTTTGCATTTTTATTGCTACTTAGACCTCTTATAAATCAGTTTCATAAATATCTCAATTCCATTTTATGGTGGCAAAAATCATGGTATTTATATTTACATTCCCCAGAACACAGTGTCTTGAAAATAATTGTTGGTTTGATTTTGTTTTATGTATTTTAATTATTTAAATTACCATTTATTAAAGGGAATATACATACACACATGAATATCTTTATAGGGGCACTATGGAAGATAATTCCTGAGCCTGCTGTGGCTTTCACAAGAGTAATTCATCAACACATATTCAGTAGCCTTAATATATCAAAACATTTGCTGGTTGGCCTCTTTTTGCCTAGGGTTCTGCTGATTTGAGTAAACAGGAACCTTTCATTTGGACTGCTTTCTCAACTAACTTTTCCAATTCTCATGATAACTAAAGGATTACAAAGGCAGTTTTTTTTTTTTTTTTTACTTGGAAACGTGGTCTCATCTACACCTTGTAACCTCTGATTTCTAAGGGCTATAAAGCACTAGCTTCTTTATACCCCAGCTCTCTAACACTTTATGCCCCAGATGCACGCAGATTCCTTAGTGAAGAATCGGCACCTAGTTGGAAGTGCTGTCTAGCCCAGGGAGTTCACTTTGGTGCTCTGTGATGACCTAGAGGGGTGGGACGGCATCTGGGAGGGCAGGGAATCTCAGGAGGGTCAGGATATATGTAATATATGTAATTGATTCACTTTATTGTACAGTAGAAAGTAACACAACATTGTAAAGCAATTATACTCCAATTAAACAATAAGCAATTAATTAAAAAAGAATCAGCAAGTTTCCATGAATTATTGCCACACTTTCTAGATGAATAGAAAACCATGAATGTTGATGAGAAAAAGGAGTAACTGAATCATCTAGAAAAATCTGTACATGAAGTATTGAAACGTAAGTGTAATACGAAAACACATAGTGATCAATATCATCTTCTTTGTAGACACTAATAACTAATAATACGGAGATACCCACTCCAGTATTCTGGCCTGGAGAATTCCATGGTACTGTATAATCCATGAGGTTGCAAAGAGTCGCATACGACTGAGCAACTTTCACTCTCACTGAGATAAAATTCCTTAGAAGTACCAGACTTTTAACATATGCTGTAAATGTTCATTAAAAAGTCATTTTCCTGATTAAAATAAAACAGGTTATTTCTACTCACTTCTTGACTCAACTTGACAAAATTAGCTCCCCAAAATGTGTGAAATTAGTTTGAACAAAGCACAATTTCAGAATGCTTTGCTTCAAATCTATTCCACCAAAAAGGGTTACTTTGAGGAAAATATATATATATGTAATTTAGAAAGTTCTAGATTCCCAAGAATGGGAAAGTGTGAGAGTTCAATTTTTAATAGAGAGTTGACTGTGTTAGTTATCGAGGCTGCTTACAGTCTATGCCATTTATTTGTGTAGCCTTATAATGCTAACACATATACCAAATATTTAACAATATTGTGGTAAATCACTGAACACTTAAATAAATATTTCTGAAACATTGCTAACTTTTCACATGTGACTGCCTAAATATATTTTAGGAAATGCAGAGACACTTCTTAATATCAGTTCAAAAAAGATGTTTTTTCAAAATTCTTTATGATCTTTTAGTCAACATTAAATTTATTCACTTCTGTCAAAAAAAATATTGTATAAAGTGGAAACTTTAGATTATTAAAAATCCATTCTCTCTTCTTCTGGAGCACAGAGGTCAACTGCATTTCCCAGCTTCTTGTAAAGTTAAATGTGTTCATGTGACCCTCAGTGGAGGGGTCTGGAAGTGATGCTTTTTGTTTATAAACCTGATCCTTAAAACAGTGATATACATCTTATATTTCCTCTATCCTCTTCCTGTCTGGTAGTTGCTCTTGTTGTTTAGTAGTTAAGTCGTGTCCCGCTCTTTGGGGACCCCATGGACTATAGCCTCTCAGATTCCTCTCTCCATGGGATTTCCCAGGCAAGAATACTGGAATGGATTGCCATTCCTTCTCCATGGGATCTTCCCGACCCAGGGAGGGAACCCGCTTTTCCTGTATTGGTGAGCAGATTCTTTACCACTCAGCCACCAGCAGAGCCCTTCTTGTCTGGGACCCACATTGATTTTGCTTTTTTCTCTACAGATGATGACAGGTCCCTGAATGATGCTGTAATATAGTGGAAGGAAACTTCATTCCTGAATGACTTCATGTAGTAGCCTTCCACCGACCTAAATGCTCACTTCAAATCATGGGAGATGTATCTTCTTCTTCAAGCAAATGAATTAATAATGAGTCTCTTCATTGAACTCATCTAGCTTTATCCTAAATAATACAACCACAAAGGAGGTCCCTAAGTCCTTGATATGCTTGGAGTGTTCATAGGCAGGTTGCGTTGTGCCTGTTAGGTTTAATCTCTTAAAACATTTGCTTCTATTTTTGATACCCTCAGCTAAAAAAAAGAAAGAAAGAAAAATCCAGATATTCTCTATAGGATTTTTTCATTTCTTAATTGTATAATGTAGGTTGAGTATATTTCTTTGAAAGAAAAACAGATCAAAGTCAAACCAAACCAATCCCCTCAGAGCCTCTTCAGAATGCCCCATAGTTGAGTCTTCTTCACTCTCCCATCTTAGTGCTCAAGGCTGCGTCCCCCAACACTCACACCTGGTGGGTCCCCAGATTGACCACAATGGTGGCTGGACATGTGTTTATAGGGGTTACTTAGGAAAGGTTCCTGTGACGGGGGAACAGTGGCTGCCTTTGCCCGGCCGGTATCTCTCCTGGAACCCAGCACTGCGTGGCGTGGAATAGACTAATCAGATCAGTTTTCCTCATCCACATTCGTGGTTCTCTTTTCATCTAGAGAGGGTAGCAGTAAGTGCTTTCATGGAATCTTGCTGATTGTTCATTAAGGAATTAGAGAGCAGTGTGGGCATAAAATGTTCTAGTGCTTTCAGCCCCCACTGAATGTTCACCAGCACCCTGGGTCCCATTACATTTCCCAGATGCATAGCTGAATTATTGAACACACATGAATTCTATGCAAACTTGATTAGAGAATTGTTAATCAAAACACGGTGGTATGTACGTGAAAAAGCAGTTAAAATTTTGTGACTGGAATATATGATTAAGGAACAATTAATGCACAGTTTAAAAAAAAAAAGGGATGTCAAATATGCTGAATTATTTGCTCTTTTGTGCTGCTTTCTGTGGTCTACTAGAAGTATTCTTATCATCATTAATCCTATAGCATTGCCAGATTTATACTTTTTAGAAATGGTTTGGCTGATAAAAAGTGTATTCATCTCCAAGCAAATTCTTTGCTTGTCAGGATGGCTCATTTAAAATACCATTGCTCTAGCTCTGGTCCTGAATTTTATTGTTTTCTGCCCTAAAATAAATTATGTATGATATTTTAGGGAGGTTTTGAAGTTCAATCAGTTTTGGCAAAGAGTAGTATTTTGCAAATAGTTAAATTAGAATTCTGTCTGTAATTTATCCCTTTGAAACATTTCTGCATCAGAGATATCTGAAAAATAAATGAGCAGCTGTATTCACTAGTTTTGGAAAATATACTATTAGGATACCAAGAAGGAAAAAAAATAGTTTGTCTCGATTTTTTAAAAGAACATGAAAAACTTTAAAAAATGGTATTATAATATTAATCTTTAATCAGTAATATAAAAGAGCTAGAAAATCAGGTAATGCTCTCTGATATTAGTACTATATATTACAGTAAGTCTAACAAAATGAGAGAGAAAATAGATTTTGAGCTCAAATATGTTGAAATTTTTAAAATTTATTTTCTATAAAGTTATTTTAAAAAGAAATTCAGCTTTTTGATAATTTAGTCTAATTTGGATCAAATTTGTATCAAAGCATTACTCCTTCATTTCACTTTTATAGATGTGTAGGTTGTTTATGGATTAATATTGAGTTTGGGACTTTCTCCTGCAGATGGCTCTTGTCTACTATTTCCTTTCATCGTGTTCAGAGAGGATGAAAATTTGTATTAACTATGAGAACCTGGATAAATAACAAGTCCTAGATATTTAATACTACTTTTGCTGTTTGTTATTTTAATAGGAAGGCAACTTCATGTTAGAGTTTACTTATCTTGCTTTTTTCCCATTTGTTTTGAATTTTATTTTGTTTTTGCTTTCCTCAGGAATAGAATGACTAACATCTTAACTATGAGTAAATCTTAAGTTTAATAGTATGGCAAAAGGCATATTTCATCTTATAAATATTTTATCAACTATTAACTCACACATTACCACTGTGAAGTAATGACTTCAATTCATGTGAAACTTTCTTTAGAAAAGTTATCTTTTCTTTGGAATTTCCATCAAATCTTAAGGAAAATTATCTTTTAAGTAATTTCAGTGGTTGACAACATTTACATTTTATAGGTGAATTTAATGTTCGAAAACTTTGAAAGGTTTTAATGACTTTACCTGGTTATGTGGAAAATGTAGTTAAGTCACTTAGTCATGTCCGACTCTTTGCAACCCCGTGAACTGTAGCCCACCAGGCTCCTCTATCCATGGGATTCTCCAGGCAAGAATACTGGAGTGGGTTGCCATTTCCTTCTCCAGGGGATCTTCCCAACCCAGGGATAGAACCCAGGTCTCCCGCATTGCGGGCAGACGCTTTAACCTCTGAGCCACCAGGGAAACATGGAAAATGTAGCTGGATGTTAATAGTTTGAGTGGGACCAGAAAGAATAAAATCAGAAAAGCAAAATGTAGGGATTTTTTTTTTTTTTAAAATGATAGCCTGTTAAAAGAAATATAAAACTCTGTCCCATTTTATCCTACTCTTCCTGAAGACCAACACAGTTACTTTTAATGATTGTAGAGAGCAATGTATTCAAATTCCTTACCTACAAGTGATACCTACAGTTCTGTTCATAGTGGATTAAATTAGTAGCTCATACTAGAAAGGTAATCATTGTCATTTAAGATTCTTAAAATGCTGCCTATACTCTGATACCCTAAGAGAATGGAAGGGGACAGAAAAGAAAATTAGGAATATCAGACATAAAAGTTAAGAGCAAACCCTTTTTATTTTTTCCCTTCCAATAGAAGACCTTGATATGAAAACAGAAGAAAATTCCTATCTACTAGATTGAGCTTCATACTGTCTCTGCAATTGTGCACAGTAGTTTTCAAGATTACATGTGTTTATTTAACCTGATTTGAGAATATTTGAGGAATTTTTAGATTTGAGGAAAAAGTAATCAGATAATTTTCCTTGATAAAATCTCATTTGTGTAGTTCAAGGTGAGCTGCCCATGGGACATGAGAGAATCAATAACTATAGTCACCTAGATTTTCAACATGACTTTCCTTTCATTTATAACACTTTTCATTATAAGGTGAAGTAATTAAGATTATGGTGTGTGCAAGCAGGCAGAACTAAATTACAGTCCAAGTTCCCTCAGGTATTAGACCTATTTATTTTTTATGTTATTTATTCTTTGTCTTTCCTCCTTTTTCTGTTATATGTACTAGAATGTAAGTTCTATGAGAATAATAATAGTATCTGTTTTGGCTATTTTTGTTCCATTTTTGTCTAGAAGATTAACTGGAACATAATAAGTGCTCAATAAACATGCATCAATAGTGGGATAAATGTATTGTTATTCATATTAGAATACCCATTTACCTTTCACATACTCACCTTATCTGATAAAGTAGAGTTAATAATAATTTCCTTATGGACTTGTGAATTTTAAAGTAGATAGTATTTCTAAAGTTCGTAGAACAGTGCATTGCTCACAGTATCTGAGCTATAAACAAATAGGAAATAGCAAACACATTCTCTTAGAGAATTAAACAATGAATGGGTTGTTAGAAAGTACCCCCAGCATGATGTTGAAAGATGCACTTTAATTTAGTATTTTTGAACTATTTGAACTTTGGAATATTTTTCTTGTTATTTTTAAGAGAGATCTTGTCACATTAGTGGCTTCTCAGGTGGCGCTAGCAGTAAAGAATCTGCCTGCCAAATGCAGGAGACGCCAGAATTGAGGGTTCAGTCCTGGAGTCAGGAAGATCTTCTGGAGTAGGAAATGGCAACCCACTCCATATTCTTGCCTGGAAAATTCCATGGACAGAGGAGCCTGATCACACTACAGTCCATGGAATCACAAAGAGTCACATTAGTATCTCCTGCATTATAGCTTCACACATGCTTGCAGTGTGTGTTGGAGAAGGTCCTCTGCACGAGGGGTGCCAATAGTTAGTGAATAGATTGATTGAATGTTGTTGGATCTTTTTTCTTCTTCTGTCAAATTGTAGTTTTGATATAGTTATGGCCACAGAACAAAATATTCTGAAAATTGATATAAGTTCAGTTCTGTCACTCAGTCGTGTCTGACTCGGCGACCCCATGAATCGCAGCACGCCAGGCCTCCCTGTCCTTCACCAACTCCCAGAGCTGACTCAAACTCATGTCCATCGAGTCAGTGATGCCATCCAGCCATCTCATCCTCTGTCGTCCCCTTCTCCTCCTGCCCACAATCCCTCCTAGCATCAGGGTCTTTTCCAATGAGTCAGCTCTTCGCATCAGGTGGTCAAAGGATTGGAGTTTCAGCTTCAGCATCAGTCCTTCCAATGAACACCCAGGACTCATCTCCTTTAGGATGGACTGGTTGGATCTCCTTGCAGTCCAAGGGACTCTCAAGAGTCTTCTCCAACACCACAGTTCAAAAGCATCAATTTTTCGGCGCTCAGCTTTCTTCACAGTCCAACTCTCACATTCGTACATGACTACTGGAAAAACAATAGACTTGACTAGACGGTCCTTTATTGGCGAAGTAATGTCTTTGCTTTTTAATATACTATCTAGGTTGGTCATAACTTTCCTTCCAAGGAGTAAGTGTATTTTAATTTCATGGCTGCAATCACCATCTGCATTGATTTTGGAGCCCCAAAAAATAGTCTGACACTGTTTCCACTGTCTCCCCATCTATTTGCCATGAAGTGATGGGACCAGATGCCATGATCTTAGTTTGCTGAATGTTGAGCTTTAAGCCAACTTTTTCACTCTCCTCTTGCATGTTCATCAAGAGGCTTTTTAGTTCCTCTTCACTTTCTGCCATAAGGGTGGTGTCATCTGCATATCTGAGGTTATTGATATTTCTCCCGGCAATCTTAATTCCAGCTTGTGCTTCTTCCAGCCCAGCATTTCTCATGATGTACTCTGCATATCAGTTAAATAAGCAGGGTGACAATATACAGCCTTGATGTACTCCTTTTCCTATTTGGAACCAGTCTGTTGGTCCATGTTCAGTTCTAAATGTTGCTTCCTGACCTGCATATAGGTTTCTCAAGCGGCAGGTCAGGTGGTCTGGTATTCCCATCTCTTTCAGAATGTTCCACAGTTTATTGTGATCCACACAGTCAAAGTCTTTGGCATAGTCAATAAAGCAGAAATAGATGTTTTTCTGGAACTCTCTTGCTTTTTCGATGATCCAGCATATGTTCTCAATTTGATCTCTGGTTCCTCTGCCTTTTCTAAAATCCATCTTGAACATCTGGAAGTTCACGTTTCACGTATTGCTGAAGCCTGGCTTGGAGAATTTTGAGCATTACTTTACTAGCGTGTGAGGTGAGTGCAACTGTGCAGTAGTTTGAGCATTCTTTGGCATTGCCTTTCTTTGGGATTGGAATGAAAACTGACCTTTTCCAGTCCTGTGGCCACTGCCGAGTTTTCCAAATTTGCTGTCATATTGAGTGCAGCACTTTCACAGCATCATCTTTCAGGATTTGAAATAGCTCAACTGGAATTCCATCACATCCACTAGCTTTGTTCGTAGTGATGCTTTCTAAGGCCCACTTGACTTCACATTCCAGGATGTCTGGCTCTAGGTGACTGATCACACCATCGTGATTATCGAGGATGTGAAGATCTTTTTTATACAGTTCTTTATATATAGTTGTATATGTTGAATAAATGTGATGAGGGTGAACATTCTTAATCTTATTCCTGGTCTTAGAGGGAATGCTTTCAGTTTTTTGCGACTGTGTCTATTACCTGTGGGTTTGTCATATGGGCCTTTAGTATGTTGAATGAAGTATATTACCTCTATGTCTACTTTCTGGAATAAATTTTATCATGAATGGATATTGAACCTTATCAGAAGTTTTTTCTGCATTTAGTGAGATGATCATGCATGTTTTATTCTTCAATTTGTTAATGTGGTGTATCACTTTGAGTTGAAGATATTGAAAAATTCTTGCATTAATAAGGTTTTGAATATTATCCTATGCAAAGGAAAATTTTCAGTTCAACACTGTTACAGAGAGATAAACTAAACAAATAATTAAATAACTGTATCAATTTTACTTTTGTGTATAGTTAAATTAGTAGAATTCCTCCTGCATTTTTGAATTTTAAGGAAACCTGGATCATACAGTCTTACTTCTTCATTGAACAAATTGAAAGCTTAGAACCCATACAAATTAGTTATGTACAAGTATTTGCCCAGCAGAGATTGGAATTCATTGCTTCTTCCATTAGCTCATTGGTTTTGCCTAGAAATTCTTAAATAAAATCTTAAATCTTAAATGATTGTCCTTCTAATAAGTGTCCTATTAAATCTAAATATAATAGGGGTTGGGAGGAGTTGTCCAATATGAAGGGTGGATGCTCCAATTAATGACATTTGAATTCAACTTAAAATAGAAAGATTTTCATCCAAACATGTGCATTATGTATATAATGAATTTGAGCCTAGAATTCTATCATGTGACCCCATCAGTGAGACATTGTTGTATAGAGTTGTAATCTCAATACTCATTGGTATACATGCTGATCGTTATCTTCATAACAGCTATGTTCACACTGCCTAGCCTAATTCGTTCCGTTTTTTCTATACTCAAGCCATACTGCATTTACATCAATTGTTCTAGTCTTTATATATAACTCATCTGAGGTTTCTATGACTTTGCATCTGCAATGCCTTTGTCCTGAATTTTCCTTCCCACCTTAAAAAACTACTGCTGCATTCTTAATGTGTTTAAGTGGCTTCTATAGTAAGATTCCCCTCACTTCTCTACCATCCAAGGTGTTAATGATTTACTTCTCTTGCAGGAGATTCTGTGTATTATTCTTTGCTAATTATCTTACTGAGTACTAGTTTGTTTGTATTTCAACACTGATTTCCCACTACCCTTTGAGCAACTTGAGTGCAGTAAAAAGGCCCTGTTTTCAAAACCCTTGAAATAAGTGAAAGGCTTAGGACGTGGTAGTACTTAATAAATGTATCATGAAGAGGGATTATTATAAAAGGAAAAATAGTGACTTACAGTGGAGAAATTTGGATGATACCATTTTAACCAAGTGATCAAAGTTAGTAATAGGGCAAGTTGACATCACGTACCTCTTGATGGGGTGTGCTAAAAGAAAACACCAACACATCGACGTGTGTAGTATTCCTGCCAACAATATATAACCTGAGTCTTAAGCGTGAGGAAACATTAGACAACCCCAAATTGAAGGACATTCTACAAAATAACTGGCCTGTTGTTTTTTAAAATGCAAATGTCACAAAAGACAACAAAAGTCTGAGAAACTATTCAATAGCAATGAGACATAAAAGCTTGGAAACTGAATACAGTGCATGACCATGGTCAATTTTTTGTGTTACAGAGGATATTATTAGGATAATTGGTAAAATTTTATGGACATGTGTAGATAGAAGTATTTTTATGTTAAATTTCCAGATTTTCAGGTAATCATACTACTGTTATTTAAGTGAAGTCTTTTTTTTTCCCAGATGAAGACACACTTGCATATTTAATAGCAAGAAAGAAAAAAGAAGAGGGAAGAGTGAGAGGAAAGATGAAGTGGGAACGAGGGGGGTGATTAGAGGAGATTTAGATTCTGGCACTTAATACCTTGGATACATCAGTAGTTCTTTTCTTTCAGCTTTCTGAAGGGGAAAATAATAGCTATTTTACAGGTTTGTCCAAAAACTGAACAGAAAGGTAGAAGAAAAACATGTGAAATGGCCAGATTTTTTGCTTCACTAGATAAAACTTTATCTAACTTCCATTTCCAGTGTGTAAGCAAAATCACAATGCTTAGTGATGAGACCAGTTAATGTAATGGACCTGAACAAGTCCCAATAATAAGGTTTATGCTCCCGCTGTGTTGGCCAGCTTTCATGCATGAAAACACTATGAGGCACAGGCATCTAATCCTAAAATGGATTTTATTAATGCCTTTAAGTAAAGAAAACATAAGATTCACACAGTTAAAATATATCAAGACTTGAGTGGTATTAAAATTGAAGTTTTAATGTAAAAACAACCTTAACATTTCCTTGGGCAAAGTTGACTTTTCTGTTTAAAAGGGGGTGGAGGGGGGGGAAGCAAGGTGTCTATTGAACTTTGAACTGAACTAGAATTGATGCCAGGTAAAATAAACACTCTCTGGTTTCATCCTTGTTAGAGATATTTGATCCTTCAAAGAACAACTGTTCTGTAGAAGAACATAAATAGGAGCATTTATTTCACCCTAGTACAGTTAATCCAGACAGCTCATTAATTGTTTATGAATGACTTCACAAGGCAGTACCCCCCAGTTTATAATATAATTCACAATTTCCTCAATGAAATCTTGATTATAGTCTATAAATGTTTTCTAATTTCAGATAGGAAGAGTATCAAAAAAATGTACACCTTTCTTGCTGTATTTTCAAAAAATTTTGAGTATAGTTGATTTACAATTTTGTGTTAGTTTCTACTCTACAGCACAGTGAATGAGCTATACATATACGTATATCCCTTCTTTTTTGGATTTCCTTCCCATTGAGTTCACCATAGAGCTTCCAGTAGTTCCCTACTGGAACTCTACTCATTGAGTGAGTGAAGTCATTCAGTCGTGTCCGACTCTTTGCGATCCTGTGCCATAGCCCACCAAGCTTTTCTGTCCATGGAAGTTTTCAGGCAAGAATACTGGAGTAGGTTGCCATTTCCTTCTCCAAGATTCTCATTAGTTAGCTAATATTTTATACATGGTATCAGCAGTGTATATATGTCAGTCCCAATCTCCCAATTCATCCCACCCTACCCCTTTCCCCCTTGTTATCCAAATGCTTGTTCTCTGTGTCTGTGTCTCTATTTTTGCTTTGTAAATAAGATCATCTATACCAGCTATTTCAGATACCACATATATGTGTTAATTTACAATATTCGTTTTTCTCTTTCTGACTTAACTTCACTCTGTGTAACAGTCTCTGGGTCTATCCACATCTCTACAAATGACTCAATTTCATTCTTTTTATGACTGAGTAATATTGCGTTGTGTATATGTACCATATCTTCTTTATCCTTCTTTATCCAAGGACATCTAGGTTGCTTCCATGTCCTAGCTATTGCAAATAGTGTTGCAATGAATATTGGAGTACATGTGTTTTGTTTGTTTATTTGTTTTTAATTATGGTTTTCTTGGGGTATATGCCCAGTAGTAAGATTGCTGGGTCATATGGTAGATTTGTTTTTAGTTTAGACCTTGAATAGCAAAAGCAATCTTAAGGGAAAAAAAGAAAACAGAACTGGAGGAATCCTCTCTTGCTTTAAAACTATCTTGATGATAATTCTGAGGTAATAAACAATATTTATTTGTCTCACTAAACAAAAATGCCATTTTCACTGTGACATGCTAAGATAGCTTAGACAAGTTTTGCTACTGCAAATCTAGAAACAACATCCTGACCCTCTAAAGAGGAAAAAGAGGATTTGACAACCAGTATATTTCCTTAATCTGAGTATATTTCTCTGCTCAGAGAAATCATTTGCAATGGCTTCTACAAAACAGAAGTCCCTGGGTAGTCCAAGCCTTTCTAAGAGGTATCTGAAAGTCTAAAACAATTTAATTTAAAGTCACATTTTGCTTCTGAAGAAAGAACTAGGAAAAACGGCAGACAGGATTAAATTGCAGTAAAAACAAATGTATTAAAAATGCAGTTTAAAACAATGAACACCAATAGACTGATAGTTGTAGGGGACTTACTCCGGTAAGTAGTATGAGGAAAAGAGAGGACTTTCCCTTTCTTATCCCATGGTCATATCTGTGATCTCATGACTGGATCACTCATTGGAGTCAGATGTCTTCCCTCTTTGTTCTCTTTTTTACTTTGTCTAGAAACAGTTTTTGAGATTGGAGTTTACAACCAGCATCTTTACAACCAACATTTCATGAAACAGATGCCCAAAGCAAAGACATTTCATACTTAAGTTGCATTAAAGTAATCCATTCCAAATATTTCCCTTTGACAAAGTCCACCTTCCAAATTCTATAGAATCTTAAATGTCTACAACATGGAATTGGTCAGTAGTGTTCAAGATTCTTACTGTTATATTTACCAAGCCAATGTTCTTTCTCTTTGAAAATAGCTTTTTATAACCCTGTTATTTTAAAGTAACCTTTTAAAAAAGTTAAAAAAATTTTCAGAATGTTTAAACATTCTATTTATAGGAGTTAGTCCAAAAAACTTCTCTAATAAATTTGAAGGAGAAATTCTAATTACTATTAAAATACTGAAGGCATTCAGTGTCCTCTCTTAAAAAAATGAAATGTAACTCTTTCTCTCAGGCAGTGTAACTAAGCAACTGTTTCCAGAGGCAGAGAACTTGTTTTTTGGTGTGTTATTTTATGCCAGGATATAAAACAGGATGTTCCCACTATTTCTAATTCTATGAGATCTTAAACTTAGAGCTTAAGTTTTACAAAAGTTTCAAAGAATCAACCATGAAAATTGCATGGTCAGCTTATTTGCATTGGGTACCAGGGAGAATAATTTTAGCTCAGAGGTATTTTAAACATGACTGGGTAAAAGGGGAACTCCCTTACTACCCTAAGAGCATGCATACATCTCTACAATAAATAATGAAAAATGAAAAAGGCATGAAGAATAATACTGCATTTTGAATTAGCTCTTTTCTCTAAGCTCTTTGAAGGAAGGTTAATGTGTAGAAGGGCATCCCTGTTCATGGCAATCTGAATGCTGATAAATAATACATAATGCTAGCGATTATCACCTAATTTCAATATTTATTGAAAACTGCCATTTCAGAACAATCAAAGCACATCAAGAATTGTGCTATTATCTACATTTGTGTGAATTTTCCATAAATATTGAGTTTCAGTCATTATCATTAGAATAATTTATTATTAACTTCCTGGAGACTTGAATACATATGGAAAATGATACGAATCTTACATCATAAGATTTTTCTATGGTATTCATCATAAGGTTGATACAAATAAGAGGATATGTTGTTAATGAAGGGGATAAAACATATTTGACAGAGAAGGCTGTTTCTGAGAAAAATTAGAGTTGTGTCAACTTGTACCTGATTCCATCATGTTCCCCAATGCATGTACCATTATTTTCATGGCAACTCTTGGATCAAAGGCATATATAGGCTTATCTCCATTTTATGTTTAAGGAAGCAGAGTCAGGTAACTTAGGTGACTTTCCAAGCACCACCTGGCTGAGCAGTGGTGGAGCTTCAAGGCTCGGTTTTTGCCTTCTGATTTTAAGTTCACCACTCACTTTCCTACAGCAGTTGTTTTATGTAGACAACAAAGGCAATTATGTTGACAATGTAGACATTTTCATATATGATGGGAATACTCTAAGTCAAATGGTAATAAAAAGATCCTTGTTGTTGTTCAGTCCCTAAATCCTATCTGACTCTGCAACCTCATGGACTCCAGCATGCCAGTCTTTGCTGTCCCTCACCATCTCCCAGAGTTTATTCAAACTCAGGTCCGTTGAGTTGGTGATACTATCCAACCATCTAAAATCAGATGTATTGATGACTTCAGGCACAAAAAGGGAAACTTGCATTTCCAGCAGTGTGCAAAGTATAGTGTAGGAAATGTGGAACCATCCGTGTGCCCGTTTTTCCCCAGAATAAGAGAGGTTGCAGAAGTACAGGGTTGGGAGGCGGGGAACCCACAACAGTGATCATGGAAGGAGCCTGACCTCAGGCTATTTATTTGAGTTTACAATTCAGATTGATCAAGATAGGATTTATAAAGCTATACACCCAACTTGAACAGGCTTTTAAAATAAATATGTCCAGCTAGCATTTTGAATGTGTGTTCTCTGTGATGCTAAAATACATTTTTAAAAAATGATTTGAGTTAAATTTCACAATGCCAGTGAAAGAGACTTTTTAGAGTCTTGGGTATGCTAATGTTCACTTGAGGTCTCTGAGAAGGTAAATAGAGGGTAGGAGGGATGCAGTGTTTTCCAAACACCTTTACCAAGGAAACCTCCCCTACCAACAGCATATACACTCAAAAAGGCCTGTAAGGCAAAGGAAAAAACTGATATAAATGAAGATTCAATTTTCCCCAGAAGAACCCAGAGGAATAATGAGATGAAATTAAGTTTTCTGAAGAAAAGTATGTTTATTACATCCACGGTACTTTAATGTAAAAATGAACTTGTGTGCTCTCTTCAGTAAAGACTAAACATATAAAAATAGAGAAAGTGTGTTTTCTGTGTTTTTAGCCTTCTGATAATGAATTTATATCTTTAAATCAAAGATGCTTATTTAATAAGACTTTAGCATACTCTGGATGCATGAAATGATATAAGGAAAGTCTACATCTGCTCCGTGGGATATCAATTATAAACATAACCTAGACTGTGTGCAGTGATTTATGAACATTTTATACTTTCAGTATTTAAATGTTGAGTAAAATTAGCAAGGAATTTACTATATAAATTTGACTGTTACATATTTTAGTAAGTGTATTTTTAAACTACCACCTCTAGATCTGTTATACTGTTAATAATATTGAATATGTTTATGCAAAAAATTATACTATTTTATTACTCAAATTTTCAGCTATAAAGATAGACATTGTAATAAGAACATGACATAAAATTATTTTATAAGACTATCTGTAATGAATTCTTATGTACCAAATAGCATAGCTTCAAAATACTTAAAACATTAACTGTATTAAATATAAGAATTAAAGAGAGAAAAAGACAGGAAACTATGTTAAGATACTTTAATTTCCCTCTCTAAGACCATGAAAGATAACATATTGGCCAAATATTAATAAAGATCAGGAAAATATAAATAAAACAAAATGAATAAAATATATAAACATGTGGTTATATATTATATAAAAAGCAGAATACCCTATTTCAAGTATTATCTAACATTTTAATAAATCAGACAATAAACTCAAAAATGGAAAAAGAATACACATGCTATTGTAAGACTTGAATCATGAACATTTAAAGCACTGATAAATATCTTGCAATTGTTTAATTTTAAAATCCTCCCTTAAACACATCTAAGCCAAGTAAAAAATTAAAACTGAATTTGCAGAGTATTCTTAAAATTATGGGAGTGAAAATATTTCATATTAAAATTTATGAATTTCAGAGAAACTGCTCTGAAGACAAATACAAAACAACTTTAAATGTTCCTGTTGCTGAACAAGTACAATAAAAATGAAAGAAGCATTTAATTTAAAAAGCATTGGAAAGCAAAATCAACTAGAGGGAAGACATACAGATTAGCAAATTAGAAAAAGAAAAAAATGCCAATGAAAAAATCCAGGAGCTGATTTTTAAATTGAACACTAAATTTATAATAGTTAAGCTACGCAGTAACCTAACAGTGGGGAACGGAGGCAGGGGAGCAGAAAAGGCATATATATAATCACAAGAAGAAAATAAAAAGAAATTAGAAAATAAATTGAAATAAAGACCTGACCTTTCCCCCTATCCAATTTAAGATAATCACACCATAACTATTGATCCCACCTCCACCAAAATGGGATTTAGTCTCAGGCTTCCCCATCCAATGATAACCTACTCTGGCACCATTATTTTCTGGTTGTTCAACCCAGTAACAAGAGTAATCATTGATTCCACTTTTCCGTCTATATCCCATCCCTGAGTACACTGAATTAAATTGACTTTACCTCCAAGGAACATCACAAACACATTTACTTCTCCTTATTGCCCCTCTTATCTCTCTCCTCAAGGACTATCATCTCACAGCCGGTCAGCTGCAATTTCTTCCACTTTATCTCCCCACCTCAAGTATTGCCTCCTAGACTTTACTCTCCACAGAAGCCAGTGGCGTCATGCTAAGCTCCAACTGACAATCCAACTTTCAATTCCTTCAGCTCTCCTTTCCATTTGAAATCTATTGTTCATCATAACTCAAGCCTTACCTTAGATTTCTGGTCTACCAGGCTTCAGTTTAATTTTTCTCTACTTGCCATTTTCCAGGGGCTTTATTTCTCATACTTTTTTTTTTTTTTTTTTTCCTCTGAAAAGCTCCTAGTTGGATTTCTTATTAAATATCCTACTCAAATCTCTTACCTTCTGTCCCTATATCCCAGCCTGTGAGATTCTCACAAGAGATTCATTTGATAAATGTTTCTGATATTTTTCTACCTTTCCAGGCATTAGCCATACATCTTCATTACTGAACCAAAACTGTGATGATCCTAAAATTGTACTATATTTTCTTTCAGGAAACTTACATAAGTTGCAATGACTTGCAATAACATAACAAGGATTATAATTATTACCCATTTCTAGGATTTACAAAATTTAGATTCAAGCTAAAGGAATTACATAATTTATAGACATTTAGATTAAAATTGCACCCCTCCCTTTTTCTGGTAATAGTTTAAAAGAAAATAACATCTAATGCCTCAGTTATGTGCAGCATGTAAGAACTCTTCCCATGGTGATTGCCATGGTGAAATTAATGAAAACTTGTCCAGCAAATGGTTCACCAATGACATTAAGAACAAAAATTAGGCTCTCTGCACCTATTTTTTTCTTGGTCCTTTCTAATTCTTACTAAATAACCTCTAAAATTAAGGCAAATTTCCATGGATATCTTAATTACAGTTTTTTGCACAAATGATCATGTCTAAGGGTTTATTAACATGCTTCCTTCAGGCCAAATTAAGTAATATTCTTTTCCTCATAAGAGATCCTCATGAATAATCTGATCCCTGACAAGCTAAAGACGGATTGTTGCAAGGAAAAATAGAAAAAAAGATGATAAATTTTGGCATTGTTTTGGCATCCACCCCTGCCACAAAGGCTTAACATTGTAAATGGATCATTTTAATTTTCCTTTACTCATTTTTTTCTAAAGATTGTCATAAGGATTGTTCATGGGTCTCAACTTATGTGTTAAGAGAGATACTGTTGAATAATCAAATTCATACAGTCAGAAAGAACATTGGTAGATGCCAGGTGGAGGTGGGGGAAGGGGAATGCAGAGTTGGTGTTTAATGGAGATAGAATTTAGTTTACAAAGGTGAAAAATTAGGGAGAGGGATGATGGTGAGAGTTGCACAACAATATAAATGTACTCGATGCCACTGGCTCTTTAGTTAAATATGGTTAAAATAGTATGTTTTACTTTATGTGAATCTCAATAAAAGAATTTAAAAAAAGAACTCAAAAGATAGAGTAACTTTGTCAGAAAATGTTAAAAAATAATATAAAAAGGAAAGTAATCTAACAGTAGCTTAATATTCACGTCCTCAATGATCAAATAACTAGAGACAGCCATGCAAAATAAAGATGAGTATTGTTACTCATTCATTTATATTATTAACAGTACTAAAGTAAAACAATTTAAGAATTTATTAAATTTAGCTTTCTGTCTATATTGGCTCACATATTCAGATCTAAGAATAATTTCAGTCATGTCTGTGTTAAAAAGATTTTGTTAAATCAGCTGTCTCTTTATAATAGAAAATTTAAAAAAAAATCAGAATAATGATCATTAATTTCTCAAATCACTTATTTGTATTTTAAAAATTAAGATACTTATAGGGTTTCTTGTCAAGCAATTGTGTAAGATGTTTTACTATATCAATAAACACATTATTGTTTATGCACAGAGATAATATGCTAAGAATTGGTAGTCAAGATTACTTCTAAAAAAATTAGTAATAACTACCATGTGTTCTTTATTTATTCTTAAAGTGGCATATTTCATTTTTATTTCATATTGAATTTCCTAACAGCTCTGATAACTGCATTTTTATTATGGATGTCTTCATACCTATAGGCACTAAAGAGAATTTATCACTTGCAATAGAAAAACAAACTTTAAAATATTAGTATTTATTGCATAAGCAGCTTTATGAGATATCTCACCAACTATTTTTAGATTGATACATTATTTGCATAGATAGCATGTACTTATAAACTAATTCATTTAAATTAAAATAACACACATCTTATAAACATTGTGTAAAGTACAAAGATGAGTTAGATAAGGTTCTTCTCTTGTGTAACTTCAATTTAATAACATAGGTGAATCATATATACAAATTCTAAAATGAAAGATAAGAATTTTAAAATAAAATAAAGTAATTACTATTAAAGATAAAAATTCTTTTGGGACATCAGCTGTAGGAGAGATCACAGATAAATGACTGCTCAATCATTTGAAGTAGGACAAGGGTTGGCTGGTAATTAGAATAGTATATTTTAAAAAGTGAAAAGAAAATTAAAATATAAAATTTCTGTCTGTAGAAAAAAGTCAGAAGTTGTGTTGAATTGTAAAGGAAATAATATGCTAATTGACTCCAAATTTTAAAAAACTTGCTATTCAAAATTGCTAATACTAATTTATTGATTTACTTGAATTTTTATGTTATTTAATATTTGTTTATTAGTGGTAACTATATTAACTAGTATACAAGGAGGAAGACAGCATGTAATTCCAAAATAGTAAATCAAGTTATCACAACAATTTTATTTAGAAAGATGATTGTTGTTCAGTTTTGCCTGAACGTTTGCGACCCCATGAACTGCAGCACATCTGGCCTCCCTGTCCTTCACCATCTCCAGGGCTTTGCTCAAACCCATGTCCATCGAGTCAGTGATGCCATCCAACCATCTCATCCTCTGTCATCCCCTTCTCCTCCTGCCTTTGACGTTTCCCAGCATCAGGGTCTTTTCTAATGAGTCAGCTCTTCACATCAGGTGGCCAAGTATTGGAGCTTCAGCATCAGTCCTTCCAATGAATATTCAGGGTTAATTTCCTTTAGGATTGACTGGTTTGATCTCATTGCAGTCCAAGGGACTTTCAAGAGTCTTCTCCAACACCACAGTTTAAAAGCATCAATTCTTTGAAATTGATGAAAAAGATGGTAAAATTGATGAGACAGATGGTAAAAAATGTCAGAAAAACAGTAATGAGTTAATATTACCTTTGAGGAGCATAAGTGGATTAGAAAATGAAAAATAATTGTTTTTTATTTTTAATCTTTCATTACTGCTTGATTATTTTTGAAATGCATGAATAATTTTGTTAAATTGTTATGAAATAAAGAAAAATAACTGAATAAATGGGGACAAAAAAGAAAAGGACTTAGAAAACCAAGAATTTAAGAAGAAAACTCAGAAAAATACCTAATAAAAATAAAGATTTTTAAAAATGTTTATTGAATTATAGGTGATTTAAAATGTTGTTAATTTCTGTAGTATAACAAAGTGAATCAGTTATACATATATGTATGTCCACTCTTTTTTAGATTCTTTTTCCATATGTGTCATCACAGAGTATTGAGAAGAGTTCCCTATGCTACACAGTAGACCCTTATTAAATATCCATTTTATACATAGTAGTGTGTATATGCTAACCCCAATCTCCCAATTTATCCCTCTCTACCCTCTTTTCCTCCTGGAAATCATGTTTGCTTTCTGCTTCTGTGACTCTACTTCTGTTTTGTAAATGAGTTTCTTTGTACTATTTTTTTAGATTCAACATTAAAGTGATTTCTACAAAATCATACAAAAGAGATTTGCTGGATCATCCCAGAAATTCTGTCAGACAAGGGGGACTTACATAATTATCAAATAAGTAGAATATCAGCTCTAGAATCACAGTCTTGAGAGCAATCCAGTTCAGGGTTCTCAGGAAAAAAGATCTTCCAGTAATCTACTATAAATGCATTTTTAAAAATATTAGTTGATTGGTAATGTTCGTATAGAGGTAACACCCAGAGTAAATTAGAGATTAAAATAATTAAATAAAACCCGATCAATTTAGTTAAAGAAATACAGTCAGGAGAGCGAACAGCAACAAAATCTATCACTTCAAAGTATTTGGAAAAGAAAGGAAGGAACTGAAATATGGCCAGATGGATTAGCAATATCAGGAGTTGAGAAGCCTTTTGCAGTGTGAGAGACTGAAGCATGTTGTGGGGAGAATGTGGGAACTCAGGAAAAAAGGGATGTAAATTTACAATAGTTGTAAATGCTATGATTTACTGAAAGAGTTGGACTTGTAATGGAGAACATCACAAAATGGCTTTCTCTTCCTATACCACTGAACAAGCTCTGTAGACCTATTGCATACTATCCCAGGTTCTCACATGGATAGTAGAACTTCTCTTTTCACACTCAAGTCTTAAATTACATTCTCATTTTAGAAGGATTAACTATTCCAATCCAGTATGTTAAATCCAAACTCAGCTAATAAAAAATTCCTATTCCACCATTCATTTCTACCTAAGGCTGAGAAACATTTAGTGGGAAAGTGAGATGGCATCAATTTCTCTTTCTCCTGTCTTTTCTTACTCTTTTCTACCCAGTGACTATCACTACGTAGGTCCAGGGAGTGAAACTGGAAGAGAGGGGGCAGATAAAGTTTTGCGTAACCAAAGTGTTCACATCATAACAACAGTACCTTTTGGTTGAAGCAGATAGCCAAAGCTGACTCTCCCATGGGCTTCTTGAGCTCCTTGGAAACTCACTGCAGACTGAAACCCACTCCTAGCCTCCACTCCCATTCCCAGCCTCCATATCATGCAGGATGTTTATGACTTTGGTCTCAAGTGTTAGCTTCCAGAGATCCAATCCTCTGTTAAGGTCATCTATGATGATATTCTTGGGTAAATCTTTAGGAAAGACATTCACTTAGGTTTGTTTTGTGAGGTCTACATCTAGCACACAGAAAACATGCCAAGACTTTGCCTGGACTTTCAGTGAAGTTGAAGCATCTCACTCCTAATGTCATCTTTCCTCATTTTCCATTCAAGCTAGTCTCTAATATTTAGGTTTTATAATACAAGAACTAAGTATAAATCCCTACATATCATCCACTGGTAGTAATAATAATAATGATAATGAGCAAATGTATATCAAGCTTGCTATGTGTTCTTCCAAAAAGGCCTTTTAGCTGATACGTTCTGTTTTCCCTTTGCCCCTTCATGTCTATTCTTCACTCATTTCCAGCTTGCTCTGTGTGCCCTTCCCTTCCTCTGGATTCTGGTTAGGTCAGCTCCGCAAGAGGAGGAGGTGTGTGGGGTAATAGAAGCCATGGAACTTGTTCCCCTCTCCTACCCCTGCCAGATGGCAGGTTGTCAGTAGCTCTGCTCCTCTCTTGAAGGCACACCTCCTTCTGGAAGCCCTCCCCTACAGCTTTGGAGCTCCAATCCTTCTGGGTTCTGAGAACCACTATTCTCTTCCTCCCTTAAGGCTTAGAGATGGTAATAATTCCTCTCCATTGCTCATTCCAGATGGTTTCATGTTCTGTTTTTCCTTTCCCACAACCTCTTCCATACTTTTAAATTGTTCCCTTATTAAACTGTTCTTAATTAGCACTCAAGGTACGTTTTCTGTTTCCTATTGGGACCTTCAATGTTATACTTGGATTAAAGTGAAGAGAAGCACTCCACTCACTCCATGTTACTCTCTAGCATTCTGAACTTCCCCAATATTCATATGCTAGCTACTCTCTAAAGAAATCATCCTAGTCTTGCAAATCTAACTTGGAAGTGAGCAATGGGCTAATAATGGCAAAATCAGTTTCATAACTCTGAAACTATTTGGCAGAATGATTTAGTATCTCAATGAGAAAGTGGCAAAACAGAGAAAAATAAAAGAGTGACTTTTCAATATCCTGTAAAACTTTGTTGATTGAGGTCTGGAGGAGGAGGAAGGAAAGAAAGATTCAGGCATGGAAATTGGAGGAATATTTCTTCCCATGACAAAATAGGAGGCAAAGGAATTATGTGAGAAGGCATAGAACAAATGTTTAGGTAAAAAGCAAGATTTCAGGACAAAATGCTGTCCATAAGAGTTGTGTCCTCAGAGGACTCACCTGCTCAGAATAAGAAAGACGTGTAATGAAGACTTGAGAGAGTTAAAAGTATTTAGAACATTTGCTTTGAAGGCTACATAGGACACACATCAAGCAGAGTTAAGTGAAGGAATTGGTAAACAGCGGTGAGAGCCGTGAAAGTTTCTCATCCTACAAAATAACCACTCCTGGATACCCACACACACTTTACAACCTTCTCATATACAGTATGCTATAACATTAAAAGTGACTTTAGGCAACAAGTAATTCTCACATTAAAAAAAGGAAAACTTTAAAAAAAAAAAAAAAAGGAAAACTTTTTAAACAATTTTTTAAGTAGAAATACAGTTTATTTTAAATTGTATTCATTCATTTATTTTTGGCTCTGTTGAGTCTTCACTGCTGCACGGGCTTTCTCCAGTTGCAGTGAGTGGGGGCTGCTCCCTAGTTATGGTGTGAGGGCTTCTCATTGTGGTGGCTTCTCTTGTGTTGCACCAGCCCTAGGGCACATGGGCTCAATAGTTGTGGTACACAGGCTTAGTTGCCCTGCAGCCTGTGGGATCTTCCTGGGCTGTAGATTGAACCCGTGTCCTGCAATGGCAGGCAGATTCTTAACCACTGGGCCATCATGGAAGTCCTTTAACAATTCTTGAAGTATTCTTTCATCTCCAAGTAAATTCAGTGGGTTGTTTTGACAAATCCTAATGTCTACAGTAAGGATCAAACTCTGTTTTCAAATGCGAGATAAAATTTTGGCTAAAAAAAGAAACACGAGCAAGTTTGCATGGCTAGTGTATAGAAACACTTCCTCATGTTAAAAGAGTTGAACAAATTAGTTGATTTTGAGCACTGCAAACTTAGCAACACAATTCTTTTCAGTCATGTCTCCTAGAAAGTTTATTGTTAATGATCAAATTTAAATCCAGTGGAAAATATCCTCAGATCTAGGAAAGCTCTTGAAACTTTGCCCAAACTTTTATGTTTGCCATGTCTATTTACACAATTTTCAGTATGAAGCGTATCTAGAACTATGAAGGATCTGAGTGTTTATCCTACTTGGAAGTCATCCAACCATAGCTTCATGGATGATGGCAGATATTTGAGACCATTCTGTCATGACAACAGTAGCAAAAAGTGCTTGTAAGATTAGTGTCAGTTCTTTAGGACCCAATTCGCACAAGTCAATATGGAGCAGGTCAGGTAACATGCTGACAAGATGGGTTCTATTACAGGAGAAGTACCCTGACTTTAGAGTCCCCACATTTTGTTTTTATATAAAGGAAAGCAAATACACTTGCCTTTGCTCAACAATTAGGCACTATCATGATCTTCCAGGCTGTGAGCAAATTTGGCCTTTGCTCTGAAGTTACACACTGTTTCCTAAGGTTATTCGCTATGCACACATCCTTGACAAGATAGTCTAAAGGACAGTAAGTGTCTCTGCTTGAAAAGGATGCAGAAATGTGAGAAACCCATGAAGAACTGTCTTCCAGTAAGAGGTACTTATATTTGACATAAATTTAGATTTCCCTTCTCAAGCATTTTAAACTCCTTATTTGCGTCTAACACACTGCTTGCTTTTTTAATCATAATATGTTCAGAAATTATTAAGCTTTTGATATCCAGTTTCTATTTCTATGACTGTATCAGTGTGATGTTGACAGTATAATGATGTCCACTGAGAATTTAGATTAATTTTAGTATAAAATCCGAGGTGTTATCTCAAATAAGTTTACTAATACAAGGCTTTAAAAGAGTTTGATGATACGAATTCCTATATATTAATTAAGCCTTCCCATACAAGGCATTAAGAGTTTGTTGATATGAATATGAATTCCCATATTCATGATTTTCATGAATTGAAGTTGTAAATTGTATCTTCCAGGAAGAAATGCATAACACTGAATTTTCAGAAAAAGAATGCATAATTATAAAATACATATCAGTTGGGATATGACTATTCTTGGCCACTTAGAATAAAAGGCCATAGAGTATCATTGGGAAATTATTTTTGGCCACCAAACTTCTGAGTTGAAATTGTTTAAAGATGAAGTTCTTTTAAGAAGTGGCTATAATTATGTCACACATTTTCATGTGTAGTGTAAACTCAGTATTCCAACTCTACCAAGAGGAGAAATAAGATGATATAGGTCAAAGACAAAAAATTGGGAGTATCAATGTGGACTTCAGTGGTAAAGAACAAGTATTTGTCCTAAGGCAATTTCACGTTAGGACTGCTGTCAGCTTGCTCTGTGCATACTAACCAAGACCTTACAGGGCTGGGCAGGATTCTCTCAGCTGACATTAAGTCAGGTGTTCTCAGCTTTAGGGAGAAGAATTCTACTTTTCTTAACATTCTTTTTCTTTATTGTTACTGGCTCTTTCTCATTGTTGGGGGTGATTAAGACCTAAATGCCAAGATTAAGTGTAGGTTCAGTTCAGTTCAGTCGCTCAGTCATGTCCAACTCTTTGCGACCCCGTGGACTGCAGCACACCAGGCCTCCCTGTCCGTCACCAACTCCCAGAGTTTACTCAAACTCATGTCCATTGAGTCGATGATGCCATCCAACCATCTCATTCTCTGTCGTGTAGGTATAGGGCATAAAATCTAAGCCTTTTGTCCAAAGGGCAGGAGAAGTCCTTGAGATTATAGATGATGTCACTAAGGAGATAAGGGCAGGTTAACCATAATAGACAAGGCTTTAATAGTACACAATCTTTTTTTCTTGTGTCCCTGCTATGTAGCTCTTTCAAGTCACATAGAAGAAGCTTGTGTCCATCACAGGGATCAGATCAAGGATTGTGGAATTCCAAATCCCTTCTAAGTATCTTTCCATCTCATTGCAGTGAAAAATGCATTCTGCTTTAATTGTCACCATGCAAACTCAATCAAAGTAAATCACTCATGTTTTATGATTAAATAAAACTTTTAGTTATTTTCTGTAGTTGTAATATTTAAGGATTATGTAGTAATTATCTTGACAAAGTTAAAAAGAAGTTAAAGAGTACAAATGCTAAACTCTATGGCCAACTGAAGAAAAAGTCTTCAAGAAAAATCCTTCAAGAATAATTTATGAATTTTGTTGAAAATATTGGCATTGAAGGGGGAAGTTCCTTCATCAGGATCCCGACAGAGCAGTCAAAGGAAATGGAGCTCACATTTCAAGAACTTGTGCTGTGGGAGGCCCCTAGCAGCATGGAATTTTAAGGATCTGGAGAGTAAGAAGCACAGCCCGGATAAGACAAGGCCAGAGGGACTCCACATGATGTGAAGGATTTTTAAATGAGACGAAAAATGTGAGCTGTGGCTATGTGAAAAGAGAGAGACCTAAAGAGGATTGTAAGCACTATGTGCTCTGTGCCATGTTATGAATTGCCTCATTGCTGCTTCCTTAAAACATCTTTCATAAAATCCATGTTCACCTTGAATCTCTATCTAGAGCTCGATGCCTTTTTGGATGGGAAGCTGATTTAATGCTGCCTTGGGTGAGAGGTAGCCTAACTGAGGTGTGTTACATATAACTCTACTAATCACATATGGAAATAAGAGGGGAGCAAAAGTACCTTACCATATTGACACTTATCACAAAAATATGATATTAATGTATGGTGTTAACTTAGACTTACTAGTAGCTTCCATGACTCATTAATATGCAAGAAAATACACAATTTATACACAGATTTTGAACTATTTTCTATTTAGCCTTCCACAACATGATCAAATAATAATCCATTATTTCTTCCCCCATTAAATTAAACTTTAAAAAATAATTTTCATTAGTCAAATGGAACTAAATTAGAATTCCAATCATAATCAGGATTATTCTGCGATTCTGATTTTTTTTAGGAAAAAATCTTGTTTTGAATCTCATGCCTTCATTTTCCCCCTCACTACATCACAAGGAGGTATGGGTAAAACTGATAAAACTATTTTCATGCCATAGAGAAAAACATGGAGCCCTTTTAAGAAGAATTATCTTGTCAGATTATTTCCCTTCTAACAGATTGGGTCCAGAAAGCAAGTTTCACCTTTAGCAATTTGAGGGGCAGGAAATACTTCATTTTCCCAGTGAAGATAGCATGGCATTATTTATCATTTCTGCAACAGCATAATTACTCACTCAGCATGGCAGCTATAGTTTACAGAACCATGTTATAGCTTGGGTTTGTTTATTGGTTGCACTTTCCTCAGCTGTCCATCATCATGTTGCATCCCTTAGCCACTGTGCTCTTGGAATAATCAGTGGTCAGGCAAAATGACCTATGTGCAAAATGAGCTTCTTCCTTATCATACATGAAAGGACAAGAGTACTTCTAAAATATGTGCTCATATATTCTATTATATGGTACAACCATATTTGCTGCAACTTAACAAAGTAAAATATGCTATTTCTACCTTCATTAGCAGCAACAATTCCATGAACAGGTCATGATGACATGTATTATTGGTTTTGAATTATATAAGAAGGTTCCCTTCTTGTTTTCAGTCTCAACAAATTAAGTCAGGGAACAGTTACAAAGTAGTAATTAGAATTCTTTCAAGTGATGCACTAGAATGGCTTTAGAATATATTTTAGAGCTGAAATGAGTTTTTAAAAAGATATCTGTTCTATCTCTACTTCCCTATCAGTGTCTGCCTCCCCCTCTTGCAGCCTGCCCGAAGTGTTTAGGCAGTTCTGAAATAGCACAAATGAGTTCCAATCATTGGCATATATTGTCTTCCAAGACAGTGTATTGTTCTTTTTGACACTTTCTAGTACAACATTGGTGAGGTAGACGGAAGTTTCCAGATTGGAGGTGTTGAATTCTGCCTACTTTTGAGTTATTTTAAGCCCTAGGTAATCTCCTCTCAGCCTCAGCCTGACATCTCTGCCACTTACCCAACACTAGAGAGAGAAGGGGCCACAACTAAATTGTCTTCATCACCTGACAATCACATATAAACTACTGAGTAGGTCTTACTTTCAGTTCTTAAGATTCAATCCCATTTTTATCTGATGACTGTCTTTTCTGGTGTTAATGTGCTCCCAGCATGGTTGTGATTCAAATTGACCCTATCTGAAATGATGAGCTTGATTTGGGACCCCCTTCATCACTGAAGATCACCTTAAAAAGGAGGTTGGACTTCTGTCTGCCTTGTCCAAGTAGTCAAATCTCCAGCTCCAGTTCCAAGTTGAGAATCAATCTTGTTGACCTGGCAAACACTGGGCTACCCCGTATCTCCTGACATTTTTTTTCAAACTTCCATATTCTCCTCATGGAACAAAGAAGACTTCTGAAAATGTCTCCACATCCTAAGAGGACTTCAAGGAGTCAGAAAGTGATGGGAATACTTGCCTGTCTCCCTTTCAGTTGTATTCTATCATATTCACCTCAAGCCTTATTGTTGTACACCCTCCTGCCAACGACAGGCACACAATCTCAAATTTCAGTAAGCTGTGGGAAAGACTTCTTCTCCCACTGTTGCTAGAACAGATTGGTCCTTCAGCACATGGAAGAGCAGTCAGGGAATGAGATGCTAAGATTCTCTTCCGTGAGATCTCTGGATTTTTAACCAGGGGTCTCTAAGTGCTCCCTTACCTGGTTCTGGAAGTGATAACTCATATTCATTTCTGTTGACCCGAAGTGAATTGTGGTAGACACGGATATTTCATTCTTATTAAGCTAGTGCAATTGATTGGAAGCAGGCAAAGGCATGGCTGGTTGGGGAGGCAGGATGATTTGGCTTCTCCCTTAGTGAGGTTTAGTTAGGAGCTATCATGTCCCAACTGCTTCTAGCCAGCTGTCTGTTCTGTATAGAGTATTGAGGGATTTGCACATTTGTTCTTAGCTCTGGTCCTGGCCCCTAATTTGTATACTGAACTTCAACCTGGTACATATAAAACACAGTGATTTAACTTGTGATGTAACAAATAAGTCTAGGAAAGCAGAAAAATCTCAGATGGCAGTTAAGAATGTATGGGAACATTGTTGAATCCATAGTTATGAGGATCACAAAGATATCAATAATATAAATAATGAAACATGGGCCACCTAAAGAGGTGTCAGCAGTGATTCTATTCTATTTTCCCCCAATTTTAAATACGTATGTATATATATATTATTTATTTATTTATTTATTTTGCCCTTAGACAAATGGTACCTGTGACTGATGTTTAGGGAAATGCGGGATTAGAAAAAGCACAAGTTGTAAGTACCAAAAAATGAACAGAACTGCATTCATAGCAAGTAGTGACAGTACAATGCAGGGATTGGTGACTTTTCTGTAATTAAAATTCTTGAAAGATAGGTACCTGTATCTTCAAATACTTGAAGACAGGTCCTAAGAGAAACCTGTGAGAGAAACAGCAATAGAAAGAAAGTACAGTTGTAAATCCGTTGTAGCATGAGATGTGTTTATTGTAGTGAAATATCTTCAGGAGACTCTTAATTTTTGCTTGATATTTGAATAAAGGGAGACCAAAAGGGCAAGCATTTACATACTTTAAGTGTAAAATAGAATTTATAAGACTACTACAGAATGGGAAAGAGAGAGAGATTGGAAGATTAAAAAAAAATAGGTATTACTAGCACAGCTAGCATTTAATGAGCAATTATTATGTGCAATGCATTCTAAGTCATCTTGAATGTATTAACATATTTAAACTGAAAACACTTTTAATGATACCGAGGCAGAAACCAAAGAGAAAGAATTGACTGTATAATACAAGACTAAATGATTATGTAATTACAAGTATGTTCCTTAGTCTCTTTAAAAAGATAATCTAAACCTACACTAGAAAAACAAGATATTTCTGTAAATATCTTTATTGGCATATTATTAATACCATATTTTACTTTTCAGCTTAATTGAAATGGATGTTGGGCAGAACATCTTTCTCGTGAGAAATTTATTGATACATCTTAAAATTAAGGAAATACTTTGATTATACTAAATGAAAATATGCGAGATAACCACATTTCATATAATAACAGTGGAGACATTAGAACATTACAGAAACATGATTCTATTACCAAAAACAATTTGAACACTTCAGCTGTATCCCATAAGGATGAGTGGCCATAGGTGTCTCAATTCATCCCAGCCAAACTGTTACAAAGCAATATTATACGTCAATATACCTACCCTCTGGTATGGAAGAACTTCACCTAATTTCTCTGTTTATGACAAAAGTCCAGTTGCCAATAATTAAACATGTGATGGATGCTCCCTTAATCATCTAGGATATGCCACCTAAAGTTCTCTTTTCATATTGAGGACCAAACATCATTTTTTAATATGAAAATCACCATATATGTGAAATATAAAAGAGTATGTTTATAATATTTTGTGTACTATCTGTGAGATTTTCACAAACTCAGTTGATCTTTCACTAATTTTCTCTTTAAATATAAATAATAATACTTTACATTAGAAGATTGGTGAGAGAACCAAATGATAAATGCTTATCCACCTGTTATTAATGTCAGAGGATGTATTATTTATATCATGAACAAAATTGTAATTTTTTCCTTATTGTTCTATTCTAAAAAGTAACAGTAAATCTCTACTCACAAAATCAAATATGTTATGTGCTTTCACAACTTCACATGAGCTCTTTGCATTTCCAGACAGCCAGGGTTTATTTTCCTTTCTCAATTGAGTCTAAATTTAAATGGAATAAAATTTAAAAGGTGACATCATATCAAGGAGAACATACTAGGTATGTCATAACGGTAAAATTCATCCACACATGCATTTGTTTTGAGAAAAAAGATCATGTGTGACACCTAGACACCTGGAAGATGATATCACAAATGTAATAATACATCCTTCTCTGTCTTTCTGTCTGTCTGCAATAACATTCGAAGGTGTTGGTTGACACTTTCAAATGTCAAAGGAAGGAGAGAATAAAAACCTTACAAGGATGAAATATGACTTGATTTTCTTAGAATTTTAGTACCTGAATAAGTTACAAGTAAAGCAATCTTTCCTCCAGATAAACTAAGCTGGCATAACAGAGAAGAAAGTTAATATCTATTGCTGAGCTTGAGAAAGAGCAAATATTTATAAGTGAAAATGAAACCATAAGAAGATTACAAATTCTTTCTTTTTGTAATGAAATAAAATCATGCCCTTCTTTTTCCCGTGTAGTAGCACTTTGGCTAATTTGTAGAATGTATATAAAGCAACAGTGTCTGAATTCTAATTCTCAATTTGGCAGTTAAGCTCAGATAAACTTAAAGAGGTAAATTTCAGAGCCGCATTTTGGTATTAATTTTTTAATAACTGAAACATCTTCAAAATATATTTTTTCTTCTAAACATACTTTCCAAGATTTTTTTTTAAATAAATTTAGCATTTGACCCTAAAGTGCAAATTAGCTATGACATTACCAGTACCTTTCATTCTTTTGGAGAAGAAAATCTAAATTTCTACTAAAATATGTGTATATATGATACATGTATTTCTCCATATATATTCTAATCTACATAAATATATATATAATGTTCATATATACTAATCTACTTCAGCTGTTTTATTGATCTGTAAATATATAAATCTCTGTCTTATTGATCTATAAACAAATGCACTAAGAAAAAATGTTTTAGTTACTAGGAGTTTATAAATTGTTTTAATATCAGGTAAAGCAGGTAAACAAGTCATATTACTTTTATTATTCAGATATATCCTATTCCTGCATTTTTGCTCTCTGATAAAATGTTAAAAATCATTATCTGAGTCAAAGAAGCAAACATATAAACTGAGATTTAATTTAGATCTTGATAAATGTATAAATCCTTAAAACATTGACTTCTTTGCAGTATTTATTTTTATATGTATAAAAAGATATGCTATTTATCCTTAGTTGGATATTCAGTTCAGTTCAGTTGCTCAGTCATGTCTGACTCTGCAACCCCATGAACTGCAGCACACCAGGCCTCCCTGTCCATCACCAACTCCCAGAGTCCACCCAACCCATGTCCATTGAGCAGTGAAGTCATCTAACCATCTCATCCTCTGTCATCCCGTTCTCCTCCTGCCCTCAATCTTACCCAGCATCAGGGTCTTTTCAAATGAGTCAGCTCTTCACATCAGGTGGCCAAAGTATTGGAGTTGCAGCTTCAAAATCAGTCTTTCCAATGAACACCCAGGACTGATCTCCTTTAGGATGGACTGGTTGGATCTCCTTGCAGTCCAAGGGACTCTCAAGAGTCTTCTCCAACACCACAGTTCAAAAGCATCAATTTTTCGGTGCTCAGCTTTCTTCACAGTCCAACTCTCACATCCATACATGACCACTGGAAAAACCATAGACTTGACTAGACAGACTTTTGTGGACAAAGTTATGTATCTGCTTTTTAATATGATGTCTAGATTGGTCATAACTTTCCTTCCATAAGCATCTTTTAATTTCATGGCTGCAATCACCATCTGCAGTGATTTTGGAGTCCAGAAAAATAAAATCAGCCACTGTTTCCACTGTTTCCCCATCCATTTGCCATGAAGTGATAGGACCAAATGCCATGATCTTAGTTTTCTGAATGTTAAGCTTTAAGCCAACTTTCACACTCTCCTCTTTCACTTTCATCAAGAGGCTCTTTAGTTCTTCACTTTCTGCCATAAGGGTGGTGTCATCTGCATATCTGAGGTTATTGATATTTCTCCCAGCAATCTTGATTCCAGCTTGTGTTTCTTCCAGCCCAGCGTTGCTCATGATGTACTCTGCATACAAGTTAAATAAGCAGGGTGACAATATATGGCCTTGTCATACTCTTCCTATTTGGAACCAGTCTGTAGTTCCATGTCCAGTTCTAACTGTTGCTTCCTGACCTGCATACAGGTTTCTCAAGAGGCAGGTCAGGTGGTCTGGTATTTTCATCTCTTTCAGAATTTTCCACAGTTTATTGTGATCCACACAGTCAAAGGCTTTGACATAGTCACTAAAGCAGAAATAGATGTTTTTTTCTGGAACTCTCTTGCTTTTTCGATGATCCAGAGAATGTTGTCAATTTGATCTCTGATTCCTCTGCCTTTTCAAAATCCAGCTTGAACATTGGGTATTAGATGTTTTAAATTTAAGATGTTAAATTTTCTGACTGGTTAGTTGTTTCTAGACTTTTATACTTGAAAAATACTTATTTTGGTAAAAACATGTAACATAAGATCTACTCAGTTAACAAATTTTAAGTGTTCCTTGCAGTAGTTAACTATAGATAAATATTGTACATCAGATCTCTAGAAATTAATCATCTTGCATAATTGACACTTTGTATTCATCAATTAGCAACTCCCCATTTTCCCCTCTCTGCCTGGTAACCACCATTTCTACTTCTTAATTCTATAAGCTTTACTATTTGATACCTCATATAAGTGGCATTATGCAGGATTTGTCTGGAGTCGTTTCTAGCGCTCTTGTTGTTCAGTTGCTCAGTCATGTCCGACTCTTTGCAACCCCATGGACTGCAGCACGCCAGCCTTTCCTGTCCATCACTATTTCCCAGAGTTTACTAAAACTCATGTCCATTGAGTCGGTGATGCCATTCAGCCATCTCATCTGCTGTTGCCCTCTTCTCCTCCTGCCTTTAATCTTTCCCAGCATCAGGTCTTTTCCCGTGAGTCATCTCTTCACATCAGTAAGCCAAAGTTTTGGATTCAACTTGAGGATCAGACCTTCCAATGGAAATTAAGTGTTGATTTCCTTTAGGATCAACTGGTTTGATCTCCGTGCAGTCCAAGGGACTCTCCTGCACCACAACGTCTTTGACACTCAGCCTTCTTTATGGTCCAACTCTCACATCTCTATATGATGACTGGAAAAAACAGTTTTGACTCTATGGACCTTTTTTGGCAAAGTGATGTGTCTCCTTTTTAATCTGCTGTCTAGGTTTGTCATACCTTTCCTTCCAAGGAGCAAGCATCTTTTAATTTTATGGATGCAGTCACCGTCCACAGTGATTTTGGAGCCCAAGAAAATAAAATCTGCCCCTGTTTCCACATTTCCCCATCTATTTGCCATGAAGTGATTGCACCAGAAGCCATGATCTTAGTTTTCTGAATGTTGAATTTTGAGCCAGCTTTTTCATTCTGCTGTTTCACCCTCATCAAGAGGCTCTTTAGTTCCTCTTTGTTTTCTGCTATTAGAGTGGTATCATCTGCATATCTGAGGTTGTTGATAGTTCTCCTAGCAATCTTGATTCCAGTTTCTGCTTCATCCATCACAGCATTTTTCATGATGTACTCTGCATATAACTTAGATGAGCAAGATGACAATATGTAGCCTAGATATACTCCTTTCTCAATTTTGAACCAGTCTGTCCTTCTATATCCAGTTCTAACTGTTGCTTCTTGGGCTGCATACAGGTTTCTCAGAAGGCAGGTAAGATGGTCTGCTATTCACATCTTTTAAAGAATTTTCCACAGTGTGTTGTGATCCACACAGTGAAAGGCTTTAGCATAGTCCATGAAGTAGAAGTAGGTGTTTTTCTGGAAATCTTTTGCCTTTTCTATGATCCAACGGATGTTGGCATCTTGCTCTCTGGTTCCTCTGTCTTTTCTAAATCCAGCATGTACATCTGGAAGTTCTTGGTTCACTGTTCTAATGTTCTAACATTATTCTAATGTTCTAACTGTACTGTTCTAATGCTCTGTGTCTAGCTTATTTCACTTTGAAGAATCTCGAGGATACTGTACAATTTGCTAACATTTTACTTAGTGTCATTTTACACCAATTATCAGCCTCCATTGTCAGGTTTTAAAAGCAATGTTATGCTGACATCATAAACAGAATCTCAAGGTGGTTTTTCTCTGCAAATGTTCTGAAACATTTTAATTATCAAGAGAATTAACTGTTCTTCAAAGTTTGGACAGATTTAATTTAAAACATTGGTAAGCTTTGGTAACCTTCTAGAGTAGGAGAATTAAAGAAGATAAGGAGGTGATGCCATTAGACTCTAGATATCATTCTCTCTCAAATATTTTATCTGTATCCCTTGGTCCTCCTTGGCATTTGCTTGGTTCAAGGGTGTTTTCTTATATTGACTATTTGACTTTTCCACTAATTTATTTCTTTTTTTTCTAGAGTCACTTAATTTTGTACCTAGGATGTATATTTTTATTTCTCCATATATGTCATTTTCTTTTGCATCTCTTTTAATCACTTTGCCCCCTTCTGTGGAATCTGAGTAAGACTCTCAAATTTGCATTTTCCATCACTGAATATTATAAAGCTTCAGTTCTCCTCCTTACTTCTAATGCAGTGTTTAATCTCCTTTCTTATATATGAAGTATCCTTAAAATGCTCCCTAATTCAGCTAACTCTTTGGGACCTGGTAATTAGTCAGAAAAAAATTAGTTGCTGTATCTTATATTTTACATTTCATATTATATTTTCATTCTTAAATATTTTAACACAGTAAAATATTTTTTATGAAATTTACATGCATATATTTTATTAAAAAAAGAAATCTTTTTATCTGTTACCTTTTCCTGTATTTGTCTATTACATTGTTAAACATTAAAAAAATTTCTAAGCTATTGTTTGTATACACATATACACTAATCTTTAAATAAGGCAAGATCTGTATATTCTTTTGATTTCCTGTAAGTAGCGTGTGTAAATTTCTCTCAGTTCCTTCTCTGTCAATTTGAGCATTCTTGACTTCCTATGGAGTTACATCCTGATAAAACCGTGGTAAGTTGAAAACATACTTAATGCATTTAGCCTACTGAATATCATAGCTTAGCCTAGTTTACCTTAAACGTGGTCAGAACATTTACATTAGCGTAGAGTTGGGCAAAACCATCTAGCACAAAGCTTACTTTATAATAAAGAGTTGGCTATCTTACATAATTTATTGAAAACTGGTACTAAAAGTGAAAAACAGAATGGTTACAAGTGTATCTGGTGGTTTTCCCTCATGGTTGAGTGACAGACTTGGAGCTGTGCTCAATGCTACTGCCCAGCATCAGGAAAGGCTATCAGAGCTAATATCGCTAGACCAGGAAAATATCAAAATTTAAAATTTGAAATATAGATCCCATTGAACTTTGTTAAGGCTTTTGCACCTTACCAAACTCAAAAAGATCATATTGAACCGTCCTAAGTCAGATACCATCTGTACTGGCAGAATTCTCAACTGACATAGGCTGAAGACTCCTTGATAGACCCAGGCTTTAATCAATTTTAGGTATTTAGGATAATGCAAACCTTTGCCAAGCTTAGCTCTTTTCTTCTGCCAAGTTTACTTTCTTAGTAAAGGTCCTTTTCACTTACTTGTGCTTTCAAAGAATATTGAACTGTTTGGAATACAAGGGCCAGAACAGGTACAGATATGAAGGAGCTAATGGTCAATTTGAAGGGATGAAATGACCATGACCATTTTTAAGTCAGGTCTAGTCCATAGGTCATGGTCAGCAATGACCAAGGAAATTGGAGATGGCCTATAAAATAGAATGGGTTAATGAAAATGTCATTTACTCCTCTTTTACCAAAATACTTTACTGTCCTACTTGAGCACTGAATTTGTCTTTTATTTTAATTAACCTTAGTACTGGAGTCTGGACAAATATTAACCAATATTCCTAGCTGTGATTTTATAGAAAATACATCCTTGTGCTTTAATGAGAACACTAAGCATTTGTAAGAAATTATGTAATAAAATCTGTTAAATGTTTATTGTATATGCTACAGATGTATAAAATGCGCATAATGAAAATTCTTCTTGTTGACATGAGATACACCACTATAAATAATCATCTTTGTCTTGGATTGCAATACAGAAATAAACACACACAGACACACACACACATATATATAGGACCTATCTGTGCTTAGGTGTGCTTTCTCCATTTTGTTTTCCTGGCCTTCTTGTCAAGATGTCATTGATCACTTCACACTACTAGGAGTATAACTGAGTTTAGCAGTTCTCTCCCTGATTCTAATCTACTTTGAAGCAGAAGCAGAGTATTAGTTTCACTGAGATTCAGAGCCGCCCTGAATATTGTATTAAGTGAGGGTCAAAAGTCTTTGAAAATGGACTAGAGGCCTTATTTATGGAGAAAAGAATAAAAGCTTTAATTTCATTGATTTTCCATGCTTTTATACTTACCACTGTAGTATAGAATCTTCGAGTTTGGTTGTTAGATAAAATATTACTATAGACCAAACTTAAACAGGCTTCCCTGGTAGCTCAGCTGGTAAAGAATCTGCCTGCAATGCAGGAGACCAGGGTTCGATTCATGGGTCAGGAAGATCCCTTGGAGAAGGGATAGGCTACCCACTCCAGTATTTGAGCTTCCTTGGTGACTCAGCTGGTAAAGAACCTGCCTGCAATGTGGGAGACCTGGGTTTGATCCCTGGGTTGGGAAGATCCCCTGGTAAAGAGAATGGCTATTCACTCCAGTATACTGGCCTGGAGTGGAGTCGCAAAGAGTCAGACATGACTGAGCGACTTTTCACAAACTTAAATATGTAGTGCACATCTCTGTGTTCCACTCTAATAGAAGGAACTGTATCTTATTTACCCTTCTCTTTCTAGCTCCTAGCAAAGTTCATGGCATATGATAGGGATTCATTTAATATTAACTTGAACCAAAGTACTAACTATATATCCCCTTTTCACATACCACATGCATTTGAAACTTAGTAGGTGAAAAGCTAAATCTGACATCCCACCTTTGTTTTCTAGTCAATTTGGTTTTTCTCCTCCTGTATTTCCAATTTTAATGAATAGTTCAAACCCTCATCCATTTACACAGGCCAAGAGCCTCAGAGTCAATTTGTGTTTCTCTTTTCCCTTCACTCCTGATAACTAGTTGATAACCAGATCTTGTCTATTTTCCTCTCCTAAATAGCTCTTGAGTCCATGACCTCCTCTGTACTATAACTGTCCTGTCTTGGTCAAGACCTTCATAATTCTTAATGTCTCCAAAATAGTTCTGTCCCTTCCAATTTATTTTCTATATTCCTTCCAAAAATTATTTTTTTTTCAAATAAAAATCTGATCATTAAATTTAGCTCTAAGTTAAATTTATCTCCTTGACAAAGTTGAGAATTCAGGGAGGCCAAGGCAGCTGGAATTGACAGGGCAGAATAACTGAGAAAATAAAAATCATACAAAGAGAGAACTTCAGAGATTTGTAGGGAATATTCCTTGAATCTTTATCATAATATTGATCAACACCTATGCTTGAGGAATCAACCCAAGACCAAGGAAAGAACCACTGGGATGAAGAAAGTAAAAAAAGACTCACAGCTCACACAAGGCCATGAATCATTTGTGTTTCTACTAACCAGGGAGCAAAATCCTTGAATCAGGTAGGAAACCCAGAAGGGTCTCACTAGTTGAAAAAATTCTACCTAGATTAAGAGCTGTTCTGGTTCTACCAAGAAATGCTTTAAAAGTGTTAGTGAAAGTGTTAGTTGCTCAGTTGTATTTGATTCTTTGTGACCCTATGGGCTATAACCCGCCAGACTTCTCTGTCCATGAAATTCTCCAGGCAAGAATACTAGAGTGGGTTGCCATTCCCTTCTCCAGGAGATCTTCCCAACCCAAGGATTGACCCCTGGTCTCCTGCAATGCAGGCAGATTTTTTACTGTATGGTAATTGGATTTCCCCAAAGGAGAGGAGAAAGAATTTCAGAAAATGCTATTTTAAAGAATAATTACTAAATATCTTATATATTTGGTAAACTAAACTCTCTTTGGTCCAGTGAATGTCCAAAGTCCCATCTTTTCTTGAACTTGCTACTGAACTGAGAATTGTTAAGAGGCAAGTTCACATGGAATAACTGAGAGCAAAGGAAATTTTCTGTTGATAAGTCTACTGGAGATGGCTAGGAAGAGTACCAGTCCTCACGGAGTGAAGTGCTGAAGGGAGTGATTCAGTTAAGTTCAGTTCAGTCGCTCAGCCGTGTCTGACTCTTCGCGACCCCATGATTCGCAGCACGTCAGGCCTTCCTGTCCATCACAAACTCCCGGAGTTTACTCAGATTCATGCCCATCGAGTTGGTGATGCCATCAGCCATCCATCCTCTGTCGTCCCCTTCTCCTCCTGCCCACAATCCCTCCCAGCATCAGGGTCTTTTCCAATGAGTCAGCTCTTCGCATCAGGTGGTCAAAGTATTGGAGTTTCAGCTTCAGCATCAGTCCTTCCAATGAACACCCAGGACTGATCTCCTTCAGGATGGACTGGTTGGATCTCCTTGCAGTCCAAGGGACTCTCAAGAGCCTTCTCCAACACCACAGTTCAAAAGCATCAATTTTT